>NC_079189.1:63384409-63984409 GCF_029499605.1 Hyla sarda
ATGAATCCGGAACCCAACCACCCGAAAGCCCCCCAAAAATATGAGGGGTGAGCCAGGACCCAAAAGGGAGGAAACGTGCAGAGACAGGGTCCCGACAACCGACCAAATACGGAAATAAACGGCCGCCACCGGAGGCCTGCCAGGCCAAACTCGTCATGGCAGGAGCAGAAACCACCTTCCAAGAAAAAAAAAAAAAAGACTAAGACGCAGGACCTGCAAGGCCTGGCCAAAACAGGGGTACTATGCCAAGCGCTGTCCGTTGGCAATAAGGGGTTAACAGCCCATACTCTATGCACTGTGCCCCTTTGTCGCATGTGGGAGATCAGGCAGAGTCATGCCCCTGTCACCCAACCTAGAAAAAACAACAAAGAAAAAAGAACCTAACTAGATGTACTTAGCTAGAAAATAATAAAAGAAAACGACCAGGTTTGGAGAGAAATCCAGACCCGTGTCTGCCTCCTACTGACACTAAGCTAAAACTGATTGGCTCAGTGCCTGTGGGCGGGTATATCCTGCTGGGAAGAGCAGACATTTTTTTTGCCTAGTGTCAGCCTACTAGTGGACAGCAGCATCATACCCATGGTCTCTGTGTTCCCCAATGAAGCGACCGAGAAATAGATGGGCAGAATGGCTCTTATCTGCCAACACCTATGTCTGGTTATTAAGATGTAGGCACAGAACAGAGACCTGTGGGACAGGTTTCGAAATAACATAATAGCGCCTGACCTTTTTGCAGAAGAGCTCAAAAAAACAACAGTATTAAATAAATAGAGTCTGTAGTGGGGGGAAATTAAAAAATACAACATGAATGACAAACATTGCTTCGGGGGGATTTCTAAAGATCTGAATTTTACACTCTGAACTTACATAATAGTAAGATGCGCTTGATGGAGAGGTACACAATACATTATCAGACGGAAATCTACACTTGCGCATAGCATTTAGGTACAGAACAATTTACACAAGAGTGGAGTAATAAACCATCTCATCATTAACCTGTTTGGGACGATGGGCGTATCCATACGCCTGTGGGAATTTCGGTCCCCGCCGCATGCCGGGCGGGGACCGGGCCGGGGTGACTGCTGATATCCATCAGCAGGCACCCCGTGCAAAAGCCCAGGGGGGGGGGGTCTAATTAGACCCCCCCATGTCGGCGATCGGCGCAAATCACAAGTGAATTCACACTTGCAATTTGCGCCGATTCCGGGTCATTACGGGTCTGAAGGGTCACAGTTTGGAAATCACTGGGCAGTGTAGCCCTCCAGAAATGTTGCAAAACTGCAAATCCCAGCATGCTGAAACGGCTGTCTCACAATGCTGGGAGTTGTAGTTGCGTAACCTCCAACTGTTGCATAACTACATCTCCCAGCATGCCCTTCGGCGATTAGTACATGCTGGGAGTTGTAGTTTTGCAACAACTGGAGGCACACTGGTTGGAAAATACTGTTAGGTAACAGAACCTAGAAAAAAAAAAAAGAGAAAAAGCTATTGGCCATGAATTATTGCACACCATCAAACATGATCGTATATAATGAATGTTTATTATATACAAATTATCACAAAGACCCAAGAAAACACATATTAAAACCATTTAAAACAGAAATGACACATGGGTTAGGGAAAGTAATCCCACCCCCCACCCCCCACCCCCCTCGGCCCTGCTCCAATAATAATGTGGTATGAAGATATACTAGAATACACAAACAACCACAAACCTGCCTGTATGCACAAAGCTGCTGCTATGACACAGGTTGTGGCCTATAGCAACAAAAAAAAAAAAAAGGAGAAAAAAAGATGTAAAGTGCCAGTGCAAGCTTATAAAGAAAATATAGTACCACTATACTAGATATGCCCAAACAGACAATAAAGTGTACTAGTGCAATGTAAAAAACCTTAAAGAAATGTGCAGGTGCCGATACAAACACAGGCAGGGCAGGTCGCAAACCTAGCAAAATAAAGGGAGTATATATCACCACAGGCCGGGAGGTGGGGGGGGGGGTGTGACAACTCGCTCCCCCCCCCCCCCGGCCTGTGGCGATATACTCCCTTTATTTTGCTATGTTTGCTACCTGCCGTGCCTGTGTTTGTATCGGCACCTGCACATTGCTTTAAGGTTTTTTACATTGCACTAGTACACTTTATTGTCTGTTTGGGCATAACTAGTATAGTGGTACTATATTTTCTTTATAAGCTTGCACTATCTTTTTTCTCCTTTTTTTTGTTGCTATAGGCCACGACCTGTGTCATAGCAGCAGCTTTGTGCATACAGGCAGGTTTGTGGTTGTTTTTGTGTATTCTAGTATATCTTCATACCACATTATTATTGGAGCAGGGGTGGGGGGTGGGATTACTTTCCCTAACCCATGTGTCATTTCTGTTTTAAATGGTTTTAATTACAGTATTTATCGGGGTATACCACGCACCGGCCTATAACACGCACCCTCATTTTACCAAGGATATTTGGGTAAAAAAGTTTTTTACCCAAATATCCATGATAAAATTAGGGTGCGTGTGTGCGCGTGTATACCCCGATATACCCCCAGGAAAGGCAGGGGGAGAGAGGCAGTCGCTGCCCGCTTCTCTCCCCCTGCCTTTCCTGGGGTCTAGAGCGCTGCTGTCGGCCCTTTTCACCCCCTGGTTATCGGCGCCGCTGCCCGTTCTGTCCCCCTGACTATCGGTGCCGGCGCCGATAGCCAGGGAGAGAGAAGCGGCGCCGACAGCCAGGGGGAGAGAAGGGGCAGCGGCACCCATTGCCGGCGCCGCTGCCCCGTTGCCTCCCCCCATCCCCGGTGGCATAATTACCTGAGTCGGGTCCGTGCTGCTCCAGGCCTCCGTCGTGCGTCCCCCAGCGTCGTTGCTATGCACGGCGCGGCGCTCTGACGTCATGCGCCGCGCCGTTCAGCGCATAGCAATGACGCCGGGGACGCACGACGGAGGCCTGGAGCAGCGCGGACCCGACTCAGGTAATTATGCCACCAGGGATGGGGGGAGGCAACGGGGCAGCGGCGCCGGCAATGGGTGCCGCTGCCCCTTCTCTCCCCCTGGCTGTCGGCGCCGCTTCTCTCTCCCTGGCTATCGGCGCCGGCACCGATAGTCAGGGGGACAGAACGGGCAGCGGCGCCGATAACCAGGGGGTGAAAAGGGCCGACAGCAGCGCTCTAGACCCCAGGAAAGGCAGGGGGAGAGAAGCGGGCAGCGACTGCCTCTCTCCCCCTGCCTTTCCTGGGGGTGTATCGGCGTATAACACGCACACAGACTTTAGGCTAAAAATTTTAGCCTAAAAAGTGCGTGTTATACGCCGATAAATACGGTATGTGTGTTTTCTTGGGTCTTTGTGATAATTTGTGTATAATAAACATTCATTATATATGATCATGTTTGATGTTGTGCAATAATTCAAGGCCACTAGCTTTTTCTCTCTTTTTTTCTAGACATTTGAATTCATGGTCCTTTTTTGCACCCAGGTATATTCATTGGTGGTGCCCGTTGTTTTTCTTTCTTGCAGGTAACAGAACCTAACTAAACGTTTTCCAACCAGTGTGCCTCCAGCTGTTGCAAAAGTACAAATCCCAGCATGCACTGTCAGTGCATGCTGGGAGTTGTGGTTTTGAAACAGCTGGAGGTTTGTCCCCCCATGTGAACGTACAGGGTACATTCACACTGGCGGGTTTACAGTAAGTTTCCTGCTTCAAGTTTGGTCTGCGGCAAATTTTTTGCAAACTCCTAGCGGGAAATTCACCGTAACACGCCAGTGCAAATGTACCCTAAAAACACTACACTACCACAAAATAAAGAATAAAACACTACATATACACCCCCTTACACTGTTCCTCTCAAAAATGAAAAACGTATTGTACGGCAGGGCTTCTAAACCGGAGCCTCCAGCTGTTGCAAGACAACTCCTCCCAGCATTTCTGGACAGCCACCGACTGTCCAGGCATTCTAGGAGTTAAGTAACAGCTGGAGGCACCCTGTTTGGGAATCACTGGTGTAGAATACCCCTATGTCCACCCCTATGCAATACCTAATGTAGTCCTCAAATGCGCATGGCGCTCTCTCACTTCAGAGCCCTTTTCTGCTGTTCTGGCACCATAGGGGCTTCCTAAATGTGACATGCCCCCTAAAAACCATTTCTGCTAAATTCACTCTCCAAAATCCCATTGTTGCTCCTTCCCTTCTGAGCCCGCCGAACACTTGGCATACACATGAAATTTCTCTCGAGTAAGGAAATACCTTGTTTCAAATTTTTGGAGGCTTTTTCTCCTATGACCACTTGTAAAAATTCAAAAACTGGGTCTACAAGAACATGCGAGTGTAAAAAATTAAGATTTTGAATTTTCTCCTTCACTTTGCTGCTATTCCTATGAAACACCTAAAGGGTTAACAAACTTACTGAATGTCATTTTGGATACTTTGAGGGGTGCAGTTTTTATAATTGGGTCATTTGTGGGGTATTTCTAATAGGAAGGCCCTTCAAATCCACTTCAAACCTGAACTGGTCCCTGAAAATTTTTGATTTTGAAAATTTTGTGAAAAATTGGAAAAGTGCTGCTGAACTTTGAAGCCCTCTGATGTCTTCCAAAAGTAAAAACATGTCAACTTTATGATGCAAATATAAAGTAGACATTGTATTTGTGAATCAATATTTAATTTATTTGGAATGTTTATTTTTCTTACAAGCAGAGAGCTTCAAAGTTAGAAAAATGCTAAATTTTCTAATTTTTCATAACATTTTAGAATTTTTCACCAAGAAATGATGCAATTATCGACAAAAATTTACCACTACCATAAAGTAGAATATGTCACGAAAAAACAATCTCTGAATCAAATTTATAAGTAAAAGCATCCCAGAGTTATTAATGCTTAAAGTGACAGAGGTCAGATTTGCAAAAAATGTTCCCGTCCTTAGGGTTATAATGGGCTCCGTCCCCAAGGGGTGAATTGCTTACCCTTACAGAAAGTGGCACGCATGGTGCAAAATTTTTAATTTTTCTATGCCAGAAATCTGGTGTATAGCCTTCATAAATTCCTCCTACATTCTCCACGATTAAAAAGGCATACTTAAATAGTAACAATGATGTCAATAGTATCAGCACCTCAGGGGATGTCTGAGTGGCTGCAGTGTCCCCTGGTAGACATAGCTGATTACCTACCTCATTAGACTTTTGGGTATCCCTTGAATCTTCATCATGGAGGTCACTTTTTATCTTTAGACTGCTAGCAGGATCAATTCTACCGACAGAAATAAATATGGTACATTAATAGAGCATAAAATACACCCTATGAGTAAATTATTGTCATCAGCATGTACTTTACCATACAAAAGCACAAGGCTGTAAGGACAAATTATGAGTAAATATCTATTGGGGTACTGTTAATAATCACATCCCATAAGTGATAAAAACCAAGGTGGAGGCAGAGATTACACAGTTATCGTCTGCTAAGAAATGACCATTATATTCTGGGGATCCCTACCTCTAGCTGTGGCGGGCAGAAGTAATATTTTAAAACGTATTTTTCCCAAAAGTTTATACGTTTTGGAACTCTTTGGTACATTTACTAAAGCCTTATTTGATAGGGCCCCATTTAAAAGGGAGACAGAAAGGACTGGACACCAATTGATCTAAGGTCAGTCACACTGCAACATCCCAAACCATTCGTGGTGCCAATAATCAAAAAGGTGTCAAAAGGCATCCTGGAAACTATAGGCCTGTAAGTTTAAAAAAGGGAACTCCGTCCGTGTCAGGAACGGTCCATATTAGAATCCTATCCCCATGGAAAACCTGTCCTGCTCTGGACAGTTCCTGACACGGACAGGTGTCAGCAGAGAGCACTGTTGTCAGGCTGGTAAGAACTTACAAAATTAACTTTCTTGCACAGTTAATTTGAAAAAAAATAATAAATTCCAAACCGAAGTTGCTCTTTAACATCTGTTGTGGGTAAGATTTTTGGGCTATGGTATCCTGGATGATGTTAATGAAAATAACCTTCTAAACACAGCACCAACATGGGTTTATGTAGGATCGGTCTTGTCAGACTAATCTGATCAGCTTCTATTAGGAGCGTTATAGATTGGACCGGGGTGAAGCTGTGGATGTATCTCTGGACTTTTCTAAAGCATTTGATACTGTGCCACACAAAAGGTTAGTACATAAAATGGAGGATGCTGGGACTAGGGGAAGATATATAGTCAGGTCCATAAATATTGGGACATTGATACAATTCTAACATTTTTGGCTCTATATACCACCACAATGGATTTGAAATGAAACAAACTATATGTACTTTAACTGCAGATTGTCAGCTTTAATTTGAGGGTATTTACATCCAAATAAGGTGAATGGTGTAGGAATTACAACAGTTTGCATATGTGCTTCCCTTGGTCCCTTGTTAAGGGACCAAAAGGTAATGGGACAATTGGCTTCTCAGCTGTTCCCTGACCAGGTGTGTGTTATTCCCTCATTATCCCAATTACAATTAGCAGATAAAAGGTCCAGCGCTCATTTCAAGTGTGCTATTTGCATTTGGAATCTGTTGCTGTCAACTCTGAAGATGAGATCCAAAGAGCTGTCACTATCAGTGAAGCAAGCCATCATTAGGCTGAAAACAAAACAAACCCATCAGAGAGATAGCCAAAACATTAGGCGTGGCCAAAACAACTGTTTGGAACATTCTTAAAAAGAAGGAACGCACCGGTGAGCTCAGCAACAACAAAAGAAGCCAGAAGCAACACCAAGAGAAACAACTGTTGTGGTTGAGTGAAGAATTCTGGCCAACTGTTGTGAAGGGGGTTTTCTTCACCAGGGAAAGATGGAGAACACTCTCCAGGAGGTAGGTGTATGTGTGTCAGAGTCATCAATCAAGAGAAGACTTCACCAGAGTGAATACAGAGTGTGCAACACAAGATGGAAACCATTGGTGAGCCTCAAAAACAGGAAGGCCAGATTAGAGAGTTTGTCAAACGACATCTAAAAAAGCCTTCACAGTTCTGGAACATCATCATATGGACAGATGAGACCATGATCAACTTGTACCAGAGTGATGGGAAGAGAAGAGTATGGAGAAGGAAAGCAACATGATCCTAAGCATACACTTCATCAGTGAAGCAGAGTGGTGGTAATGTCATGGCATAGTGGGCATGTATGGCTGCCAATGGAACTGCCAATGATGATGTGACTGCTGACAAAAAGGGGATTTTTATGCTTACCGTAAAATCTCTCTTGGAGGATCCATTGGGGAACACAGACCATGGGTATATGCTGCTGTCTCTAGGAGGCTTGACACTATGGCAACAGAAAAGTCAGCTCCTCCCAGCAGGATATACCTGCCGCCAGGCCACTGAGCTAAATCAGTTTTAGCCCCAGAGCAATAGGAGAAGACCGACAGGTCAAAAGAAAACCCATGAACTGTCCGAGAACCAAAAAAAAAAATAACTGAACACACCCTCGGAAAGATAACCGAATAGAGACACCAAAAAAAGGGTGGGAGCTGTGTCACCCTATGGATCCACCGAGAAAGATTTTACGGTAAGCATAAAAATCTCCTTTTCTCTATCGCCTCCATTGGGGGACACAGACCATGGGACGTACCAAAGCCGTCCCTTGGGCGGGCAGAAAAACAGGCAGTCGACTGTACCGCCTGCAGCACTTTACGGCCCAGACTAGCATCAGCCGATGCGAAGGTATGAACCTGGTAGAACCTCGAGAAAGTGTGCAAAGACGACCAGGTGGCCGCTTTACAGATCTGCGAGGCCGAGGCCTTGTTGTGGAGGGCCCAGAATGCCCCAACAGAACGGTGGAATGAGCCAAAACCCTGAAGGATGGGATCTTCCCCTTGCATCGGTAAGCTTCCGAAATAGCACATCGGATCCACCGAGAAATGGTGGCCTTGGAAGCAGGTTGTCCCCTACGTTGCCCTTCCGTAAGGACCAAAAGAGGAATCGCACTGACGAAAGGAAGAGGTGACAGAGAGATCCGAACCGTCCGCACTACATCCAGTTTGTGGAGAGAACGCTCCCTAGGATGAGAAGGAGTGGGACAAAAAGGACGGGAGGAGGATGTCATTGAGATGAAAACCCAAAACGACCTTAGGTAAAAAGGAAGGATCTGGCCGGAAAATTGCAAATGACCTTCCGGAACCGCAAAGCGGAGGTACCGCTGATGGCCGGGAAATATTGGGACGTGGAGGTAGGCATCCTTGATGTCCACCGAGGAAAGAAACTCCCCTTGATCCATGGACGCCACCACTGAACGGAGAGATTCTATTCGGAAATGGCGGATTGGAAGATGTTGACTGAGACGCTTGAGATCCAAGATTGGCCGCACAGAACCGCCTTTCTTGGGAACTATGAAAAGGTTGGAATAGAAACCCCGAAAGTGCTCCCTGGAAGGGACCGGGACAATGACTCCCTGGATGAGAAGGGACTGAAGTGCACCCCGAAACTCCCTTGCTAGCGAAGGAGATTGGGGGGCCCGGGACAAAAAATAAAATAAAAATCAATCAATCGATTCCTCGGAAGAGAGGCAAATTCGATCCGGTATCCGTTGGATACCAAGTCCCTGACCCAGGAGTCCTGAATGTGTGCGGTCCAGATGTCTCGGAAGAATAGGAGACGACCTCCCACCCGAGAAAAATCTACGGGTGGGGGCATCCCTCCATGCAGAAGTTGGTTTACGGGTGTCTGATTTGGCCGTAAAACGTCCAGAACGATTGTCAGACTTCCAAGAGGGGCGTGCCCGGAAGGAGGGAACCTTTTTGTCTTGCAAAGGCGCCTGCCCAGACCCTTTATTGGGACCAAAGGTCCGAAAGGACCTGAAGGAAGAGGACATCCTACGGGAAGTAGCGCATGCCTTATTCTGAGGCAATAAAGGAACTCTTGCCGCCAGTCTCCTCTGAGATAATCTCATCAAGGCGCTTGCCAAAGAGTCGGGAACCGACAAAAGGGAGCTTGGTGAGAGACTTCTTGGAGGCGGCATCTGCGTCCCATGCTTTAAGCCACATGGAGCGAAGGAGAGCAACTAGGTTACCAGTGGCAAAGGCAGCACAGCGGGCCGACTACATGGAAGCAGAGCATAGAAAGTCTCCAGCTTTGGAGCATTGGAGAGCTAGGTCAGACAGTTCCTCCGGGGAAGATCCTGAAAGAATACCCTGACGGATTTGGGATGACCAAACAGAGCATTCGACACCCAGGCAGAAGCGAAGGCAGGAAGCAAGGAGGAACCCGCTGCTTCGAAGGCAAACTTTGCTAAGGTCTCTACCTTTTTGTCTGCCGGATCCTTGAAGGCAGCTGCATTCGCCGGTGGATGCGTAGTAACCTTAGAGAGGCGTGAGACTGGTGCGTCCACCGATGGGGGGGTTAGAGAGTCCACCTTGAGATGAGGTCCTTGGCAAAAGGATACTGCGCTTGAACCTTCTTTGCTTCCTGAAACCTTTTGTCAGGATGCCGCCAGACGGATTCCAGAAGGGCGTCAAATTCAGCATGAGAGCTGAACACCTTGGGTGCCGGACGGGCATGATGAAAGGACACTTCTGGAGCTACATCTGAAGTTCCTGGGTCCTCTAGATTGGAAGTTGTCTCTTATGGCCGAAACCAATGAGTTCACCGTGTCAGCCATATCCGATCGGTCCTCTGAGTCAGATGCCGAATCGGAAACTTCATCCGCAAGTTCTCCTGGAGAATGGGAACGTGTTGAGGTGGCCCTAGATGAGGGAGAGGCTGACCTGGTATGCGGTTCTGTGGAGCCAGAGCGGCGACCATGGGAGTGTCCTCTGGAAGAGGGACGCCTGCTACCCGCTGGAGCAGCGGGGCAATGCCTGCGAGGGGAGCGCCCGTGCCTGCCAGAAGACCTGGGGGATGACTCTGATGAAACACCCCTATTACGCTTGCGAGAGCGGTCAGCATAGGGGGAAGGTGAACGGGTCCCTCTGGAGGGCCGGTGTAGGGAGGACCTCTCCAAGGCGGTCACCACAGAATGGGAGACCTGAGCCAAGTCTGCTATAGACTGGGAGAAGGAAGAAACCCAGACTGGAGGGACGGCCAAACTCACAGGGTCTGGTAGGACATCCTGAGCAGAAATGACAGGGGGGTCTGGGGGAGCAGTGGTGCAGGCAGAGCAAGTGGGTTCAGCAGAACCAGACATTTTTGTGTTACAGCCCTTACAGGTTTAATAAGTGACCAGAGTTCCAGGTATCTGTTTAGAGGGAGGAACAGGTCTCGGCTCGGACATACTAAAAAAGAAACGGTCTCACCCAAGTCTATGTCCTAAACAGGGCAGCTGCTGTGAGGAGAAGTCTGGCAAGCTAGCTGAATACGCTGGACCCGAGCAGCAGGGGGGCCGAGCTATATCAAGGGCACAGCTGATTGGCCCTGATAGCCCCCCTCAGCGCACACACAGCGCTGATGGGTGTGAATTTTCGCGCTGCTAGGCGGGTGGGCGGAGCTACGCCGCACGGGACACATGTGGTAATAGTAATGGCGCCCGCTCCCGGCGGGTGAAGAGAACGCCGGCAGCATACAGCGGGCCGAGCACCGGAGGCGGCCGGCTCGCCCGAAGTGAAAGTGTCGCCTGCGGCTGTAGCCGGCAGCCGCGCGCACAGAATCCCGGCCCCGAACACAGGGAGAAGGTCCCCATAGAAGTGCACCACTGCATTCCCCCTAATATGATACTAAATAAAGTGAAAACGACCCCCAAAAATAAAGATGAACAAGTTCCTTCTGGCAGGCCCCCCATGACCCCTCTGTAGTACATAGTGGTCTGAAAATCAGGGGTCTCCAGAGGTTGCAAGAGCCCTTTTGTCCCACTCATCCACCACGACCTGTGGAGAGAAGCAAAAATACTCACCTTAGTCAGAAGACACTTACCTAATGAAGTCTTCCTGTGAAGTCTTCCGCCAGCTTTGTCCCCTGCATCATGCCGGGCTGCAATAGCGCGACGAGAAGGGAAAGGTGGGGGACCTGGACCCATGAGGTACAACCCCAGGCGCTGGCCCAGACCAGTGTCTACCTCCTTAAGACACTAAGCTAAAACTGATTAGTTCAGTGGCCTGGAGGCAGGTATATCCTGCTGGGAGGAGCCGACTTTTCTGTTGCCATAGTGTCAAGCCTCCTTGAGACAGCAGCATGTCCCCATGGTCTGTGTCCCCCAATGGAGCTGATAGAGAAAGCAGCAGAATGTATTCTGAAGTGTTTCGGGCAATATTATCTGCTCATATTCAGCAAAATGCTTCAGAACTCATTGGACGGCGCTTCACAGTGCAGCTGGACAATGACCCAAAGCATACTGCAGAAGCAACCAAAGTATTTATTAAGGGAAAGAAGTGGAATGTTATGCAATGGCCAAGTCAATATCCTGACCGGAATCGGATTGAGCATGCATTTCACTTTCTGAAGACAAAACTGAAGGGAAAATGCCCCAAGAACAAGCAGGAACTGAAGACCGTTGCAGTAGAGGCCTGGCAGAGGATCACTAGGGATGAAACTCAGCGTCTGGGGATGTCTATGTGTTCCAGACTTCAGGCTGTAATTGACTGCAAAGTATTGGCAACCAAGTATTAAAAAGTGAAAGTTTGATTTAGGCTTATTATTCTGTCCCATTACTTTTGCTCCCTTAACAAGTGGGAAGGCACATATGCAAACTGTTTTAAAGGGGGTTATCCAGGAAAAAACTAGATTTCTAAATTACTTCTATTAAAAAATCTTAATCCTTTCAGTACTTATGAGCTTCTGAAGTTAAGGTTGTTCTTTTCTGTCTAAGTGCTCTCTGATGGCACGTGTCTCAGGAACTGCCCAGTTTAGAAGAAAATCTCCATAGCAAACCTCTTCTAGACTGGGCGGTTCCCAAGACAGGTGCCATCAGAGAGCACTTAGACAGAAAAGAACAACCTTAACTTCAGAAGCTCATAAGTACTGAAAGGATTAAGATTTTTTTAATAGAAGTAATTTACAAATCTGTTTAACTTTCTGGAGCCAGTTGATATAGAAAACATTTTTTTTCCTGGATAACCCCTTAAATTCCTACACCGTTCACCTGATTTGTATGTAAATACCCTCAAATTAAAGCTGACAGTCTGCAGTTAAAATACATATTGTTTGTTTCATTTTAAATCCATTGGGGGTGGTGTATAGAGCCATAAATGTTAGAATTCTGTCAATGTCCCAATATATGGACCTGACTGTATGTAAATGGGTTAGCAACTGGCTCAGTGACAGGAAGCAGAGGGTGGGGACCTCTGGTTAAGTGGCAGTTACTAGTGGGGACAACAGGAACAGTACTGGGTCCACTTTTCAATATGTTTCAGAGGGATTACAAAGTAGAATTTCTATCATTTTCAATTGACCCTAAACTGGGTAAGGTGACCACCACAAAGGAGGATAACATAAAATTACAGAGGGATCTGGGGAAGCTGGAGGCTTGGGCACAGACATGGCAATTTTAATGTGGATAAATGTACGGTTATACAATTGGGCTGTAAAAACAAAATGTACAATTATGTGCTAGATAACAAAAAACATTAGGTAAAACTTCTACCGAAAAGGACTTGGGGGTACTGATTGACCGTAAACTCAACTTTAGTTACTAGCGCCAGGAGGCTGCTGCCAAGGCTAACAAAGTCATGGGATGTATTATAAGAGGCTTGTGACAGGAACATAGTTTTGCCGCTGTATAAATCATTAGTCCGACAGCACATGGAGTATTGTGTACAATCTTGGCACCTGTATATAAGGAGGACATGGCTAAAGTGAAAACAGTGCAGAGGAGGGGTACCAAAATAATCAAGGGAGTGGTTGGATTAGTGTACGAAGACAGGTTATCAAACTTTGGGTTAGTTTGGAGAAAAGACGTCTTAGGGGCGATCTAATTACAATGTACAAATCTATAAAATGGACAGTACAGAGATCTTTCTAGTTATCTTTTTATACCTAGGCCGGTAACAATGACAAGTGGGCATCTTCTACGTCTATAGGAAAGACTGTTTTACTATCATCACAGACAGATTCTTTAGTGTAAGAGCAGTGAGACTATGGAACTCCCTGCCATATGATGTTATGATGCCTGACTCAAAGTTCAAGGGGGCCTGGATGTTTTTAACAGGAAAATATATTACGAGTTATAGGTACTAGTTTTATGGAACTAGAACGTTGATCCAGGGATTTATTCTGATCGCCATATTGGGAGTCTGGAAGGAATTTTTCCTGTCATGGGGCAATTGGCATCAGTCTCTTAGGGAGTTTTGCCTTCCTCCGCATAAAAACAATAGGGGTTGGCACTTTCAGATTCAAAAAAACTAAAAACTTTTTATATATGTTGTACATCTTGGCAAAACATTAAACTTTCTAATATACTTCATAAGAAAGTTTTATTTTCTTTGTATAGAAATCATGGCTTCCAAGCTGAAGCACAGGTATGGACAAAGTCCAGTAAGTGAGGGTGGGCTAGCACTCCTCTGTGCTCTCTCTCTTCCTATAGGGCTCCTCTGTGCTCTCTTCCTATAGGGCTCCTCTGTGCTCTCTCTTCCTATAGGGCTCCTCTGTGCTCTCTCTTCCTATAGGGCTCCTCTGTGCTCTCTCTTCCTATAGGGCTCCTCTGTGCTCTCTCTTCCTATAGGGCTCCTCTGTGCTCTCTCTTCCTATAGGGCTCCTCTGTGCTCTCTCTCTTCCTATAGGGCTCCTCTGTGCTCTCTCTCTTCCTATAGGGCTCCTCTGTGCTCTCTCTCTTCCTATAGGGCTCCTCTGTGCTCTCTTCCTATAGGGTTCCTCTGTGCTCTCTTCCTATAGGGCTCCTCTGTGCTCTCTTCCTATAGGGCTCCTCTGTGCTCTCTTCCTATAGGGCTCCTCTGTGCTCTCTTCCTATAGGGCTCCTCTGTGCTCTCTCTCTTCCTATAGGGCTCCTCTGTGCTCTCTCTTGTCCTATCAGACAGGAGAGAGCACAGATGAGTACTAGCCCACCCTCACTTACTTGACTTTGTCCATACCTGTGCTTTAGCTTGGACAAAGCCATGATTTCTATAAAAAAGAAACTACATTTTCTGAATGAAGTACATCAGAAAGGTTAATGTTTTGCCAAGATGTGCAAAAAGTTTTAGTATTTGACAGCACCCATTTAAGGTTGAACTTGATAAACTCTTAAGGTTGAACTATGTAACTATAATAAACTGTACCCAAGTTCAGTCTTCTTTTTTCTGCTCAGTGCAACTTTTTTTTCTAGAAACATCTGTTCTTTGAGCACTTCTTTCATGCTGTTGGATTTTGGCTTCAGACCTTTGGAAGATTTGTCAGTAGCACTTGTTCCTCCTTCAGCAAAAACAAAAAAAAATTTTTTTTTTTTTTTTAAAGTATAGCAATATCTATTAAAGTGGTATTCCGGCTTTAGACCTCTTATCCCCTATGCAAAGGATAAGAGATGTCTGATCGCGGTGGGCCCGCCTCTGGGACCCCCCACATTATGTGTGGAGCTGCATCTCCATGCTCAGAAACCGGGAGTTTTTGGGACTGGAGACGTGAAATAACGCCACCCCCCCCTCCCTGCGTGTCGTTAAGTCACGTCTCCAGTCCCGACAACTTCCAGTTTCCAAGCCTGGAGACGAAGGTCCGCACATAATGCGGGTGCTGTAGGGAGATCGCAGGGGGGGGGGGGGGGGGGGTCCCAGAGGCGGGCCCACCACGATCAGACATCTTATCCCCTATCCTTTGGATAGGGGATAAAACGTCTAGAGCCGGAATACCGCTTTAAGATGTTAATGGATATTCTACTAAGTAACTTTTCTGTATAGTAGTGCTCAGCCAGGCAAAACCACACACTTCTACACACTACTCACCCAAGTTTGGGGTCAGCACATAATATCTTTAACCTGGCTGGAAACGATTATAGGAATAAAGTTATTCTGTGGAAAATCCCTAAGCTGTAAAAGGCAAAAGCCAAGTCTCCAACTATACACATATAACATTCTAACACATTAGGTAATGTATTAGTAGCAATGTCTCCCTTCCCTGACAGTTTCCTAATAACATAGCATTAGAGCACACCGAAAGTTTTGCTCATGTAAGGGTTTACTTCGTTTTCACAAAGAGTTGACTCCAGACCAATGCATGAAAGCTATTTGGAAAATTCAATCATCATCAAAAAAAAAAGCCTGTTATAAAAATGATATAATAGAGGCTACAACATGGTTACTATAATCAGTTTCATAAAAAACAAAAAACACCTCCCATCAGTATATTTTCATGTTATTATGAAGAGGATAACTACCCAAATAATTATATTTTGATAAATGAGAAGTCTTGTGCAAATGACCTGGTTTACCATGATTCTTCATTTTCAAGGCCTTGCTTTTCTCTAAAGCCTTCTGTTTGCGCTTCTCTTCCAGTCTCTCCCTCTTCAATCGTCTCCGAAGTAGCCGTTCTTCCTTCTCCTTGGCCTACAAGAATAACATAGCTCCAGATATCAGAAGAGCAATCAGATGACCTACAACTGCCATAAGTCAAAACGCCAACACACAATATTCAGGCACAAGATTTTGAAGGAAATGGAGATTTTTTAGACTTACTGTAAAATCTCTCTCTCGAAGGATCCATTGGGGGACACAGAACCTTGGGTATATCCTGCTGTCTCTAGGATGTTGACACTATGGTAACCAAAAAGTCGGCTCCTCCCAGCAGGATATACCCACCTCCAGACCACTGAGAAATTCAGTTTTAGTCCCAGAGCAATAGGAGGAGACCGACCGGTCAAAGGAAACAAAACACGAACTGTTCGAGTACCAGAAGAAAAATCAACTGCACACTCTGACAGATAACCGAAAAGGAACCCCAGAAAAGGGTGGGAACTGTGTCCCCCAATGGATCCTTCAAGAAAGATTTTACGGAAAGTCTAAAAAAAAAAAAATCTCCTTTTCTCTATCGGCTCCATTGGGGGGGGGGGGGGGGGGGGGGGGAAGACACAGAACCTTGGGATGTACCAAAGCAGTCCCTTGGGTGGGCAGAGAAAAAGGTTAGGCAGTCGGCTGTACCACCGCCACCTGCAACACTTTACAGCCCAGACTAGCATCAGCCGATGCGAAGGTATGAACCTGGTAAAGGCTCGGAAAAAAAAAAAAAAAAGTGTGCAAAGACGCCTGGGTGGCCGCTTTTCAGATCTGTGAGGCCGAGGCCTCGTTCCGGAGAGCCCAGGATGCTCCCACAGAGCGGTGAAATGAGCCAAAAAACCCTGAAGAGCGGTACCTTCCTCATGCAGCGGTAAGCTTCCGAAATAGCACATCGGATACACCTGGAAATGGTGGCCTTGGAAGCAGGCCGTCCCTTCCGCAAGGACGAAAAAAAGAAAGGATCACACTGGCGGAAGGAAGAGGTGAGAGATAGATAAGCCCGAATCACCCGTACCACATCCAATTTGTGGAGTAAGCGCTCCCTGGGATGAAAAGGAGCGGGACAAAAAGACGGAAGGACGATGTCCTCGCTGAAAAGAAAAGATTAAAACGACCTTAGGTAAGAAGGACGGATCTGGCCGGACAACAACCTTGTCCTGAAGAACTATCAGGAAAGGAGAACGGCAGGAAGAGCTGCCAGCTAAGATGCTCTCCTAATGGAAGTAATAGCAAAGGAAAAACCACCTCCCAGGATAGGAGGCAAAGGAGGACCTCCCTAAGAGGCTCAAAAGGTGCGTCCTGGAGAACATCTAGGACTAAGTTCAAGTCCCGAGAGGGACAAGGGGACCGGTAAAGGGGGGGACAGAGTGTGCCACGCCCTGAAGGAAGGTCCGGATATGCGAAATGGAACCAGGGGACGCTGAATAAAATGGAAGGGCCGAAACCTGACCCTTAAGGGAGCCGAGAGTCAGCCCTCGTTCCAACCCCGACTGCAAAAAGGAGAGGAGATGGGAAACGGCAACGGTAACTGGAGAAAAAAAGGGTCCGAGTTTCGCACAGAAAGCCCGCCAGGTACAGTGATAAATCCTCGCAGCGGAGGACTTGCGAAACCCGAGCAAGGTGCGAATGACCTGGGAAGAGAAGCCACGGCCACTTAGAACCGCGGTCTCGACCGCCAAGCAGTCAATGCGACGATTGTAAAAAGGGGAGACCGAGTGGACCCTGTGACAGTAGGTCTGGACGAAGTGGGAGACTGATCGGAACGTCGTCCAGAAGCCAGACCACGGCGGCATACCATGCCCTTCGGGGCCAGTCTGGAGCCACCAAAATGGCAGAAACTCCTTCCACCAAGAGTTTCCTCCGAACCCTGGAAGAAGAGGGAGGGGAGGGAACAGAGAGGGCAGAAAGAAAACCTGACCACGGAATTACTAGGGCATCCCCGGCAGAGCCAGGGGGGTACCTGGACTCTGACACAACATCGGAATCTTCCGGTTGCGTTGAGACGCGAAGAGATCCACGTTCGAGGTCCCCCAGAGGTCGCAAATCTGTGCGAACACCTCCGGAAGAGGAGGCCATTCTCCGGGGTCGGCTGAGGACCGACTGAGGAAACCCCACTTCCCAGTTGAGCCAAAATGGCCGGAACTCCGTGTTCCGCCCAAGGGGAACTTTGTCACCTTGGACCTGGCTTCTGAGCTGCGAGTGCCGCCCTGAAGATTGGTGTACGCTACAGCCGTGGCGATGTCTGACGAGAGACACAGAGAGAGATGATTTCATCAAGTCGCTTGCCAAAAAGTCGGGAGCCGGCAAATGGAAGCTCGGTAAGAGGCTTCTCAGAAGCGACATCCGCGTCCCATGCCTTACGCCACCTGGAACAACGGAGGGCCACTAGGATACCAGTGGCAAGGGCAATACAGCAGACTGCCTGCATGGGAGCGGAACATAGAAAGTCTCCAGCCCTGGAGCACTGGAGCTCTAGGTCAGACAGTTCCTCCGGAGGAGATCTAGAAAGAATACCTTGACGGAGTTGGGAGGACCAACTGAAGTGCCTTCCGACACCCAGGCAGAAGCAAAGGCGGGAAGAAGAGAGTAGCCCACCGCTTCGAATGCAAACTTTGCCAAGGTCTCTACCCTTTTTGTCCGCCGGATCTTGAAGGCAGCCACATCCGCCAGCGGCAGCGGCGTAGCCCTAGAGAGGCGAGAGACTGACAGGTCTGTCGAAGGAGGAGAAGTCCACTTTAAGATGAGGTCCTTGGCGTAAGGAAACTGCGCCAGAACCTTCTTGCTTCCTGAAACCTCGTCAGAATGCCTCCAGGCGGATTCCAGCATCCAACATCTTGGGTGCTTTACGGGCACGATGAAAGGATAATTTAGGACTAAGTCCGAAGATCCTGGGTCCTCTAAAAGGAAGGTGTCTCTTATGGCAAAAACTAATGAGTTCACCGTGTCAGCCAAATCCGATCGGTCCTCTGAATCAGATGCCGAATCGGAGACTTCATCCGCAAATTCTCCAAGAGAATGGGAGCGAGTTGAGGCGGCCCTGGATGAGGGAGAGGCGGACCTGGTACGCGGGTCTGGGGAGCCAGAGCAGCGACTATGAAAGCGTCCTCTGGAAGAGAGACGCCTGCAACCTGCGGAGCAGGGGAGCGATTCCTCAGGAGGAGCGTCCATGCTTTCAGGACACTCAGGAAAGACCCTGAAGAAACACCCCGATGACGCTTACGAGCACGGTTAGCATAGTGGGGGGGGAGGAGAATGGGTCCCTCTGGAGGGCCGGTGAGAAACCCAGGCTGGAGGGACAGCCGAAAACCACAGGGTCTGTATGGGACATCCGGAACAAAAACGACCCGGGGGTCTGGGGGAGCAGTGGTGCAGGCAGAGCAAGCTGGTTCTGCAGAACCAGACATTTTATGGTTAAAAGCCTTTAAAAGTGTAAGAAGAAAACAGCCTCCCCCAAGTCTGGTCCCTTAACCAGGCAGCTGCTGGAAGAACTCCTGTAAGCTAGCTGGGATGGACCAAGGAGCAGGGGAGGGGGGCTGGGCTAGAATAAGGGCACACCGATTGGCTGAGAAAACTCCTCTCTGTGCGCGCAAAGCGCTTGTAGGAAAGTTTTTGCGCCGGAGAACAGTACAAGGCGGTGGGCGGAGCTACCCACACTATTGTGAAGTCCCTGTAATGGCAAAGCCCCTGTAAAAGCGGACGGAGATAACCCACCGGCCAGCGCATACACGCGCCCGCCGAGAAAGTGAAACTAAAAATCGCTGCTGCCGCTGAAGCCGGCAGCCGCGCGCATAGTAATCCCTGGCCCGGAGTGCAGGGAAAAAGCACCACACAAAAGCACCACTGTACTTCCCCATATGAATAAAGAGAGCCCCTTCCCCACATGAATAAAGAGAGCCTTTCCATATAAAAAGGGGGCTCCATATAGAGAATAAGGAGGGAACAATACCCTCCAGGCAGACCCCAGAAGAAAAATAGTATGAGTGGTCACAAGTCAGGGGTCTCCAGAGGTTGCAAGGGCTCTTCCAGGACCTGTAGAGAGGGGGAGATATATTCACCTTGTCTGAAGAACTTGCCTCATGAAGTCTTCAGTCATGGAGTCTTCAGACAGCCAGCTGACTTTGTCTGGAGAAAACCAGACCATGTCCACCTCCTTAGACACTAAGCAAAAACTGAATTGCTCAGTGGTCTGGAGACGGGTATATCCTGCTGGGAGGAGCCGACTTTTTGGTTACCATAGTGTCAACCTCCTAGAGACCGCAGCATATACCCAAGGTTCTGTGTCCTCCAATGGAGCCGTAGAGAAAGGAGATTTTTTCTTTTTTTCCTCGTTTTTTTTTTTTTTTTAAGTAAAAGATATATTAATAAGTTGAACTAACAAATATTTCAGGCTAGCAAAGCCTTTGTGGCGAGGGCTAAAAGATCTCAAAACAAAATTTGCTGTGCCTTGTGGAGAAGACCTGTATGAAGTCGGCCCCCCCTATGTTCGCAAAAGAGGAATATAAATACACCATTCGTTTGTGCTGCAAAAATGAACGTTTGTGCCGCTTTGGTTTCCGAGATGTTGCACGCTCGATATACTGAAGCCCTGTCCACTTTACACCCCAATTTTAAAAACAAATACACCATTTGTTTGAGCTGCATTTGTGCCACTTTGGTTCCTGAGATATTGTGCACTCGATATGCTGAAACCCTGCCCACTTTCTAGCAAACATATTGCGCGTTAGATTTGCTGACACCCCATCCAGGAAAGGATTAATGTTGCACCAAAAAAATGTAGTAGTCATCAAGGAAGGCAATTTAGTTAAGGGATGAATGTAGCAATATATGGTTTATTATGACATACACAGGGTTATTACTTCCTTCATACACCGTTACCGGTCAGTGATGGGAAGAGGCTATACCTGGCAGAGGTGGCAATGTCTGTATGTGCATCTCTGCTACCTGAGATGTAACCACCTCCAGCAATGCATAAGCCAGGGACGAGGCTTCTGAGGTGGCTAATGTCCATTCTGTGTACATTTCATTATGCAGAATGGAGGTTATTGGCTGAGCAGTATTGATTGACACTCTCCGCTGTTGAGTGGGGATAACTTCGGCTTTCACCTTTTTCAGAAGCTTGACAGCAGACCACTGACCCTGGTGGGGACCGCACAGTAGTAAAAAAAGAGTTTGCGCCATCACTGGGGAATAAGGTCAGAGTACTCCTGATTTATAACCTCTACAGCCAAGCACTAGTGCCGTTGGTTGTAGTAATTCTGTTTTGATGGATGTACAGAAGCCCAAACCACAACTTATGTGATGCAACTGCAAAATGAATAAAATAGAAAGTTACATCAGGTGGAGGAGTGTGGACAGACATTAAGACAGACAGACATGTGTTCACACTAAAGAATTTCTGAGCTGAATTGCACTTGTGAATTCCACTCAGAAATTTCAGTTCAGCAGAGTCCCATTGTTGTCAATGGGATTCCGTGGCACCCTGCACACTATGGAATTTCCAAAAATTAAACATGTCCATCTTTTCAGCAGAATTCTGCACAGACTGCAAAACCACCTATGGGGACTGGCAAAGTCTGTTCGGTTCTAGCGTCGTTCTCAGAATCTCCACCAGGAATTTCTCCATTGTGAATATTCTGCAGTGTGAACAGGCCCTTAATACGATTTCAGAGGGACAGGTAAGCAGTACAGCTACCCTATAATTTAAAGGCCATTGCACCTGGCAAACATTGTTTAGCCATATTTAGTTGCAGTATTCCATGTTAACCATAACTAATGAAAAAATTATTGTGAACCAAAGCGGCACAAACACATTTTTGCAGCATAAACCAGCACAAACGTAGAACACACAAATGTGTATATTTGTTTTTAAAATTTAAGAGCATGCTGTGGAAAGTGGGAGGGGTTTCAGCATATCAAGCGCGCAATATCTCAGAAAACAAACCAGCACAAATGCTCATTTTTGCAGCACAAACGAATGGTGTATTTATATTTTGCGAACATGGGGTGCCAACTTCACACAGGTGTGGAGAAGGGATGAGAAACCGGTCTGGAAAATACAAAATAGTGCACCTTCACATTTTAAGCCTTCTTCTACATAATTCGGGGTGAATACAAATAAGAAGTTGAAGGTTATCCACAACAGAACTGAACTCTGTTAAAGCAGGAGATTTCTTCTTTTTTGACAAGTTTGACTTCGTAAACTATGTTGCCAAAATTTGTATTTCCCACAGAGTAAAATTTTTAGAGTATTTTTCCTCTCTGCAGTGTGCTGTCCCTCTGTTATTCCTCCTTGAGTGTCACCAGGTGGGGGTGTGCCCTACCATTGTCTGAAACTGTCCAATCACAGCTGGCAGTGTAGGGGGCACAGCCACTTGACAAGAAGAATGGAATAACGCATTGTCAAGATATTACATTTAATAGCTTGTTGCCTGGTCTTCCCTTGTTATTGCATGCTCCTCCTTTCCTATATACATCTGAGCCAGGTCAGCCTGTACATTGTGCAGAAAGTACCATGCACCGGTCACATGACTAACATTGCTCATAGCTTTAAGTCCACAGTACAAAATGCTTATAATGACATTATGATTGATAACAGGCTCATTGCAGCACTCCTATCTGCAGATGTTACCTACAGATGGCCCATGGACCAGCTTACAGCATACACGCTACGCCGGTCGTCAGCTCATGGGCCAGCAAGCAGCGTACCTTCCACACATGCCGTAAGGAAGGAGTTAACCCTCTCGTCCATCTGAGGGACATCCTGTACCTTCCCTGTGCTGTGAGCGCTAATCAGAGGAACAGCCAAGTACCTTATCACAGTACACTGCATACTGTTACTGGGCTTTATCTGTGACCCTTAGGCTTATGTATCTAGTCCATTAAGACTGTATCTATTAGAACTGTGGGGTTGGGGGGGGGGTATCTGGTCTTCTGTCCTCAGTTTAATAATTGGGCTAAGATATGGATGGCCCTCTTTGGCTGGATCAGTCTAGTAATTATGAATTTACCCACTAATTAACATATTGTTGGTTTGCACATGATACTATGAAGCATTTTTTGCACCTGCTATCCATGTTGGATTCTGGATCGAGGTCTGGCCTCACCATATACCGTATATACTCGAGTATAAGCCGACCCGAGTATAAGCCGAGACCCCTAATTTCAACCCAAAATCCCAGGAAAAGTTATTGACTCGAGTATAAGCCTAGGGTGGGAAATACCTCATCCCCCCCTGTCATCATCCAGACCCGTCATTAACATCCTCATCATCATCCCCTTATCATCCCACACATCCCCCCTTCATCATCCCCTTGTCATCATCCCACACATCCCCTTATCATCCCACACATCCCCCCTTCATCATCCCCTTGTCATCATCCCACACATCCCCCCTTCATCATCCCCTTGTCATCATCCCACACATCCCCTTATCCCACACATCCCCCTTCATCATCCCCTTGTCATCATCCCACACATCCCCTTATCCCACACATCCCCCCTTCATCATCCCCTTGTCATCATCCCACACATCCCCCCTTCATCATCCCCTTGTCATCATCCCACACATCCCCTTATCATCCCACACATCCCCCCTTCATCATCCCCTTGTCATCATCCCACACATCCCCTTATCATCCCACACATCCCCCCTTCATCATCCCCTTGTAATCATCCCACACCCCCCCCCCTTCATCATCCCCACCCCCCTTCATCATCCCCACACCCCCCCCCCCTTCATCATCCTCTTCTCATCATTCGCCCTCAGTGGTCTTCAACCTGCGGACCTCCAGAGGTTTCAAAACTACAACTCCCAGCAAGCCCGGGCAGCCATCGGCTGTCCGGGCTTGCTGGGAGTTGTAGTTTTGAAACCTCCGGAGGTCCGCAGGTTGAAGACCACTGCGGCCTTCAACATGCGGACCTCCAGAGGTTTCAAAACTACAACTCCCAGCAAGCCCGGGCAGCCATCGGCTGTCCGGGCTTGCTGGGAGTTGTAGTTTTGAAACCTCCGGAGGTCCGCAGGTTGAAGACCACTGCGGCCTTCAACATCATCCAGCCCCCTCTCACCCCCTTTAGTTCTGAGTACTCACCTCCGCTCGGCGCTGGTCCGGTCCTGCAGGGCTGTCCGGTAAGGAGGTGGTCCGGTGAGGAGGTGGTCCGGGCTGCTATCTTCACCGGGGGCGCCTCTTCTCCGCGCTTCCGGCCCGGAATAGAGCCGTTGCCTAGACAACGACGCATCTGCGTCGTTGTCAAGGCAACGTGACTATTCTGAGGCCGGGCCCGAAGCGCTTAGAAGAGGCCTCCCCGGTGAAGATAGCAGCCCGGACCACCTCCTCACCGGACCACCTCCTTACCGGACAGCCCTGCAGGACCGGACCAGCGCCGAGCGGAGGTGAGTACTCAGAACTAAAGGGGGTGAGAGGGGGCTGGATGATGTTGAAGGCCGCAGTGGTCTTCAACCTGCGGACCTCCGGAGGTTTCAAAACTACAACTCCCAGCAAGCCCGGACAGCCGATGGCTGCCCTGGCTTGCTGGGAGTTGTAGTTTTGAAACCTCTGGAAGTCCGCAGGTTGAAGACCACTGCGGGTGGGGGAGTTCACTCGAGTATAAGCCGAGGGGGGTGTTTTCAGCACGAAAAATCGTGCTGAAAAACTCGGCTTATACTCGAGTATATACGGTACCTCTTTATAGCTGAGAGTGTTATTACTCATTCGCTAATTACATTTATTGTGTTGCATATTTATTCAGAGTATTGACCATAACTAGGCAGTATATGCTCTGTATTAGCATATTTTAAATAGGGGTAATTTTCCAACATGTTCTATATTTTGCCTCTACGTGGCTGCTAATAAGGTACCATTTTAGTGTAACCTGAGGTTATCTTTCCTTTAACCATTGAGCTCTATCCCTGTCCCTGATGAACCGTTTACCAACAAAACAGGGGAAACATGTTGGAATTTATAGGGATACCTAGTCCCGCACCCAATATCTATTAGGGTTGCAGTTGCTCTATATATTTTTAATAATTGTTTCACCATTTTTTTTCGTTTCCACGATCACGTTGCCGTGGTTGAGGCCATCCCGTTAAGGAGATGGGCCCCTCAAAAGGCAGGGTCCGTGAGGGGGGGGGCTCATTAGTTTAGGGTGGGCACCATCTCCTTTTCCGTCCCGATTACCCTTCCTACTCTCTCACTCTTGCAGCATCAATATTCTGACATACAATTAGCATGCCTTATCTTGTCAGTATATACACATATTTGTTCACGTCACATTTATTTCGTGTGTTCTTATTGTGGTATGCATAGGTGACAATGGTCTTTTTTTTGTGCCTTTTTAAGATTTGTAACCAATAAAATCTGTAGTTTTATTAGTCCTTAGAGGGGAACTCTGATGGAAACAAGTAGAAAACAAATGTTTTCAAATTAACTGTTGCCTGAAAGTTATAACAGATTTGTAAATTACTTCTATTAAACAAAATCTTAATCCTTCCAGTACTTATTAGCTGATGTATAAAACAGAAATTTGTCTCTACTGACACCCGTCTGTAGAAAACCTCTCCTGCTTCGGACAGTTCCTGACATGGACAGAGGTGTCAGAGTGCACTGTGGTCAGACAGAAAAGAACTACAAAAATTTCTCTGTAGTATACAGCAGTTGATAAGTACTAGAAGGGGTAAGATTTTTAAATAGAAGTGATTTACAAATCTGTTTACCTTTCTTGCACCAGTTGATTTCAAAACTTTTTTTTCCCACCGGAGTTCTCCTTTAAAAGGTAAATTATTCTGTCATTCAGTTATATGAGGTCTCCTCTTTATTGGCCCTCTACCTTGGGAGTATATATCTGTGGTTCGGGGCAACTAGATTAGCCCACTCTGATTTTGTCGTTCACAATAGGATGAACAAATTTACTGTAGACAGAGAAACTCTCAGCAACTAAGCAGTGTGCTGGAGCTATGGTGGGAAAGATGCAACCTCAATGTATTTAAAAGTTCAAAATGTTCACACGTACTACAACATTTTACAAAGACACCTTACCACAGATTGCCGGCGTTGTTCTACGGTTAGTTCATCATCCGAGTCGCTGTAGTATTTAGAGTACAGGAACGGCTTATGAACATAGGCATGCCGTGTGCCTTTTGTCTTTGTTTCATGCTGTTCACCAGATGACTTTGCTTTACTCTCTTGGTCTACTTTGTTTTCTTCGTCTGAAATAAAATGGGTACATGTAATATGTCAAGGTTGCATGAAAGGTAAACCATTCAGATGCTCCACTATACAGCATGTCCTTGTAAAAAATATCTATGTAAGCACTCCTGATTTTGACCATTTACACATGCCTTCTACAAAATAAATGCTAGTGAAAACTCTGAGAAGACCACCTTTTAGGGGGGTCTTCTCTGGCGGAGTAGTCTCAAAGAAAACGGCTGTTATGCAAAATGTATAGTGGACTGAAAATCTTTACACAAAATCTGGTGATGTTTCAGTGCATAATTTTCTGACAACCATCTAAGAAAACACAATATTGAGAAATACAGGGATTTACAATAGTCAGTCCAGAAGCAGCAATTGCAGTGGTGGTCACACAAGTATACTCCAGATCCATTCACAAGAGGCAACTGAGGACCTTTTATCTTGAGATTGTCAGTGGCCCTGGTGATCAGACCCCTACCAGTGGACTGGTAAAAACTCCATTAGTCTGCCAACTCCTATAAGGATGTTGTCCACACCAATGATTATATAGTCATGAAGAAATGTAAATCTAATGAAAGTTACTGCTCAGTCAAATGAAAACTCTCAGAGCAGCATAGCTGGCAAACAAAGCACGAGATCAGACTTTACCATCAGAAGTAATTTCCCCTTCTTCTGTACTCTCAGACACAGCATCTTCCTCATCACTGTCTTCTTCGAAGGAGGATAAGTCACTGGTGTGAACAGAGCTGACTGTAACATCCGAAAAAGCATCCACATCAGAATCAGGTAAGGCACATTCTGTAAAATAGGGGACAAAATAAAAACAAGGATGATTTGTAAAGAAGCGCAGTAATAGAAGCAGTTTGCTTGTGAAGTCTGGAACATAATGGGAAACTAACAAGCTGTTCACTCGCACTAAACCCAATATACTGGGTTAGGTTATGTTCACACTGAGTAAATCAAGAGTAATTCACGGCGAAAAATTTACGGCCGGAAAATTTTTTATTTTTGTGCAAAAATGGGGGAGAAAGAAGTGAAGGGTTTTTCAGCCATTTCCGCGTGAATTGCACGCGAATTCCGCGTGAAAACGATGTTGGGCAGAATTTTTATTTTTTTTTACCATTGACTTCTATTGATTTCTGCTAGCGGATTCTGCTTGAAGAATAAACATGCTCATTCTTCAAGCGGAACGGAATTCAGCGTCGGAATTCCACTAGCAGAATTTCCACAGTGCGAACAGGACAGCGGAAAAAACATTAAAGTCAATGGGCAGAGGAGATGTGCATTCGTTTGGAGCAGAGAATTCAAGAGGAATTACTCGAGTAAATTCCTCTTGAATTACTCTGTGTGAACGAGCCCTTAGGGTACGTTCACACGAGCGGATCCCCAGCGCGTATTACGCTGCGGATCCGCCACTGAAGGACCGCTATATGCTGCCTTTACAGGTGCCTGCTCGGAGCGGCAATGTGCCGCTACGAGCAGACACACTGCGATGTGCAAGTCACCACGCGCGTGCGCGCAGTATACTTGGCCTAGCTCAGGGAGCGGCAGCGATGTGCGAGAGTACATCGCGCAGGCGCGTCAACTTGCACATTGCAGCAGCATGTCTGCTTGTAGCGGCATATCGTCGCTCCGAGCAGGCACATCTAAAGCCACCCTGTAGGGGTCCATCAGCGGCAGATCTGCAGAGTAAAATACGCTGTGGATCTGCTCGTCTAAACATACCCTTATAGTGCGGGTGAACAGCATTAAGACAGGTGGTTACTTTTATAGGTCCAGTATTGCCAAAGTTATGTAGTTTAACCTATTACCACTGTGCTTTCATTGCACACCACTGCACAATACCAAAAGGAGATTAAACGGATATAAAATCGACAATACTGTACCTATTAGGCAAGTCATCACCTGTTTTAATGCTGTTCACCAGCACTATAACCCAGTGTATTGAAAAAAAGCCTGTCAGTTTCCCTTTCAAAGGGTACCCCGATTATGTAAAACGTATCCCCCATCCATTTACTGCATAGTGATGTCCCACCTCAGCAAGTGATTGGCAAAGTGGACCACCACTCCCCTGATCACTTTGTCTCAGAAGGTGGGGGCTGGAGCGCTCCGAGGTAACAGATGGGCCCCATTCTGGAGATCATGGGGTGTTCCCAGTGGTTAGACCCCGTGCAATCAGGCACTTATACTGCCATTTTGTAGATAATGAAAAAGTAACCAGGCGCACCCACATAGTAAAGTTATCCCCTATCTACGGGTCAGGGAATAATTATCTGATAATGGGAGGGGGGGGGGGGGGGTTGACTTCTGGGGCCTCCAGCGATCTTGAGTACAGGGACCAGAGTCTCATTAGACCAAAGTGGCGGGCCCCAGTGGTCAAACCAATTATTAGATAACGCATGCATGCTGTTGCTCTTTTTATTCTCCACAGGAGCCGCCAGAGATTGAGTACAGTGTTTCCGCAGCTCTATGGACCCCCTCTGATCTCCACATGACCCCATAGGGCAGTGTTTCCCAACCAGGGTGCCTACAGCTGTTGCAAAACTACAACTCCCAGCATGCCCGGACAGCACCCAACCAGGGTGCAACAGCTGGAGGCACCCTGGTTGAGAAACACTGCAATAGGGCACATGGAAAGGTATCCTCTCCATTAGACAACTGTCTAAAATTAACAAATAGCAGTATAATGCTACACAACTCTTGAAATGGGATTCTTCTATAACGAAAATAAGCCAGTTCCAAACAACAGTTTGAAGTGGCTGCGCTGTACTGGGGCATACTGCATCTGTCTGAGGGACACCCCCCGCGTGGGCACAGCTGCTGGAGTACTGGGTCCGCTCCATTGTGATTATGAGGAAGACCGCCGGAGAAGAGCGCCGAGTACACCGTTTTTATTACCGCGGCTTGCGGTCCTTGTATCCTGCACTGTACTGGTTTTATATATATATTTTTTACCAGGCATAGAGCTGTACATGCTATATAGGTGAATGGGATCAAACTAGGAGTAGAAACAAAATACACAGAGCTGTGCCTGGTAATGAAGCGGCCATAATGCTCACCATGGTCCTCACAATCAGCAAATCACTGGATGCCAGGAGTCGTACCCCACATCTATCTAGTATCGATAGCCCATTCTAAGGAGAGGAAACCAATAATACGTACTGGGAATTGCTAAGAACTTGAGCCTTCCCTGTATTGTGCATCCTACTGGCATTATGTCAATAAGAATACATTGAGGAATTGCTTTTCAGGCCATTCATTACAGTTGCCTAAGCGTGTACAGTACAAAATTGCTTGTTTTCAGGTTAAAAACATGCAGAAATAAAATATCTGGAACACAGATAAAAATAAAAAGCATACTGAAGTGTCTGACTGCCCTGGATGTAAAGTAAAATGTTGGGAGCAGTGAGTGAGCCCCTACCTTCCTTCACAGAGTCGGCAGCCTTTAGCTTGCTGCTACTTTTCTCAGCGTTACTGTGTTTAGCAGGTTCAGCGTCCCCTTCCTTCTCCTTCCCGGGCTTCTCTTCCTTCTGTTTGGTGGCGTCATCGCTCCTCTTCACGTGTTCGTTTCTTTTCTCTGTCCTAATTTCTTTTTTCTCCTCCTTCCGGTCTGATTTCTCAGTGACCTCGATTTTCTTCTCCGCTCTCTCCACAGATTTGGGTCTCTGTTCGTCAATGTCATTCGCAGTGTCTTTGCTTTGTGTGGAGCTAATAGCTTCATTGACTGAATTTTTAATGTCCTCAGCTGGAGGTGAAATTATATCATTTATCTCTTCTGCCTTGGCGGGTGGTTCTGCACTTTCAGTGGGGACTTCAGGAGTGGGCTTGTCAATCTCCAGAGACTCTTCTATGGGAACATCAATGCTCTGTGGAGGAGGAGGCTTCCGGGAAACCTTGTCGGTACTTTTTTGGTTCGAATTCTCTGACAAGGCCCAGGCGGCCGTAGCTTCTTGATTCAAGGAACTTATGGTCTCCAAAATGGACATTGCATCATTAGCAACACTGGTGCTGGGCCCAACCAGAGATGCAGAACCTTAAGAAAAGAAGGGAACAAACATTGAATACTTCAGTCATAAAAGTACAATAAATGTAATTTATTGCAGATATTCTAAATAATCTGGCATATTCCTTCAGGTTTACCATGCTGCCATCTAAAATTCATACAATTCCTTTCTGACACTTCAAATGACTGAAATATCAAACACACAAGGTTGTAGAAATGTCAAATTAATTGGATAGGGCTGGAAAAAGCGCTCGGCCCTGGCTTGTGCCATCTCTGTCTCACTGTAGGAGTCTCCATAGCCAACTGAACTGTGATCGGCATTAAAGGGAATGAGTCAAAAAAAAATTTCCCCCTTTAGAAGAAATTAAAGGGGTACTCCAGGCCCTAAGACATCTTATCCCCTATCCTTTGGCTAGGGGATAAGATGTCTGATCACAGGGGTCCCGCCGCGGCGGGACCCCCGCGATCAGACATCGTATCCCCTATTCAAAAGGAATGGGATAACATGTCTTAGGGCTGGAGTACCCCTTTAAGTACACGTGGCAGAAAATGTGAAATATATGATCATTTTTCATATTTCCCACTGTTGACAGCAGAGAGAGCCAACAGGAGAATCTGGAAAGGGACTGACGCAAATAAAATTTTAATTTATTTTTCTAGTTTCAATTTGTTGTGGAAACATTACAGATTTGTTTCAGATTTTCTCTTATGCTTTAAATGGGGGAGTTAAAGTCTACAATAAATTCCCTATTTAAAATTACTGCATATTTTGTTGGGGGTTACCTGTGGATCTGCAGCAAAATAGGCAATCGTGAATAAAAAAAAAAAAAAAATGTATAATAATAATAATCCTCCCCCCCCCCATATCAAAATCCACAGTGGAAAATCTTTAACAAATCTCCACGATTTGGTGCAGATCTGTGACTTTAGATTTGTGCTAAATCTTTGTATATTATATACACAGCAGCTGTTCTAAAAACATGTCAGAAATTTGGATCAGAGGAATTCACAGAAAGCCCATAAAGGTGTATGGATTTTTCGGAATTCGTACAATGCTGTTGCCGCTGAAGACACATACAGTCAGTGACACAGCCGTGGTTCTGAGACTTTCCTAATACGGTAGACCGATCCAATAGAGGTGTACTGTGCATGACACTGACATATGCAGTGCCCAGCTTCTGTTGTGATAGAGACATGTGTAGCCATCTAAATTCTCTTATGCCATGTGTGCTATCTAGGTAAGAAGAGGGAAGCTGAACAGACGGATACATCTTTTTAAAGAAAAAGTTTCAGGATAACTTGGCATTTATTAATGGAAATCTCTGCTCCTTCGGGGGCCAAGTACAAGTAGTCATGTGGGGGGTCCTCCTTGGGGATTGACAGCTTTCTATATGCACACTTACACAGAGATAGCTGTTTCTGCCACGTAAAATAAAAAAATTGTATTTAAAGGGGTACTCCGGCCCTAAGACATCTTATCCCCTATCCAAAGGGGGGTGGGGGGGGGTAAATAGGTGACATTCCCAGTTGGCTATGGAGCAAAAGGGACCGTCTACTTGATTACTTAGCCCAGAATGAAAAGATTAACATGAATAGAGGAGAAGTTATTTTGGAACTTCAACAAAGCTCTGTATCAATCTGCTCAGCACCTCCTGCTCTATAACCTGCTGCCAGCAGAAGAGCCATAGAGTGGACAATTGCAGGTATAGATGTATTGTGAACACATAGGGTTGTACTGAAGTGATTGCCCCCTTAAGGACCACAGGTTTTCTCATTTTTGCACTTTAACTTCTAAAAATCACAATGCTTTTCCACCTACAGACCCATGAGGGCTTGTTTTTTTGCGTCACCAATTGTACTTTGTAATGACATCAATCATTTCACCACAAAATCTAAGGCGAAATAAAATAAATAAAATAAATGTTTGTGGGGCAAAATTAAAAAAGAAAAAAAAAATGCCATTTTGTAACTTTTGAGGGCTTCCAATTCCACGCAGCGCACTTTTTGTTAAAAATGACACATTGGGGGAGATTTACCAAAACCTGTCCAGAGGAAAGTTGCTGAGTTGCCCATAGCAACCAGATTGCTTCTCTCATTTTTAATGAAGCCTCTGCAAAATGAAAAGCGATCTGATTGGTTGTTATGGGCAACTCAGCAGCTTTTCCTTTGGACAGTTTTTGATGAATCTCCCCCATTATCTTTATTTTGTAGGCCCATACGATTACAAGGATACCAAACATAGGTTTTATTTTGTTTTACTCATTTTATTTTGTTTGTACAAAAATTTGAATGTTTTAAAAAATGTCCTCTTCTGCCCCCTATAACTTTTTACTTTTCCGTATACAGGGATGTATGAGGGCTCATTTTTTGCATCGTGATCTGTAGTTTTTATTGGTACCTTTTTTGTTTAGTTGGGACTTTTTGATCGCTTTTGATACATTTTTTTAGGGTATACAAAGTGACCAAAAATACACAATTTTGGACTTTGGAATTTTTTTCACGTGTACGCCATCGACTGTGCGGTTTAATCAACAATTATAATTTAAAATTTCAGACATTTGCCCACGCAGATGTAGCACATGTTTATTTTTGTTTACTTTTTTTTATGGAAAAAGGGGGTGATTCAAACTTATTAGGGAAGGGGTTAAATCAGTTTTTTTTTTACTTTTTTATATTTTTTTAAACACTTTTTTGTCCCCATAGGGGACTATTACATGCAATCCTCAGCTGTTCGGGATGCTGAGATTTTACCACAGCGGTCCTAAACAGCCCGCTGAGCTAGCTGGGATGACTTTTCTCCCGTTTTAGATGCCGCTATCAACTTTGATGGCGGCGTCTTAAGGGTTCATAGAGGACATCAGCCCGATCGGCAATGTTCTGCATTAGCTGCGGGTCCTGGTTGCTGAGAGCAACCGGGACCCACCAGGTATGAAGTGTGCTCCGCCTCTGAGCGTACTTCATATAACAGGAACCGCCAATGGACGTAAATATACGTCCATTGGCCGGCATTTATCCTTGTAGTGTAAGTGAAGCATTTTTTTCACCTTTTTTTGTGTACTGATAATTTGTAGGAGCAACACATTTATTAAATGGTCACAGAGCATTCGATACATTTTGTGCAGGTCACATTTTCTGAAATTTCTCTCTTCACATACACCAAAAAGATACGCTAAGTCTGGGATGGTGTAGTTTTAGAGACTTTTCAGTGGTCTTGCTCCTTTTCACATAAAGGCGCAGTTCATAAAATCCTTCCATATCATGTGCATTGCCAAAATCAGTGGATTGCAACTCAAAATCAGCAGAAATGTGTAAACCAAAAGACGCAAAAAAAAATAAAAAATAAAAAAATAAACCCTGCTTGCGCCTTTTTTGCGCCTTTTGTAGACACAAAACACTGTCTAAAGACAATGATAAATGTCGGCCATTGTCCTTAAGGGGTTAATTGTACAATACATAGCGTACCCTCTATGATAGTGTGGGCTGTATACAGTATTACTGTGTGTGCAGCGGACACTGCATTAAGTGTGTTAGTTATCTATAGTGGTATAGTGCAGTGGTCTTCAACCGGTGGACCTCCAGATGTTGCAAAACTACAACTCCCAGCATGCCCGGACAGCCAACGGCTGTCCGGGCATGCTGGGAGTTGTAGTTTTGCAACATCTGGAGGTCCACCGGTTGAAGACCACTGGTATAGTGAATCAGTTTACTGTTGATAGATAGTCCCCAATGATATGATTGTATATAATGAGGGTGCAATTTGGGTGCCTATTAATATAAGGTTTCTTTTGACCCCCTGGTCCTTTGTTGGTTATACAGCTCCTAAAGACATGAAGTAAAGGGTTAGTGACATTAATGAAAACCTTTGACACGTCACACAGACTGCTTCCGATCTCTACATATAGCTGGGTGAAGGATGCAGCAGGGCACTTCATTCCGTAAGTCGGTGCTCAGGACATCACATAGCAGGAGAGAAGCTCCAATAAAAATATTTTCTTTCTATTCTTTAGGAGTCCAGTGAACAGTGTCTCTCAATAATAGGACTTACCACTGGACTAAGCATGGAAAGATCAGAAATTTCACTCAAATGATGATAACGTATACCGAATCTTTATCATGTCCTAACATGATGTTGGAAGTTCCGACTAAATGTACAATGTGACAGGCTCCCTTTAAAAGGGGAACTCCGGTGGAAATTTTTTTTTTTTTTTTAAATCACCTGTGCTAAAATGTTGAAGGGGTACTCCGCACCACTAGACATCTTATCCCCTATCCAAAGGATAGGGGATAAGATGTCAGATCGCCGGGGTCCCGCTGCTGAGGACCCCCGGAATCTCGGCTGCAGCACCCACTTCACACCGGCAACCCTGGAGGCTTCGGATCCCTACCACAATGGCGGAAGAGCGTGAAGTCATGCCCCAACCCCTCAATGCAAGTCTATGGGATGTCCACCACGCCCCCTCCCATAGACTTGCATTGAGGGGGCGGGGCGTGACGTCACACGGGGCGGAGTCGTGACGTCACGCTCTTCCGCCATTGTGGTCGGGATCCGAAGCCTCCAGCGTTGCCGGTGTGAGGTGGAAGCCGTACAGGTGGGTGCTGCAGCCGAGATCCCGGGGGTCCCCAGCAGCGGGACCCCGGCGATCTGACATCTTATCCCCTATCCTTTGGCTAGGGTATAAGATGTCTAGGGGTGCGGAGTACCCCTTTAAACAGATTTGTAAATTACTTCTATTAAAAATCTTTACCCTTCCAGTACATATGTAAATATATGCTACAGAGGAAATTCTTTTCTTTTTGAATTTCTATTTTGTCTTGTCCAAAGTGCTCTGTGTTGACACCTGATGCCCATATCAGGAACTGTCCAGAGGAGGAGAAAATCCCCATAGCAAACCTATGCTGCTCTGGACAGTTCCTGACACGGACAGAGGTGTCAGCAGAGAGCCCTGTGGACAAGACAAAAAAAAAATTCAAAAATAATAGAATTTCCTCTGTAGCATACAGCTGCTAATAATTACTGGAAGGGTAAAGATTTTTTAATAGAAGTAATTTACAAATCTGCTTAACTTTCTGGCACTAGTTCATTTAAAAAAATAAAAAATAAATAAAAAAAATAAAAAAGTTTTCCACCGGAGTACCCCTTTAACTCAACATTAATCACTTAAAGGGGACTATTTACTTGTGGGACTCAGTGTGAGCCATGTCATTTAAAAATACAATGCCACAGAAGGAAGAATGTGCAGCCACTCCCAGGTGTCCTAGAAAACCTTGCTCAGCCACATCCCATAAAACTGTGATCCCAAAATAGTAGAACTAGTACCGGTAACAGACAGCGAGGACTCAGACTTTTCTTCTGCCTGTTCATGATTTGCATTTGTATCTTCTTTGTTGTTTAGAGTGGCCAGAAAATCTTGAACAACTTTTTCCACTTGAGGTCTAAAAGTGTGATTTATCTTTGGGTCCACAACCTGCGATATAATACGGTCAATACCAGACTCAAGCATTCCAGACCTAGAGTAAGAAAAAAAAAATAATTATTATTTTCCCCTATACATTACTGAAATAGTGGCAAGTCAACCTCGGGGAGGAGCTGTTATGTCCTGACTTAAAAGGGGTACTCCGCTGCTTAGCGTTTGGAACAAACTGGTCCGAAAACTGTAGTCAGCGCCGGGAGCTTGTGACATAGCCCCGCCCCTCATGACGTCACACCTCGCCCCCTCAATGCAAGTCTACGGGAGGGGGCGTGACAGCCGTCACTTCCCCTCCCATAGACTTGCATTGAAGGGGCGGAGCGTGACATGAGGGGCGGGGCTATGACATCACGAGCTCCCAGCGCCGGCTCCAATGTTCGGAACAGTTTGTTCCAAATGCTGAGCAGCGGAGTACCCCTTTTACTTGTGGAAGTTCGAGTAGGGAAAACCTGGGACTGCATAAAAAGGCTGAAGTATTGAGTTGAACACCATGCGGTACATTAATCATGGCTTATAAACAGGTGAAAATTTTTCCCAAGTTTGTTGAAATTGAGCTAAAAAAAAATAAAAAACACTGTGCGACTTTTTTAATTTCACTCACATTTGCAATGCCCATTGATGTACATGGGTTTGCTTTTTCACTTTGCAGTGGTAAGTGATTTATGAAGTGCAACTTTTCAAAAAGTTGCAGAATTGTCGCAATGCCCTCAATTACACTACAAATATACACCAGCCATGAGGTGGCTTAGAAAACTGGCTGTAGACAGCATTTAATAAAAGTTGTACAGGTAAAAAAGTCAGAGAAGAAACCATACAAAGTGGTGTCCATATAGCTTTCCATAGCGCTAGTCTATAGCTGGGGGGGGGGGTCACGGCTCCTCCATCACATCTTACAAGTTGTCTATTGAATAAAAGTTTATATTAACTCTTCAAGACTGGTCCAACCAGGCATGTTTCAAAGAGCCATAACTTTTCTTCCATCAATGTAACATCATTTTATCTTTATTCTTTGGATTGTTGCATTTCTATGCATTTTATTCTTTAAATAAATAAATAAATAAAGTCTATATTAGATTTTTGTATAACTACAAGCAGTGATACTAGGTTTCCAAAGGATGGGCACCTGTATGTGTAAGGCTGCATTCACACCACGTTTTTGCAATACAGTTCCCGTATACGTTTTCAATTTTAAAACCGTATTGAAAACCGTATGCATTGACTCTCCATTCAAAACCGTATGCCAAAAGATGTGTCCGGTTACATCCGTTTTGCAACTTGTACGGTTTTGTCTTTTTTTCCTGTACCCAAAACTGTAGCCTACCACGGTTTTTGGTCCGGGTAAAAACTTTTTTTTTTTTTTTTTTTACATGGGAGTCAATGGGAACCGTAGAAAACCGTATGTGCGTACGGTTCCATACGGTTTTTTATTTTGGAGTTTTTTTCTTGGAATTTCAATCAAACAAGTGAAACTTTATTCATAATGGAGTGAAAAGTTAAAAACTTATACGTTTTTTTTCATAATAAAAAAAAACAGATGCAACAGGACATCATTTTTCAAACCGTATATGGGTTAAAATTTGATACAATTTAGACCGGTTTTGAGGAATACGTTTTTCATCCAAAACCTGATATGGGAATTGTATTGCAAAAAAAACATGGTGTGAATGCAACCTTACACTAACTGCAACCTACTGGGCAGAAGCCGATGTAGAACGGGGGGCCTTTGTCAGGTCCCACATTGCAGGGTCCAATGGCCCTCCCTGTCAAACACCTTAGATGTCGCAGTTGTTATTCACTGCAGCATCTGACAGCTGGGCTCCTGCTGCACTCTTGTGGGTATAATGGGCAGTATATACACACAAGACCATACTGATTGATATAGGTCATGAGCACAGGGGCATTAAGGTGTTAAATATTTGGAGAGTTTCCTCATTACATCCACTCTGATATAACTTTACATAACCATGCAAGTCAGTATTTCCCAACCAGGGTCCTTCCAGCTGTTGCAAACTACAATTCCCAGCATGCCCGGACAGCCTTTGGCTGTCCGGGCATGCTGGGAATTGTAGTTTTGCAATAGCTGGAAGGACCCTGGTTGGGAAATACTGATGTAAGCTATCTAGTAGGTTGTAATGAGCGATATTCCTTATAGGGGTTATGCCAATATTTAATGATCTCTGCTATCCACAGCATCTATGGGGACAAAGTGGACACATTCAGCGCTCAGCCAATAGAGACTGAATGGAACAAATTCAGAATGTGTGCTGCTGCTCACTAGGGTCCTAAGAGCCCTAACGCACATAGAAAGAGCTGTATGAACCAAAGTCTATGGGCAGAGACAAGATGCCTGGAACTGCCCAAATGACCTGAAGCCCTGTTCCCTCCCAACTTTATAACTATGATTATTCTTAAAGTATTTCAGAGTGAATCATACTACATTATAGAGCTCATCTTGTTTCATTCTGTACATGGTTTGGGAAGCATAAACCTGAGGACAGGGATCCTCTAACTACCTCTTCCCATAAAACAAGATTTGCAGTTCCTGCCAAAATAAATGGTCTATTAACAGGACTGACAACGATAGTAATATCAGATCTTTGTCAGTCATGGTCTGTAGATGGGTGATGAATGTTCGTGAGTAAACCACTAGTGTTCGTGTAATTGTGAAAACTTTTGACATGTTGTCCAAGCACGTGACAAATCCACTGGGACCCCCGCCCCTTCTAAAAGGGTAAGGAATATATTTTTGTGCACGATAGTGCCCATTTATAGGAGAACTGTCAGATTCTAAAACTTTTTACATTTTGTACATCTTGGCAAAACATTAACCTAATATACTTCATAAGATCATTTTAAATTCCTTTTGATATAAATCATGGCTTGAACAAAGTCCAGTAAGTGAGGGTGGGCTAGCACTCCTCTGTGCCCTCTCCTGTCTGATAGCACTCCTCTGTGCTCTCTCCTGTCTGATAGCACTCCTCAGAGAGCACAGAAGAGTGCTATCAGACAGGAGAGAGCACAGAGGAGTGCTATCAGACAGGAGAGAGCACAGAGGAGTGCTATCAGACAGGAGAGAGCACAGAGGAGTGCTATCAGACAGGAGAGAGCACAGAGGAGTGCTATCAGACAGGAGAGAGCACAGAGGAGTGCTATCAGACAGGAGAGAGCACAGAGGAGTGCTATCAGACAGGAGAGAGCACAGAGGAGTGCTATCAGACAGGAGAGAGCACAGAGGAGTGCTATCAGACAGGAGAGAGCACAGAGGAGTGCTATCAGACAGGAGAGAGCACAGAGGAGTGCTATCAGACAGGAGAGAGCACAGAGGAGTGCTATCAGACAGGAGAGAGCACAGAGGAGTGCTATCAGACAGGAGAGAGCACAGAGGAGTGCTATCAGACAGGAGAGAGCACAGAGGAGTGCTATCAGACAGGAGAGAGCACAGAGAAGTACTATCAGACAGGAGAGAGCACAGAGGAGTGATAGCCCAACCTTACTTACTCGACTTTGTCCATGTCTGTGCTACAGCTTGGACAAAGCCCTGATTTCTATAAAAAGGAAACAACATTTTCTTATAGGGTATATTAGAAAGGTTAATGTTTTGCCAACATGTACAAAGTTTTTGTATCTGACAGTGCTCATTTAAAGTGTTACTGTCATGAAAAACAACTTGACCTGTTGCTTAGACAAGTAAAAAATTGTGGATTGCACCGGGTGCCAGTGCTATGATCTGCTGTGACCATGACCTACAAGACAGGGAAGCGGGCAGCATTGCGCTCCACTCCCCCACTGGCAGACCCAACTCATTCTCTGCATAGAAGTCTATGCAGGGAAAAGGTTGAATCATCACTTCTGACCACGTAAGACAAGCAAAATAGAAATGACTGCATCTCTTTTACTCACTTGAGCACCTGCTGCCGGATGTTATTCCTCAGCTGGTTCTTGTTCAGATGAGGACTCCATGTGTGGTTTGCCAAGTGGTTAGACACAAAATTATCAACCCGTTGCCTCAGATTTTGGTATGCAGGCTGCAAGAGAAAGGAGACAACACTCAGCCTTTTTATGCATATCAGGGCTGATGCACATAGCTACAATAGATCACCTGGTCATACAGGTTCATAATACATCACCCATAGAAACACATGGGCTCATACTGTACCTTACACACAAGTTATTTTATTCTGTATGGATTGATGAGAAACAATTATGTGGAATACTGTATATTTTCTAAAGGAAGATGAAAAATACAAAGGCACTGTGGGTATATAAAATACAGAATGGTGCGGACTCCATGTCCAACTTTCACACACATGGGTTCTCTCTTTAAAAAGGGTTTTGGATTATTATTACATTTTTTTTTTTTTTTTTTTTTTAATAAGCCTGTGAGGTTTTGTGATGGATGTGATGAGCATGTGGCACTGGAGACAGTCAATGGCCTCAGAGGTTATGAGCTGGAAGACAATGCTGTGGCCCTTGACTGAATGCAGCATCACATACACAAGCAAACCCTTTTTTTTCTATATTATGCAATAAATGACTTAACAGCACTGGTGACCATTCACATAACATTACCATTCAACCAATATTTTGCAGTCTGTACCTAAACAATTTACAAAAAAATGCATGTGTGCAGTTAGGCTGTGTTCACACATTAAATTTACATTGTGCTTTCTCATTGTCTGAGCTGTAAGTAGACTGGCAATGCTAAATTATTAGAATAGTCTGGATTTTCTGAAGGCATCACTCACCAACTCAGTTGTGTGCTCTGAACAGAATCCAGTCTTTGGCTGTGCTCACACTATGTGTTTCATGCATTTTTTATTTGACTTTTTCCTTTTTTAAATTGGTAATTACAATGCTAGGCATGGGAATTCACCAAAGGAAAAAAGAAATGCATGTTAAAAAAACGCAAGAAAAATGTAATGTTTTAACAAAACCTGGGTGGAGGGAACAGCAGGGACCAGAGAAAGTTATACATTCTTAGACAGAGTGACAGCAAGAATGAAGTACTGAACTACAGCATACAGACAGACAGCAGTCCAAAACCAACAGCACATGAAAATAGATCATCAATAAAGCAGGTATACGACCCTGGTTAGGGGCACAACAAATATCAAATCGATCAATGTATCCAAGGTTTATACAAATAAGGTGATTTATTCCATAGTGCACAAGATTGACAACATTTCAGTGTCCAAGGTTAATCTCTTCAGAAGCCGAAGAAAAAAAAAAAAAGTTAGGAGCCAGGATGCCACACATCAGGTAACAATGTGACACAACCTGACATCATATGACCATCCATTAGTGTCCCCACCTCTCCCCCCCCCCCCCCCGTGTCACAGCCCTTAGTGTCCCCACCTCTCCCCCTGTCTCACAGCCATTAGTGTCCCCACCTCTCCCCCCCCCCCCCGTGTCACAGCCATTAGTGTCCCCACCTCCCCCCCCCCCGTGTCACAGCCATTAGTGTCCCCACCTTCCCCCCCCCCCCGTGTCACAGCCATTAGTGTCCCCACCTCTCCCCCCCCCCCTTGTCACAGCCATTAGTGTCCCCAACTCTCCCCCCCCGTGTCACAGCCATTAGTGTCCCCACCTTCCCCCGCCCCGTGTCACGGCCATTAGTGTCCCCTCCTCTCCCTGTGTCACAGCCATTAGTGTCCCATCATCTTCCTCGTGTCACAGCCATAAGTTTCCCCTCATCTTCCTCGTGTCACAGCCATTAGTGTCCCATCATCTTCCTCGTGTCACAGCCATTAGTGTCCCCTCAAAAGATTTCCTGATTCTATCTGCTCCTAGAAAAGCTGGATGACAACCAACATGGCCATCACCATTTGTGTCATTTAGCTTTCCTAGACTCCCAAATAGCTGATCAGCTTCTCTGCTATTCAAGAGTATGGCTTTATTGCTGAAGTGCAGTGGAGTACTCAACCAAGCCCTCCAGCATTTTCTATACGCTCCCATGGTTATGTGTAGTCCTTGTGAGTCTGTTTCCGAATGCGCCGCTCACCACTCTCCTCCTCACACTTCTCTCCTCAGTAGAAAATGAAGCTGCTGCCCGCATGTAACTACCGGCATGCACACAGAGTGATGAACCCAAGTGGTCAGCACTAGAGCTGGCAAGTTTGATTAAAGGGGGAAGAGGGGGCAGCTGTGACATGCTAGAACAGCCTGACGAGACTATTTGTCAAGGCCAGCCTCATAACAAAAATATACATATCACATATGCTTCAATCCAATAAGCATTCAGGTTTAAATAGTTTGGAGTTGGAAAATATGCGTAAAAATGATGATACTCACTTGAGCATTAATCATGCACATGAAAATTCATTGACTTTCTGAGAAACCAGACATGTGTCTGAAACGGGACATCAGATTCTGAGCACCAGTGCGAAATAGGTCAGGAAATATTAAAGAGCACATGAAGTGCTAACCTCTCACCTGTTCTTCAGATCGGACATGAGACGCAGAGCAGCAAAGTACTGGGTACTATAACTTATCCCATATCCACAAGAGACAGGCCCCATTGTGGAGATCCCTGAGGGTTCCAGCAGTCAGACCTGATGCAAACTCCAATACGGGGCCTGTCTATTATTTTTGGAGCGCTACCTTCCCCAAGACACAATTATCTTGGAAGCGCTCTGCCCCATCACTGGTTGAGGCAGAGTATTGATGTGGATGGTGATTGGCTAAGCAGGCGATTGCTCCCAAGACAGATTTATATTCTAATGTGGGGGCCAGAGTTCTCCAATGTAACAGACGAGCCCCGTTCTGAGAATAGCAGCAGGTCCCAGTGGTCAGAGCCCCTGTAATCAGTCACTTATCCCCTATCCAGTGGATAGGGGTTAGGTTTAGAAGTACTAGAATATCCCTTTAACCCCCCCTGTACAATGCCTTGACAAGTTCCAAGTGAGTCCTTTTACTTAGGCCCGACCCATGCGTGAAACTCTGGAGAGAATCGTACAGTCGCCTTGCTTATCGTACCCCCACTTCTGCCTTTCCACATGCAAACTGCCTCACAGGTACAATTCAAGCAACAATTCTCCAGGGCCGCAAGCCAATCCTTACTTAAAAACAAAACAAAACACACAAAAAACACAACACACAGCACCGATCTCCCACAGGTAACATAAAAATAAAAAAAAAATAAAAAGTGATCAAGTTAAGGTATCACACAAACTTGAGCAGTAGACCTCCAGCTGTTGCAAAACTACAACTCTTAGGCTTCTTTCACACTAGCAAATTACTCCGTTTAGCAAGTTCCGTCCTAAAATCAGCTGTCACCGGCAGTAACCAAATCCTATAGGTCTATGGGATTTTTCTAATATCCGTTTTTATCCGTTATAGATAACGGACGTTATTTTGTGACAGAAGATAGTATGGAAGAAAATAGTTCATGAACTATTTTCTTCCGTACTATCTTCCATCACAAAATAACGTCCGTTATCAATAACGGATAAAAACAGATATTAGAAAAATCCAATAGACTATAATGGGATTTTCTAACGGACGTACAGCATAGGATTTGGTTACTGCCGGTGACAGCTGATTTTAGGACGGAATTAGAAACGGAACTTGCTAAACAGAGTAATTTGCTAGTGTGAAACAAGCCTTAGCGTGCCCAGACAGCTGGGAATTGTAGTTTTTTTACCACAGCTGGAGGTCCACAGTTTGGAGACTACTAAATTATAGTATTCCTGTATGTCTGTCCAGAGTTGCTGAGTCTATGAGAATGTATATTCCTTGCCTAACCCATCAATCTATATTAGTGTTTCCCAACCAGGGTGCCTCCAGCTGTTGCAAAACTACAACTCCCAGCATGCACGGACAGCCTTCGGCTGTCCGTGCATGCTGAGAGTTGTAGTTTTGCAACAGCTGGAGGCACCCTGGTTGGGAAACACTAATATAAAAAGAGACAAGTGGCAGCAAAGTGGAGACACCGCTCATCTCTGTAACACAATCTCATGCTATCCCCCCCATGTGCAGTTATCCTGGTATACACTACAATCATATATATATATATATATATATATATATATATATATATGAGGCTGGTAGTCCTGTCCTGCAGTGTCCTCATAGAACGACAACCTCCATCCCAACACACAACCCTCCAGCCATGACAGCTGTATCGCAGCCTCCAGACACTGAGCGCCCCCCTCACCTTGGTGTCCACATCAGCCAGGCAGTCTCTGCGAAACTGATCGAACAGCCCCTGGCTCTTCAGGTGGTTGACGATCAGCGACACCAACTTGGGATCCCCGGGCGGCAGGTTGGCCATGACAGTGTCCAGTGTTGTGCAGCGGCCGCCTCTCCACTCATCACCCAAAACAAACGCAACCGCTGCCCACGACCCCTGACCCGGAAGCGCCGGGGGATGCTGGGAAATATGTCACCAGCGAGAGAAAGAGTGACCGAGCCAGCGGACGGACTGCGAGTGCGGGAGACGTGCGACATCTAGCGGTGGAGCCGGTGTATATCAGGCTGTGTACAATATATGGGGGAGATTTATCAAAACTTGTGCCGAGGAAAAGAGCAATAGTTGTCTATAGCATCCAATCAGATTGCTTCCTTTATCTTTAAGTGGCATTTAAAAAAAAATGAAAGAAGCGATCTGATTGGTTGCTATAGGCAACCGGTCAACTTTTTCTCTGCATCGGTTTTCATATATATATATATATATATATATATATATATATATATATATATACATACATACACGCTTGATAATGGCTCCATAGGAGCTGAAACGTTGCGCTGTATTGAGATATGTGTGAATAAATGCACCTTTTTTACTGGAGTGCTGCGCCATTGGAATTTTTATCTACAAGGGACCCTGATCAGGTTTGGACGCTGGCACCCATCTTGTATTGGAACAGAGCTGTGCTGCAATTACTTCTTACTATATATAGATATATATATAGATATATATATAGATATATATATAGATATATATATAGATATATATACGGGATGAGTATTTAACTCAGGGCGAGTTCACCACTCCTGGTGTGACGGAGCTTTCAAGGGCCACTAAGCACTCTGCAGGCATTCTGGGTAGGGGAATATGCAAATCAGCTCATTACATCACCTTTTCAGGCGATGTTCCCTGGTATCAGCTTAGCTCCTGTTACGAAATATATTCCGTAACTGGAGCTAAGCTGATACCAGGGAACATCGCCTGAAAAGATGATGTAATGAGCTGATTTGCATATTCCCCTATATATATATATATATATATATATATATATATATATATACATATACTCACAAATGCACATATAGATATGTGTGTGTGTATATATATATATATATATATATATATATATTATATATATATATATATATATATATATATTCTAATAATTCTATATATTTCGACTTAAACAAAACAATTCTGATCTACAGGAATACAGTGAACAATCTAATGACTTAGCTGCTAGGTTAACTAGAAGGAATAATTCAAAAAGCACGTTCCCAAGTGGATGCACTATCCAGAAATTCTCTGTTAGAACCATCAGGCAAGAAAAACTATGATGCTATCCAGAATAGGAGAGTTGTCTTTGCATTTAAAAACAGTTCAATTAAAGGAGTACTCCAGCGCAAAATAACTTATGGATAGGGGATAAGTTATAGATCGCGGGAGGTCCGAGCGCTGGGGCCCCCCGGGATCTCCTAGACGGGGCCGCGACAGTCTGCCGGAAGTGAAGTTTCGTCTCCAGCAGAAAGCCGCGGCAGACACTCCCCCACCATGTATCTCTATGCGGTACATGGAGGGGGCGTGTCGGCCGCAGCGTCATGCGGGGACGGAAGGCCCCCTTTCCTGTATATTGCCGCGGCCCCGTACCGGAGATCGCTGGGGGTCCGAGCGCTGGGACCCCCACAATCTATAACTTATCCCCTATCCTTCGGATAGGGGATAAGTTATTTTGCACTATAGATGTCCTTTAATTCTACTATTAAGACAGCAATATGGAAGAATTGGCATATTATCGAAGAAGATGATGACTTAGGAGAACGAATAAATTCACAAATGAAGAAGAAATGAATAAGTCATAATGATAATTGGTTAAAAACTGTAGTTCCTAAGGGCAACTAAAAATGTGGAAATTGTCCCCAATGTAAATTTAACATAGCTGCCAGTGCAGGAAGATTAGGAGATACCTGATATTCAGTGAATGATCTCATTACATGTAGGACCACTTTTGTACTGTATTTTTTGATATGTAGTTGCATGCGGTGTTACGTTGGAAAAACGATTAGACAGATGCGAATTAGGGTGCGCAAACATTTGCACTCAATTTAAACAGGACATGGATCCCCACATTTTATACAGCACTAAAAAAATTCCAAAGTCCAAAATAGTGCATTTTTGGCCACTTTTTATATCATGAAAAAATGAATAAAAAGCGATTAATAAGTCCTATCAATGCAAAAATTGAACCGTTAAAAACTTCAGATCACGGCGCAAAAAATGAGCGCTCATACCGCCCCATACACGGAAAAATAAAAAAGTTATAGGGGTCAGAAATGACAAATTTAAACGTATTAATTTTCCTGCATGAAGTTATGATTTTTTCCAGAAGTCCGACAAAATCAAACCAATATAAGTATGGTATCATTTTAACCGTATGGACCTACAGAATAAATGTCAGGTGTCATTTTTACCGAAAAATGTACTACGTAGAAACGGAAGCCCCCAAAGTTACAAAACTGCGTTGTTTTTTTCAATTTTGTCTCACAATGATTTTTTTTCCTTTTCACCGTAGATTTTTGGGCAAAATGACTGACGTCATTACAAAGTAGAATTGGTGGCGCAAAAAATAAGCCATCATATGGATTTTTAGGTGCAAAATTGAAAGAGTTATGATTTTTAAAGGCAAGGAGCAAAAAACGAAAATGCAAAAACGGAAAAAACCCCGGTCCTTAAGGGGTTAAATGTCTAGATAGCATTAAATTTCTAGATAGCCTTATATGTCTAGATATATTTCTCATTGCCAGATCCAGATACTAGGAAAATCCAGATACTAGGAAAGGTATCAAAAGAATGTAAATGTGTTTAGTCTACTTAGGATGTATAGCAAAAGTACAGATCATCCTGTTCTATAAGCATCCTGTTGTAGTCCTAGTCCCTCTGTCTCAGGGGACAGACGTCCAGGCCGACTTATCTTTAGTAAGGGGGTTTGTGGTGTCCCGATACCGCATCCTATACGGTACCTATGTATGTGTGGATCCCCATAGCCAGTGTCCCTAGGACGTAGGGATCCCTGTCATTTAATTAACCCCTTGTCGCCTCTATTTCTACTAATAGACCAGTGGTCTATATAAGGTTAATGTAAATATAAGGATATATCTGTAAATAAATGGTTATTTACCTGTGCCATAGCGTTGCAGGACCTGCGGGTCATGTGACTAGGTGAACTCTATGGTATTAAGCTTAAGGACCTTTGGAGGCCCTGTGACGTAAGCAATCCCATTACACTCTGTATTGGTGAATGGCAGATGTTCGGACCAATCGGATTTGCCCCGCCCCCTGCCCATATAAGGGAGCGGCGGCCATGTTTCTCTCTCTTACCTCTCTTACCTCGCGGGCTGTCATGAGAGAAGGATCTGCGCAGTATCTAACGCAGTGAGTTAGGCCCGAGCCTTGCGGCAACGGCTGAACAATTCTAAATCTAGAGTGTATCAATCCCCAGACACTTTGCAGCATCACCGGACCTAATAATACCCCTAAATCCGGACGGATCTGCAAATATCCACCCTAAATTCAGAGACTGTATGACTAGCTCAAGGTCCGCAACTACTGCCAGTCACTGAGCAATATAAGGACTGTTTGTACGAGACTGTTACTGTGCCTTGGATACTGCAAGCACTTAAGTAAAGTTGTTCAAGTTCAAGTTCAAATCTCCTTGTGGACATTCAGTCATTTCATGCACCTATCGTTACTGGGAAGGGCGGCGATAGGCCGGAGCATTGACTCAGCATAACAGCCCTCAGCCTGGCGTCACGAACTATAGGGTTAACATTAACCCCTCCTATACCGATATCATACCACCACTACACCCCAGTCTTTTATTTTTAATCTTGCAGCCAGGGAATATGGAGAAAGACATTTTTTCACTGGAGTTCTCTTTAACCCCTTAGCGACGCAGGACGTATATTTACGTCCTGCGCCGGCTCCCGCGATATGAAGCGGGATCGCGCCGCAATCCCGCATCATATTGCGTCGGTCCCGGCGCTCATCAACGGCCGGGACCCGCGGCTAATACCACACATCGCCAATCGCGGCGATGTGCGGTATTAACCCTTTAGAAGCAGCGGTCAAAGCTGACCGCCGCTTCTAAAGCGAAAGTGAAAGTGACCCAGCTGCTCAGTCGGGCTGTTTGGGACCGCCGCGGTGAAATTGCGGCGTCCCGAACAGCTTACAGGACACCGGGAGGGCCCTTACCTGCCTCCTCGGTGTCCGATCGGCGAATGATTGCTCCGTGTCTGAGATCCAGGCAGGAGCAGTCAAGCGCCGATAACACTGATCACAGGCGTGTTAATACACGCCTGTGATCTGTGTAAAAGATCAGTGTGTGCAGTGTTATAGGTCCCTATGGGACCTATAACACTGCAAAAAAAATGTAAAAAAAAAAGTGTTAATAAAGGTCATTTAACCCCTTCCCTAATAAAAGTTTGAATCACCCCCCTTTTCCCATAAAAAAATAAAACAGTGTAAAATAAATAAATAAACATATGTGGTATTGCCGCTTGCGTAAATGTCCAAACTATAAAAATATATCATTAATTAAACCGTATGGTCAATGGTGTACGCGCAAAAAAATTCCAAAGTCAAAAAAGCGCATTTTTGTAACTTTTTATACCATTAAAAAATGAATAAAAAGTGATCAAAAAGTCCGATCAAAACAAAAATCATACCGATAAAAACTTCAGATCACGGCGCAAAAAATTAGTCCTCATATCGCCCTGTACGTGGAAAACTAAAAAAGTTATAGGGGTCAGAAGATGACATTTTTAAACGTATACATTTTCCTGCATGTAGTTATGATTTTTTCCAGAAGTGCGACAAAATCAAACCTATATAATTAGGGGATCATTTTAACCGTATGGACCTGCAGAATAATGATAAGGTGTAATTTTTACCGAAATATGCACTGCGTAGAAACGGAAGCCCCCAAAAGTTACAAAATGGCATTTTTTCTTTGATTTTGTCGCACAATGATTTATTTTTTCCGTTTCGCCGTGCATTTTTGGGTAAAATGACTAATGTCACTGCAAAGAAGAATTGGCGACGCAAAAAATAAGCCATAATATGGATTTTTAGGTGGAAAATTGAAAGGGTTATGATTTTTAAAAGGTAAGGAGGAAAAAACGAAAGTGCAAAAATGGAGTCCTTAAGGGGTTAAAGGGGTATTCCGGTTGAAAAGGTTTGTGTTTTTTTTTTTTTGTTTTTTTTTCTTTATCAACTGGTGCCAGAAATTAAAACAGATTTGTAAATCACTTCAATTAAAAAATCTTAATCCTTCCAGTTCTTATTAGCTGCTGAATACTACAGAGGAAATTCTTTTCTTTTTTGGAACAAAGAGCTCTCTGCTGAATCATGAGCACAGTGCTCTCTGCTGACATCTCTGTCCATTTAAGGAACTGACTAGAGCAGCATATGTTTGCTGTGGGGATTTTTCTCCTACTCTGGACAGTTCCTAAAATGGACAGAGATGTCAGCAGAGAGCACTGTGCTCGTGATGTCAGCAGAGAGCTCTGGGTTAAAAAAAAAAAGAATTTCCTCTGTAGTATTCAGCAGCTAATAAGTACTGGAAGGATTAAAAATTTTTAATAGAAGTAATTTACAAATCTGTTTAACTTTCTGGCACCAGTTGATTTAAAAAAAAAAAGTTTTCCACCGGAATACCTCTTTAAGTACAAAGTATCTGGTTCTGCAGGGGTGTGGCTATAGGAGGTGTAGAGGCAGAAGTCACGTCTGAGCCCTGGTATCTGAGGGGGCCACATAAGAAGACCTCAGAATTATACATAGTACATAGTGAGTGGGGGCCATGGAGCCTGAGGGAGTTTATAAATGGCAGGTGGGGCCCTTGGTATGTGAGGCAGTACATGGTCCCGCCGCTGGGGATCCCCGCAATCTGTCATGCAGCACCCCGCTATCAACAGCCTCCGGAGCGAACATCGCTCCGGGTCTGATGAATCACATTCACGGGGCCGGAGTATCGTGACGTCACGGCTCCACCCCGTTCCGCCACCTTAATTCAAGCCTATGGGAGAGAGAGTGACAGCCGCCACACCCCCTCCCATAGGCTTGCGTTGAGGGAGCGGAGCGTGATGTCACACGGGGGCGGAGCCGTGACGTCACGATGCTCCGGCCCCGTGATCGTGATTCCTCGGAGGCTGATGATAACGGGGTGCTGCATGACAGATTGCGGGGGTCCCCAGTGACATAAGATGTCTTGGGTCACCTGGTCACTGATACCTCCTGGGTAACAATCACATAACAACTAACATGTTAACAGTATTAAAGTGACAATGATTTCTATACATCTTATACAGTATACTACATAATAAACATATGTACATGGGGAACAAATGCACGGGGGGCCCAGGGGATACTGAAGGGAGGCTGCCTGACAGGGCAGCAAGGGTATGGGGTAACACCTCCCATACTGGGCCACCCCATATTTGTCTATCGCCTGTGGAAATGCTCATATTTTAGTCTAGATTGTTTGAGGGGGGAAGGGCTGTTTCCTAATGTTATGTAATTTAGGTCTAGAGTTCCTCTAGGAATCTTATTGTTGAGGCCATTGTGGTAGTGGGATGTTATGAGGGCAGATGTTGTTACCCTAGGGGAAGATGGCATTAACCCCTTGTATTCGTGATGCCAGGGTGTGGTTTAGCCTAAAACCACCCAAAGTTATACCGCTAGATCCTGGGCTAGACACGGGGGCAATAAAGACTCCAACACCAAGTTACGGACATGTGGTAGCCCTTGAGGGGTATAGTGTAGTCGGGGTGTTGCTGTGTTGGAATATGAGGGGTTAATTTAACCCTTGTCACTCGTGACGCCAGGGTGAGGGTTAATACGCTGAGGTAGTTGCTAGGCCTATCGCCACCCTTCCCAGAAACGATAGGTGCATGCAGAAATAAGCGATTGTCCACGGCAGTGCTGAACTTGAACTTGCAGGAACTTTACTGATGAATTGCGGTACATTCAGTAATGGTAACAGTCTTAGTAACAGAGTCTATTATCAGCACGGCAGTGACTGACAGTTGCTTAGGACCGATAAGTTATCCTGAGATTTGTAGAATTAGGTTTTGCAGAGATCCGATGGATTTAGGGGTCTGTTTAGGTCCAGTGATCTTGCGGAGTAATAGGGAATTGAAGTAACTCACAGTTTTGGAATGACGGCCGATGCCGCAAGGCTTTGGCCTAGTAGTTGCCGATGACAGCTGCGCAGATCCGTCCTCATCAGCAACCCACAGGGAAAGATAACTAGTAATGGCCGCCGCTCCCTTATATGGGCAGGGCCGTTTTGGATTGGTCCATGTCAGCTGTCACTCACCGTTACAAAGCATGGTGGGTGATCACCTGACTACCTACAAAGGTCCTTGAGTAAAAACCATAGAGTTCTGATACACATCACGTGACCCGCAGGTCCTGCGACACCACAACAAGGTAAGTACACTTTATATACATATAGACAATTAGAATTTGAATAATTTTAATTATTAAAGGGGTGACTAGGGTCTAACTATAGATGAGGATCCCACAGGTACCTAGGGACTCTGACTTTGGGGACCTCACCTCAAGGTAACGGATGCAATCCGGTACCGGGACACCACAGACAACAGTAGCTTTACTGAGGGTAGACAGTTGGTAAAGTCTATACAGCTCAGCCAGGGCCCAAGGAGGTAACCAGTGATGCAGAGACTTTAAGGGCTTTCCGGGACTTGTAGTAGGACTGGACATTTTGGTGCAGGCCACTCTGACTTGACAGATGACAGGGACTGGCTTGACTTGACTCATAAAGCTGTGACTTTACCTTACTTGACATTGATATTGCCTGCAGGACTTGACTTTGAGGTCTCCAACACTTTGGACACACACACTAGGCACGACTGCACTGGACCTCAGCTTAGCAGAAGAGCAGAGCTCAAAGAGACAGAAGCTAGCTCCACCAAGGGCTTATATGGGGGAGACTAGCAGGGAGCCCATAGGTAACTCATGGGATCGCGTGGTCACTGGTACCTCCTGGTTAACAATCACATGACATATCACATGGTATATCTCTTAACTCCTTAAGGACTCAGGGCGTACCTGTACTTCTTGAGTCCGCTCTCATTCTATAACGCGGGGCCACAATATAAAAAATCAATACAAAAATGGTACCACTAAAAACTTCAGATCATGGTGCATAAATACCGCCCCATACACAGAAAAATAAAAAAATTATAGGGGTCAGAAGATGACAATTTTAAACGTATACATTTTCCTGCATGTAGTTATGATTTTTCCAGAAGTACGACAAAATCAAACCTATATAAGTAGGGTATCATTTTAATCGTATGGACCTACAGAATAAAGAGAAGGTGTCATTTGTACTGTGTAGAAACGGAAGCCCCCAAAAATTACAAAATGGCATTTTTTCTTCAATTTTGTCGCACAATAATTTTTTTTCCCGTTTTGCTGTAGATTTTTGGGTACAATGACTGATGTCATTACAAAGTAGAATTGGTGGTACAAAAAATAAGCCATCATATGGATTTTTTGGTGCAAAATTGAAAGGGTTACGATTTTTTGAAGGTAAGGTGGAAAAAACGAAAGTGCAAAAACGGAAAAACCCTGAGTCCTTAAGGGGTTGAAGCAACATTAAATTTTATAACACTTTACATGGTAAAACATATTTACAATGGGGAAACAAGTGCAGGGGGCCTTGGGGACACTGAAGGAGGCTGCCTGACAGGACAGCAGGAGCACGGGGTAACACCTCCCTTACTGGACCACCACACCATGTTCCCACATAGTTTTTATGCCTGTTTTTCAGCAAGAAAAACTAAGGAACAGCCAAAAAAGAATTGTATTTCCAATAAGTTCTATTCATCTCAGTAGGAAAATAGCCTTTTGTTCTCACCTAATTTAAACCCTTAGGGACTCAGCCTATTTTCACCTTAAAGGGGTACTCCGGTGAAAAACTTTTTTTTTTTTTTTTAAATCAAACCTAAACCTCTCTGGTTTTTTGGAACCTCTATGACCACCCCTAAACTCAATAGATTCTGGACCCCCTGAATGATTAGGGCTAGGAAATCTGGGGATTTGGTTACTACAAATCTTGGGGGAGGGGGAGAGGAGAACTCTACCCTGTAACCCTCTTGGATTATGTTGACTATCCAAGGGTTGGGAATCAATGATTCCCAAATGTGGGCGAAGGATGACAATCTCGCCCCTACCGGAATGGCGTCATTGTTTACCTCCACCAGCGCTAGACTGGTTGGGGTTAAATAAGAAGCCTCTCCCTCTACCTCCTTTCCTATAGGACCAACGGCCTGTTTTGCCCTTACCTCTATAGGGCTGATTAGCTTCAGAAAGGAGAAAGGGGGTCTTTCTAGGTTGAGCTTTGTATTTGGGAAACCCTTTTTTATTGTCCGAGGCCTTAGCCAGGATATTATCTAAGTCAGCTCCAAAAACATAAAAAAAAAAAAAAACATGTCCATAAAAGGGAAGGACGGCTAATTTGTTTTTGGAGGTAACATCCCCTGTCCAGGATTTTAACCAGAGCACCCTTCTTGAAATATTTGACAGGACGGCAGTGCCGGCAGATAATCTGACAGATTCTGCAGATGCATCTGCGAGAAAATAGGTCGCCATTTTAAGAATAGGGAGACTTGCAATTATATCCTCTTTAGGGGTATCACCCTGTAGGTGTAGCTGAATTTGGTCAATCCACACATCCAAGGTTCTAGCTACACAAGTAGAAGCTACATTAGGTCTAAGCAACGTAGCTGCTGCCTCCCAAGATTTCTTTAAGAGACTCTCTGCTTTTCGGTCCATTGGATCCTTTAACTGAGAGGAGTCTTCAAATGGCAAGGAGGTATTTTTGGCCACCTTGGCTATGGGAGCGTCGACTTTTGGAATAGTGTCCCAGTTAGTTGAGTCAGTCTCAGCAAAGGGATAACGTCTCTTAATGCCCTTAGGAATAAAGGACCCCTTATCTGGTCTACCCCATTCGTCATTAATGATCTTATGAATGTTCGGATGAACAGAGAAGGAGGGAGATTTACGGTCACCTAGACCTCCGAATAATTCATCCTGAATGGTTTTAACCTCTTGTACCTCCTCAAGGTTAAGGGTGGCTCTAACTGCTTTAATAAGCTCCTCCATGTCCTCCGGATTAAACAGAAATTTTTTAAAACCTGTATCCTCTTCTTCTTGTGGGCTGTCTACACATTCATCCTCCTCCATACCCTGATGAGACGTATTATCAGAGATCATTTTAGTTTTTGATTGGATCTTTTGAGATCCAGACTGGACCGCCTGATTTGAAGAAGAGGATTTAGAAGCCTGGATTTCAGACTGAATCGTAGATCTAATATCTTTCATAATATCAGGAGTTTCCCCCGAGACTAAATTGGCAAGACATTTTTTACATAGCGTTTTTTTTTTAAGGTACCTGAGGTTCCTTATTACAGATTACACATTTTCTTATTTTAGATTTAGTTTTTACGGAAATCAAAGGAGTATCCTTTTCTCCCTAAAATATAAAGGGAGGAAAGGATCAGACAGTAGTTCTGAAGATAAGCCAGGGTATAAACCCTATTATAGGCCCTCATTACACACGGTTACTTGGATCTGCACGGGTTCCACCTCAGTGGCCTTGACCGGTGTAGACATCATGGAAAAACGACTGTAGCAGCAGAAATTGCTTCAGCTGAGACAAATAGCACCTTCAAGGGAACGGGCATAGAGGCTTGAAATCCATCATGATAAATGCCAAATAAAGCACCAGCGTCAGGAGTACTTACTAGATAACCTGCGGTGGGTAATAGGACATAGCAACTGTCTCTGCGTGAACGGAGAAGACGTTGAATTTGTGTCGGGTGGCCGCCAGTGTAACGGAGGTACTTCTAAGGGGCCGCCCCAACTCTTTTAGCAGATGAGCGCTCCTGCACTCTCAGAGATTCCTTCCCTACTCGGGACAGGAAAAACACTGGGCATGGAGAGGAAGGGGTGGGGTTTTAAACTCTCAGTGTTTTTCCTGTCCGAATTAGGCAGGTGCAATCTCCGGGTGCTGTCATGGAGACGACTTGGGAAATACCCCATATGTGGCCCTAAACTGTTTCCTTGAAATACGACAGGGCTCCGAAGTGAAAGAGCACCATGCGCATTTGAGGCCTAAATTGGTGATTTGCATAGGGGTGGACTCGGATGCAAGCGTTACAATTGGCTCCGCTATCAAAAATATTCTACGCCAGTGATTCCCAAACAGGGTGCCTCCAGCTGTAGCTAAACTCCCAGCATGCCTGGACAGTCAGTGCTGTCCGGAAATGCTGGGAGTTGTTGTTTTGCAACAGCTGGAGGCTCCATTTTGGAAACACTGCTGTATGATACGTTTTTCATTTTTATAGGGTGCAATCACATGGGCGGGTTCACGGTGAGTTTCCCGCTGGGAGTTTGCGCTACGGCAGAAAATTTGCCACAGCTTAAACTTGAAGCAGGAAACTCAATGTAAACCCGCCTGTCTGAATGTACCCTCCAGCTGTTGCAAAACTACAACTCCCAGCATGCATTGACAGACCGTGCATGCTGGGAGTTGCACAACAGCGTGAGGCACACTGGTTGGAAAGCCTTCAGTTAGGTTCTGTTACCTAACTCAGTATTTCCCAACCATTGTGCCTCCAGCTGTTGCAAAACTACAACTCCCAGCATGTACTGATCGCCGAAGGGCATGCTGGGAGATGTAGTTATGCAACAACTGGACGTACGCAACTACAAATCCCAGCGTGCCGAGACAGCTGTTTGCTGTTCGTGCATGCTGGGAGTTGTAGTTTTGCAAGATTTAGAGGGCCACAGCTTAGAGACCACCGCACAGTAATCTCCAAACTGTACGCCTCTAAATCTTTCAAAACTACAAATCCAAGCATGCCCAAACAGCAAACAGCTGGAGGGCTACAGTTTAGAGACCATTGCATAGTGGTCTCCAAACTGTCACCTTGCAGATGTTGCTAGGCAACTAATTACCTCCTGCTGCACACAGCGCTAGCGGCGGGGACCAAAATTCCCATGGGCATACCTGTACACCCTGCGTCCTTAAGGACTCAGGATGCAGGGCGTATGCATATGCCCTGCTTCCTGAAGAGTTTAACAAAAGTCTGTTTATAATGCAAGAATGCCTGAAAAAATAATTTTCAGCTATTTTTACATACTGACTAAAACGGACATGTTTTACTGTAAGAAGCTAAAACGAGCATGCTACTTAATTTTACGGCTGTAAAGATTATAGCTGTAAAATTGATAGATATGGGCAAAACGGGTACTTTACTAGATCAACTGAACACAATATTTTTGAAGAAATGATAATTTTTAGGATGTTCTTTAGGCCGTAAAAGGCCATTAGGACATTTGCTGCATTGGAAAACAGAACTAGCTAAGTTGAATGTATACATTTATACTGTATACCTGTAAATTAAAGTCACAAAGCCAAATACCGGTATATAAGGAGCAAGAATTATCACCATACATGTGGAGGCTGGGTGTGTTTGAGTGTGGCCAAGGGTGTCTGATTAGGTGGCTACAGCTTGGTTAGTGGAGTAACCGGGGGCACCCCACCTTGTATGTCTGTCTTTTCTCTCAGCAAAAGTTGAGAGGTATGCCATTGTACCTGTATTTCCACAGTGCTGCAGCATCATTTTTCCCTCCCTCTAGCTTCTCAGCAGCAGTAACAGCAGCAGCTCGGTGCATAGTGTAAGCCCTTCCTTGCTGTCATGGTAATATCCTAGCCTGTCCTGCTTGATATTATATGCTCAGTGTATTCACCCCTGTCCTACGTAATACCATCTGCTCATTGTATCCAGGCATATTCTGCGTGATACTATCAGCTTAGTGTATCCAACCCTTTCCTATGTGATGCTATCTCTATATATATCTATATATATATAATGTTTTGTTCTTTTTTGGGGATTTATTTCATTCCTTTAATATAATACAAGGGAGTGATCAGAGGATAGAGCATATAAATATATATATATATATATATATATATATATATATATATATATATACATATATATTGTGACAGTGTGGCAAGGAAAGGGTGCATTTCCCTACCTGATCCTGGAGAAACCTCCACCTGGGGCATAATCAATGAGGCAGCAGAGAGGGGAAGTCTGTTGAAAAAGCAGAAAAACAGAATAGTCTGGGCTCTCCCTTAGACAGAAGTTGCTGTTAGAGGGGGAGACATCGTGTCCATTGCCAGGTGGGCACAGCAAGGGCTGCAAAGGACACAAGCATGGACTCCCGGAGTGAGAGCAGAGGCTCTGGTAACATACAGCAGGTGGCTGTATGAATGAGACTTTATGTTCAAATGTGAACTTTGTCTTATAAGGCTGCAGGACTTATTGTGTTTAAACTGGCAGGGAAAAGCCCCCCAGTTAATAGTCAGGGCATGCTTCATGTGTTGTGAAGTGGCTAGATGGCCTATTTTTTTTTTTAAATGTTTTTTTTATTTTTGTTGATCCTGCAACCTGTCTAATAAAACTGTCGAGGAGCCAGAATTGCAGAAAGGACTGGCTGTTAGCCGGTTTATTGTGAAAAAACATGCCCTTTGGCTACGGCAAAGGATGATCCCAGAGTGAAAACCCTACAATACATATATATATATATATATATATATATATATATATTTATTTATTTTTATTTTTCTTACATTTATTTATTTATTTACCCTCCTAAGCTCTTCCACCTTGGCAATCACTGACTCCTGCAACAGTTTGCCTGTGAGGTCTATCATTTCCCTGGACCTACTCAGGGATGTGGGGATTAAGGGTCTATTCACACGGTGGACTTTTGCTTGCGGAATTCCACTTGCATAATTTCCGCCTCAAATTAAAGCCCATAGACTTCTATGGGATTCCACACTCCCATTCACACTTCTGAATTTCTGCTTGCGGAATTTCCTCACGGATTCTGCAGCAATTCCGCAAGCGGAAATTTTGAAGTGTGAATAGGAGTGCTGAATCCCATAGTCTATGGGCTTTAATTTGAGGCGGAAATTACGCAAGTGGAAATTTAACTGTGTGGTTAGAACCTAAGCGTACGTTCACACGGGCAGATTTATTTGCGGGTTTCCCGCTGCGTATTTCAAAGGGGGTGGGCTCTTCTCAGCGGTCCGCAGCAGATTTTCCGCAGTGGAATTTCCGCTGCAGAAAATCCGCCGCAGTCCCTACTGAATTCAATTGGGTTTGCGGTGGATTTTCCGCAGCGTAAATTCTGCTGCAGAAAATCTACTGTGGACAGCTGAGAAGAGCCCACCCCCTTTCAAATACGCAGTGGGAAACCCGCAAATAAATCTGCCCGTGTGAATGTACCCTTGGAGAACATTACTGCTTTCTTTCAGAAATAGTGCCACACTTTTCCACAGGTGTGTCTAGTATTGAAGCTAAGCTCAAGTGAAGTGAACAGGGCTGAGCTGTAAGGGTGCGTTCCCACAGGGCCTATACGCAGCGTATTTGACGCTGCGCAAAATTTATGGCAGCAGCGGGAAATTCCTTGCTCACTATACACACAGGGCTTTCTGGCGGCAGCCCTATGTGTGTAGTGAGTTTTGGAGGCGGGGCCGTGTGCCGGCGTGTCAGTGACGCGCGGCTCCGCCTCCAAAACTCACTACACGCATAGGGCTGCTGCCGGAAAGCCCTGTGTGTATAGTGAGCAAGGAATACGCAGCGTATTCGCCCTGTGGGAACGCACCCTAATACCACATACAGCCTTTAGGCATGTGTGGCACTCTATTTGAGAAAATCCTAATCCTAGACAACCTCTTTTGATTTTACCCAGCTAAGTATATATATATATATTACAGTAGACGTTTTGCTTATTATTTGTCTGTTTCACAAACATTAGTTGGCACAGAGGCTTATTTATCATGCTAAAGTCCTTAAAATGTTTACCAAAATGTGAAAATCATGTAATACCCTGTTTCCCCGAAAATACACCCTACCTGGATTATCCTAGCTGGATTATCGGGGTGGGCTGCAATATAAGCCCTACCCCGAAAATAAGACCTAGGCCAGGGGTACTCAACTGGCGGCCCGCGGACCAGATCCGGACCGTGGCCACCAGTAATGCGGACCGGAATGCTGTGTGGAGGATGGGGGAGGGGCAGCAGGAGTGTGGAGGATGGGGGGCTGTGGGAGTGTGGAGGATGGGGGGCTGTGGGAGGATGGGGGGCTGTAGCAGTGTGGAAGATGGGGGGGTGCGGCATCCTCCACACTGCTACAGCCCCCATCCTCCACACTGCTACAGCCCCCCATCCTCCACACTCCCACAGCCCCCCATCCTCCACACTGCTACAGCCCCCCATCCTCCACACTCCCACAGCCCCCCATCCTCCACACTGCTACAGCCCCCCATCCTCCCACAGCCCCCCATCCTCCACACTGCTACAGCCCCCCATCCTCCCACAGCCCCCCATCCTCCACACTCCCACAGCCCCCCATCCTCCACACTGCTACAGCCCCCCATCCTCCACACTCCCACAGCCCCCCATCCTCCACACTGCTACAGCCCCCCATCCTCCCACAGCCCCCCATCCTCCACACTGCTACAGCCCCCCATCCTCCCACAGCCCCCCATCTTCCACACTCCCACAGCCCCCCATCCTCCACACTGCTACAGCCCCCCATCCTCCACACTCCCACAGCCCCCCATCCTCCACACTGCTACAGCCCCCCATCCTCCCACAGCCCCCCATCCTCCACACTGCTACAGCCCCCCATCCTCCCACAGCCCCCCATCCTCCACACTGCTACAGCCCCCCATCCTCCCACAGCCCCCCATCTTCCACACTCCCACAGCCCCCCATCCTCCACACTGCTACAGCCCCCCATCCTCCACACTCCCACAGCCCCCCATCCTCCACACTGCTACAGCCCCCCATCCTCCCACAGCCCCCCATCCTCCACACTGCTACAGCCCCCCATCCTCCCACAGCCCCCCATCCTCCACACTGCTACAGCCCCCCATCCTCCCACAGCCCCCATCTTCCACACTCCCACAGCCCCCCATCCTCCACACTGCTACAGCCCCCCATCCTCCACACTCCCACAGCCCCCCATCCTCCACACTGCTACAGCCCCCCATCCTCCCACAGCCCCCCATCCTCCACACTGCTACAGCCCCCTATCCTCCCACAGCCCCCCATCTTCCACACTCCCACAGCCCCCTATCCTCCACACTCCTACAGCCCCCTTAAGTCCTTAAAATGTTTACCAAAATGTGAAAATCATGTAATACCCTGTTTCCCCGAAAATACACCCTACCTGGATTATCCTAGCTGGATTATCGGGGTGGGCTGCAATATAAGCCCTACCCCGAAAATAAGACCTAGGCCAGGGGTACTCAACTGGCGGCCCGCGGACCAGATCCGGACCGTGGCCACCAGTAATGCGGACCGGAATGCTGTGTGGAGGATGGGGGAGGGGCAGCAGGAGTGTGGAGGATGGGGGGCTGTGGGAGTGTGGAGGATGGGGGGCTGTGGGAGGATGGGGGGCTGTAGCAGTGTGGAAGATGGGGGGGTGCGGCATCCTCCACACTGCTACAGCCCCCATCCTCCACACTGCTACAGCCCCCCATCCTCCACACTCCCACAGCCCCCCATCCTCCACACTGCTACAGCCCCCCATCCTCCACACTCCCACAGCCCCCCATCCTCCACACTGCTACAGCCCCCCATCCTCCCACAGCCCCCCATCCTCCACACTGCTACAGCCCCCCATCCTCCCACAGCCCCCCATCCTCCACACTCCCACAGCCCCCCATCCTCCACACTGCTACAGCCCCCCATCCTCCACACTCCCACAGCCCCCCATCCTCCACACTGCTACAGCCCCCCATCCTCCCACAGCCCCCCATCCTCCACACTGCTACAGCCCCCCATCCTCCCACAGCCCCCCATCTTCCACACTCCCACAGCCCCCCATCCTCCACACTGCTACAGCCCCCCATCCTCCACACTCCCACAGCCCCCCATCCTCCACACTGCTACAGCCCCCCATCCTCCCACAGCCCCCCATCCTCCACACTGCTACAGCCCCCCACAGCCCCCCATCCTCCACACTGCTACAGCCCCCTATCCTCCCACAGCCCCCCATCTTCCACACTCCCACAGCCCCCCATCCTCCACACTGCTACAGCCCCCCATCCTCCACACTCCCACAGCCCCCCATCCTCCACACTGCTACAGCCCCCCATCCTCCCACAGCCCCCCATCCTCCACACTGCTACAGCCCCCCACAGCCCCCCATCCTCCACACTGCTACAGCCCCCTATCCTCCCACAGCCCCCCATCTTCCACACTCCCACAGCCCCCTATCCTCCACACTCCTACAGCCCCCCCATAAATAAGCCCTACCCTGAAAATTAGCCCTAGTGGGTTTTTTGTGACTAAAATTAATATAAGACCCCGTCTTATTTTTGGAGAAACACGGTAATTGCACAAATCCATTGACCTCATATCTTTATTTCTTTCTGTTACTTATTATACTCCAGAGTCCAGGCACTACCTTTAACACAAGTCCTGAATACATTTTGTCTCATATTATATTGTATCCCGGGTCTTCAATTAGTTTTATTTAGCATTTAGCTCTTTTCTCATAGGCATTGACTTACCACAGTGAGTTAATACGGACATCTTAATGGAAATGTAGACGTCCATATAGTTTTATTAACCGAGCAATTAAAAAGCAGCAAAAAAGAACCAACATTATTCTGTGTTTTTATTTTCAAAAGAAGGGAAGTAATTTTATACAAGTCAATGAGATGCAGCAACTCCTAAAGGAAGGCCTTTGACAAGCTGAATAGTTGGCACAGATGAAAATGGTGACTAGACAACAGGTCCTTACTATGAAAAGAAGCCTTTTATTCTAGCTGGCATGTAATGGTCTTAGTGCTGACACCTTTAATACTTTTCAATAAGTTTTTAAGTGATTTCTGGAACAAAACTGGAAATTACTGAGAGATTCTTGCTTCTTGGTTCTCACACTGAAATTAAACAGAGCAATCCTTGTCACCACCAATCTGTGTCATGCCAAAACTTTCTGGAGCTTTAAAGTGACTGCTGAAAGAGAGAGAATTAAAGGGTTGTTTAGCGCTGACCATTCCCGGCTGATGATTAAAATCTCCAGTAAGTAATACCGCAGCCTCCCCTTATCTTCTGGATATACAACACTACAGTACCTCCATGGTCCACTGCATAAGTCATCTAATCATAGATTACTCTGCAAGGCTTGTTTGTTTCACATTGATCAATAGTGAATTCCCCTCCTTATTCTTATAAAAAGGAATTACCATATATACTTGAGTATTAGCAGTTCCGAATATAAGCCGAGGCCCCTAATTTCACCCCAAAAACCTAGGAAAAGTTATTGACTCGACTATAAGCCTAGGGTGGGAAATACATCATCCCCCCCCTGTCATCATCACCCCTGTCATCATCACCCCCGTCATCATCACCACCGTCATCATCCCCTCCTTCATCATCACCGCCTGTCAATCACTTTCAGTGGTCTTCAACCTGCGGACCTCCAGATGTTGCAAAACTACAACTCCCAGCATGCCCGGACAGCCATCGGCTGTCCGGGCATGCTGGGAGTTGTAGTTTTGAAACATCTGGAGATCCACAGGTTGAAGACCACTGCGGCCTTCGTCATCATCCAGACCCCCCTTTTGTTTTGTTTTACTTTAAAAAAAAAAATATATATATATATATATTGGCTCCAGAAAGTTAAATAGGTTTGTAAATTATTTCTATTTAAAAATCTTAATCTTTCCATTACTTATCAGCTGCTGTATGCTGCAGAGGAAGTTCTTTTCTTTTTTAATTTATTTTTTTGTCTGACCACAGTGCTCTCTGCTGACACCTCTGTTTGTTTCAGGAACTGTCCAGAGAAGGATAGGTTTGCTATGGGGTTTTGCTCCTGCTCTGGACAGTTCCTGACATGGACAGAGGTGTCAGCAGAGAGCACAGTGGTCAGACAAAAAAATAAATTAAAAAAGAAAAAAACTTCCTCTGCAGCATACAGCAGCTGATAAGTAATGGAAAGATTAAGATTTTTAAATAGAAATAATTTACAAACCTATTTAACTTTCTGGCGCCAATATTATTAATATTTTTTTTTTTAAAGTACTCCTTTAAGAGAAAAGCCATGCCCACTTCTCAAGGATGTAGCTGGATGTAGAGATCCCCATATCCCAGGCATATGAAGAAACTCACCCTAAGTTATTAAATGATAGCAAGGTTTTAGGAAGCGCATATTCTGGGAAGGCTGGTGATATACGGGATATCCAAGATAGTGTAAAATCTCTAGAAGACCATAGCTATTAAGGAACCGTTGGTAAGGTAAGTTTTTAGGCTTGGATTTTTATGGAATAAAAGGCAGGTTGGTAGTAGGGCTTTTCATTTCTTTCCTGACCAGTCTAGGTTTTCAGCATGGCCCAAATCAGCTCTGGTACAGCCAATTAATGGGCTTGAATGCAAGGTTTACCGCTGATGGGAGTTGGGGCTTAGAGTTCCATTGGTTTCAACAGGATTCTACTTCACTGTGGTATTTCTGTGGCAGATGTTTATGCTGAGGAAATCCCGATTGCGGCATCCGCAGAAAGAATAGACATGTCTAATCTTTCTACAGATTCTGCTTGGAAATGCATTGAGACTACACATTTCCGAGCTGTCCTAGTGCCCGCCAAGACATTCCGCACTTTTTCGGCTGTGTGAACATGGCCTTAAAAAGAACATTTTGATGTGAGTGAATAATACATTTGATGACTGTTTTGTTGGGTGGCTGGTAGTAAGCCACCTTTATTGATAGGTGTTAGCATTTGGATAAGCAGAAACTTATTATGTCTTTTATGTGTAAAGGCTGTATTATTATAATTTTTTTCTGAAAACATAAAAACAGGGGAAGTCTTGGTTTAACTCTGATTGCTATATGCTGGTATTTGCCTGTCTCCACATTATTTGCCTGTTTCTTCAGTATGTATGTGTAATATGTATGTATGTATGTATATTTCCGTTTATTGATTATATATGTTTGTGTGTAATGTGTATGTATGCGTGTATTGTCTATATGTTTGCAGTGTATGCATGTGTGTGTAATGTGTGAACGCACATACATAAGTATGCAATAGATACATATAGAAGTACTATATAAGCTTGTTATAGCAGTGGCACTATGTATGTGCTCCTTTACTAATTTCCTGTTACACACCAAGCTTTAAAGCGTTACTGTCATTTAGGAAAACATTTGATATGTTATGCAGATATGTCAAAGTTCTAGTCAGTCGGGGTCTCGGTGCTGAGCCCCCCCCCCCCCCAATGATCTCTAGATATAGACAGGTAAAGGGTTGAAGTCTATGGAGCCCATCTCCTGGAAGGAGTCAAAGCGAGCGCTGAGATGGGAAGTAAAGCGTGGTGCCATCTGGGGAAAAGACCTGGCTAACACGTGAGCGTGGCCTCACAGTGTGTTTGAACGAGCCAGATCATCTAAAGAGCATATAGTTGTAAGTTGCCTAAATTTCTGTACAAATTATATATAAAGCATTCAACCCCTTAAAGTATATTGAACATTTTGTTACAACTTAGGAATCTTTTTTCTCTGAAAGGCCCTTTTAAGTGGAATTCTTTCCCCTTTAGAGGACACATGTAAGTGTACATCATAGTCCCCTGGTACTTTGCACAACACGTACATTTACATCATGAACATGAAGTGAACGAAGGAGCTGCTCTCACGTAAGGCATGTTGTGGCCACTAATGGCTGATTATGGCTTCTAAAGCAGTTGTGGGCTTCAGGGACACTTACTGAAGCCACAGGTCTTCTCACCTGCTCAGTGCCGTTCTCAGGAGATCTCCTTGTATAGTCTGCTGGGAGGCAGGCTATACAAGTAGATTGCCGATTGTTCTGATAAGTGCTATCCCATTGTATAGCACTGAACAGTAGTAGCAATCTTTTGATTCATATCAATTGATTTTAATTGATAAGTTTAAAAAAATCTTAATAAGACCCTCCTCAAATAATAAATAATTTAATAAAAAATAAATAAACATATTTGGTATTGTTGCATGCGATAATGTCCAAACTATTTAAATATAATGTTAATGATCCCGTGCAACGAACTGTGTAAACGTGAAAAAAAAAAAAAAAAAAAAAAAAGTTCAACATAGCTGCCTGTTGGTCACATCATATCCCAGAAAAAAATGGAATACAAAGTGACCAAAATGTCACATATAGGCTAAAGTGGTACCAATAACAAACACAGATTGCAGTGCAAGTCTCATACAGCCGCGTATACATAAAAGAAAAGAAACTTATAGGGATTAGAATAGGGCAATTTTAAGCATATTTATTTTCTTACCAAAAAGTTTTCTTTAAAGAGGTACAGAAACAGACAAGCATGACAGGTATAATTTTGATCGTATTGACCCACAGAATAAAGACAGCATGTTCTTTTTTCAATTCCCCCCCTCCCACAAGTAATTATTTTTTTGTTACAGCATATATTTATGATAAAATGAAAAAGTGGCATTACAAAGTACAATTGGTCACTAGAGATGAGTGAAGTTACAGTGATTCGATACGTCACAAACTTCTCGGCTCGGCAGTTGCTGACTTTAGCCTGCATAAATTAGTTCAGCTTTCAGGTGCTCCGGTGGCTGGAGACTCTCTCCCAGGACTGTATCCACCTTTTCCAGTCCATCGGAGCACCTGAAAGCTGAACTAATTTATTCAGGCTAAAGTCAGCAACTGCCGAGCCGAGAAGTTTGTGACGAATCAAATCACTGTAACTTCACTCATTTCAATTGGTCATGCAAAAAACGAGTCTGTAGATGGAAAAGTAAACGAACTATGCCTCGTAAAAAGTGGAGGAACAACGAAAATGTCGCTGGCAATTCGGCGTGAAGTGGAGTTTGTTCCGTGATTACGGGGTGCTGCGCTGGAGATAGCGGGGATCCCAGTAAACGAACCCCTCCCCCCTTTAAATAGAGGAGAAGAAGTCTAGGGGCGGAGTACCCCTTTAAGAGATCAAGAATTCTATGTTTTTGCTTTTGAAAAAAAAATCAAACCAAAATAGAAGATTTCGTGAGGTTTAGTGAATCTATTATGATTATCTGTTATCTATCTATTTATTATCTATCTATGTACTGTATATGTTTATGTGCCTGGAGCCATCTGTACATGATACATGATACATGTACATGATAATACTGAGCTGACCATAGTTATTTAGTAAAAGACATTTAGCAATACAGTGATCCCTCAACTTACAATGGCCTCAACATAGAATAGTTTCAACATACAATTTTCTTTTCTGGACCCTTGTAACTTGAAACCAGACTCAACATACAATGCTACAGACAGTCCAGATCTGCAAAACGTGTCAATGGCTGGAAGAACCGACCAATCAGAATGGGCATTCACTGGTAAGAACCCTGTATTACTGAAGCGTATGCACTGACTGGTGTCTGGTAGCGCCCCCTACAGTACAGGCAGGTGCTACATGTTCTGTATTACTCTTACCCTGAAGAAGCTCCTGTCCTCTACATAGACAGTGATTTACAGCTCCCAGCAGATCTTTCTTACTTTTATATGAAAGGACTTGCCTTATCTGTATTGGTTATCTACTTATTTTTATATAAAGGGGTACTCCACCGGAAAACTTTTTTTTTTTAGTCAACTGGTGCCAGAAAGTTATACAGATTTGTAAATTACTTTTGTTTAAAAATCTTAATCCTTCCCGTACTTATCAGCTGCTGTTTGTTCCAGAGTAGGTTCTTTTCTTTGTAAATTTCCTTTCTGTCTGACCACAATGCTTTCTGCTGACACTGTCCAGAGTAGGAGCAAAGCCCCATAGCAAACCTATCCAGCTCCAGACAGTTCCTAAAATGGACAGAGGTGTCAGCAGAGAGCACTGTGGTCAGATACAAAAGGATATTAAATAAGAAAAGAACTTCCTGTGGAGCATACAACAGCTAATATTAAGGGAAGGATTAAGATATTTAATTAGAAGTAATTTACTAATCTGTTTAACTTTCTGGCAACAGTTGACTTAAAAACAAAAGTGTTTTCCAGGGGAGTACCGCTTTAATCCTCGCCTTTTTCCTATTTTTGGATGACATTTTGGTGGCTTCAGAACCAATTACCAGGTTTCCATATAGTTATGGTCTCAACATACAATGGTTTCAACATACAATGGTTGTCCTAGAACTGATTAATATTGTAACTTGAGGGACAATATTAACCCCTTAAGGACACAAGGTTTTTCTGTTTTTGCATTTTCATTTTTCCCTCATCACCTTCTAAAAATCATAACGCTTTCAATTTTACACATAAAATACCATATGATGGCTTATTTTTTGCGCCACCAATTCTACTTTGCAGTAACATTAGTCATTTTACCAAAAAATCCACGGCGAAACGGAAAAATAATTCATTGTGCGGTAAAATTGAAGAAAAAATGTCATTTTGTATATTTTGGGGGCTTCCGTTTCTACGCAGTGCATTTTTCGGTAAAAATAACCCCCTATCTTTATTCTGTAGGTCCATATGGTAAAAATGATTTCCTACTTATATAGGTTGGATATTGTCATACTTAGGAAAAAAATCATAACTACATGAAGGAAAATTTATACGTTTAAAATTGTCATTTTCTAACCCCTATAACTTTTAAAATTTTCCGCGTACGGGCCGGTATGAGGACTCATTTTTTGCGCCATGTTCTGAAGTTTTTATCGGTACCATTTTTGTATTGATCGTACTTTTTGATCACTTTTTTTATTAATTTTTTCATGATATAAAAAGTGATCAAAAATACGCTATTTTGTACTTTGGAATTTTTTTACGTGTACGCCATTGACCGTGCGGTTTAACTATATATTTTTATAGTTCGGACATTTCCGCACGCGGCGATACTACATATGTTTATTTTTATTTAAACAGTTTTTTTTAATGGGAAAAGGGGGGTGATTCAAACTTTTATTAGGGAAGGGGTTAAATGACCTTTGTTTACTTTTTTTTTTCCACTTTTTTTTGCAGTGTTATAGCTCCCATAGGGACCTATAACACTGCACACACTGATCTCTTAGGCTGGGTTCACATCACGTTTTTGCCATACTGTTTTCAATCCGTTTTTCTAAAGAAAACCGTATGGCAAAAAAAACGGATGGAACAGTATGGAAAAAAGTAAACCGTATGCCTTTTTAAACAGTATACTGCTTTTAAAAGTGCATACAGTTCCGTCAGTTTTTATAGAAAAAAAACATACGTTTTTTGAAAATTTTGTCCAGTTTTAATGGGAGGGGTCTTGGGTGGGGACTTTAGGATTCAAATGCACATGTACAAAGTAAAAACGTATACGTTTTTCCCGTATGGAACCGTATACATGTGCGTTTCACATTGACGTCCATGTTAACAAAAAAGTATGCGGTTGCAGTACGGTTTTTAAACCGGAGACAAAATCGTGGTCAACCACGGTTTTGACTTCGGTTTAAAAACCGTACTGCAACTGCATACGTTTTTTTTAACGTGGACGTCAATGGGAAACGCACATGTATACGCTTCCATCCGGGAACAACGTATACGTTTTTACTTTGCACATGAGCATTTGAATCCTAAAGTCCCCACCCAAGACCCCTCCCATTAAAACTGGACAAAATTTTCAAAAACGTTTTTTTTTTTACTAAAAACTGACGGAACTGTATGCACTTTTAACCCCTTAAGGACCGGAGGTTTTTCCGTTTTTGCATTTTTGTTTTTTGCTCCTTGCCTTTAAAAAATCATAACTCTTTCAAATTTACACCTAAAAATCCATATGATGACTTATTTTTTGCGCCACCAATTCTACTTTGTAATGACGTCAGTCATTTTGCCCAAAAATCTATGGTGAAGCGGGAAAAAAAAATCATTGTGCGACAAAATTGAAAAAAAAAACGCTGTTTTGTAACTTTTGGGGGCTTCCGTTTCTACGTAGTACATTTTTCGGTAAAAATGACACCTGATATGTATTCTGTAGGTCCATACGATTAAAATGATATCCTACTTATATAGGTTTGATTTTGTCGGACTTCTGGAAAAAATCATAACTACATGCAGGAAAATTAATACGTTTAAAATTGTCATCTTCTGACCCCTATAACTTTTTTATTTTTCCGTGTATGGGGCGGTATGAGGGCTCATTTTTTGCGCCATGATCTGAAGTTTTTAACGGTACCATTTTTGCATTGATAGGACTTATTGATCACTTTTTATTCATTTTTAAATGATATAAAAAGTGACCAAAAATGCACTATTTTGGACTTTGGAATTTTTTTGCGCGCACGCCATTGACCGAGCGGTTTAATTAATGATATATTTTTATAATTCGGACATTTCCGCACGCGGTGATACCACATATGTTTATTTTTATTTTTATTTACACTGTGTTTTTTTTTTTATTGGAAAAGGGGGGTGATTCAAACTTTTAATAGGGGAGGAGTTAAATGATCTTTATTCACTTTTTTTTTTCACTTTTTTTTTGCAGTGTTATAGGTCCCATAGGGACCTATAACACTGCACACACTGATCTTCTATGTTGATCACTGGTTTCTCATAAGAAACCAGTGATCAACGATTCTGCCGGATGACTGCTCATGCCTGGATCTCAGGCACTGAGCAGTCATTCGGCGATCGGACAGCGAGGAGGCAGGAAGGGGCCCTCCCGCTGTCCTGTCAGCTGTTCGGGATGCCGCGATTTCACCGCGGCTATCCCGAACAGCCCACTGAGCTAGCCGGCATGCTTTCGGTTTCACTTTAGACGCGGCGTTCAACTTTGAACGCCGCGTCTAAAGGGTTAATAGCGCGCGGCACAGCGATCAATGCCGCGCGCTATTAGCCACGGGTCCCGGCCGTTGTTAGAGGCCGGGCCCGAACCGCTATGACGCGGGGCCACGCCGTGGCCCCGCGTTATAGATCGGGAGTGGACACATGACGTTCCAGTACGTCATGTGTCCTTAAGGGGTTAAAAACATTGTACTGTTTAAAAACGCATACGGTTTACTTTTTTCCATACTGTTCCATCTGTTTTTTTGCCATTCGGTTTTCTTTAGAAAAACAGATTGAAAACAGTATGGCAAAAACGTGATGTGAACACAGCCTTACCCTGATCCCTCCAAAGCCATAGCTTTGCATGGATCAGCGAGATAGGGGCTCGATTGCTCAAGAAAGCCCTGGAGGGGACAGAATGGGAACGGAGGGGCCCCATGACAGGGGTATTATGCGGGAAGGTAGGGGTTAAATGTGAGGAGTTTAGAGGAGGGAGCTAGGGAAGCGCGGGCTTTTAGTGAGGGAGTAGGGAGGAGTTAAGGAGGGTATATAGGAGAGGGCATTGGTACGGGGGTCACAATCTGCGTGGCTGAAGAAGTGTTCCTACCTGTGCCATGGCAGACATGGAGGCGATTCTGCGGCGCGTGCGGGATGAGGTCCTCCGGTGCGGCTCCCAGTGGCTGGAGGACGCGCTCCCATCCCTCACCGCCTCTCCGATGCTTTCGGCGGGGGGGTCCGGGCCCCGTTCCAGCGGTCGGCGCTCTCGCCCGCCGGAGCGCCTGTCACCTGCAGCTTCCCCTATTCCCAGGCGCCGACGGGTGAGTCCTTCTCCGGCCGCTTCCTGCTTTGGGTCCGGAGCGTCGGGCGGGGGGCGGTCCGGTCAGGCACCCCTCGGTCGGCCTGTTGTGAGGAGCGGTGCGGGGCGTGCTGTCGGTGAGGGACCGGCGCGTGGTGCGGCCCGCTCTGGAGGGCGGGCCCGGCGGAGATCCGGAGCTGCTGTTTCCTCTGCCCCTCAGTCGGGGGGGCAGTCTCCTGCAGGCCTGGTTGCTACCCGGGCCGTGATTCACGTTGCGCCCTCTGCTTCCTCTTCCAGGGGGAGCAGGAGGGCTGGTTCTGCGGTGTCCCCTGCTGCTGCTGCTGGCAGGGGGGCGGTGCTTCTGGGAGGAGACGAGATCGAGGCTGCTCTCAGTGAGGTCAGTGAGGATGATCTGCTGCTGCTGGCTGGAGAATCTACAGAGACCCTGGACCCGCTGTCTTGTCCCCTGCTCCCCTCCGGGGTTGTAGCAGGTGTTGGCGTCAGCGGGGTTCGGTCGCCGCCACTTTCCGTCCAAGCCGCTGGTGGGGCGAATTCTGCTGCTGCGGAGTCGTCGGACGGGGTCCCCCCGGTCCTTTCCTTGGAAGATGTGTCTGTCACCCGTGATGTCCGGAGTCGCCCTTCTTCTGGAGTTACGGCCGCTGGTTCCGAGCCGGTGAGGTCGGGTGAGTCTACCACTGTCTCCAGTCTGGGTTTTTTTTTGGGGGGGGGGGGGGGCGATTTACAATTGTTTTTTAATGGCTTGCATGCTTTACTGCGGGGGAGTGGTCTGGGGGCGGGGGGGTCCCAGGTGTCTCCGGTACCTGTTTGGGGGGCTGGGGGGGTGCAGCAGGCTGGGGGGGGGGGTGCTGGGGTGTCAGGACCGGTTGGGGGGACTGGGTCGGGCTTGTCGGTAGGGGCCCCTGTGGTGGCGGCGTCGGGCTCTGGGGGAGGGGTTCGACTTGCGGATGCGGCTAGGGGGGAGATTTATGTTTGTTTTGAGGGCCCATTGGGCGCTCATCTCAAGGCGGAAGTCCGGGATAAAATTTGGAAGCGGGAGTATGTCGACATTTTTTCGCTCCTGCCGCTGGATAAGTTCAACTTGGACAGGGTCCGGCCGGACGAGTCTAAGCGGTTGGAAAAGGTGGAGGAGGAAGAGCGTCGGCGGTATCGGCTGATACCGCGGACGTTCTCCAATTGGCTTCAGGCCTTCGCCATTTTGGCTAGCGTGGTGGGTGAGAAGGCTCCGGAGTCCTGCTCCGGTCTCTTCTGCTACATGGATGCGGTGGGGGAGGCGTATCGGATTTATGGGGGCTCGGCGTGGCTTCGGTACGACGAGCAGTTCCGGCAACGCGTGGCGGTGCGTCCGGATCTGCGTTGGGAGCATAAGGATATCGGTTTGTGGATGCGGCTGATGGCGGCTCCTCGTAGCGGGACCGGGCCGCAGTCCTTTCGGGACGGTGTCGGGGGTTCGGGTTTGGGGTCAGGGCGGTCAGGGGGGGCCGGGCGTGGGGTTTGTTGGCAGTTCAACGAAGGGAGCTGCAAGTTCGGGGCGGATTGCCGGTTCAAGCACGAATGTTCCGGTTGCGGGGGTGGGGGACACGGTTTGTCACGCTGTTTCCGGCGGGGGAAGGGTAAGCCGGGAGAGGCTGACCAGAAGACGGGTGACGCCGATGCGGGTGGAAAGGATGTTGCCTTTCCTCGTGCTTTACCCAAATAGGGAGGCGGCGGAGCTGTTGCGTTTGGGTTTCGCGGAGGGTTTTCGGATCCCCTTTTCCGGGTCGGCGGGTTCGGGGGGGCAGGTGCGGAATTTGGTTTCGGCACGGGCCCGTCCGGAGCTGGTAGAAGAAAAGCTTTTGCGCGAGGTGGAGCTGGGGAGGATGGCTGGTCCTTTTGCTGGCTCTCCTATTGAGGGTTTGCGGGTGTCGCCTTTGGGCCTAGTGCCCAAAAAAGAGCCTGGCAAGTTTCGCCTCATTCACCATCTCTCCCACCCTGAAGGGGGATCGGTGAATGACGGCATTGACCCGGTTTTGTGTGCGGTGTTGTACACTTCTTTCGACGCTGCGTTGGTGTGGGTGCGGCGTTTTGGGCAGGGGGCTTTATTGGCGAAAACTGACATAGAGGCAGCTTTTCGCCTGCTGCCTGTTCATCCTGACAGTTTTTACTTGTTGGGTTGCTGCTTAGGTGATAGTTTTTTCGTTGACCTTTGTTTGCCCATGGGTTGTTCTATCTCGTGTGCATTTTTTGAAAAGTTTAGTTCGTTTTTAGAATGGGTGGTGCGGCGGGAGTCCCAGTTGGACTCGGTGTTGCACTACTTGGATGACTTTGTTTTTTTGGGACCGGCCGGGTCTCGGGTTTGTGCGGTGCTGTTGCAGGAGATGGAGCGGGTCGCAACGTGGTTTGGCGTCCCGTTGGCGCCGGACAAGACGGAGGGCCCGTCTACGGCGGTTACGTTTCTGGGGATCGTTATTGATACCGTGGCGATGGAGTGTCGGTTGCCGGATGAGAAGCTGAGTGAGCTGAAAGAGGAGGTCAATAGGGCATGCAGGGTTAAGAAATTGCAATTGCGGGAGGTCCAGTCACTACTGGGTCGTCTCAATTTCGCCTACAGGATCATGCCTATGGGGAGGGTTTTTTGCCGGCGGCTTGCGGCGGCTACCGCGGGGGTTTCGCGGCCTACCCACTATGTCAGGTTGTCGGCAGACTTGAGGGCGGACTTGCGGGTTTGGCAGGATTTTTTGGGCAGGTACAACGGTCGGTCAGTGGTGATGGGTTGCCCGGTTTCTAATTGGGATTTGGAGTTGTTTACCGACGCGGCGGGCGGTTGTGGTTTTGGGGCCTATTTGCAGGGTCAATGGTGTGTGGGTCAGTGGCCGGAGGTCTGGCGGGTGGCGGGTTTGACGCGGAACTTGGCTTTGCTTGAATTGTTTCCGATTGTGGTGGCGCTGGAGGTGTGGGGGGACTTGTTTCGCAATAGGAGGGTCTGCTTTCATTGCGATAACATGGGGGTGGTACAGGCTATCAATAATCAGACGGCGAATTCTCCGCCGGTTGTTACGCTACTGCGTCACCTGGTGCTGCGGGGTTTGGAGCTTAATTCGCATGTTGTCGCTTTGCATGTGCCGGGGGTGGTTAACTCAGTCGCTGATGCTCTCTCTCGTTTGCAGTGGGACCGATTTCGGGAGTTGGCACCGGAGGCCGAGGAGCGGGGGATCCCTTGTCCGGAGTGGCTGTGGAGGCTGGTTTAGCTGTGGCGATGGGCCTTGTGGGACGGTCTGTGACCAGGTCAACGTGGGAGTCTTATAGTCGGTGGTGGGCAGATTGGGAGTTATTGCTTCGGCAGCTTTCCATTACGGGCGCCCCTTCGGAATGGGAGGCGGCTCTTTTATTTTATGTGGGCAGGGCTTTTTGTGAGCGGGTGTCCCCGTCGGGTCTGGGTCGCCGGATGGCGGCTCTGGCCTTTTGGTTCAAGGTCCGGGGAGTGCCGGATGGGACGAAGTCTTTTTTGGTGCGGCAGGCGGTGCGGGGGTTTCGTAAGGGGGCTAGTTCTAGGGATTTGCGCAAACCGGTGACATTTTCGTTGTTGTTGCGCTTGGGTTCTTTACTGGCTGGGGTGTGTTTTTCGGTATATGAGCTATGTTTGTTCCGTTTGGCTTTTGCGTTGGCGTTTTTTGGGGCTTTTCGTATATCGGAGTTGGTGTCTCCTAGTCGTTGTCGGGCCGGGGGGCTTCTTTTTTCGGATGTGGTTTTGGTGGAGGGGGTTTTGCAGTGCCATGTTCGGCGGTCAAAGACGGATCAGTTGGGTCGGGGGGCGGTGGTGCGTTTGGCGCGCCTGGGGAGTTCGGAGATGTGCCCGGTGGCTTGTTACTCCGCGTTTTTGGCTTTGCGGGTGGGGATTGTGGGTCCGTTGCTGGTCCATGCTGACGGGGGTTTTCTGTCTCGTTTTCAGTTTGTGGGGGTTTTCCGTAAGTGTTTGCGCGCGGCGGGATTCGTGGCAGAGGACTACAGTTCTCATTCCTTCGGGATAGGTGCGGCGACCGAGGCGTCTCGGTGGGGCCTGGGACCGGAAATGGTTAAGCAGATTGGGAGGTGGGAATCTGAGAGGTATAGGCTGTACGTTCGTCCTCATTTGTTGTGATGTGCGTGTGTTTGCGCCTGTGGGTTGTACTGTATTCTTTTCTTTTGTCGTTTCAGGTGGAGCGGCTGGGCTTGTCTGGATTGTCGGCCATTCGTATGTGACGCGAGGGGCAGTGAGGGCAGGGGTTCGGCCGGTGGGCAGACATTTGGGATTGGATGGTTCGGTGGCCCAGGTTCGCTGGTTGGGAAAGGGGGGCATGAGGTGGTCAGAACTGTTGTCCAGGGTCCAGTTCTTTGTTCAGCTGGACCGGTCCCCAGATATATTGGTGGTCCATTTAGGTGGGAATGATTTGGGTGTGCGCAGGTCTCGGGATTTGATCAGGGACATTAAACTGGACCTGTTGCGTTTGTGGTCCTCTTTCCCGGATTTGGTCCTGGTGTGGTCCGAGATGGTTGCCAGGCAGAAATGGAGGCAGGCTCGGTCGGTGGTAGCAATTAACAAGGCGAGGATTAAGGTGAATAAGGCGGTGAGTAAGTTCGTGGCCAGGAATTGTGGTTTGGTGGCGCGACACCGGGATTTGGAGGAAGGGGGTGCGGATTTTGTGGCCTCGGATGGTATTCATCTTAATGGGATGGGTATGGATTTGTGGCTTCTTGAGTTGAAGGAGACGGTGGAGAGGGCATTGAGGCTGTGGAAGAACGGGGACAAGTAAGGGGTCACTTGTCCCCGTTGTGGCGAGGTCAGGAGAGGAATCTGGGGAGGCACCAGTGGATGGGCATGGTATGTTGGATGGTGTGGAGGTGGGCTGGGAGCGGTTCCCAACCAGAAGGTGGAATTCAGGTTGGTGGGCTTCACAAAATGGTGCTCCTGTGCAGGTGAGCTACGGCTAGGAGCAAGTGAAGATCCCATCACCTGTGGTCTGGTAACGGTGCCCCTCAGGTTCTTCTCCTGCGCTAATAGACATCCTAATGTTAGGACAGGTTATATTGTTATGTATGACGTTCATACATCGGTTTACAATGTTGTAATTGATTATTTATGTTATTTAATAAATGGGCTGCTGTGGCCTTTGTTTAACCAACACATGTCTTATGTCATTTATGGGAGGGAATAAGCTAAAATTAAGTTAAAGGTGTTAAATGATAGATGATCTGGTGGGGGTCTTAGCAGCTATAATATCCCCTAGTCAAGCCTGTAGCTCAGGCTTAGAGCAATCAAACGCCAATTGGACGCGACGGAGCAAGGTAAGGGGGGTCTCCACTCGCATCCTAGCCGATCGGGACATCGCCATTTTATCGCGACAGTCCCGATCAGCGCGACTGAGCTGCCGGGAAGCGTTTACTTTCATTTTTAGATGCGACGATCAACTTTGATCGCCGCTTCTAAAGGGTTAATAGCACACGGCACAATGATCGGTGCCGCACTCTATTAGCCCAGGGTCCCGGCTATCGTTAGCAGCCGGGTACCGACCCGGTGTGATGGGACTGGGCAAGGGGCGTACAGGTACGCCCTTCGTCCTGAAGGAGTTAAAAAAAGGAACCCTTTGTATGACCACAGATTTCTTAGCAAGACACAGAAAAATATGGACTTTCTGGAAAAAAATAATAACTGGTAACAAGGTGAAAAAATTTCCTATGTTCATGTCTTTATATACCGTATGTAATTAAAACAGTGTTTTCCAAACATATGTCTCTAGCTGTTGCAAAACTACAACTCCCAGCATGCCCGGACAGCCAAAGGCTGTCCGGGCATGCTGGGAGTTGTAGTTTTACAACAGCTGGAGACACACGGTTTGGAAAAACATGGAATTAAAAGGTACAGGTAAAATGTATACTTTTGCAATATTTTCGCCTGCAGATGGCACTGTTTCCCTTTATCCACTGTAGATACGGAATCTGCATAATGCTGGATTAAATTCGCAATTAAAATATTGTTGTGCGCGAGACGGCCCTCGTAGCTCCATGGTGATTAAGTTCACCGAAGCTGCAGTGAAAACTTTTGCTTTTTATTATTTTGGTTGAGCGCCCGCTTTAGTTAAAGAGATGACCTTTTAAAAAAATAAAAAGAATGAAGGCCCGACTTCTCATATCTCGGATGATCTGATAAAGGCCAGAATGTTTACACATTTACATTTGTGTTTGTTTTTTCTGCATTTTATGACTCAGAGGAGACTGGTCAAAGCTGAGCGCTTCTCTTGTGTAGAGATCCAATTACCGTATATACTCGAGTATAAGCCGAGTTTTTCAGCACGATTTTTCGTGCTGAAAACACCCCCCTCGGCTTATACTCGAGTGAACTCCCCCACCCGCAGTGGTCTTCAACCTGCGGACTTCCAGAGTTTTCAAAACTACATCTCCCAGCAAGCCCGGGCAGCCATCGGCTGTCCGGGCTTGCTGGGAGTTGTAGTTTTGAAACCTCCGGAGGCCCGCAGGTTGAAGACCACTGCGGCCTTCAACATCATCCAGCCCCCTCTCACCCCCTTTAGTTCTGAATACTCACCTCCGCTCGGCGCTGGTCCGGTGCTGCAGGACTGTCCGGAGAGGAGGTAGTCCGGTGGGATAGTGGTTCCGGGCTGCTATCTTCACCGGGGAGGCCTCTTCTAAGCGCTTCGGGCCCGGCCTCAGAATAGTCACGTTGCCGTGACAACGACACAGAGGTGCGTTCATTGCCAACGTACTTCTGCGTCATTGTCAAGGCAACGCCTCTATTCCGGGCCGGAAGCGCGGAGAAGAGGCGCCGATGGCTGCCCGGGCTTGCTGGGAGTTGTAGTTTTGAAACCTCTGGAGGTCCGCAGGTTGAAGACCACTGAGGGCGAATGATGAGAAGAGGATGATGAAGGGGGGGGGGGTGTGGGGATGATGAAGGGGGGTGGGGATGATGAAGGGGGGGTGTGGGATGATGAAGGGGGGGTGTGGGATGATTACAAGGGGATGATGAAGGGGGGATGTGCGGGATGATAAGGGGATGATGAAGGGGGGATGTGTGGGATGATAAGGGGATGATGAAGGGGGGATGTGTGGGATGATGACAAGGGGATGATGAAGGGGGGATGTGTGGGATGATAAGGGGATGATGAAGGGGGGATGTGTGGGATGATAAGGGGATGATGAAGGGGGGATGTGTGGGATGATGACAAGGGGATGATGATGAGGATGTTAATGACGGGTCTGGATGATTACATGGGGGGATGAGGTATTTCCCACCCTAGGCTTATACTCGAGTCAATAACTTTTCCTGGGATTTTTGGTTGAAATTAGGGGTCTCGGCTTATACTCGGGTCGGCTTATACTCGAGTATATACGGTAGCTTTATATGGTGCATAGGCCGGACTGGGTCATGGAAAAAATATTCTGTGCTTCTATTCCTTTGGGCTAATACTGTATTTAAATAAAATTTAAATACAATTATTTTTTCCGGATTTTGAAAGTCCACCGATATGCATTTCTTCTTTGATTAAACAGGTTGTTTACCTTTAGACAATCCCTCGTAAAAATACAAGGTCTTCTGTACTAGCTCGGTGTAGGGAATAAATTCCTTTATAGAGTTATAAGCCCCATCAGAGAAAATCTCTTTTTTGGACAGGCCTTCTAATGATAAGCTGACACCAGGGGCCCCCCTGCTGGAGCTTTCTTCCAAAAATAGCGCCATTCCTGTCCACATGTTGTATTAAAGGGGTAAAATTAAAGGTGGAAAATAATTATTTTTAAATCAACTGATACCAGAAAGTTAAACAGATTTGTAAATTACTTCTATTAAAAAAATCTTAATCCTTCCAGTACTTCTCAGCTGCTGTATACTTCAGAAGAAGTTCAATACTTTTTGAATTTCTGTCTGACCACAGTGCTCTCTGCTGACACTTCTGTCCATGTCAGGAACTGTCCAGAGCAGGAGAGGTTTGCTATGGGGGATTTGCTCCTTCTCTGGACACTTCCTGACATGGACAGAGGTGTCAGCAGAGAGCACTGTGGTGAGACAGGAAAGAAATTAAAAAAGAAAACAGCTTCCTGTGGAGCATACAGCAGCTGATAAGTACTGGGAGCGTTAAGATTTTTTAATAGAAGTAATTTACAAATCTGTTTAACTTTCTGGTATCAGTTGATTTAAAAATAATTTTCCACCTTTAATTTTACCCCTTTAATACAACATGTGGACAGGAATGGCGCTATTTTTGGAAGAAAGCTCCAGCAGGGGGGCCCCTGGTGTCAGCTTATCATTAGAAGGCCTGTCCAAAAAAGAGATTTTCTCTGATGGGGCTTATAACTCTATAAAGGAATTTATTCCCTACACCGAGCTAGTACAGAAGACCTTGTATTTCTACGAGGGATTGTCTAAAGGTAAACAACCTAAACAATCATGACTACTGAGGAAAGGGTTATATCATACAACCCTGAAACGCGTCTAGTCTTTATCCACTGGCATAGCAGTATTTAAACTGTGCCCAAATTCTATGGCCAGTTACATTCTATGAAAGATGTTTTCGGGACACAGGGATGCCCCCGTCAACTCTCTGCAGCCCTGCGTTAAGTTTAAAAACGCAGGGGCTGCCGGGAGATAGCGCATGCCGGGACGTCACTGAGATCCCATGCATGCGCCCACAGCAACGGAGGCGCAGAGGAGCAGAACATGGAGGTGAAAGACGCGCGCTGGCCAGCATGGTAAGTGACCAGCGGCACATCAGCTTCGGTGCTCAGACCACTGCTCCTTGGGTCCCAGGGAGCACCTAATGTGGGGAACTATACTGCACCTAAGGTGTGGAACTATACTGCACCTAATGTGGGGGAACTATACTGCACCTAATGTGTGGAACTATACTGCACCTAATGTGTGGAACTATACTGCACCTAATGTGTGGAACTATACTGCACCTAATGTGGGGGAACTATACTGCACCTAATGTGGGGGAACTATACTGCACCTAATGTGTGGAACTATACTGCACCTATTGTGGGGGAACTATACTGCACCTAATGTGGGGGCCTCGTATTGCTGTTCGCTCATGTCACGTCACACTCCCAGAATCCAAGGTCTGGCGTTACAACGTCCTGACGCGGGCCCTAGAGCGTGACGTGCGTGAACATCAAGGAGGGGGGGGGGGGGGGCCTCCATGTCTATTTTGCTTGGGGCCCCCAAATTCCTTCAAACGGCCCTGCCTGGTTCTCCTGCAGTGTCTCCCCTGCTGTTATTATAAGCGGCATTTATTGTCATAGGAATATAGTCAGTGCATTAATGTATAGCTAGTCTAAAGGACCTGTGAGATGTCTGAAGAACCTGTGGAATGTCACATGTTATGTTATGTTGTCACATGATGTTACCCAGAGAGCACCAGGTTAACCTATGACCCGCAGCTTGACCAATGGGCTTTGGCTCAGCCCCCTCTATATAAGGGGGCGGCCATTACAATTCGCTCTCTTGTACCATCAGTCTTTACTGTGACCAGCCAACACCAGATACCTCAGTGCTAGTGACCAGCACCTGGAAGGTCGCAAAGCTACAGTCATTCCAGTAAGTCAAAAGTCTATGTCCGCTGTCACTACCCATAGTCAAGTCCAGTCTAAAGTCAAGCCTCAAGATAATTATCTAAAGTCTATTACCAGTCTAATTGGTCCCAGCAAGCTAGTCTTTCTGTGTTCCTTGACACCTCTCTGGGAATCTGGCCTAGCTGTGAAGAAAATACCATCTATCTAAACTCAGTAAAGTCTCCATTAAACCGTAACTGCCTAGCTATTGGAATAGCAGAGATACCGTTCGTGTGGTTTCGGTACCCAAAAACCACTCTGGCGTCATGAACATTAGGGGTTAACAACACCTTGCCCCGGGGTTAATACCATCTTGCCCCTCCAACTACACCGCTACACCCTGTAGTCCCACCATACACCGTGGGTCACCACATTGCAAAAACATAACTCCCATTATGCCATGACAGCCTTAAAGGGGTACTCCAGTGGAAAACGTTTTTTTTAAAATCAACTGGTGCCAGAAAGTTAAACAGATTTTTAAATTACTTCTATTAACAAATCTTAATCCTTTCAGTACTTACTAGCTGTGGAATACTACAGAGGAAATTCTTTTTTTTTTTTTTTTTAACACAGTGGTCTCTGCTGATATCTCTGTCCATTTTAGGAACTGTCCTGAGCAGCATATGTTTTCTATGGGGATTTTCTCCTACTCTGGACTGTTCTTAAAATGGATAGAGATGTCAGCAGAGAGCACTATGCTAGTGATTCAGCAGAGAGTTCTGTGTTCCAAAAAGAAAATAATTTCCTCTGTAGTATTCAGCAGCTAATAAGTACTGGGAGGATTAAGATTTTTTAATAGAAGTAACTTACAAATATGTTTAACTTTCTGGAGCTAGTTGATTTAGAAAAAAAAAAAAGGTTTCCACCAGAGTACCCCTTTAATTTCAGTTGTCACAGCATAATGAGAGTTGTAGTTTTGCAATAGCCAGATAGCCATAGGTTGGCAAGCGGTGCAATAAAGAATACCCTGCAGAAAATCCATGCTATATAATATTCATATGCCCTAAAGGGGGCATACAGTCAAGTAAGTGCTTTTAGTAAATACATTCGGTTCTATTTTGTAAAGATGTTGATCTGAAATAAATTGTGTTCCTAACAAGCTATAGAAGTATGACAGCATGAAAAAGAACAGTTTTAGGATTACTACATTGTCAAGTTCTACAGAAATGATAAAATAACAACATTTATATTGGAATTTTTTTTTTTTACAAAGAGATGTGGTAGGCTTATGTGAAAAAGACATAATAAAGTCACAATGCCCAACATCAACCTTCTCATGCTGGTTCACCTGTTCTGTGATGTCTACAAACCACCTTACAAGCCAAAGGTACTCTGTGTAAATCCTGTAAAGTACATTCTGTTCTGGAATGTACTGAGACTGCACACCCTATGCTCAAGACATGCAGAGGAAGGATAATTCTGGTAAAAACTATCAAGCATGCAAAATGTGATAACATACCTGTCACGATGCCGGCTGGCAGGTAGTGGATCCTCTGTGCCAGAGAGGGATTGGCGTGGACCGTGCTAGTGGACCGGTTCTAAGCCACTACTGGTTTTCACCAGAGCCCGCCGCAAAGCGGGATGGTCTTGCTGCGGCGGTAGTGACCAGGTCGTATCCACTAGCAACGGCTCACCTCTCTGGCTGCTGAAGATAGGCGCGGTACAAGGGAGTAGGCAAAAGCAAGGTCGGACGTAGCAGAAGGTCGGGGCAGGCAGCAAGGATCGTAGTCAGGGGCAACGGCAGAAGGTCTGGAAACACAGGCAAGGAACACACAAGGAACGCTTTCACTGGCACTAAGGCAACAAGATCCGGCAAGGGAGTGCAGGGGAAGTGAGGTGATATAGGGAAGTGCACAGGTGAACACACTAATTGGAACCACTGCGCCAATCAGCGGCGCAGTGGCCCTTTAAATCGCAGAGACCCGGCGCGCGCGCCCTAGGGAGCGGGGCCGCGCGCGCCGGGACAGAACAGACGGAGAGCGAGTCAGGTAGGGGAGCCGGGGTGCGCATCGCGAGCGGGCGCTACCCGCATCGCGAATCGCATCCCGGCTGGCAGCGGAATCGCAGCGCCCCGGGTCAGAGGACGTGACCGGAGCGCTGCCGCGGGGAGAGTGAAGCGAGCGCTCCGGGGAGGAGCGGGGACCCGGAGCGCTCGGCGTAACAGTACCCCCCCCCCCTTGGGTCTCCCCCTCTTCTTAGAGCCTGAGAACCTGAGGAGCAGACTTTTGTCTAGGATGTTGTCCTCAGGTTCCCAGGATCTCTCTTCAGGACCACAACCCTCCCAGTCCACTAAAAAAAAATTTTTCCCTCTGACCTTTTTGGCAGCTAAAATTTCTTTGACCGAGAAGATGTCCGAGGAGCCGGAAACAGGAGTGGGAGGAACAGATTTGGGAGAAAAACGGTTGAGGATGAGTGGTTTGAGAAGAGAGACGTGAAAGGCATTAGGGATACGAAGAGAGGGAGGAAGAAGAAGTTTATAAGAGACAGGATTAATTTGACACAAAATTTTGAAAGGACCAAGATAGCGTGGTCCCAACTTGTAGCTAGGGACACGGAAGCGGACATATTTAGCGGAGAGCCATACCTTGTCTCCAGGGGAAAAAACGGGGGGAGCTCTTCTTTTCTTATCCGCGAACTTCTTCATGCGTGATGAAGCCTGTAAGAGAGAATTTTGGGTCTCTCTCCATATGATGGAAAGGTCACGAGAAATTTCATCCACAGCGGGCAGACCAGAGGGCAAGGGAGTAGGGAGGGGGGGAAGAGGGTGACGGCCGTACACCACGAAAAATGGGGATTTGGAGGAAGACTCAGAGACCCTGAAGTTATACGAGAATTCGGCCCATGGGAGGAGATCTGCCCAGTCATCCTGGCGGGAGGAAACAAAATGTCGCAAATAATCACCCAAGATCTGGTTAATCCTTTCTACTTGTCCATTGGACTGGGGATGATATGCAGAAGAAAAATTTAATTTAATCTTGAGTTGTTTACAGAGAGCCCTCCAGAATTTAGACACGAATTGGACGCCTCTATCCGAGACAATCTGCGTAGGCAACCCGTGAAGACGAAAAATGTGTACAAAAAATTGTTTAGCCAACTGAGGCGCAGAAGGAAGACCAGGAAGAGGGATGAAATGTGCCATTTTGGAGAATCGATCAACGACCACCCAAATAACAGTGTTGCCACGGGAAGGGGGTAAATCAGTAATAAAATCCATACCAATCAGAGACCAAGGCTGTTCGGGGACAGGCAGAGGATGAAGAAAACCAGCGGGCTTCTGGCGAGGAGTCTTATCCCGGGCACAGATAGTGCAGGCTCGCACAAAGTCCACAACATCCGTCTCCAGAGTCGGCCACCAATAGAAGCGGGAGATGAGTTGCACAGATTTCTTGATACCCGCATGACCTGCGAGATGGGAGGAGTGACCCCATTTGAGGATTCCGAGGCGTTGGCGAGGAGAAACAAAGGTCTTTCCTGGAGGAGTCTGCCTGATGGAGGCAGGAGAAGTGGAGATCAGGCAGTCAGGTGGAATGATGTGTTGCGGAGAGAGTTCAACTTCTGAGGCATCCGAGGAACGAGAGAGAGCATCGGCCCTAATGTTCTTATCGGCAGGACGAAAGTGAATCTCAAAATTAAATCGGGCAAAGAACAGAGACCACCGGGCCTGGCGAGGATTCAGCCGTTGGGCAGACTGGAGGTAGGAGAGGTTCTTGTGGTCGGTGTAGATAATAACAGGAGAACTTGATCCCTCCAGCAGATGCCTCCATTCCTCAAGTGCTAATTTAATGGCTAGAAGCTCTCGATCCCCGATGGAGTAGTTCCTCTCCGCTGGAGAGAAGGTCCTAGAGAAAAAACCACAAGTGACAGCATGCCCGGAAGAATTTTTTTGTAGAAGAACAGCTCCAGCTCCCACTGAGGAGGCATCAACCTCCAATAGGAAGGGTTTGGAAGGGTCAGGTCTGGAGAGGACGGGAGCCGAAGAAAAGGCAGACTTGAGTCGTTTAAAGGCGTCTTCTGCTTGAGGAGGCCAGGACTTGGGATCAGCATTTTTTTTGGTTAAAGCCACGATAGGAGCCACAATGGTAGAAAAATGTGGAATAAATTGCCTGTAATAATTGGCGAACCCCAAAAAGCGTTGGATAGCACGGAGTCCGGAGGGGCGTGGCCAATCTAAGACGGAAGAGAGTTTGTCTGGATCCATCTGTAGTCCCTGGCCAGAGACCAAATATCCTAGAAAAGGAAGAGATTGGCATTCAAACAGACATTTCTCAATTTTGGCATAGAGTTGGTTGTCACGAAGTCTCTGAAGAACCATACGGACATGCTGGCGGTGTTCTTCTAGATTGGCAGAAAAAATTAGGATATCGTCCAGATATACAACAACACAAGAGTATAACAGATCACGAAAAATTTCATTGACAAAGTCTTGGAAGACGGCAGGGGCGTTGCACAGTCCAAAGGGCATGACCAGATACTCAAAGTGTCCATCTCTGGTGTTAAATGCCGTTTTCCACTCGTCCCCCTCTCTGATGCGGATGAGGTTATAGGCGCCTCTTAAGTCCAATTTAGTGAAGATGTGGGCACCTTGGAGGCGATCAAAGAGTTCAGAGATGAGGGGTAAGGGGTAGCGGTTCTTAACCGTGATTTTATTAAGACCGCGGTAGTCAATGCAAGGACGTAGGGAGCCATCTTTTTTGGACACAAAGAAAAATCCGGCTCCGGCAGGAGAGGAGGATTTACGGATAAAGCCCTTTTTTAGATTCTCCTGGACGTATTCGGACATGGCAAGAGTCTCTGGGGCAGAGAGAGGATAAATTCTGCCCCGGGGTGGAGTAGTGCCCGGGAGGAGGTCGATAGGGCAATCATAAGGCCTGTGAGGAGGTAGAGTCTCAGCTTGTTTTTTGCAGAAAACATCCGCGAAGTCCATATAGGCCTTAGGGAGACCGGTTACTGGAGGAACCACAGAGTTACGGCAAGGGTTACTGGGAACCGGTTTTAGACAGTTCTTGGAACAAGAGGACCCCCAACTCTTGATCTCCCCAGTGGACCAATCCAGGGTAGGGGAATGAAGTTGAAGCCAGGGAAGTCCAAGGAGAATTTCCGAGGTGCAATTGGGGAGGACCAAAAGTTCAATCCTCTCATGATGAGATCCGATGCTCATAAGAAGGGGCTCCGTGCGGAAACGTATGGTACAGTCCAATCTTTCATTATTTACACAATTGATGTAGAGGGGTCTGGCGAGACTGGTCACCGGGATGTTGAACCTGTTGACGAGAGAGGCCAAAATAAAATTTCCTGCAGATCCAGAGTCCAAGAAGGCCACTGTAGAGAAGGAGAAGGCAGAGGCAGACATCCGCACAGGCACAGTAAGACGTGGAGAAGCAGAGTAGACATCAAGGACTGTCTCACCTTTGTGCGGAGTCAGCGTACGTCTTTCCAGGCGGGGAGGACGGATAGGACAATCTCTCAGGAAGTGTTCGGTACTAGCACAGTACAGGCAGAGGTTCTCCATACGGCGTCGTGTCCTCTCTTGAGGTGTCAGGCGAGACCGGTCAACCTGCATAGCCTCCACGGCGGGAGGCACAGGAACAGATTGCAGGGGACCAGAGGAGAGAGGAGCCGAGGAGAAGAAACGCCTCGTGCGAACAGAGTCCATATCTTGGCGGAGTTCCTGACGCCTTTCGGAAAAACGCATGTCAATGCGAGTGGCTAGGTGAATAAGTTCATGTAGATTAGCAGGAATTTCTCGTGCGGCCAGAACATCTTTAATGTTGCTGGATAGGCCTTTTTTGAAGGTCGCGCAGAGGGCCTCATTATTCCAGGACAATTCTGAAGCAAGAGTACGGAATTGTACGGCATACTCGCCAACGGAAGAATTACCCTGGACCAGGTTCAACAGGGCAGTCTCAGCAGAAGAGGCTCGGGCAGGTTCCTCAAAGACACTTCGGATTTCCGAGAAGAAGGAGTGTACAGAGGCAGTGACGGGGTCATTGCGGTCCCAGAGCGGTGTGGCCCATGACAGGGCTTTTCCGGACAGAAGGCTGACTACGAAAGCCACCTTAGACCTTTCAGTGGGAAACAGGTCCGACATCATCTCCAGATGCAGGGAACATTGGGAAAGAAAGCCACGGCAAAACTTAGAGTCCCCATCAAATTTATCCGGCAAGGATAAGCGTATCCCAGGAGCGGCCACTCGCTGCGGAGGAGGTGCAGGAGCTGGCGGAGGAGATGACTGCTGAAGCTGTGGTAGTAACTGTTGTAGCATAACGGTCAGTTGAGACAGCTGTTGGCCTTGTTGCGCTATCTGTTGTGACTGCTGGGCGACCACCGTGGTGAGGTCAGCGACAACTGGCAGAGGAACTTCAGCGGGATCCATGGCCGGATCTACTGTCACGATGCCGGCTGGCAGGTAGTGGATCCTCTGTGCCAGAGAGGGATTGGCGTGGACCGTGCTAGTGGACCGGTTCTAAGCCACTACTGGTTTTCACCAGAGCCCGCCGCAAAGCGGGATGGTCTTGCTGCGGCGGTAGTGACCAGGTCGTATCCACTAGCAACGGCTCACCTCTCTGGCTGCTGAAGATAGGCGCGGTACAAGGGAGTAGGCAAAAGCAAGGTCGGACGTAGCAGAAGGTCGGGGCAGGCAGCAAGGATCGTAGTCAGGGGCAACGGCAGAAGGTCTGGAAACACAGGCAAGGAACACACAAGGAACGCTTTCACTGGCACTAAGGCAACAAGATCCGGCAAGGGAGTGCAGGGGAAGTGAGGTGATATAGGGAAGTGCACAGGTGAACACACTAATTGGAACCACTGTGCCAATCAGCGGCGCAGTGGCCCTTTAAATCGCAGAGACCCGGCGCGCGCGCGCCCTAGGGAGCGGGGCCGCGCGCGCCGGGACAGAACAGACGGAGAGCGAGTCAGGTAGGGGAGCCGGGGTGCGCATCGCGAGCGGGCGCTACCCGCATCGCGAATCGCATCCCGGCTGGCAGCGGAATCGCAGCGCCCCGGGTCAGAGGACGTGACCGGAGCGCTGCCGCGGGGAGAGTGAAGCGAGCGCTCCGGGGAGGAGCGGGGACCCGGAGCGCTCGGCGTAACAATACCGTATATACTCGAGTATAAGCCGAGTTTTTCAGCACGATTTTTCGTGCTGAAAACACCCCCCTCGGCTTATACTTGAGTGAACTCTCCGCCCTCAGTGGTCTTCAACCTGTGGACCTCCAGAGGTTTCAAAACTACAACTCCCAGCAAGCCCGGGCAGCCATCGGCTGTCCGGGCTTGCTGGGAGTTGTAGTTTTGAAACCTCTGGAGGTCCGCAGGTTGAAGACCACTGCGGCCTTCGACATCATCCAGCCCCCTCTCACCCCCTTTAGTTCTGTACTCACCTCCGCTCGGCGCTGGTCCGGTGCTGCAGGACTGTCCGGTGGGGAGGTCGTCCGGTGGGATAGTGGTTCCGGGCTGCCATCTTCACCGAGGAGGCCTCTTCTCCGCGCTTCGGGCCCGGCCCTGGAATAGTCACGTTGCCTTGACGACAACGCAGAGGTACGTTCATTACCAACGTCCCTCTGCGTCATCGTCAAGGCAACACCTCTATTCTGGGCCCGAAGCGCGGAGAAGAGGCCTCCCTGGTGAAGATGGCAGCCCGGAACCACTATCCCACCGGAAGACCTCCCCACCGGACAGTCCTGCAGCACCGGACCAGCGCAGAGCGGAGGTGAGTACAGAACTAAAGGGGGTGAGAGGGGGCTGGATGATGTCGAAGGCCACAGTGGTCTTCAACCTGCGGACCTCCAGAGGTTTCAAAACTACAACTCCCAGCAAGCCCGGACAGCCGATGGCTGCCCGGGCTTGCTGGGAGTTGTAGTTTTGAAACATCTGGAAGTCCGCAGGTTGAAGACCATGATGATGACATGTGGTGATGATGACAAGGGGATGATGAAGGGGGGGGGGGTGTGAGATTATGACAAGGGGATGATAAAGGGGGGGGGGGGAGGATTATGCCAAGGGGATGATGAAGGGGGGGGTGGAATGATGACAGGGGGATGATGAAGGGGGGGTTGGGATGATGACAAGGGGATGATGAAGGGGGGTGGGGATGATGACAAGGGGATGATGAAGGGGGGGTGTGGGATGATGACCAGGGGATGATGACAAGGGGATCATGAAGGGGGGTGGGGATGATGACAAGGGGATGATGACAAGAGGATGATGACAAGGGGATGATGAAGGGGGGTGGGGATGATGACAAGGGGATGATGACAAGGGGATGATGAAGGGGGGTGTGGGATGATGACCAGGGGATGATGACAAGGGGATGATGACAGGCGGTGATGATGAAGGGGGATGATGAATGGGGGGATGATGACAGGGTGATGATGACAGGGTGATGATGATGAGGGTGTTAATGACGGGGGTCTGGATGATGACGGGGGGGGGGATGATGTATTTCCCACCCTAGGCTTATACTCGAGTCAATAACTTTTCCTGGGATTTTGGGGTGAAATTAGGGGCCTCGGCTTATATTCGGGTCGGCTTATACTCGAGTATATACGGTACATAACATAATGTAAATTTACATAAAATTAGGGCTTTGTGCCCCTAATGTCGAGTTATGTATGATGTCATTTAATTTATATTACCTGTTTGATGGACTGTGATGTTTGTTTTGTATTTTCATGCCCCCAGGGGTCCTGTATTGTTCTGCACTAGGAATTAGGGTGCATTCACGCCACGTTTTTGAAATACAGTTCCCGTATCAGGTTTTTGATGAAAAACTAATTCCTCAAAACCATACTAAACTGTATCAAAATGTGTGTACAAATTTTAACCCGTATATGGTTTAAAACTGTATACAGATGGAAAAATGATGTCCGGTTGCATCAGTTTAAAAAAAAACAAAAAAAAAAACATATCCGTTTTTAACTTTTCACTTCATTATGAATAAAGTTTCACTGAAAACAGCTGTGCAAAGTAAAAAAAAAACGTATGGTGCAAATTGGATGATACGCACATACGGTTCCCATTGACTCCCATGTTAAAAAAATACAGTATATGGTTTCAATACAGTTTTTCAACCTGGACCAAAAACCGTGGTAGGCTACGGTTTTGGGTACGGGAAAAAAATGGGCAAAACCGTACAAGATTCAAAACGGATGCAACCAGATGCATCGTTTGGCATACAGTTTTCAATTGAGAGTCAATGCATACGGTTTTCAATACGGTTCCATATGGTTTTCAAATTGAAAATGTATACAGGAACTGTATTGCAAAAACGTGGTGTGAATACACCCTTACTGTTGTCTTGATCCTTTCCCAGCTTGCTGCATGGCTCAATAGGATAACTGGAAGGGCTATCTCTACTAGTGTTGAGCGGCATAGGCCATATTCGAATTCGCGAATATTCATGAATATATGGACGGATATTCGTCATATATTCGCATATGCAAATATTCGCGTATGCGAAAATGAACATATGCGAAAATTTGCATATACAAAAACCCGCACAAGCAATAATTCGCACATGCGAAAATTAGCATATGCAAATTCACGCATATGCGAAAATTCGCACACCAGTCTCACACAGTAGTATTAGAGCCTTCTTTACACCACACAAGCTGGAAGCAGAGAGGGATGATCACTGTTATGTGTACTGTAAAAAAAATTAATAAATAAACGAATATTTGTAATTACGAATATATAGTGCTATATTCGCGAATATTCGCGAATATGCGATATTCGCGAATAAAATTCGTATTGCGAATATTCGCGAGCAACACTAATCTCTACCAGCTGTGACAGAATGTTTGCGGGAGTGAGATTGGTCACACACACAGGGCTCAAGTGTGAGCAAACAGCAGCAGCAGAGAGAAAGGTAATCAGCCAGATGAGAATACCCCTTTAGGGTACGTTCACACATACGCAGATTTGATTTGCAGGATTTCATGCACAGGATTTTCTGCTGCAGATTTCAATGTAAACTAAATGACTGAGCACAACTTCTAATTGGTAGTTACAAATCCTGTGCATCAAATCTGTGCAGTATCCTGTATGTGTGAACGTACCCTTAAAGGGAATATATCTGTATTATAACTGCTGCTAAGAGCTGCAGACACTTTTGGATAGCTGTAAGGGTATAAAAGTAAACTGTACCTTTCCTCAAACTTATCATGGTTGTCAAACTTCTAAAACCGCCCTTTTGTTTCTCAGCCAAGGGTCAAGGAAGTGCTCAAGTGCAGGGCCAGATTAAGGCTGCCTGGAAGTCGGAGCACTTCATTATGATGCCCCCCCCCAACAGTTCCCCCACATTAGGTTCAGTATAGTTCCCCCACATTAGGTTCAGTATAGTTCCCCCACATTAGGTGCAGTATAGTTCCCCCACATTAGGTGCAGTATAGTTCCCCCGTATTAGGTGCAATATAGTTCCCCCGCATTAGGTGCAGTACAGTTCCCCGCATTAGGTGCAGTATAGTTCCCCGCATTAGGTGCAGTATAGTTCCCCCACATTAGTTGCAGTATAGTTCCCCCACATTAGGTGCAGTATAGTTCCCCCACATTAGGTGCAGTATAGTTTCTCCGCATTAGGTGCAGTATAGTTCCCCCCCCATTAGGTTGGCAGTATAGTTCCCTTGTATTAGGTTGTAGTTCCCCCACATTAGGCTGGCAGTATAAGTCATCGTACATTAGGTTGGCAGTACAGCTCCCCGCACATTATTTCAGTTGTAGTTCCCCCACATTAGGTTGGCAGTATAAGTTCCCCCACATTAGGTGCTGTATAGTTCCCCCACATTAGGTTAGCAGTATAGTTCCCCACAGTAGGTGCAGTATAGTTCCCCCACATTAAGTGCATTACAGTTCCCCCACATTAGGTGCAGTACAGTTCCCCCACATTAGGTGCAGTACAGTGCCATCACATTAGGTGCAGTACAGTTCCCCACATTAGGTGCAGTACAGTTCCCCACATTTGGTGCAGTAAAGTTCCCCCACATTAGGTGCAGTATAGTTCCCCACATTAGGTGCAGTATAGTTCCCCACATTAGGTGCAGTATAGTTCTCCCACATTAGGCGCAGTATAGTCCCTCACATTAGGCACAGTATAGTTCTCCACATTAAGTGCAGTACAGTTCCCCCACATTAGGTGCAGTATAGTTTCCCCCATATTAGGTGCAGTATAGTTTCCCCCATATTAGGTGCAGTATAGTTCCCCACACATTAGGTGCAGTATAGTTCCCCCACATTAGGTGCAGTATAGTTCCTCACATTAGGTGCAGTATAGCTCCCCACATTAGGTGCAGTATAGTTCCCCACATTACGTGCAGTACAGTTCCCCCACAGACATACAGCCTTCAGCCATATACAGTGTATGGCTGGAGGCTGTATGCCTGTTTACTGCCCCACTTCAGTGTTCCGACCACCGCTCCTCTGGTATAGGGACCGGGGTCACGATCTACTGCTATTGCCTATGGGCCATAGCAGTAGGTCCCGGGACCGTAGGAGTGGAAGTCGAAACACTGAAGATGACGTGCCGCTGGTAACTCACCATGTGTGCGCGTCCTCCTCGATGCTCTGCTCTGCTCCGCTTTCCTCCTATGGGCGCACGCACGGGACGTCAATGACTTTTTTAAAGTTAACGCGGGGGAGCGCCGCAGAGAGGTAACCGCCGAGATATCCTTGTGTCCTGAAAGATTTTTCGGAACACAGGGGCACGGGGCCCGGAGCAGGCGCTCCATGAGCACCAATGATGAACCGACCCTGCTCAAGTGCCACATCCTAGTATGGCTCTTCGCTACTTCATTGATATGGGAGCATGGAACATTGATATGGGAGCATGGAATATTCATTGATATGGGAGCATGGAATGGGAGGGAAAATGAGGAAGCATGCCAGACTGGAAATTTAGCTACTTGGCCACTCCTCCTTGACTCTTGTCTCAGAAAAAAAGGCAGTTTTATGAGTTTGGCAACCACCATTAGCTCCAGGACAGATGTAGTGAATAATATGCTGAAGATTTTAAAGGGTACCTTTTAAAAAGAAAATTTCTGATATTTCATTGTGCAATATCTTGGTACCCATGTCCCAAATGATAAAGCTGTTATGTAAACTGCTCTCAGGCAGTTGGTCCTGTGACAGTGTGCGACTCCGCCTCCTCATTCTCCACCGTGTCCTCGGCCTCCACTGCACGTACAAATCTCGGTGGCCCTTTATTGTACCATGTGTGTAGGGCACGGCGGTGTCACGCTGTTCTTCACATGGTTTGCCTTGGCGAAAAGTCTTGGAAACAATGGCCGGTCAGGGCAATGGAGACGTTGCGCCTACATCTCACGGCCACATGAGCCCTGTGGGGGCTTGTTAAATTTGGTCCTTTGTACCCACACGCTGGGGTCCAGGACACTCAAACTTTGATTTCAATTTTAAATAAAAAAAATCAGACGTTTCAATGGTTTCCTCATGCTTCAGCCAACTCCAAGCAGTGTCATTCAGGCAATATATGGTTTACTTATGCCGCTGCTGGGCCTTGGTTGGGGAAATTCAAATTTTATCATAGGTAGCACCCGCTATTCAAAATCTTAAAAAATGTCAAAAATTGTTGTGTTTTTTTTTTTTTTTTTTTTTTGGGGGGGGGGGGGGGGATTGTGAAGCCCTGGTGTGTACTCATGCATTAGCCAACTCCAGGCTGTGTCATTCAGGCAATATATGGTTTACTGATGCCGCTGCTGGGCCTGAGTCTGGGAAATTCTAATTTTATCATAGGTAGCATCCGCTATCCAAAATCTTCTTCAAAAATGTCAAAGATTGTTATGTTATTTTTTTGGGATTGTGAAGCCCTGGTGTGTACTCGTGCATCAGCCAACTCCAGTCTGTGTCATTCAGGCAATATATGGTTTACTGATGCCACTGCTGGGCCTGGGTCTGGGAATTAAAATTTTATCATAGGAACCACCTGCTATCCAAAATCTTATTAGAAAATGTCAAAAATTGTGGTGTTTTTTCTTAGGGATTGTGAAGCCCTGGTGTGTACTCATGCATCAGCCAACTCCAGTCTGTGTCATTCAGGCAATATATGGTTTACTTATTCCGCTGCTGGGCCTTGGTCTGGGAAATTCAAATTTTATCATAGGTAGCACCCGCTATCCAAAATCTTCGGTTTAAATTTATAAATTCATCTTTTAATCTTAGGGATTGTGAAGGTCTAGTGCCCATTCATGCTGCCAACACCTCCACGCTGTGTCATTCAGCCACTATATGGTCTCATCATGCTGCCAACACCTCCACTCTGTGCCATTCAGCCACTATATGGTCTCCTCATGTTGCCAACACCTCCACGCTGTGTCATTCAGCCACTATATGGTCTCCTTGTGCTGTCAACACCTCCACACTGTGTCATTCAGCCACTATATGGTCTCCTCATGCTGCCAACACCTCCACGTTGTGTCATTCAGCCCCTATATTGTGTCCTCATGCTGCCAACACCTCCACGCTGTGCCATTCAGCCACTATATGGTTTCCATGCTGCCAACACCTCCATGCTGTGTCTTTCAGCCACTATATGGTGTCCTCATGCTGCCAACACCTCCACGCTTTGTCATTCAGCCACTATATGGTCTCCTCATGCTGCCAACACCTCCACGCTGTGTCTTTCAGCCACTATATGGTGTCCTCATGCTGCCAACACCTCCACGCTTTGTCATTCAGCCACTATATGGTCTCCTCATGCTGCCAACACCTCCACGCTGTGTCTTTCAGCCACTATATGGTGTCCTCATGCTGCCAACACCTCCACGCTTTGTCATTCAGCCACTATATGGTCTCTTCACACTGATGCCACCACCAGGCTCTGTCATTGTGCTGCTCTGCGGCAGTGATTCTAAAAGCGATGCTGGTAATCTGCATGTTATTCTGAATAACAGTATTATTTCACTACCCCAGCACACTCCATATGCGTTTTAGAACACAGCAAAGTGTTCTATACACCTATTGAGGCTGTCTGTAGGCTAGAAATTGCCTTTTTAAATATAGATTTGCCGCGAAAAAATTAGGATCGAAACAAACTTTTTCAGAAAATTCGACGAATAAGCTGAATCGAATTTTTGAAAAGTTCACTCATCTCTATTGTTTACATCTTACCGAAGAGGCCATGCAAGTTGAATCATTCTCGCTTAACGCAACAGGAAAGATCTCGACAACGCAGTGAGAATTTGTGCCTGTAATGGGCCAGCCCGGAGTTCTCAAAGACTGTCCTGTTCGTTCACAGCATCCGGGAAACGCTCGCACCTAGGACACGTGAGAGAGATCCTCCTAGGTGTGAATATTACCATATGTGGCAGCATGGGGAAGACCATATGGTGTCTGAATGGCACAGCCTGGAGTTGGCGGTAGATGAGGAGACAATAGGGCCTCACAATCTCTAAGAATAAAAGATGAATTTTGAAATTTCCATTGAAGATGTATGTTACCTAGTGCTATCATAAACATATATAGGTAATGTCCTAGGCCCAGCAGCATCACTAAACCATGTAGTTGCTGAAAGACACAGCCTGGAGTTGGATGAAGCATGAGAAGAGACCATATAGTGGCTGAATGAGACAGCCTGGAGGTGGCAGCAGCAGCAGCATCAGGAGTCCTGAAAGTGACCCGGTGACAGAGTGATGCAGTGGCAATACCAGTACCCGGTGACGAAGGTGGGTGAGTAAAGGTATGATGCAGAGCAATGTTTGTAACCCGGGAGCAGCGCCTTAAATCTGTTTGGCACTATCCATATTTTTGAAGTGTTGGTGTGGCACCATGGTCAATCTACTCTCATGCATCTGGCATTGGTGGTTGGAAATCCTGGCTGATCCATGTCTGATTCATCTTCACAAAGGTCAGTCTCTCCACATTTTTCGTGGACAGACAAGTTCTCCTTGGGGTGACTAAATACCCTCTCTGATGGCACACTACTGACCCGGCAGGACAGCTTTTCCAAGGAAAACTCTGCTAGTTGCGGCCACAAATGGTGTGTTGGCATGGGCATGTCAAGGTACGCCACCACTTGCTGTTTCAGGTCCTGCTCCAGGTGTACCTGCTGCTGATGAGTTGCTTCACTATGCAGGTGAAGAAAGCTACTCATCAGCGACTGTAGACTCCTCCTGCTCCTGCCACTCCACCCCTCCCCAGCAGCCATGGCAGTGGAAGGTGAGCGCAGGGGGCCCCCCGATTCAGACTTGCGAGAGGATGGACGATGGTGCCGAAAGGCATCGGCCAACTGACTACATAGAATGCCTCTGTAGTAGGTCAATTTGTCCTCCCTCTCAGTGGGTGTAAAAAAGGCCCCTATTTTGTGGTGGTAGCGAGGGCACAATAAGGTGGAAATCCAGAAAACATCCCGGTGCCGAATGGTGACAATTCGGCTGTTACTATGCAAGCAGGTGAGCATGCATCGTGCCATTTGTGCAAGGGATTCGGAGGGACTCCCTGCCTCCATCTCCACTGCATACTGCCACAGTGTCTGGGTCCTCTGTCTCGCCTTCCTCATAACCTTCTAGCTCATCTGGCTTCTCCTGCTCCTCCTCTCCTGTCAGATTACTAGAAAAAATGCCCATTTGGCAAAACCTAAACTGTGCTCCACTGTGCCCCTCCCCCTCCTCCTCCTGTTCAGCCCCCACAGAGCTCATGTGGTCGTGAGATGTATGCGCCATGTCTCCAGTGCCCTGACCAGCCATCGTTTCCAACACGTTGTAAGAAATTAAGCAGAGGAATGACATCGTTCATCCTGTAATCCTGGCGACTTTCTTATAATGTGGCTTCCTCAAAGGGCCTGAGCAAACAACAGGTGTCACGTATGAGCTGACACTGGTTCACATTGAAGTTACACAGGGGAGTACCCCTATCCGCTTGGATCATCAAGAAATTGGTGATGGCTTTTCTCTGTTTACAAATCAGACTATGCTGTGGGATACCGTTCTGACGCTGCAGCTCAAGGATGGTGTGCTTTGCGGTGTACAAGTGGCTGAAGTGCAAGCAAAGTTTCCTTCCCTTTGTTAGGCTTTCTTGCAAATGGGAAAGTTCAATAACTGCTTCACAACCATATTGTCATGCAGGGCGCATGGCCCAGCCTTCCCAGTCGCAGCGCAAGCAAGATGTCCTTCCCGTTGTCAGTCACCATGGTTCCCATTTCCAGTATTCGTGGAGTAAGCCATGCTCCGATTTCTTTATGAACGACTTTTAGCATTTCCTCTTTTCGCCAAGGCAAAACATGTGAAGAACAGCGTGACACCGCCGTGCCCCTCTCACATGGTATGCTTAATGGTCACTGAGACTTGTCTGGGCAGTGGAGGCTGAGGACATGGTGGAGGATGAGGAGGCGGAGTTGCACACTGTCACAGGGCCAGGGAGAGCTTGGAGGAGGAAGTGGCGTGATCTGTCCAAGTTGGGGTTGTGGCTGTGCAGGAACCACATTCACCCAGTGATCCGTAAAGGACATGTATTGTCCCTGACCGCTCCAGACGTCGGCGCTGCCGTGCACTTTGGTACACACTGACAGGCTCAAGGACTGGACCACCTTCTCTTCTTCTCTGCAAAATTGTGCAGGGCTGGTAATGCCTTTTTCGCAAAGAAATGACGGCTTGGCTCTTTCCACCTCGGCTCGGCACAAGCCATCAGTTCTCTGAAAGGTGCAGTTTCCACCACTTGAAAAGGGAGGGACTGCAGCACCAGCAACTTAGACAGGAGCACATTCAGCTTCTGCGCTGTGGGATGAGTGGGCGCATACTGTTGTCTCATGGACATGGCTTCGCCGATGGATTGTTGGCAGAATGGCTGACTAAAAGTAGGAGGAGCAGGAGCATCTGGAGCGACAGAAGGAGGTTATGACACACAGCTCCCTTTGGCTGAGGTGGTGGAGCCTTGGCTGGCTGAAAGAGGGAGTGGTGTGCCACTGGGTAATTCAGCAGGCTGGACCACTATATCAGAGCCACGGTTCTCCCAGGCCGCTTAATTGTGGCGAAGCATATGTTGACGCAGGGCCGTGGTGCCAACATTGGGACCCTGGCCACGCTTCACCTTCTGCCGACATATCTTGCATGTGGCTATGTGAACCTCCTCCGGATGCTTGATGAAAAACTGCCACACTGCCAAGTAGCTGATTTTCCCCCCAACAGTCTGCACTAATTGACTGCTACTGCCACCGTCTCCAGGGAACCTTGTTCCACTACCTCCCGGGAAGGTAGGCTTCCGCGAAGCAGGTGGTCTCCCCTGGGCACGTTTGGCTCCAGACTTTTCACTTCTGCCACCATGCTGACTGCCAACCATGCTACCGCCTTGCTGGCTCACCTGCTGCCTCTTGGGCAACCTGCAACTCTCTTCTCCTGATGATGATGAAGTCCCTTCTGAACCCGAATCCCAATTGAAATCGGCTTCATCATCAAGTGTCTGCACATTACTGATGTCCTCCTCAGGTTCCTCAACAGTGTCTGCTGGTCAAGACACGACCACTAGCTGATAACGGGAGCTCAGGCCTCTCACTGGTACTCCTGCTTCCACTCGCCCCTAATCTGCTGAGACCTCTGCCTGAAGGATTTAGGCCCCTGCCACTCTTCTGTGCATGTCCTGGCACTTCTCTGCCGGACATACTTAGTGCGTATATGAGGGGAGTACAATACTCTTGACTATACTTAAAACAGTATTTTTCTAGAACAGCAGCAGGCGTGCACTTATGGCTGGCCTTTCACAGTGTCCAGGCCCTTGACAGATTAACAGGTGCAAAATAGTACACCACTTTGATGTAGGTATGTGGTATGCACTTTTGGCTGGCCTTTCACAGTATCCAGGCCCTTGACAGATTAACAGGTGCAAAATAGTACACCACTTTGATGTAGGTATGTGGAATGCTCTACAATACACTTAAAAAAGTACCTGAGTACAACACCAGCCTGTGAGTACTTTTGCCTGGACTTTCACAGTATGTAGGCCCTTGACAGATTAACAGGAAAAAAATAATACACTACTTAGATGTAAGTATGCGGTATGCACTTATGAGGGCAGAAAAATGTGCTACAGTACGCCTAAAAACTCTGTATCTTTGTAAAACACCAGCCGGTGATTACTTTTGTCTGTCCTTTCACAGTATGTATGCCTTTGACAGATTAACAGGTACAAAATAGTACACTACTTAGATGTACTTATGCCATATGCACTGATGAGGGCAGAAAAATGCACTACAGTACCCTCAACCCCTTAAGGACTCAGGGTTTTTCCATATTTGCATTTTCATTTTTTCCTCATCCCCTTCTAAAAATCATAACGCTTTCAATTTTGCACATAAAATTCCATATTATGGCACATTGTTTGAGCCACCAATTCAACTTTGCAGTGACATTAGTCATTTTACAAAAATATCCACGGCGAAGCGGAAAATTTTTTAATTGTGCCACAAAATTTAAGAAAAATGCCATTTTGTACATTTTGGGGGCTTCCGTTTCTATGCAGTGTATTTTTCCGGTAAACATGACATCTCATCTTTATTCTGTAGGTCTATATGGTTAAAATGACACCCTACTTATATAGGTTTGATTTCGTATTACTTCTAAGAAAAATCATAACTACATGCAGGAAAATTTATACTTTTAAAATTGTCATCTTCTGATCCCTATAACTTTTTTGTTTTTCTGCCGCTTTGAGGGCTCATTTTTTGCGCTATGATCTGAAGTTTTTATCAGTACCATTTTTATATTGATCATACTTTTTGATTGCTTTTTATACATTTTTTCATGACATAAAAAGGGACCAAAAATACGCTATTTTGGACTTTGGGATTTTTTTACGTGTACGCCATTGACCATGCGGTTTAATTAACAATATATTTTTATAGTTTGGACATTTCCACACGCAGTGATATCACAAATGTTTGTTTTTATTTTTATTTACACAGTTTTTTTTCTTAAATGGGAAAAGGGGGGTAAACTTTTATTAGGGAAGGTGTTAAAGGATCTTTATTAACCCCTACAGGACCCATGACGTAACGTTATGTCCCGACACCCTTGGTCTTAAGGACCAAGGACGTACAGTTACTTCATGGGCAGTTCTGGTCCCTGCCGTGTACTGGGCGGGGATCGGACCGGGATGCCTGCTGAAATCATTCAGCAGGCATCCCATGCAAATGTCCAGGGGGGTCATTAGACCCCCCCCATGTCGGCGATCGCCGCAAATCGCATGTGAATTCACACATGCGATTTGCGGCTATTCCGGCGATGCGGGTCACGTGTGACCTGCTGACCCGGAGATACAAGGTGATCGGGGGTGTATGATACACCCTCTATCACCCACTGTATCTATGGCATAGCAGTCGGCAGGGGAGGAGTTAACAGCATCCTCCTGCAGCTCCCGCAGCTGGCTGAGTTCAGTCAGCGGTCAGAGCTGCTGGAGGAAGCCGGGGACCCCCCCTCTACCGAGATCAGAGCCCCCAGAGAAGAAAAGAAGCCCCCAATAGATCAGGGAAAGCATACAGCCCAGGGAAAGGTAGGGTAAATAGTAAAAAATAAAGTTAAAAAAAGTTTAAAACATGTTTCCCCCCCTGACCCCCTAATAGGTCCCCAAGGGTTTTCTGCAGTTTTTCGGTGTGACCCGGGCCCTATTAGGTGTTCAGGGCGCTGCATTAGCCCCCCCATTTATTTTTTTTTGTCTGCAGCATTTCCCCCCCCCCATATAACGGTGTGTGTTTTCTAATCACACACCGTTATATATAGCATACACCAAGCACACACACAGTACATAACCCCCCCCACACACACACACACTACCCTCCCCACCCCCTGGGCAACCCCCGCCCCCCGCCACCGTAGAAAAAAGGCGATGGCTCGCCGGGCATTTTCGGTAGCGGAGGCATACGCTTTTCTTGCCTCCAACTCCGAATCTGTCAGTGAAGATGATATGAAGATCCAACATTTCTGTGTTCTTCATCGTCCTCCTCGTCATCTAGCAGTGATGATGAGCCCCCTGCACGGCGGCGAAGACGCCGCCAGGCGAGGCCACGCACCCCCCATGATAGTGGCCCAGTGGCCGGCACTAGTGCGAGTGGTGATGCCGCTCGTACTAGGAGTCCGACCCCCCCAGACAAGTTTACCGGAGCCCCCTTCCGGTGAACCTGTCTGGAGACCCCCAGAGGGTTATCAGCCATGGGTTCCGGAGTTTGTTGGCGACTCCAGAATCCGGATTGACAATTCTGGATTCACTGAAATTGACTATTTCAGTAATTTTTTCAGTGACAGTTTTGTCAATCACATGGTGGAGCAGACGAATCTGTACGCCAGGCAGTTAATCGCCCACCACCCTGATTCTTTTTTGGCCAGGTCCAATGGATGGTGCGCCATTGATGCAGCAGAAATTAGGACATTTTGGGGCCTCTTGCTGCATATGGGCCTGGTCAGAAAGCCCAGTGTCAGACAGTACTGGAGCGGGGACATCCTATACCAGACCCCACTTTACAGTATGGTCATGACACGGAGGCGGTTCGAGGCCATTTGTAAATGCCTGCATTATGCAGATAATGAGGCATGTCCATCCCGAGGTGATCCCGCCTATGACCGGCTTTACAAAGTGAGGCCGGTCATCGATCACTTAGGGTCCAAATTTTTGGAGGCCTATGTACCCCTCAGGGAGCTCTCGGTTGATGAGTCTCTTATCAGTTTTAAGGGGATACTCATCTTCCGCCAGTATATTCCCTCGAAGTTGGCGCGGTATGGCGTGAAGCTCTATAAACTTCGCAAGAGTACCTCCGGGTACACTCTCAAGTTTAGAGTGTATGAGGGACGAGATTCCCGTATTGAACCCCCAGATTGTTCCCCCACTCTGGGTGTTAGCGGGAAAATCGTTTGGGAGCTTGTGCACCCATTGCTGGATAAGGGTTACCACGTGTACGTGGACAACTTTTATACCAGCATCCCTCTGTTCACATTCCTTGCCGCCAGATCCACGTCCGCTTGTGGGACCGTGCGGAAAAAACAGAGAGGCCTCCCTCTAAATTTTGTTAAGACACCTATTCCCAAGGGTGAGTCCCGTGCCCCTGCCCATGAAAACCTGTTGCTGGTCAAGTATAAGAATAAGAGGGATGTCCTTATGCTGACCACTATTCATGGCAACGGCAGCTCACCTGTCCCTGTGCGAGGTACCACAACACCGGTCCTCAAGCCCAATTGTATTCTGGACTACAATCGGTATATGGGGGGAGTTGATCTTTCTGATCAAGTCCTCAAGCCATATAACGCCATGCGGAAAACACGGGTATGGTACAAGAAAGTTGCGATCTACATGGTACAGGTTGCCACGTACAACTCTTTTGTACTGTCCCAGTACGCTGGCAACACAGGGACATTCCTCCAGTTCCAAGAAGAAGTCCTAAAGGTCCTGATCTTTGGCGACTGGGAAAGAGCAGGCCGGACTTCCCAAGGAACTGAAGTAATAGGTGCCAGGATCGTCCCAGGCCAACACTTTCCAGGTGAGGTCCCCCACACTGGAAAGAAGGGACGAGCCCAGAAAAGATGCAGAGTGTGCTACAAGAGGGGGATTTGGAAGGACACCACCACTCAATGTGACACTTGCCCAGATAATCCTGGCCTCTGCATTAAGGATTGCTTCAGGGAGTATCACACTTCCATGGAGTTCTAAATTTTCCCTCTTCATTTTAATTTTCCACAATTTGACCCAAATGTACCAAGTCCAGAGTACATTCCAAGTTTTAACCCCATAAAACCACTAAATTGCCCCAAAAAATATTTAATCCAAAAAAAAAAAAAAAAAAAAAAAAAACCTGATAAGACCTCTGGGGGTATTTTTTTTTTATAAAAAATGGGTCATGGGTCACTGAGTCACTATCATCGGGGACTTATTATGTTGCCTCAAATTCACAGCGCGCTCTCTCCACCTGAGCGGGGTGCGCATTTGAGGCAACAAGCTAGGGACGGCCACACATATCACATTCCAGAATGATGATTCAGAGCATAGGGTTTGGGGCGGGCATATTTTTTTGTTTTGGCTATGCTCTGGGTCATCATTCTGGGAACATAATCTGTTTTATAATTTTATGTCCCACTGTACCCCATTTTAGTTACTTAGTGTACCCCAGTTATTTACCCAATGTAATGCCCCTTGAGGGGGGGTCCCACTGTTCTGTCTACATAGGAGAAAGCCAAAGCTCAAGGACCCTGACTGATCTCCGGTATGCACGCTGTTTACGCCCAGTGCTCTCTGATGACACGTGTCTTGGGAACCGCCCAGTTTAGAAGCAAATCCACATAGCAAACCTCTTCTACTCTGTGCAGTTCCCGAGACAAGCAGAGATGTCAGCAGAGAGCACTGTTGCCAGACAGAAAACAACAACTCAACTTCAGCAGCTGATAATTATTGAAATGATTAAGATTTTTTTTTATAGAAGTAATTTACAAATCTGTTTAACTTTCTGGAGCCAGTTGTAATATAAAAAAAAGTTTTTTCCTAGAATACCCCTTTGACTTTTTTTTTTGCAGTGTTATGGCCCCCCCCCCCCCACCCCATGGTGGCTATTTCACTGCACATACTGATCTGATACACAGGTCATTGCGATCATTGACACGGCAAAGATCAGTGCAATCGATGGTCGATTGCTCAAGCCTGGATTTCAGGCTTGGAGCAATCAATCGCCGATTGGACGCGAGGCAGGTGAGTGGACCTCCTCTCACGTTCTAGCTGATCGGGATATTGCGATTTCACCGCACCGCGATGGTCCCGATCAGCCCGACTGAGCTTCCGGGAAGCTTTTACTTTTATTTTAGAATGCCGCGTCTAAAGGGTTAATAGTATGTGGCACAATGATTGGTGCCGCACACTATTAGCACAGGGTCCCGGCTGTCATTAGCCGCTGGGACCAACCCGGTATGACACGGGGTTACGTACCCTGAGTTTTATATTGGGACGGGCGCAGGACGTACAGGTACGCCCTGCATTCTTGAGAGGTTAAAAAAAATTATTTTTGTAAAACACCAGCAGTACCCAACAGTGCTGCAGCCCAAAAAAGCTGTGTACTAAACAGACTAGTATAACCAGCAGATGATTCTTTGTGGAACAAAGACACTGAATTGCGCTGAAAAATTCTTCCTGCCTCCTCTTCTAAGGTTTATGAAGTTGAGGCAGCTTGTTGAAATGTATAAGGCAACACACAGCTATCTGCCACTCTCTGTAATACTATGCCGAAGAAAGTGACTGGGAGGTTAATGCCTGCAGCTGCAGTAAAAATCCTCTTCTGTGAAAATAACACTGCTCTCTGTCCACTAGAACGCTGATGTGACTACGATGTGAAAGGCTGCTGGAATGCGCTTTTCTGTGTAACACACACACAGTGATGTCCATCCTATCTGTATGCAGTGTAATGAATGATATGACGAGCCGCAAAAAGCTGCCGAATATATAGGGCTGTGACATCAAAGGGGTGACTGGCGGCTGTATCCTGCATGTGATTTAGGGTCATCCCACTTCCCTTCCCACCTTCCCAGCATTCCTTGCCCCATGTACTGACATTTTTAGATGCCCTGGAGCCTGCACCGCAGTAAATGGAGTTTAATTAAGCTAGTCGCGCGATAGAATCATGGCTATATTCGCATTCATTGCGAATTCAATATTTCCTGAAATTCTTAATTAATTCAGATTCTTCAACTTCGATTCGCTCATCTCTAGAGAAGATGCTCTTTCCAGGTCCTCTGACATTGTAGGTTTGGACTCCACGCCAAGGCATATTATTCCTCCAGATCGTTTGATTTCTGCGGCTCCTGCTGTACTTCAGCAAGTTCCTCCTGGAAAATCCTTTGTTCTTGCCAGATTGAGACGCAAGGTATTGAAATGGGGTCATTCTTCTTTGTTCGCAGGACATCCTGGAGTACGAAAGACTTTACTTCTTGTCTCCCGGCATTACTGGTGGCCACTCCTGTGTTACCTGTGCCCGTGATAAGTCTCCTCGGAAGAAACCTGCGGGAATCTTACAGCCATTGCCCATCCCAGAGACTCCCTGGTCTCAGATCGCCATTGACTTTATTACTGATCGGCCTCCATCCCTTAATAACACGGTCATCTGAGTCGTGGTTGAACGGTTTTCCAAGATGGCTCATTTCATCCCTCTACCTGGTCTCTCTTATGCTCCGCAGCTGGCGAAGCACTTCTTACAACATATCTTTCGTCTACATGGGCTACCTAGTCATATCATCTCGTACCGTGGAGTTCAGTTTATTCGAGGGTAGTTACAGTATTCTGACTCACGAATCTCTGGTAAAATGGGGGCATCTCCATGTCTTCCCACTCATCTTCGACAGGTTGTTCCTCGCCGGGGGCCATCCGAGATAGTACATCAGCGTTGACATTGGACTTGCCGCTTCTGTACTTGATGGTGAAGTCATAATTGGCCAACCATGAAGCCCACTGCTGCTCAATGGCACCCAGTTTTCCAGTGTTCAGGTGGGCCAACCGATTATTATCCATATAGACAGTGAATGGTGTGGCAGCCAGGTAATCTTTAAACTTTTCAGTCACAACCCGTAAGAGGGCAAGGAGTTCAACCTTGAAGGAGCTATAATTGGCATCATTCTTTTCTGCTCCGCCCAGATTACGACTGGCATAGGCTATCACCCGCTCTTGTCCTTCCTGAACTTGGGATAGGACCGCCCCCAAACCTCCGAAGCTTGCATCGGTGTACAGCCGGAATGGTTGAGTGTAGTCTGGATACGCCAGTATGGGTGGCTCCGTCAATAGGTTTTTCAGGCTGTCTCGTGCTCTTTGATCCAGGCAGCAGTTAGCTTCCCAATGTAGTTCTCCTTCGCTGTACCCCGCAAGAGGGCTTCGAGGTGCTCTGAAATCTGGGCGAAGTGAGGAATGAAGCGGCGGTAGTAGCCGGCAAATCCCAGTAAGCTCTGGACGTCTTTCACTGTGCGCGGGGTAGGCCAGTTCTTAACAATTTCCATCTTGTCGGGATTAGGACTCCCTCAGAGCTGACAACATGACCTAGGTAGTGTACCTGAGGTTTGAGAAAATGGCACTTGGACGGCTTGATCTTCAATCCATGTTTGATCAATACTTGGAAGACATCTGACAGATGAACAAGGTGCTCTTGTTGGACTTAGAGTATACAATGACATCATCAAGTTACAGCAGGACACTCTGGAAGTTTAAATGGCCCAAACATCACTCCATCAGCCGCTTAAAGGTAGTAGGGGCATTGCACAGCCCGAACGACATGCTCTTGATTTCAAACAGTCCCATGGGGGTCACGAAGGCTGTTTTCTCTCGGTCTTCCACAGCCATAGGCACTTGCCAATACCCACTGGTTAGGTCTAAGGTGGAGAAGTACACTGATGACCCAAGGGCCGTGCGTGATCCCACGAAGAGGATAAGCATCCTTATGGGTGATGTCATTTAGTTTCCTATAGTCAACACAGAAACGGATGATTCCATCCTTCTTTTCGACCAGAACAAGGGGCGCTGCCCAGGGATTCTGACTTTCCAGAATTATATCGGTGTCCTTCATGTCGACTAACATCATATTGACGGTGTGGGACATGCCTGGTGCGACCGGACGGTGCCTCTCTTTGATATGTGGGTGGTTGCCTGTCAAAATCCAATGCTGGATCATGGACATACGTCCAAAGTCTGTAGGATTCTTATTGAAGGCTTCGTGTTGCATCTTGGCGACATTATTAACCCTGTTGACTTTATCCTTCGGGGTGGTTTCATCTCCCACTTGAAGTTACGCCTACCAGGGTTCGGGGTGACTTTCCGCAGAACCTGGATTCACTTGGGCTGCTCTTTATCGAGCCACTTTGCGTTCTGATAGAATATTGCCTGGCTCTAGAAGATACAACTGGGCCACTGGAGTGTACTTTGGTAGAATGGTAGCCACACTTGACGGATTGACTAACCGGACTGGAACTTTCCCATCAATAATGGTGGCTAGACTCCTTGCTGCTCGAACTAGTGGATGATCGTCCAACTGGTTAGGCTCCAACAGGGCTTGATAGTCCTTTTTTCTCACTCCGGGATGGGCACGGCACCACTGGAATGTCTCTGTGTTAGGTTGTAAGGTCACCAACCTGATGTCTTAAATCCCTACTTTGCAAACTTCTCATTGTCGATTGGCAAACTTCTGCTCCGCTCGGAGAACCTTTAAGTGGTGCTGTGCAGCCCGCTGGCCAGAGGGGAACATTTATGGGAGAGAGGCATGCAAGGAATTTACTATGTAAGTAGAACCATGTTTCATGATATTTATCCCCAATATGAATTCTGCAGATCCCTTATCAGCCACATCAGTTACAATCACTCCCTGTCCCTTAAGCACATATTTCCCCACTTGAATAGTGGGCTCCCAATATCCATGCCTGGGTATTGGTTTCCCGCTACCTGTCACCACCTTGACGTCAACACTGTCGGGTTCACACAACAAATGAACATTCCAGTTCTTGTAAAACAGTTCTTTAGATATAGTGGACACTTGTGACCCTATATCGATTAACGTCTCCAACTGTACACCTTCTACAATGACTTTTACATAGGCACAGGGGGCGACATAAAGGGATAGTCCTGACTTAGGGCGTTCTGTAGTTGTGACTGCTGGCTGTTTTCCTGGGGACCGGTCCTTAACCCCAGGGGGAATTTCGTTTAAACCCCAGCAGTGCATTGTCCAGTGTCCAGACTTGTTACAGTGAGTACAGAAGGGTCTATTACTCCCAGAATACCTAGCGGGTGAAGGAGCACAGTAACTGGGATTACATGGGGCAGGAGTAGAGGGGATTTCTCTAGGCAAGGATTTCTCACGGAAGAGTGGAGCAGGCCGGGTGGTGAGCACCCTGATGACCTTAGTCAATTGTGCAAGGTCTTGTTTAAGACATTGTAAGTTTGAATCCGTAGTGACTGACATGGTTGCTTGGACTGCGGTCGGGACATTTGAATGGGGAAGTATAGGCCTGACTATCGCCCCTGAGGGCTCCTGAGCAGGTGCAGGGGGAGTACAAATATCTTTAGACTCAGTCCTGGCCTCAATTACTTGAATAGCCAGTCTTTTAAAATTGGGGAAGGACAGACTGGGATTCTGAACTGCCAGCATTCTCAACTGGGCTTTGTCCCACTTATTATGAGCCCCATCAATAAATCTGTCCATTAACACTTTGTTGCCCTGCTCGGGAGTGATACCATCTAGTTTTTGTACAGTCTCTAGGGCATTTTGTAAAGCTACTGCATAAGCTCTCAGAGTCTCACCTGGCTTCTGCCGTCTCTCATACAACTGGAGGCATTCCTCTGACGGAGAATGTGACTCAAATACCTTGAATAACCCCTCGAAGATCTGCTCTACCGTCGCCTTCTCGATGCAGACTTCCTCAAGTTCTGCTCCTGTTAATTAGGAGGGAGAGAATAAAAGAAAAACAAGCTCTGGATTTTATCCTTGAAACCCCTCAGGGTGAAGATGTCTCCATTGTAGGTAGGGAGTGCAGGATTCCCCAAGAATATTGGTGCAGACACTGGAACATCAGGACTGTTAACATTATCTGTAGGCAGGGCTGGCAATTTCCTCTTGGCTACTGGGGCAGGTGATAACCTCGCTGCTGGAGATGGAGGGGCACCGTCTCCTGGTAGATCTGGAGAGCTGGGTGCTGACATTTTATCGATCTCCTTGAGTGTGCTGTCTCTTTAAGAAGAATTGAGTGCGCTTTCTCTTTAAGAAGAATTGGGTGTGCTGTCTCTTTAAGAAGAATTGGGTGTGCTGTCTCTTTAAGAAGAATTGGGTGTGCTGTCTCTTTAAGAAGAATTGACTGCAATATATTTTTTTTTTTTTAGGAAGAATTGAGGGCACTGTTTCTTTAAGCTGTCTGGCAATAGACTGTAAGGAGTAGCTACAGACTTGACTGGCACTGGGGGTTAACACTGACTGCCACGAGTGCTGAAGACTTATTGCAGCAAATCATGGGTTTATGCAGAGACTGTGTTGCTGCGGGTACTTGCCAGTATTCTGTTGAGCCGGACGCAACCACCGGAGTCTCCACTATGGCTGCGCCCAGGGAACTTCCTGTTTGGTCCGGTTGGTAAATGCTTTGCCTGTGCAACACGGTGGATTCTTAGTTCCGACTCACACACTGAATAGGCGTCACCGCTGGGGACTGACTGGGCTGAGCTGTGACCGCTCCCACGCACGGGAAACACCAGACTCTGTTTAAACCCTTCAGGCACGGATTTGACACACTTAGTAATGAAGATTAACAGTCTCTCTTTCACCTTCCCCACTACTTTTTATCTGCGCCACAGTAAAAACAAACTTTAACAAAACGGTCCGGAAAATCTTTGCTGTTGCAACTGGATGCGATTCTCTATTAGACACAGTTCAGACTTTGGGGGGGGGAGGACTTGCGGGAACTTGTATATTGCACACACCCGTATACTGTTGTGGATGGCCTGGTGGTTGAGTGATTAAGGCACACAATTGTATCCTGTTGCGGGTGGCCTGCGATGGTTGAGTGGTTAAAGCAGACACCCGTGTCCTGTTCGTGACGCCAAAGTTGTGGTGGACCACCGGTGTATGGCGAGGCCACGAGTGTAGCGGTGTAGGTGGGGGGTCACATGGTATTAACCCGGGGGGGGGGGGGGGGGGCAAGATGTTATTAACCCCCAGTGTTCGTGAAGCCAGAGTGGTTTTGGGTACCGGAACCACACAACGATATCTCTGCTCTTCCAATAGCTAGTAGCGAAAGGAGAGTCCACAACCAGTTATAGTTTGACGGAGGCTTTACTGAGTTTAAGACAGATGGAATTAGCTTCACAGCTAGGCCAGAATCCCAGAGAGGTGGCCAGGAACCCAGAAGGACCTCGCAGCTTGCTGGACCAATATACTTGTAATTAACTTGACTCAAAATTGGACGTGACTTGACTATATGCAGGACTTGACTAGTTTTAGTGACAGCAGACATAGACTTGAGACTTATTTGGAATGACTGTGTAGCTTTTTGGGTCTTCCAGATGCTGATCTCTTCACTGAGTTCTCTGGTGTTAACTGTTCCTCAGCAAAGACTTGATCTCCATGAGCTGCTTGCAGCAGAAGAGAAAAGACTGAATTGTAATGGCCGCCCCTTTATATAGTGGGGAGCTGGACTAAAGCCCATTGGTCAAGCTGCGGGTCATAGGTTAAGCTTGTGCTCTCTGGGAGAACATGTGACAACAAATCATGTGACTGCATAACATAACTTATGAAAGGCTTAAACAGGTCCTTTAGACCTCCCACAGGTACTACCTATACATTAAAAGACTGTCTAGGCATTAAAGCAGTACACACAATTCTGGAAATAAAAGGGGGAGACCCTGTAGGGGAGCCCCCAGGTTACTGAGGGTCTCAACCTGACAGGGCCTAAGGGTAGTACAGGACCTGAACTGGGACATTACATAATTTTCTGCACCTCCTACACACCCCTGCCAGATCTTTGTTGCCCTAGTGCCTGAGAGAAAGCGAGAAAGCGTTATTTAGTCTTGCCTTGCCATGTTTCCGACCTTTGCTTGGTGACCTGACCTTGCTCCTGTGCCGCCTGCCTACTGACCTTCTGCTTCATCCCTGACTAAGCACCTTTGCTGCCTGCCCTAAGCTTCTGCTATCCTGACCTGACCACAAGTTGCTGTATCCTTCCATTGCCTCGAAACTCCTAAGCCGCCTGTGTGGTAGAGTCATGCCAGGCAGCAAGACCACCCGCTTTGTGGTGGGCTCTGGTAAAACCCAGTGGCACCTTAGATTCCGTTCCCTGACACGGCCCACGTCATCAGCCACACAGGTCCAACGGATCTACTACCTCCAGCGTTCCAGTCTACTAACCGTGAGTCTTACACATACACTGAGGTACTGCAGATGTGTAATAGTTGCACTTTAGCTACCACCAATGGTAGATTATTTTTGTGCAAGATGAGTGGATCATTGATCCATTACTTGATTACTTGTAAGAGTCATTATGTAGTTTATGTGATCCTATGCCCCTGTGGACTGTATTATATTGGTAAAACAATTCGCTGCTTATATGTCAGAGTGCGAGAGCACATGAAATCGGTCCACACGGGCACAGGCTCACCCCGACTCATTAATCATGTTAAAACGCAACACGGAGGCAACCCTAGCGTATTAAAATTTGCTGGTTTAGAAACCATTCCTCCTCCCAGGAATGAAGGAGATAGGAATAACCTACTCCTCCAAAGGGAGGCTAAATGGATATTACAAACAGATGCTATGGGCCTCCCAGGGTTGAATGATAAGACTGACTTGTCAGTCTTTTTGTAAATCTTTATTGCAATATTTGTTTATTCCACAGTTTTCTTGTTATCTGCGGCTGTTTTGTTCACTCCACACTAGGGGTATCATGATATTATCCCCTACCTATGGTTCCGTGCGGTCTCTGTAGGCATTGCTTGGCACATGCGCCGGCCCCGATACCCCACACCGAGTTGGCATCTCTCGGTTGCTTAGCACCCGGCGTCACGTGTTCAGCACTTCAGTGGGGCCGGCATAGCCTCCCACTCCCGAGTGTGTGGGGGGCGTGTCAGACGTCGCTGGGTCGGTTCACGTGACTGCTGGAGGCGGTAACCTGGAAGATCAGCTGACCCGGCCGGAAGGAGGACAGACCGCTGCGTCTGATGTGAGCAACGCTGGAGGCAGAACCCACATACAGGTGAGTCAACTTGTACAGGTATAAAAGAAAGGTATTAGTGTCTGATAAGGTGTTAGAGCCTGAGGATGCGCTAGACCAGCGCAAAACATATGTCGCTTCCATGAACGCACTCGCCGACTGTACCCCATGATTTGCCGCAAATAAAGCATGGAACTAACTTCTTTTGTGAGGGCAGCTTCTTTTGTCTTTCTCCTTGTGAATCAATGTTGGACTTGTTGTTCTTGCTGAGGCTTTCAATGCACCTCTGTGCGAATATAGTTGCTGCTTGACACACCTTGCCCAAGTGCCCCTTGGGATTATACTCGGACTGTAATCATCTGAAGTAGTGCCAGTTCAGGGTCTCTTTTTTCATTGGTTGAAAGTGAGAGCGTTGAAGCGTTATTTAGTCTTGCCTTGCCATGTTTCCGACCTTTGTTCGGTGACATGACCTTGCTCCTGTGCCGCCTGCCTACTGACCTTCTGCTTCGTCCCTGACTACGCACCTTTGCTGCCTGCCCTGACCTTCTGCTATCCTGACCTGACCACATGTTGCCGTATCCTTCCTGTGCCTCGAAACTCCTCAGCTGCCTGTGTGGTAGAGTCGAGCCAGGCAGCAAGACCATCCAGCGACACCTTAGATTCCGTTCCCTGACACGGCCCACGTCATCACTCCCACAGGTCCAGCAGATCTACTACCTCCAGCGTTCCAGTCTACTAACCGTGAGCCTTACACATACACTGAGGCACTGCAGATGTGTAATAGTTGCACTTTAGCTACCACCAATGGTAGATTATTTTTGTGCAAGATGAGTGGATCATTGATCACATGACACTCCCCAGTCATGTGACCAATGATCCAGTCATGTGTCCAACTCCCCAAACTGTATATATGCAATACTTGGATTTTGCACAGTGATTGTAAGTAAAGTTTCACGTTGTTTACAAGTTACCCAAGTGTCTGGGTAAGGGAAAGAACACAGTACTTAGTGAAGTACTCAGTAGGGGGGCTCAGTCAATACCCAGACACCCACTGATCAAAACAATTCACATGTTACTATAAAAGTTTTTTAAAGAGACAGATACACTTTAAAATCACAAGATGCTTGGTACGTGGTGGCATGTGTTACATTGAAAGGTTGAAATCCTCATTCAGGGTCTATTCACACCTACAGTATCCTGCGCATATTTGATGTGCAGGATTTGATACTGCAGATTTCAATGTAAACCAAATGACTCAACACAGCTTTGAATCCTGTGCATCAAATCCTGTGCATCAAATATGCGCAGAATACTGTACATTTGAATACACCCTGAATCGGCACTGAAACCTGTATGTAATATGATGCTCAAATTCAGTGCTCATTCCTCACTATCATTCCACTTTTGATAGCTGATGAGCAGGATGCATATAAAGATTTGTGCGAAATAACCAAGATTCCTCCTTCAATGCTTATATATATATATATATATATATATATATATTAGCAAGTCAATTAACTGGTAGATTTATGGCCCTACATGTCTTCTATTCTGTTAGCACTGCATTCTGTTAGCGAACCAGCTATAAAATTGCTTTCTGAGTGGTATATAATGAGTGATCCATAAAACATATATAAAAATCCTTAGAAAATGACCTTCAATTAATATTTCATAATGTCATCCTTCCGCAAAATTGCTATGCTTGATTACTTCAATCCCAATATGAAATAATCCACCGTTCTGCTCAGGCAGTGTAATTTTTTTTCTTTAATATTAGCCCAATTTAATTATAGTTTGGTTAAAAAGTCAGCACTTTGACATATCATCAATTATTGCTGACACGCTGTGAAGGTCATAGCTGTTATGAATCAATTTTATGACACTTTATTGGATTAGGACATTTAATAAACAATTATGTAAACACGTAAGTACTCTTCATCATGTACACAAGACCTTCATGGCGCTAACATCATTTATATCCAGACAGGAAAGAAAAAGAAAAAATTTTCACAGAGGTAATTTTTTTTATGGTGACGGCCATGCTGAATGCACACATGTATAGGGGATTGCGAAACATGGGCAACTTATAGAAGTACTCTGGTGGAAAACTATTTTTTTAAATCAACTGGTGCCAGAAAGTTAAAAAGATTTGTATATTACTTCTATTAGAGATGAGTGAATCTAAGCTGATGAACCCAAATTCATTACGAATTTGAGGAAATATTCAATTTGCAATGAATGCGAATATCGCAGCAATTCTATTGCGCAAATCGCTTAATTAAACTCCATTTACTGTGGTGCAGGCTCCAGGGTGGATCCACATGTCAGTACATGGGACAAGGAACGCTGGGAAGGCAAGGCGGGAAGGGAGGTAGGCGGGATGACCCTGAATCACATGCAGGATGCAGCCTATCAGCAGCCAGTCACCACTGTGATGTCACAGCCCTATATAATCAGCAGCCATCTTGTGGCCAGCCACTTCATTACAATACACTGCAGAAGGATCATAGGACGCAGAGCCTGTGTGTGTTACAGCAGAAAAGCGCATTCCAGCAGCGTTTAACATCTCCTAGTCACATCAGCATTCTCGAGGACGGAGAGCATTGTTTTTTTCACTGAAAATAATTTTTGCTGCAGGCATTAACTTCGGTATAGTATTACAGAGAGTGGCAGATTTCAATAAGCTGCCTCAACTTCATAAACCTTAGCAGAGGAGGCAGGAAGATATTTTTCAGTGCAATTCAGTGTCTTTGTTCCACAAAAAAATCATCTGCTGGTTATACTAGTCTGTAGATGGTTTAATTCCCAGCAGTCCATTCCTAATAGTCTTTGACAGAGTGCAATTTTGTGTTTAGTACACAGCTTTTTTTTTGGCTGCAGCCCTGTTGTGTACTGCTGGTGTTTTACAAAAATACATATTTTTTAAGGGTACTGAAGCGCATTTTTCTTCCCTCATAAGTGCATACTGCATACGTACATCTAAGTAGTGTACTATTTTGTACCTGTTAATCTGTCAAGGGCCTACATACTGTGAAAGGACAGCCAAAAGTAATCACCGGCTGGTGTTGTACTCAGAAACTTTTATAAGTGTACTGTAGAGCATTTTTCTGCCCTCATCAGTGCATACCACATACCTACACCTAAGTAGTGTACTATTTTGTTCCTGTTAATCTGTCAAGGGCCTAGATACTGTGAAAGGCCAACCAAAAGTGCACACCTGCTGCTGTTCTAGATAAACACTGTTTTAAGCATAGTGAAGCGTAATGTAATACCCTCATATACGCACTAAGTATGTCAGGCAGAGAAATGCCAGGATGTGCACAGAGGAGTGGAAGAGGCTTAAATTCTTCAAGCAGAGGTTGCAGTAGACTAGGGGCGAGTGGCAGCAGAAGTCGCAGCGAGAGGCCTTAGCTCCCGTTATCAACTAGCGATCGTGTCTTGACTAGCAACCCATCTGCTGTCGTCGATTGGTTAACACGGTCATCAACTTCATCACAAGTGATTTCTGACACCCCCAGTCAACAGTCGGTGGGTTCCTCAGACACAACCCTCAGTTGGCATGGCCTGGGAGCAGTCCCTGTCCTCCCATTGCCTCTGACAAATGCTGTTTTCTCCCCTTCAGAAGTATCTTATGCTGTGGGTTCAGCTCCACTAGAGGACGATCTAATAGAAGACAGTCAGCAGCTACGGCCCAGCCAAGAAGTGGAGGAGACATCCGCCACTTCCTATGCTACGCGGGCAAGTAGTGATGAGGAGGGTGACGTGGGAGGCGGTGTTGCCAGGGTTCAGCGTCCTGAAGCAGACACTGTTGATGAACCTGAGGAGGACATCAGTGACGTGCAGACACTTGTTGATGATGATGAAGCCGATCGCAATTGAGAGCCAGGTGCAGAAGGGGCTTAATCCTCATCAGGAAAAGAGAGTTGCAGGTTGCCCTTGAGGCAGCAGCAGAGCCAGCAAGGCAGTAGCACGGTTGGCAGTCAGCGTGGTGGCAGAAGTGGAAATTCTGGAGCCAAACGTGCCCGGGGGAGACCATCTGCTTTGCAGAAGCCTACCTTTCTGGGAGGTAGTGGAACAGGGTTTCCCTGGAGACAGCGGCACTAGCAGTCAATTAGTGTGGACTGTTGGTGGGAAAATCAGCTACTTGGCGGTGACACAGTTTTTCATCAAGCATCCGGAGAAGGTTCACATTGCCACATGCAAGATATGTAGGCCGAAGGTGAAGCGTGGCCAGGGTCCAATGTTGGCACTACGGCCCTGCGTCAACATATGCTTTGCCACCATAAAGAGGCCTGGAAGAACCGTGGCTCCAATGTAGTGGTCCAGCCTGCTGCATCACCCAGTGGCACGCCGTTCCCTGTTTCAGCCAGCCAAGGCTCCACCACCTCAGCTGAAGGGAGCTGTTCTGACGCTCCAGATGCTCCTGCTCCTCCCACTTTTAGTCAGCCATTCTGCCAACAATCCATCGGTGAAGCCATGTCCAAGAGACAACAGTATGTGCCCACTCATCCAACGGCGCAGAAGCTGAATGTGCTCCTGTCTAAGTTGCTGGTGCTGCAGTCCCTCCCTTTTCAAATGGTGAACTCTGCACCTTTCAGAGAACTGATGGCTTGTGCTGAGCCGAGGTGGAGAGTACCAAGCCGTCATTTCTTTGCAGTACCAGCCCTGCACAATTTTGTGGAAGAGAAGGTGGGCTAGTCCTTGCACCTGTCGGTGTGTACCAAAGGGCACGGCAGCGCCAACATATTGAGCTGTAACTATGGTCAAGGACAATACATGTCCTTTACGGCTCACTGGATGAATGTGGTTACTACACAGCCACAACCCATATTGGACAGGCACACTGCTTTCTCCTCCTTTCTCTCAGCCTGTTGGTCCTGTGACAGTGTGCGACTTCGCCTCCTCATTCTCCAATGTGTCCTCAGCCTCTACTGCCCAGACAAGTCTCAGTGGCCCTTCAGCATACCATGTGTGGGCACGGCGGTATCACGCTGTTCTTCACATGGTTTGCCTTGGCGAAAAGAGTCACACAGGGGAGGAACTGCTAAAAGTCATTCATAAAGAAATCGGAGCATGGCTTACTCCACGAAAACTGGAAATGGGAACCATGGTGACTGACAATGGGAAGAACATCTTGCATGAGCTGTGACTGGGAAGACTGAGCCATGCGCCCTGCATGGCACACGTGTACAATCTGGATGTGAAGCAGTTCCCCCCATTTGCAAGACATCCTAACAATGGGAAGGAAACTTTGCATGCACTTCAGCCACTCGTACACCTCAAAGCACATCATCCTTGAGCTGCAGCATAAGAACGGTATCCCACAACATAATCTGATTTGTGACATCATCACACGTTGGAATTCCACCCTCCTTATGTTGGACCGACTGTACAAGCAGAGAAAAGCCATCACCGATTTCTTGATGATCCAAGCGGATAGGGGTACTCCCCTGTGTAACTTCAATGTGAACCAGTGGCAACTCATATGTGACGTCTGCCGTTTGCTCAGGCCCTTTGAGGAAGCCACATTATTAGTAAGTCGCCAATATTACGGGATGAACAGTGGAGCACAGTTTAGGTTTCGCCAAATGGGCATTTTTCCTAGTATTCTGACGAGAGGAGGAGCAGAAGCAGCCAGAGGAGCTAGTGGGTCATGAGGAAGGCGAGGCAGAGGACCCAGACACACTGTGGCAGTATGCAGTGGAGATGGAGCAAGGGAGTCCCTCTGAGTCACTTGCACAAATGGCACGATGCATGCTCAGCTGCTTGTGTGGTGACAGCCAAATTGTCAGCATTCGGCAGCAGGATGACTTCTGGATCTCCACCTTATTGGACCCTCGCTACCGCCACAAAATAGGGGTCTTTTTTACACCCACTGAGAGGGAGGGCAAAATGACCTACTACATAGGTAGTCAGTTGGTCGATACCTATCGGTGCCATCGTCCATCTTCTCGCAGGTCTGAATCGGGGGGCCCCCTGCGCTCAGTACCAGCTCCATCAGCAGCAGCCTGAGTCTACAGTCTCTGGAGCAGGACCTGAACCAGCACGTGGCATACCTTGACATGCCCATGCCAACACACCTTGAAGATCCGCTGGACTTCTGGGCAGCCAAACTTGATTTGTTGTCACTACTAGCAGAGTTTTCCCTGGAAAAGCTGTCCTGCCCAGCCAGTAGTGTGCCATCAAAGAGGGTGTATGTTGTGTCGGGGGCCATAGTCACCCCAAGGAGAACTCGTCTGTCCATAAAAAATGTGGAGAGACTGACCTTTGTAAAGATGAATCAGGCATGGATCTACCAGGATTTCCAACCACCAATGCCAGATGCATGAGAGTAGTTTGACCATGGTGCCACACCAACACTTCACAAATATGGATAGCACCAAACAGATTTAAGGCGCTCCTCTCCAGTTACAAACATTCCTCTGCATCAGACCTTTACTCACCCACCTTCGTCACCGGCTACTGGTATTGCCACTCACTGCATCACTCTGTCACCGGGTCACTTTCAGGACTCCTGATGCTGCTGCCACCTCCAGGCTGTCTCTGTTATGCTATGCGCTCCAGCCACACACGGCGCCCGAATGCTAGCCCCAGTCCATCACCCTCCGGGTGTTTCTTTTGCCTCTGCCTCTCTGCTCCGGCGTGCGTATCCCCGTCCCTTAGGGCGTGCGCGCACCCGAGCTTTAAGATTTAAAGGGCCAGTACGCTCATTTGTGTAATCCACCTGTGGCTTGTTTATAAATTCTTCCACCCCCCAGTTCTCTGCCGGATCTTTGTTGCCTTGTGCCCTAGAGAAAGCGTTCCATTGTATTGTCTTGCCGTGTACCAGATCTCCTGCTTTTGTGACTTGACCTTGCTCCTCTGCCGCCTGCCTAATGAACTCCTGCTACGTCCCGACTACGCTACTGTGCCACCTGCCCTGACCTTCTGCTATCCAGACTATGAGTTGCCTCATTCCTCCTCTCTCTCCCATTTCCTCAGTCGCCTGTGTGGTCGAGCCGTGCCAAGGGTAGCGACTTGGGTGTCGCCTGCAGCTGCAAGCCCATCCCGCTTTGCGGCGGGCTCTGGTGAAAACCAGCGGCACCTTAGACTCCGCTCCCAGGTACAGTCCGAGTCACCTGCCACACAGGTCCAGCGGATCCACATAAACCGGTGTTCCTGTCTTCAGAAACGTGAGTGTTACAGTCTCATTCAGACACTATATGGTCTCTTCTCATGCTTCAGCCACCTCTGGGCTGTGCCATTCATCCAATATATGGTTTACTGATGCTTCAGCCATCTCCAGTCTGGCTAAAACTACAAAGGGGAGAAAGTTCCTAAATTTATTGCAGGATAATTTTATGGGCCAGTTTGTGGAGGACCCAACAAGAAGTGATGCCTTGTTGGATCTGATCATTTCCAACAACGCAGAGCTGGTTGGTAATGTAACTGTGCGGGAAAACCTTGGTAATAGCGACCACAATATAGTTACTTTTGACTTAAAATGTAGAAAACAAAGACAGACGGGGAAGGCAAAAACATATAACTTTAAAAAGGCAAATTTCCCTGGGCTGAGAGCTGCACTACAGGACATAGACTGGGGGGAGGTGTTCTCAAATACTGATACAGAAGGTAAATGGGACATCTTTAAATCAACTCTAAATAACTATACAGCTAAATATATACCAAAGGGGAACAAATATAAACGATTAAAACGAAATCCTACATGGCTGACAAATGATGTTAAAAGAGCAATAAACAACAAAAAAATAGCCTTCAAAAAATTCAAATCTGATGGGTCAGCTATAACATTTAAACAGTACAAGGAGCTTAATAAAATCTGTAAAAATGTAATAAAAACAGCAAAAATTCAAAATGAGAGACAGGTGGCCAAAGAAAGCAAAACTAATCCTAAATATTTTTTTAGATATATAAATACAAAAAAACCAAGGACAGAGCATGTAGGACCCCTTAATAATGATAATGGGGAGCTTATCACGGGCGATCAAGAGAAGACGGAGCTACTGAATGGGTTCTTTAGTTCTGTATACACTATGGAAAAAGGAGCTGACATTGGCCAGGTCAGTGCTGGTAACACATCATGTAATGTACTGAACTGGCTTAATGTAGAGATGGTACAAGGAAAGTTAAGTAAAGTAAATGTAAGCAAATCTCCAGGGCCGGATGGACTACACCCAAGAGATCTTAGAGAGGTAAGTTCAGTAATATCTGTACCTTTGTTCATGATATTTAGAGATTCTCTGGTGTCTGGTATAGAAGTTGTCAAACCAATCTAATTTGCTTTTATGAAGAGGTGAGTAGAAGCCTTGACAGAGGAATGGCTGTGGATATAGTGTTTCTGCATTTTGCCAAAGTGTTTGATACTGTCCCTCATAGACGTCTGACAGGTAAGTTAAGGTCTTTGGGCTTGGAAACTTTCGTTTGTAACTGGATTGAACACTGGCTCATGGATCGTACCCAGAGAGTGGTGGTCAATGATTCGTACTCTGATTGGTCCCCGGTAATTAGTGGTGTACCCCAAGGTTCAGTACTGGGCCCGCTGTTGTTTAATTTATTTATCAATGATATAGAGGATGGTATTAACAGCTCTGTTTCTATCTTTGCAGATGACACCAAGCTTTGTAGCACGGTACAGTCTATAGAGGATGTGCATAAGTTACAAGATGACTTGGATAGACTAAGTGTCTGGGCATCCACTTGGCAAATGAGGTTCAATGTGGATAAATGTAAAGTTATGCATCTGGGTACTAAGAACATGCATGCATCGTATGTCTTAGGGGGGGATTAAAATGGCAGAGTCACTGGTAGAGAAGGATCTGGGTGTACTTGTAGATCACAGACTACAGAATAGCATGCAATGTCAGGCTGCTGCTTCCAAAGCCGGCAGGATATTGTCATGTATAAAAAGAGGCATGGACTCAAGGGACAGGGACATAATACTCCCCTTCATAAAGCATTGGTACGGCCTCACCTGGAATATGCTGTTCAGTTTTGGTCGCATGTTCATAAAAGGGACACTACGGAGTTGAAAAGGGTGCAGAGACGCACGACTAAACTAATATGGGGCATGGAACATCTTAGCTATGAGGAGCGATTAAAGGAGTTACAATTGTTTAGTCTTGAGAAGAGACGTTTAAGGGAGGATATGATAAATGTATATAAGTATATAAATGGCCCATACAAAAAATATGGAGAAAAACTGTTCCAGGTTAAACCCCCCCAAAGGACGAGGGGGCACTCCCTCCATCTGGAGAAGAAAAAGTTTAGTCTAAAGGGGGCGACACGCCTTCTTTACCATGAGGACTGTGAATTTATGGAACGGTCTATCTCAGGAACTGGTCACAGCAGGAACAATTAACAGCTTTAAAACAGGGTAAGATACATTCCTGGAACAAAATAACATTAATGCTTATGCAGAATTATAAAACTATATCCCTTCCCCTTATCCCCTTACACCCTTCACTTCAATTCCCTGGTTGGACTTGATGGCCGTATGTCTTTTTTCAACCATACTATCTATGTAACTATGTAACTATGTAATTCAGCAACTACATGGTTTAGTGATGCTGCTGGGCCTAGGACATTGCCTATATATGTTTATGGTAGCACTAGGTACCATACATCTTCAATGGAAATTTCAAAATTCATCTTTTATTCTTAGAGATTGTGAGGCCCTATTGTCTCCTCATCTGCCGCCAACTCCAGGCTGTGCCATTCAGACACTATATGATCTCCCCATGCTGCCACAAATTCGAGGCAGTCATTCAGCCACTATATGGTCTCCTCATACTGATGCCACCTCCAGGCTGTGCCATTCAGCCACTATATGGTCTCCTCATGCATCAACCAACTCCAGGCTGTGCCATTCAGCCTGTATGTGGTCTCCTCCTACTGTTGCCACCTCCAGGCTCTGTCATTGTGCTGCCATGTGACATGTGACTCCTTGTTAGAGTTTGTCCTTTGTACCCACACGCCGTAGCCCGGGACACTAAAACTTGGGAGTTAAAAGATCAATTTCAAAACCCTCAATTTCAATTTAAAAATCTTACATTGAAATTTAAAAATCATACATTTCAATGGTCTTCTCATGCTTCTGCCAACTCCAGGCTGTGCCATTCAGACACTATATGGTCTTATCATGCTTCAGCCAACTCCAGGCTGTGTCATTCAGCCAACATATGGTTTACTGATGCTGCTGGGCCTGGGTCTGGGCCTAAACATTTTTTTATGGTAGCACTAGCTACCCTAAATCTTAAATTTAAATTTAATCTTAAATTTAAATTTCAAAATTTGTTTGTGTTTTTTTCTTAGGCATTGTGAAGCCCTGGTGTCTACTCATGCTGCTGCCAACTCCAGGCTTTGCCATTCAGACATTATATGGTCTCCTCATGCTTCAGCCAACTACAGGCTGTGTCATTCAGGCAATATATGGTTTACTGATGCTGCTGGGCCTGTGTCTGGTAATAAAAATTTGGTTATGGTAGCATTAGCTACCCATAATCTTCAGTTTAAATTTCAGAATTCATTTTTTAATCTGAGGGATTGTGAAGCCCTAGTGTCTACTCATGCTGCTGCCAGCTCCAGGATGTGTCATTCTGCCACTATATGGTCTCCTCATGCTGCCAACACCTCCACGCTGTGTCCTTCAGCCACTATATGGTCTCCTCATGCTGCCAACACCTCCATGCTGTGTCATTCAGCCACTATATAGTCTCCTCATACTGATGCCACCTCCAGGCTCTGTCATTGTGCCACTCTGCGGAAGTGATTCTAAAAGCTGTGCCGGTAATCTGCATGTTATTCTGAATAACAGTATTATTTCACTACCCCAGCACACTTCATATGCTTGTTAGAAAACAGCAAAGCGTTCTACACCCCTATTGAGGCTCTCTGTTGGCCAGAAATAGCCATTTTTAATATAGATTCACCTCAAATAAATTCGGATCAAACTAAAAAAATTTTTTAAATTCGGCGAACCAGCCATATTGAATTTTTAAAAAGTTCGCTTATATCTAACTTCTATTAAAAAATATTTACCCTTCCAGTACTTTTTAGCAGCTGTATGCTACAGAGGAAAGTCTTTTCTTTTTTAATTTCTTTTTTGTCTTGTCCACAGTGCTCTCAGCTGACACCTGATGCCCGTATCAGGAACTGTCCAGAGCAGGAGAAAATCCCCATTGCAAACCTATTCTGCTCTGGACAGTTCCTGACACGGACAGAGGTGTCAGCAGAGAGCACTGTGGATAAGACAAAAAATGAAATTCAAAAAGAAAAGAGTTTCCTCTGTAGAGTACTAAAAAGTAATGGAAGGGTGAAGATTTTTCTATTTTATAAAAGTAATTTACAAATCTGTTTAACATTCTGGCATCAGTTCTTTAAAAAAAATAATTTCCACCAGAGTACACCTTTAACTCCATCTTTCGTTGGAATATTGAGCTCTATGCTAGAAATTTTAGATTTCTTAAGAAACTTATTAGCACATAAAATTGGGCCTAGAAATGACATGAACATTCACAACATTCCTTATAGATGGCAGGTACTGGGGTTTGCAAATTAAAATGCATATGCTTCCACTTACAGGGCCAGCTTTAGGTTGCATGTGCCCTATGCAAATTTTTCTTTTGGCGCTCCCACCCCATTATGACATGTTTTCCCCTTTTTTTAATCAACATGTTTTATTATAATATATTGCAGTTTAATTTCCATTTTCTTTTCTATTACACCCCCATACTTAGTATCTACAACAGGATCTTTTTTTGCATACTGTATACGCTAAGTAAAGATAAATAATGTCTAAAAGGCATTTAATGGCCAAAGGAGGCGCTGAATTTCATGGCAATTACCACTGTGCCATTCAGTTCAGAGCACAATTTGTGCTGTTTATTATGCCTTTAGTACCTGTCACGGAAGGGCACTAACCAGGCAATGATTTGCAACCAGGCAGAGCTTACTGAATGGGCAATAAAATGCCACCAAAGTGGCACTTCATTTAGTGGTCATTTATTTGCCCATGTCTGCCCAGTTGCCACATATTGCCCCTTCAGTGCCCTTCTGCCTTTGTGGTAGGTGCCATTTTGTCATGAATTGTCACTTTAGTACCCTTCAGTTACTATGAGGCACTGAATAGAATGGCACTAAAGGGCATATAGTCGTACATAGGGCACATAATCACATTTCCATTTGCATATTTTTTCCCTTTAGGTCCCTTGAGTGCTCCCTGAAAAAATAAATAAGAGACTTCTAGCCCAGCCATAGTCAATATATGAGCTGCTGGTTCACTGACTCTGTACTTCATGTTGCCCCACGCCAATGCTCTGCTGCAGGATCCTCTGCTTTGTGTTCCTGCCTTTTTTGACATCCTTATTTTTCTGAAGCTTTAGGGCTGAGTGTCATATGAACACCACACCCTGTATGTTACTTAAGTTAATGTAGTGGGACCAAGTTTGGCTGAAAACAAAAGGTTGAACTTAGGCCTATTCACAGTTCTGAAGAAACAGGTGAAGAGATCTGGCATAGGCCAGAGAGGAGTTGGAGTCATCACTGACCCCACTACCTAGCAGAAAGGAAAGTTAACTGAGAACTAGTTGAGAGGAGATTGACTGAGCACGTGTGTCCGCTGGCATGTATTAGGTGGACATGTACATTGCTACCCACTTTGCACTACAGGTGGCGCCCTACTAAGTAAATGTCATTACCCTTTAATCGATTTATTGCTTTGTATAACAGAGGATGCTGCGCTCTAGTTCAGATACCGTATATACTCGAGTATATAGGCCCCTAATTTTACCCCAAAAACCCAGGAAAAGTTATTGACTCAACTATAAGCCTAGGGGGGGAAATACATCATCCCCCCCATGTAATCATCCAGACCCCCGTCATCATCCCCCCCCTTCATCATCACCGCCTGTCAATCTCTTCATTAGTGGTCTTCAACCTGCGGACCTCCAGATGTTGCCTGTCCGGGCATGCTGGGAGTTCTAGTTTTGAAACCTCTTCTCCGCACTTCGGGCCCGGACTAATGACGTTGCCTTGGCACTCGAGTATAAGCCAAGGGGGGCGTTTTCAGCACGAAAAATCGTACTGAAAAACTCGGCTTATACTCGAGTATATACGGTATATGGCTTCAAAGAGTTAATAAATCTGAAGGATAAATAAGTAAATTGACTTCCTGTTCTGAATCCCAGTTTTATTACAAAGAAAGTGCTATTAGTTTTACACCCAGCTCCTATCACATTTTCTTCTTTATTGCTGTCTGACATTTTCTGTTTTGTATTAGCCTTCTGTTTTTTCGCGAGCAAAATGTGTTGGAATCAATTTTTCTGAAAATGTAATTTGGGATGAGGATTGATGCGGCTCTCTGCAGGGGATTGTATAATCTGTGTGACATTGCAGATATTTAAAGAAAGCCATTTATATGGCAACCTTGCCTTGTGGCAAGAAGAAAGGGCATTTCTGACATGGAGGTTACAAATTCTTATATCTACGAGAACCAAGGGAAATATCTGGTTTCAAACAATGGAGGCCGCTTTGGTTTTGTTTTTAATGAATTCAGATGAATGTTATGCTTCTTTTGTCTGTATTACATGTGATGTCATTTTAAAGGGATATGGCTCAATCATTGCATTACAATAGATGTATGTTTTATCTTGGATATTTTGTTGTAATTTCGCCCAATTTACATTCACAGTTTGTTACCATGTTTCTTACAGTATTTCTGCTCATGGTTTTAAAGGGGTACTTCAGAGTGTGGGAATTAGCTGCACAAATGGTAGGCAAACAAGCAAGATGTTGGTGCAAAAACAAAAGGGTTTATTAAAAACAAACCAGAAGGAACATAACAGTTTAGCAGAAGGCCATTAAGCTATAACAGCCATTAAGCTGTAACTCCAGCTTAAAGGGGTACTCCAGTGGAAAACTTTTTTTTTTAAAGCAACTGGTGCCAGAAATGTTACGCCGAGCGCTCCGGGTCCCTGCCACTCCCCGGAGCGCTCACGGCGTCTCTCTCCCTGCAGCGCCCCGGTCGGTCCCGCTGACCGGGAGCGCTGCACTGACATGGCCGTCGGGGATGCGATTCGCACAGCGGGACGCGCCCGCTCGCGAATCGCATCCCAAGTCACTTACCCGTCCCGGTCCCCTGCTGTCATGTGCTGGCGCGCGCGGCTCCGCTCTCTAGGGCGCGCGCGCGCCAGCTCTCTGAGACTTAAAGGGCCAGTGCACCAATGATTGGTGCCTGGCCCAATTAGCTTAATTGGCTTCCACCTGCTCCCTGGCTATATCTGCTCACTGCCCCTGCACTCCCTTGCCGGATCTTGTTGCCTTGTGCCAGTGAAAGCGTTTAGTGTTGTCCAAAGCCTGTGTTTCCTGAACTCCTGCTATCCACCTTGACTACGAACCTTGCCGCCTGCCCCGACCTTCTGCTACGTCTGACCTTGCCTCTGCCTAGTCCTTCTGTCCCACGCCTTCTCAGCAGTCAGCGAGGTTGAGCCGTTGCTAGTGGATACGACCTGGTTGCTACTGCCGCAGCAAGACCATCCCGGATGAAGCGCATTCCTATGCGTGAAACCGCCGGCAGTCGCCTCTAAGCGCTCCACTATCCATGTCCTCCGTGTTCGAGTCGTGACCCGAGATGGGAGCAGGATTACCTGGACTGAAGCGGTGAGTGCAGGACACCTTTTTTCTTCATTTACTACTATTTGGTGACTACGGTCTTTATTGTCCTAGCACCTCCGTTGCCAGGGTGGATTTCCAGACTAGCGGGACGCCGTCTCCATCTCGTGGTCTTAGGAGGCCTAAGGTATCGGTGCCACTGTTGTTTCTTTTTTACTTTTAATTTACAAATCTGTTTAACTTTCTGGAGCAAGTTGATATATATATATCAAAAAGTTTTTTCTGGATAACCCCTTTAAGTAGTTTTTTTTTAGCTGCAGACTATTGGGAATTTGGCACAATTTAAGCCATACCTCGTTTCCCAAAGCTACTCCACCTTTAAAGGGGTACTCTAATGAAAAACATTTTTTTTAAATCAACTGGTGCCAGAAAGTTAAACAGATTTGTAAATTACTTCTATTTAAAAATCTTAACCCTTTAAGTACTTATCAGCTGCTGTATGCACCACAGGAAGTTCTTTTATTTTTAAATCTATTTTCTGTCTGACCACAATGCTCTATGCTGACACCTCTGTCCATGTCAGGAACTGTCAATAGCAGTAGAGGTTTGCTATGGGGATTTGCTCCTGCTCTTCACAGTTCCTGAGACATACAGAGGTGTCAGCAAAGAGCACTGTGGACAGACAGAAAAGACATTCAAAAAGAAAAGAACTTCCTGTGGAGCAAACAGAAGTAATTTACAAATCTGTTTAACTTTATGGCACCAGTTGATAAAAAAAAAAAAAGGAGTACTACAGCCTTAGAAAACTTACTCCCTATCCATACGGGGACCCGGAACTGCTGCGGCTCTGCCAGCTAGTGTCAGCTACCTTACTAAGAGGTCGAAAGACATGCCCCCTCCCATTAGCTCTATGAGAGAGGCTGCAGTGCACATAGAGATACTTGGATGGGGGCATGTTGGCCGTGACTTTATGCTGTGGTCAACACCCATCCTGCATGGGGAGAGCCGCGGCAGAGGGGCCCCGTACAAGAGATCGTGGGGGGTCCTGCGCATAGGGGATATGTTGTCTAAGGCTGCAGTACTCCTTAAAAAAAAAACTTCTCTTAGATTGTGCAAACAAGGCAAAATTCTTTAGCAAATGGGGTTTGTGCCTCTTTTTCATCAAATATGGTGCGGTCTGTACAAAAAAAAGGCAGAAAAAAAATCTTTTTTGAATATTCCCCGCAAACATCTTTAAGGTGAAAGCAGAGCTACAACCCATTTCTAAAGTAATATACCTATTAATGTTTCATATATCTGGGTTAACTGTCATAAATATGTTTATAGGGTCATGGCAACAAGGAATTGCTTCCCTCCTATGTAAATGTCATCCTTCTTCACACATACTAATAACTGCAGAAAGGATGAAAGTCAGAAATGTGACTTGTAGCTTCTGGACCCCAATGCAAAATGTGTAACAGGGCCCCATGTATACCATTTGCCATTTACAATACTGCCGGAAAACAAACATACTATTGCCAAAATAATAGTGCTCCAATAATACTGCCATATAGAATATAAGAGAGAATTATATAGGATGACATTTATGGTGTCTTTGCTGAGATGACATTTCCTGTCTGCACGGCACGTCAGTGGCATCGGATCAGGAGAGGTAAGTATACATGTTTATTATTTTCTATGCAGTCCCAGCAGAATGTTAAAATATAAATATCCTCTTTAATAGTTTACCTACTAAATTTCCATAGTTATGATAAACCTTTAAAGGGGTTCTCCGGTGCATACACATCTTATCCCCTATCCAAAGGATAGGGGATAAGATGCCTGATCGCAGGAGTCCCGCAGCTGGGTATCACGCCCCCTCCCGTAGGCTTGCATTGAGGGGCGGAGCGTGATGCACGCCGCCGGCCCTGTAGTCGCCTGTAATCAGACCCGGAGCGAACACGCTCCGGGGATTGATTACAAACGGGGTGCCACGTGCATGATCACGGGCGTCCCCAGCTGCAGGACTCCCGCGATCAGGCATCTTATCCCCTATCCTTTGGATAGGGGATAAGATGTGTAAGCATCAGAGAACCCCTTTAAATGGAAACTGTCAGAATCAAAAACTGTTGTACATCTTGGCAAAACAATCACCTTTCTAATATACTTCATATTTTTTTTCCATTTTATAGAAATCATGGTTTAAAAAACAAAAAACAAAGAAAAGACCATTAGGGGTCCCCATTCCATCCAGAATATAATTCTGTCCAGCTGCAGCATCATCCTGGTCCAAGCTGAAGTACAGGCTGGGAAAAAGTCCAGGAAGTGAGGGCGGGACTAGCACTCCTCTGTGCTCACTCCTGTCTGTCTGAAAACAGAGAGGAAGGGGTTACAGATCAAAGCCTGCAGTGATTGGATGAAAAGACCCAGCACAGCACAGCAGACTCATGGAGGAAGTGAATGCATTGTGAGTGAGGGTGGGCTCTGTGTTTGTCTCGGACACGCCTCTTCCTGTGCAGTGGATGTCTGTATGAGTGAGCAGCAGATCAGATGAATTTGTGAGCAAAATACATATAAACAGAGGCCCATAAAAAAGACGTAAAGCATCTTCATGACCTAGTGAGTAGCATACATAATCATTTTTTCTGTGATATGACAGGTATTTTTTTAGGTAACTCTTTATCTACTTGTTATTTTTCTTAAGCCTGATAAATATTGATCAAGGCTCTATCAGCTGTATATGACTAAAACAAATGTATGCAAAAATAACAAATGCAATCCAAGAAGAGGCAAACTTCAAGCTCCTGAGCCACAATGCAGAATCTGTCACAGGACCCCCGTCCCCTTCCATATGGTATTTATTATACTGGCATCTTCTTTTGTGAAGGAGGGTCTTTTGTCTTCCCCCAGGCAACTGTGCCCATGTGGGATTTCTACCTCTGCCTCCCCTATGGCTCTGCCCCCGGCTAGGACAGACCTTGATAACAGAGACTATTTATAAGGAAGTGTTAAACATTGGTGACAGTAGTCAATTAGACCGGCTCACTCTTCATTCTTCTCAGATCACTTAAAGCATCTAGTGTAACATTCAAGGGAAAGCAAGTAATCAATTAAATTGTCGCCTCGTTCCTTGGAACTCGCTGATTACTTTTCATCATGCGCCAAAACCATAAACTATTCCGATAGCTGAAAAATAGGAAAATATTAAACAAGTCAGAAAAGTTAATAAACTCAATCTTTTCACATAATGGGAAATACAGTAGCGCTCTGCCTTTTATTGTGTTTCATTGTAATTCCAAGAAAACCCAATTTCAACACAAGAAATGCTCAATTGTTGTGCAGAAACCAATTATTTTACCATGTAGACTCAGCGAGGTTCCTGAGGCATAGCTGGAAGCTGCAACCAGTCATTTGTTCCTCTCTAGAACAATCTTTAGAAGCTCCGCTGACATATAACCAGGACCTTTTCGAAACTTTCAAAGCAATAAACGCAAACTGGAATTGATGATGTGCAATCATGTAGCAGGACATCAATTGTTAACATCATACACAACCCAAGGAGTCCCTGGTGTCGGTGAAGTTGGAGACTTCATTCAATGCAAATTCTTTCTGTGAAATGATTGTACTTGTTTATATCAATTATTTTATCACTCGATGGGAAATAAGATCTTTGTGTCTAGAGAATGTTTGATATTGCTTAGATTTAATGACAGTACAGACATATCTTTGGTTTGATTGCCATCTACAAATAGTTCAAAGGCCCAGAGGAGGAGAACTTCAACTTGGCATTAGTGATGTTTTGCATCAATATATGTTGTGGCCAGTACGGGGATGTTGCCTCGTACCCTTGCTTTCCTGTCAGGCAGCCTCCTTCAGTGTCCCCAGGGCCCCTTGCACCTGATTCCCCCGTGTACATATGTTCTGCAGTGTACTGTATTATAAAATGTGTTGTGTCTTTAAGAGTTATGTCATGTGATTGTTACCCAGGAGGTATCAGTGACCAGGTGACCCCAAGAGTGACCTATGGGCTCCCTGCCAGTCTCCCCCATATAAGCCCTGGGTGGAGATTCTCTCTCTTTCCTTAGAAGTCTTTGCTGAGGTCCAGTGCAGTCGTGTCTAGTGTGTGTGTACAGAGTGTTGGAGGCCTCAAAGTCAAGTCCTGCAGCCATCATCAATTCAAGTAAGCTAAAGTCACAGCTTTATGAGTCAAGTCAATTCAGTCCCTGTCATCTATCAAGTCAGCGTGGTCTGCATTCAATTTTCCAGTCCTACTACAAGTCCCAGCAAGCCCTTAAGGTCTCTGAGTCACTGGTCCCCTCCTTGGGCCCTGGCTGAACTGTATAGACTTTACCAACTGTCTACCCTCAGTAAAGGTACCGTTATCCGTAACTTGGCGTCGGAGTCTTTATTGCCCCTGTGCCTAGCCCAGGATCCAGCGTTATACCTTCGGGAGGTTTTGGGCTAAACCACACCCTGGCGTCATGAATACAAGGGGTTAATGCCGTCTGCCCTTAGGGCAACAACATCTGTTCTTATCATACCCCGCTACCACAACTTTTGGCGTCACAAACAGGATATGGGTGTGTGCCTTATGCCACAAGTCCTCCCCTAGTCTGAACTGTGTCCAATATTGTCTGCAAAAACCACATGCCAATATGATTTAAGTCTGCGCCAGAAAGTGTATGGGACTTTGCAAATGAAAAGTGGTTTACTCGTGGTGCTTGTGAAATAGAGGGGGAGGTGAAGAAAAGACGGTTATCTGCTACTGTGAACTGTACAGAGGTAGTATCTGAGAGGGTTAAGCTGGTCCGGTGTTTCCCACGCACGCGAGCCGTCACAGCTCCGCCCTGTCAGTCCCCAGCGGTGACGCCTCTTCAATCAAGCGAGGAGGAACCAAAGAGCCACCCTGTGTTGCACAGGGTAAGATTTTGCCAACCAGTCCAAAACGGGAAGTTCCCTGGGCGCAGCTATATTGGAGGTTCCGGCTGCTGCGTCTATCTCGGCCACTATCCGTCAAGCACCCGCAGCAGCGCAGACTCTGCAAACACCAGCACTTTTTTCATTTTATCCCGTCCGGGCTGCAAAATAAAAGAAAACACACTTTCTCTTACCTGCCAACGAGCCCCCGGAGCTCCGGTACACTCCGGTACAGGTGTTCGGTCCCCGGGCTGTATTCTTCTTATTTCCTGTTAGCCCGGCACGTCACACGGAGCTTCAGCCTATTACCGGCCGCAGCGATGTCCCGCCTCGGCCAGTGATAGGCTGAAGCTCCGTGTGACGTGCCGGGCTAACAGGAAGTAAGAAGAATACAGCCCGGGGACCAAACACCTGTACCAGAGCTCCGGGGCTTGTTGGCAGGTAAGAGAAAGTGTGTTTTCTTTTATTTTGCAGCCCGACGGGATAATATGAAAAAAGTGCGCGCCAGACTACTCCTTTAAGTCTCTGGTGTCAGTTCCTGCCAGCATTAACCCATTAGTACCTGCAAGTCTGGTCACAAGATGGATTACAACCGGGTGCCTGCAAAAGAGAGGGGGAGCATCCATTACAGTACCCCCTTCAGTCAAGACCAAGCCGCTGCAGCACTTCAGCAATCATCATAAAGGGGAAAGAGGAGAGAAAAAAACAACAACAAAAAAAAATGTGGGGCGCTCTCTGGCGTAGTAAATTCAATATTTGATGGTTCAAAAGGAAAGAGAAGGATAAAAACCACCACACCTGTGCGGTTGCACTGACCTCCAGGAGTTGTGCGATAAGTAAGGCACGACTCTGTCTTGTTATGTGGTGGGCTGTTAAAGCTTGCTGCTTGGTGCCCCCTTGTCCGTTGTCCCCAAGCTGGGGTCACGGAAAAGACAATAAGGGAAATGGAAGCACATAAAAGCGGGGGTTCGGTCTCCCAAGCGCTACTGTATAAATGCACCAGAATGACAAATGGATACACAGGATACTTTTATTTAATTCGTACGTAAAGGGTACAACTGGACAACATGTTTCGGCGTGTTCTCACGCCTTCCTCAGGTCCACAACAATAATTTTGCAGCGAATGTCAATGCCGACGTTCTGTCTAGGATGACCCCAGCGAAGAATCCCCTGTCGAAGACGTGTGGGAAGTTGTGGAGATTCAATTGGGTGCAAACCCATGAGTGTCCGGAGTCTGTTCTAACGGACCATGGAACGGCCTTCGAGGCCCAACTTTTCCAAGAGCTGTGTCAATTCCATGCCTGCAAGAAACTCCGGACTACTGCTTATCACCCCCAGGGGAACGGGCTCTGTGAGTGCATCAATCAAGTCTTTAAACACATGGTGCGAGCAGCCTCCATGTCAGACGAGAAGAGTGGCCCCGACTGCTGCCCCAACTATTGGAGATCTATAATAACACAGTCCACTGTTCTACGGAGTACACCCCTTTCTACTTGATGATGGGGTGACATGGACAGCTGCCTAAAGACGGAACATTTGGGCTTCAAGCCCCATTCAACAACTCTCTGCATGCCTCCCTGTATTGGTTCCCTGACCACCAGAGAAGAATCCAAGAAGCCAAAGAAATTGTCGTCAAGAAGATGGGCAAGCCTCAGCAAAGACAAAGACAGGACTATAATCGTCATGCCTCTGCCAAAGCACTTCAATTGGGCGACAAAGTGTGGCTGCAGAAGTTTCCAAGAACCCATAAATTAGACTCTATCTGGGAGACAGAACCATACATGATCATGGCCATTTCCTATCCAGATTCTGATGTGTACGAAGTACAAAAGCACAGGTATGAGCCGCAAGTTGTTCACCAAAACCGGATCAAGTTGTGTCTAAAAGAACATCTGCCAGTGCTCTAAGCACCTTCTCTTCCAGCCATCAGACCTGCGAGAGAGTACATCCCAGACGAGGGGTCAATCCATCTATGGATTTACCCATGTTTTCTCAGAGTCAGCCTGCAATCTTTTGTGCCTCACCAACCCTGTGGCCGGTCCAACCGACACTAATCTCCACACCAGTCCCAGTCTTGTCACCGTTGGCTCCAGCTTATACTCCCATCTCCAGAGTGCCGACCCTGTCACCAGTTTCTCCATCACTGCTGCCAGCGACTCCGAATCCAACTAGTCCTGGAATAATACCAGCTCCCGAGTTTGCTGAGGAAGAGCCAGCTGCCGTTCCAGAGGTTCCAAGAGCTTCAGAAGACAAAGGCGTTCCAGACTCTCCAGAAGTGGTCTTGTGCATGTCCCAAAGGTCAACACAAGGACAAATTCCTGCAAGGTACAAAGATTAGCTTAAAATATAATGAACAAGGTTATGTACCACACATAGTCAGTTCATATGTAAACAATTAAGTTATGACTGTAACATTACTTGTAGTCCCAGTCCACAAATGTCCAATGTATAAATATCTGTCTAACATTCTTCTGTCCTCGTATACAGGGTACTCTACTGGCCAGATGGTTTCCCTGAAACTAAAAGTAAGACATGTGTAGAGGCAGAGAACATTATGCAGAGGTAAAATACAGTATCACACTACTTGAGTTCTGGTGAGAAGTGTTAAGAACTGAAAGGACCTCAGCAGTCAAAGCATTGGGTAGACAGCCCGGCTGCCCAATCTGCAAACTTTTGTGTATTATGGTCTAAAATATGTTCCTAGAGCATCTACAAAGCTTGATAATCCCACATGTTTACCAAACCAAAGAGCATGTATGGACATTTACAGTCCTACATGGACTCGTTTCTACCTTGCTCTATAACCAGACCCATGAAGGACAGTTTGCATAATGCCCCAGGACAGGAACTGTCATATGGCCCCAGTGGCCACTTCAGTCCTCCACCCTCCAGGACTGGGCATTGAGGACGACTGTATTTAAGTTTGCAGTGGCCTAGTACGGGAGATATGCCCCATACCCTTGCTGCTCTGTAATGCAGCCTCCTTCAGTGTCCCCAGGACCCTTTGCACCTGTTTCCCCCTGTACATATGTTCTGCAGTCTATTGTAATATATATATATATATATATATATATATATATATATATATATTTATTACCCAGGAGGTATCAGTGACCAGGTGATCCCAAGAGTGACCCATGGGCTCCCTGCTAGTCTCCCTCATGTAAGCCCTCTCTCTTGTAGCTTAGAGCTCTTGCTTCCTGCTGAGGTCCTGTGCAAGTGAGCTAAAGTCACAGCTTCATGAGTCAAGTCAGCATGATCTGCATTCAACTGTCCTACTACAAGTCCTAGCAAGCCCTTAAGGTCTCTGGGACACTGGGCACCTTCTTGGGCCCTTGCTGAACGGTATAGACTTTACCAACTGTCTACCCTTAGTAAAGCTACCATTGTCCTCAACTTGGCATCGGAGTCTTTATTGCCCCCATGCCTAGCCCAGGATCCAGCGGTATACCTTCGGATGGTTTTAGGCTAAACCACGCCCTGGGGTCACGAATACAAGGGGTTAATGCCATCTGCCCCTAGGGTAACAACATCTGCCCTCATCACGACCTGCTATCTAGAGAACTGTATCTGTAAAGTGAATTCTCAATTTATTGTCTTCCGTTCTGCTCTGTTTTTCTTGTCGAACGGCCCCAAAATGGGTTTGGAGCACCACAGACTCCACAGGTCACCACTGGGTCTCGATGAATCCCATTGACTTGAATTGGGTCTGTCGGGATCTGGTAGTTTACCAGAGAAAAGTGCACTATTTTTTTCTGCTAAACTTCCATTGTTACAACGGAACTGCCAACGGAACTCCAAATAGCAGAGTCTGACAGCAACATGAATTTAGCCTTAGCAGATCTATAAATAGTTTTATGCAAAAAGTACTAGGATAACTTGTCATTTATTCATGTAAATCTCTGCTCATCTTGGGTTAAGTAGTCATGTGAACGATCCTGCATACAGTTAGGACCACCCACTAGATTACTTAGCCTAGAATGAGCAGAGGGATGTGTGAATAAATGACAAGTAATTCTGGAACTTTTACAATACAACTATATATCCATCTGCTCAGCTTTTCCGGCTCTATAATGTAATCCCTGCATACTGCACTGCATGTTACAGGTTTCTTTTACAATAACAAGAAAGTGCCAGGGGTGCAAAGTCTAAAGTATCCCTGTTTTCACCCTCAAAGGAAAACACTCACCCGTTCACCCACCCTAAATCCAGTACATCGTTTTATATTATGGGTGAACAGGAGACCAATGCAGGGTCCCTGACTATACATACTTGTAGTCCTGCGCCCGGTCCCTCTGAAGATCCTCTTCTTTCTTTGATGAATTGCACGCTGGAGGCGGGCCCACTGGCTGGATTTGAATATTCATGGACACTGGTCACATGAGCACCTGTGCATACTGAGTGCTTACATGACCAGTGTCCATTAATATTCAAATCCAGCCCGTGGGCCCGCCTCCAGCGCACAATTCACCAAAGACAGAAGAGGATATTCAGAGGGACCAGGGGCTGGACTGCAGGTACGTATATGAATCAGGGACCCCGCATCGGTCTCCCATTCAACCGCACTATAACCCTGTGTATTGGGTTTAGTGTGGGTAAACGGGTGACCATTTTCCTTTAAATTACAACTGTCACCTGAATTCACCTCCTAAAACTATGCCCAGTATGTGAAAGCTGCTTAGTAGTGTAATGCAGCTATACATTTGGCTGTTTAATCTGTGCTTTTATGGTTCTTAAAACACTTTTGTCCGGAGTCAGCAACAGTCATTAGGCATGGTGAGGGGTCCACAATTTCCCGGGGCCTTCACGCCTCTCTCGTTTGCATCAGTGCTTGGCCCATTTCGTGAGTAACACACAAGCCCTTAGCGCATGTGGCATTGGAGTCTCTTCTATGGCATGTGGTGAGCTGTCACAGCAAGTGCTCACTCTCGGAGCCTCCAATAAAACAGTGCCCGTTCTTTCTTTACACGCAATGCACTGGGAAGTTCAGACATTAGAGGCAGAGAGCTCTCTGGTCTTGGCTGTGTATTTTCATGCTGGAATACCTATCCACAACCCATTTTCCAATCCCTGTCTGAGAGAAGGAGGTTCTCACCTAAGATTTGTTGGTACATGGCCCCATCCATTGTCCCTTTGGTGCGGGGGGGGGGGGGGGGGGTTGTATGCACAGTACTCCTCCCTACCCCAGGCACTGCCAGTGGAAAAAGGTCACCAAAATGCACCTTTCCTGTGTAGAACCCTAGCTCTGGCCCAGTCATCTAGTCATTACAATTTGGCCATTTTCCCACCTTGACATATGCCATTGTCACAAGTTTGGAAAAAAAACTGCAGCACTCCTAGAATTGCGAAAGTAATAAAGTGATCTATTCACCCATGTAATAAAGACAACATTCAGCCCTGTCACAAAACCTTTTCCAAGAGCTAGAATATAGCCTTTGCCACATGGGTGAATAGATCACTTATATTTTAGACATTTTTTGACTGCAGTGTATCCTGTATATACTTCTAGTTAAATTCTGTCTATTTCACATATTGTATATGAAATTATTATGCCTTCCTAGGTGGTATCTGTAATTACATACCGTGAGTGGCTCAAATCCAATTTAGTATAGCACCATTTAGCATTCTATTCTTAGGTTGTAATAAAATCTAGCATATGTTAAACACTAGTCATCTTAATGAGAAATTAATGGGAAAGCCTGCCTGGAAATGGAACCTTGTATGTGCGTTAAATGCATTAAATTAGCATCAACCTATGCAGACTCCAATCATTGCCACTTGAACGCATCATTACTGCTATGGATGGGCTCCTCCCCTCTGACCCTTTATTACTAAATGGTGTGATTTGCCTATTTTCCTATTAATTGCATGGCCCAGCACAGATATAAATGCCACTCAGCCTTGCAGGAGAATGAATGATGGAATTAGGATCCTTATTTTGTTTGCTTAACCAATCTCATTTGGCTCATGCAGAGAACTAAGCCGTGATTTGACTTTACATAATTGCTTATCATTAGGTGCAGCAGTCCAAGTGACATATCTTTATTTATTTAAGTCCTTTTTATGATTAATGATAAGATTAGTCACTCAGAGATGGGAGATATATAATTTTTTAATGAGGAACAAGGACGATTGTATTCTGGATACTGGAAGATGGAAACGTAACCGAAATGTATGAATCCACTTTTGGAAGTTATTTAAAGGGGTATTCCTGTTGTTTTTTTTTTTTTTGCTGTAAAAACAGTAACATTGGCTGTTATTTCAACAACCAAATAAGTAGCATGTTTTTATTTTAGCATGTCTTTATTTTCGGCAGTTTTTTTGGGTAAAAATTTGGCCATAGTATGGCAAAAAATCTGCAATTTTTCTTTTAAACCAATTAGTATAAAATATATTTTTTTCAAATACAGGGCTGAAAAAACTGTGTGAACATAGCCTTAGGGAGTTTTCAGTTTTAGTAGGTGTGATAGCCTGGGGGTGTAGGGTATGGGGAGTGTAGCTGTGCAGTAATCAAAGGGTGCTTGTTAACCCTTGCTATTCGTGATGCCAGGGTGCGGGCTCCTCAATAAAGCTTTTCCTACCACTGCCCTTCCCAGGAACGATAGGAAGGTAGATGATAAAGGGTTTGAGGTAGAGAATAATAGATTGTCCACAACTGGAGAGCTTCTGTAAACAGTGTTATCATTTACTGAAGATTTTCTGTACACTTCATTAACATAACAGTCTCTTAGCATAACAACAGCTTTCCTTTGAAGATTGACAATGGTTGGGACTTTAGCATTCAGAGTCTTTTAGTCTATTGCGCTGTTCCACTGAATTTAGGGGAATTAGTTGCGGTCCAGTAGTCACGCTAGCATTAGCAGGAATTGAGATTTGAACTCACGATTTTGGTTCTGCTGAGGCGGTAGGTTTTGAGGCCTTGCTTGTCTTTGAAAGTTGCGTAGCACACCATCCTGTTAGTCCGGCATCCACGAGAGCAGCAACCCAAGAGAGCGATAATTGGACGCAGCTCCCTTATATGGGCAGGGGCTGGACTAACGCTAATTGGTCCATACTGATGTCAATCACCATTACAGAGATTTGTGGGGAACACATGACCCAAGGACCTCCTAAGGTCCTACAACATACCATAGAGGTTACTAGCATGGTCACATGACCGAAGGTCCTGTGACGCTGAACAAAGTAAGTATTATATATTACTATGAAATATAGATATAATTATTAAATATAGACATATATTAACATTAAAGTTAGACTTAAAGAGAGGCAACTAGGGGCTGTCCCACTTGAGAAACGCTACCTGAACGTCCCTAGGACGTAGGGGTCCATGTTGTATAGTCAACCCCTTGTCACCTCTATTCCATCTAGTAAACCAGTAACTTATGCAAGGTTTATATAAATATAGTTATATAAATGTAAATGAATAGTTAATTACCTGCGTGTAGCGTAACAGGACCTGTGGGTCACGTGACTAGGTGAACTCCATGGTACTTCTGCTTGAGGACCTGTGGAGTTCCCTATGACGTATGCAATCTCATCATTCTGTGTACGAGTGAATGACAGGTATTCGGACCAATGAGATTCACCCTGCCCCTGCCCATATAAGGGAGCGGCGGCCATTCTTCTCGCTCTTGTTCCTGCGCAGCCAAGCAGTAAGGATCCCTCTTGTTCCTGGGCTGTCTACCGAGAAGGACCTGCGCAGCTATTCTCGCAGTGAGTTAGGCCTGAGCCTTGCTGCGACGGCTGATCAATACTAAATCGAGAGTGTATCAATCCCCAGACACTCTGCAGCATCACCGGACCTAATTTAACCCCTAAATCCGGACAGATCTGCAATATCTACCCTAAATTCAGAGACTTTCTAAATACCTCAAGGTCCGCAACAACTGTCAGTCACTGAGCAATATAAGGACTGTTATATTAGACAGTTACTGTGCCTTGGATGTACCGTAAGCACTTAAGTAAAGTTGTTCAAGTTCAAGTTAAATCTCCTTGTGGACCTTATGTCATTTCATGCACCTATCGTTACTGGGAAGGGCGGCGAAGGCCGGAGAATTACCTCAGCATACCAGCCCTCAGCCTGGCGTCACGAACTATAGGGTTAACATTAACCCCTCATATACCAATACAACATCCCCACTACTATACACCCCCAAGGGCTACCACACCTGCTTGTCCTAAGTGTACAGAGCCCTGCTTGTCCTCAGTGTACAGAGCCCTGCTTGTCCTCAGTGTACAGAGCCCTGCTTGTCCTCAGTGTACAGAGCCCTGCTTGTCCTCACTGCAGAGAGCCCTGCTTTTCCTCAGTTCACAGAGCTCTGCTTGTCCTCAATTCACAGAGCCCTGCTTGTCCTCAGTGTACAGAGCCCTGCTTGTCCTCAGTGTACAGAGCCCTGCTTGACCTCAGTGTACAGAGCCCAGCTTGTCCTCAGTGTAGAGCCCTGCTTGTCCTCAGTGTACAGAGCCCTGCTTGTCCTCAGTGTACAGAGCTCTGCTTGTCCTCAGTGCACAGAACCCTACTTTTCCTCAGTTCACAGAGCTCTTCTTGTCCTCAGTTCACAGAGCCCGGCTTGTCCTCAGTATACAGAGCCCTGCTTGTCCTCAGTGTACAGAGCCCTGCTTGTCCTCAGTGTACAGAGCCCAGCTTGTCCTCAGTGTAGAGCCCTGCTTGTCCTCAGTGTACAGAGCCCTGCTTGTCCTCAGTGTACAGAGCCCTGCTCGTCCTCAGTGTACAGAGGCCTGCTTGTCCTCAGTGTACAAAGCCCTGCTTGTCCTCACTGCAGAGAACCCTGCTTGTCCTCAGTGCACAGAACCCCACTTTTCCTCAGTTCACAGAGCCCTGCTTGTCCTCAGTATACAGAGCCCTGCTTGTCCTCAGTATACAGAGCCCTGCTTGTCCTCAGTGTACAGAGCCCTGCTTGTCCTCGGTGCACAGATCCCTGCATATCTACCCACACTTCCTGTATTTTTTCTCTGTACAAGCAGTAGCTGCAGGGACAGAATTTTTTCACCCCAAAATATAAATGTTTTTTAACCACTGAATATTACAAATATACATATGTGATAGCCTGGGGGGTGTAGGGTATGGGGAGTGTAGTTGTGTGGGTATTAAAGGGTGCTTGTTAACCCTTGCTATTCGTGACACCAGGGTGATGGCTTCTTTATAAGGCTTTTCCTACTGCCACCCTTCCCAGGAACGATAGGGAGGTAGATGATGATAGGTTTGAGGTAGATAATAATAGATTGTCCACAACCGGAAAGCTTCTGTAAACAGCGTTAACTTTTACTGAAGATTTTCTGTAAACTTCATTAACACAACAGTCTCTTATCATAACAACAGCTTTCTTTGGAGATTGACAATGGTTAGGACTTTAGCTTTAAGAGTCTTTTAGTCTATTGCGCTGTTCCACTAGATTTAGGGGAATTAGTTGTGGTCCAGTAGTCACGCTAGCATTAGCAGGAATTGAGATTTGAACTCACGATTTTGGTTCTGCTGAGGCGGTAGGTTTTGAGGCCTAGCGTGTCTTTGAAAGTTGCGTAGCACACCGTCCTGTTAGTCCAACATCCACGAGAGCAGCAACCGAAGAGAGCGATAATTGGACTAAGCTCCCTTATATGGGCAGGGGCTGGACTAACGCTAATTGGTCCAAATGGATATCAATCACCATTACAGAGATTTGTGGGTAACACGTGACCCAAGGACCTCCTAAGGTCCTGCAACATACCATAGAGGTTACTAGCATGGTCACATGACCGAAGGTCCTGTGACGCTGAACAAAGTAAGTACTATATATTACTATGAAATATAGATATAATTATTAAATATAGACATATATTAACATTAATGTTAGACTTAAAGAGAGGCGACCAGGGGCTGTCCCACCTGAGGAACCCTACCTGAACGCAGTTACTCTGACTTTGGGGACCTCTACACTAGGTACTGGATGCAATACGGCACCGGGACACCACACATATAATGTTATTTTCTATAAAGTTTTATGCAAATGAAGATATGTAGACCTGCCATGTCCAAACATATTAAAGGACAACTCCGGGATGTAACCACTTGTTAAAATGGGGGGGGGGGGGGCGGGGTGTTGGAGGTCCAACCGCTGGGGCCCCCTGCGAGCTCCCTGAATTAAACAAGCATTTTTGACCACCGCAGGAAGGCCAACACGCCCCCTCCATGCAGTTCTATGGGAGAGCCGGAGCGCTGCTTTTGGCAATCTCCGGCTCTGTCATAGAACTGCATAGAGGGGGTGTGTTGGCCGCAACTTTGTGCTGCGGTCGAAAATGCTTGTTTCATATAGGGAGCCGGGTGCCGTTCGGGAGAATGCAGGGGGCCCCAGCGGTCAGACCCCCCGCAATATAACACTTATCCCCTATCCTTAGGATAGGGGATAAGTTGTTACATCCTGTAGTTATCCTTTACGCTCTATCCATTCTAGTTAGCCTGTAGTTTAGTCAGCTCCCAAGATTATACAAGAATACAAGAGTATCATCTAAAAAGTTCTTCTGAACTCCATTTCACCAGTGATCCTTCCTCATTGGCTGACACTGCAAAGTAATATTGTAACAGTCCAAAAAAAATACAAAATGTCTGATTTTGTGTTTTTGAATTTTTTTTCCAGGTATCAGCATTGCGAGCTGCTGAACAGGTAGTCAAGTAGATTCCATGTAGGGTGTGTTGTCATTACTACCCGGTTGTGCCCTTGCCTGTTTTCTATGCTTGCAGTTTGAAGCTTGTTTATTATTCTTGCAGATAGTTTTTGCTTAACCATATGGAGACAACTATTAGGCAATATAATTAGCTATCAGACTATGAGAGACTGTCCTTGTCTGGCAATGTGACAGTATTATAGGGGTTGTCTCATGAATACATATTTTTTTTAAATGTATTAGATTTAGGAGAGCAATTAGGATGTTTTACTCCTTCATTGTATGGAGGCTAGGGAAGTCTTGTTGTGCAACATACCTGAAAATTCAGGGGTGAGTACACTTAATCCCCAATTTTTGAAGCCTAGGAAGCTGAGACATAAAAAGTTATTCAGAAGGGCCACCCAGGGCCGGCCCAACCTCCCCCCCCCCCCCAAAAAAAAAAAAAAGTACTATGCCATTGCATATCAGGAGGACATGATAAAAAAACGCACTTCTAGGATTTTGTATATTTTTACTTTTACGCGATTTACCGTACAGGATTAATAATGTTATATTTTAATAGTCTGGACAATTACACATGTGGGGACACCTAATATATTTAATTTTTTTATTATGTTTACATGTTTTTATATGAAAAATGGGTTGATTTGAACTTTTAGCATGGAAGGGGTTAATGTGTGTGTTTTTTTTTTACTTTCTTAAACTTCTTTTTTTTTTTGCACTTTATTGGTCCCTTAGGGGACTTTTAGGAGGAATCATTATATTCCACATACAGATCAATGCAGTAAGCCCTGTGTGTACCTCCACAGTGGATCGCCCCCACCAGGGATGGTTTACAGCTCCCTTCAGACGCCGCTGTCTGCTTGGACAGCAGCGATCTAAAGGGTTAATAGCCGGCTGCTGCGATCGCTGCATGCTGGCTATTAGCGGCGGCCCCCAGCTACAGGGATCAGCTGGGGGCCGCCGGGTATGGAGCAGGCTCGAGTTTGCAGCGTGCTTCATACACCCTGAGTGGCACCATGATGGACTAGGACCGTCATGGGTCGCGAAGAGGTCAAATATCTTCTCGGGGCAGCAATTTGCTGACCCTGTGAAGGTTCTGCCTGGGTCCAATGGAACCAGCAGGGCGCATTGTAGGGCTGGCCCCCCCTGGAGTGCAGCATTGGTAATCACTGCTTTTCTGCCCTTGAACAACTTCTATGGGGGATCTATGAAGATCCCTGTAATTTTATGGGCCGGTCTAAATCCAATGCCAGTGCACAGGCATGGGCGTGTGCCTCTACTTAAATCCATGTACATCTAAAGCTGCCTTAGCACCCTCACTTAAATCTTGCAGGCATGAAAAAAATAATAAAATTAGTGTGCGAGGGTGACCACATGCCTTCATGCAAAACCACACCCCCTCCACAGCAAGGCCCGCCCACTTTGCAAGCATGGCAGAGAAAGTTAGAAAGCTCAGGCATGATAAATGGCCCCCTCTGTCTTTAAAGTGCATCTACCTCTGGCTACTTAATATTTGAAAACAGCAACATGGTCATAGAGTTCTCAAAGAAAGCATTTCATACATTCCTTTACTTTTGCTGTCCATGCCTTTAATGCATTTACAACTTCTCTTTTATTCACTATTAAAGTGTCAAAGAGGCGTGTTCCATTGTGCCCTTAGGCAACAATGCCTCTCTGCTTTGAATCCCTGCCATTAGCGTCTTTGATAGACAGACAGTGCCCAGTAACAATAGCCAATCCTGTTTAAATTCTGTGCATACGCCAGTTTAGGCATTGGCCTTGCTTGCTTACCCCTTGTGCACCACAATCCGCAACAACAAAGCATGTGCATCATTTCAACAAGTTCTACAATGGAAGCCAAAGGGCACTGTAGAACCCAGGCCACACCTCATTGACACTTCAGTGGTGAAGTAGGATTTAAGGCACGGGCAGCACAAGTAAAAGTACAATACAATGCAGCAGGTGACAGATGTACTTTAAGCTTACCTTACACTAAAGATTTTGTTTTCTTTTTTTTGGATAGAAATGGCTAATTTAAAGATGCCGACCAAAGATTCCTTTGGAAAGGTTGATTTTTCCGTAATTGTTGCTTGCTGCAGTCAATCCAGCTGAACAACAGATTTGCATTCCATCAATGGGAGATCAGACTAAAGGCCTTATTGAGTGATTATCAGCCAAAGAGGCTAATATTACCATGTGTAACAGACCCGCGATCAGCTGACAGACTAGCAATCACTTGTTTGTCGGGGGGTGACGGCATAGTTTTAGTGGGTTAAAAGAGCATGGTTCATCCGCTGCACATCTACCTATGTAATAGGGAATGTGCCGCCAAGGAATGATGGAATTAAAGGGCATCACAAACAATCCAGAGATTCTTTATGTGTCCCTGCTTTAACGATAATTGAGCCATGTAAAGTCTCTTTAAACAAGCCCCAATCTATGAGATTTCCACCCATATAAAGGAATGGTTCAGCCCATCTAAAACGGCTCTAAGGATTCTTAGGCAGACAGACAACTGGGCAATACAAGTGCTAAGGAACTATGTACAAGTCAATTGACACCCATAAAAAGGATGATTTACACAGCCCATTTATTGGGAGTAAATGTTGGCTCAATAGATCGCTGGATCGTTCTTGTAGCTGAACACTTCTATCATTGTCAACTGCACATCTCTTGTTTAATGATGTGCTGCTGACTAGCAATGGCTTTTGGAGTGTTTGCTCATTGTTTGCTCATTGGTCAGGTCATCACTGTGCCTATTACATGGGGCAATAATCATCCAGATTGGTTGATAATTGTCCCATATAAAAGACCATTAAATGGGTACTCCAGTGTTTAACAACTTATCCTCTGCCCACAGGATAGGAGATGTCCGGTACATCTCAAAAAGTAGGTGCTGAAGCACTGAATAGTAGGAGAGGGGCCCCATTCTGACAGTTTTGGGTGGTCCCAGTGGTTTGAAGCCCTCTCCCCCACGGGGGGGGGGGGGGGGATGAGGCTGTCGGAATGCTTGGATCCCCACTGGTTACATTGGTTCAAGTGGCTTTCCAGCTATTTAAAACCTACATCTTCCATCCTGCCTGAACAGCTGGAGGCATGATGGGAGTTATAGATTTGCAACGTCTGGAAAGCCACAGATTGGGGTACAGTATCACCTATCATCACTGTACACCTTACAAATGACTACAGCAGTGATAGGACATAGTCAGACAGGATACACAATGATATCAATGACCTGAGTGACGTCTTCTCTGTTGTCTTTCCTTTTCCTCTTCATCTGATCCAGATGCAAGGACTCCTTTCAGCTACTGTACATATTCCCTCTGCAGAATCTGACACCTGGATATAGTTGGCTCCTCACCTTGTCTGCAGATCCTCATCCTCTATATGAAGTTAATAATAATAATAACCCTGACAGACACTGTACCCTCAGAATAAAACCCTGCTACACTCTGTGCCCCATAAAATAAGCCTGTGACACAATGTGCCTTCTGATTATAAACCTGTCATACATTGTGCCTGTAATAATATTGCCACACACTATTCCTTCATGGTCGTCTGTCCCCGCAGGACTCCTACTCCTCCTCCAGGCTCCTCTGCCCGTCCCCCCCCCCCAGGACCCCATCTCCCCCAGGCTCCTCTGTCCCCCCAGGGCTCCCCATACTCCAGGCTCCTCTGTTCCCCTCAGACCCCTAAGTGCTCATTCAGGCTACTTTGTCCCCCCACGACTTCTCCCATTCCAGCCTCCTTTGCCCCCTACACTCTACCTTCACTGTGACCCTCTGTCCTGCACCAGATCCCTAAGTGCTCCTTCAGGCTCCTCTGTCCCCCAGGACTCTTCTGTGCCCCCCTCTGTGCTCCTCTGAATTACACCCCCACCCATAAGTTCTCCTCAAGGCTCCTCTGTGCCTTCTTTAGACCCTCTGTCCCCGCTCAGTTAAAGGGGTACTCCCATGGAATTATTTTTTTTTTAAATCAACTGGTGCCAGAAAGTTAAACAGATTTGTAAATCACTTCAATTAAAAAATCTTAATGCTTCCAGTACTTTTTAGGGGCTGTATACTAAAGAGAAATCCAAATGGAAATGCATTTCCTGTGATGTCCTGACCACAGTGCTCTCTGCTGACCTCTGCTGTCCATTTTAAGAACTGGAGAAAATCCCCATAGCAAACATATGCTTCTCTGGACAGTTCCTAAAATGGACAGCAGAGGTCAGCAAAGAGCACTGTGGTCAGACTGTGGTCTTTTTTTGGATTTCTCTTTAGTATACAGCCCCTAAAAAGTACTGGAAGGATTAAGATTTTTTTTAAGGCAAGTGATTTACAAATATGTTTATCCTTCTGGCACCAGTTGATTTAAAAAAAAGTTTTCCACGGGAGTACCCTTTTAACCCCTTAAGGACGCAGGACGTAAATGTACGTCCTGGTGAGGTGGTACTTAACGCACCAGGACGTACATTTACGTCCTGTGCATAACCGCGGGCATCGGAGCGATGCCCGTGTCATGAGCGGCTGATCCCGGCTGCTGATCGCAGCCAGGGACCCGCCGGCAATGGCCGACGCCCGCGATCTCGCGGGCGTCCGCCATTAACCCCTCAGGTGCCGGGATCAATACAGATCCCGGCATCTGCGGCAGTGCGCGATCTGAATGAATGATCGGATCGCCCGCAGCGCTGCTGCGGGGATCCGATCATTCATAACGCCGCACGGAGGTCCCCTCTCCTTCCTCCGTCCGGCTCCCGGCGTCTCCTGCTCTGGTCTGTGATCGAGCAGACCAGAGCAGAAGATGACCGAAAACACTGATCTGTTCTATGTCCTATACATAGAACAGATCAGTATTAGCAATCATGGTATTGCTATGAATAGTCCCCTATGGGGACTATTCAAGTGTAAAAAAAAAAAAGTAAAAAAATGTAAAAGTAAAAAAAAAAGTGAAAAATCCCCTCCACCAATAAAAAAGTAAAACGTCCGTTTTTTCCTATTTTACCCCCAAAAAGCGTAAACATTTTTTTTTATAGACATATTTGGTATCGCCGCGTGCGTAAATGTCCGAACTATTAAAATAAAATGTTAATGATCCCGTACGGTGAACGGCGTGAACGAAAAAAAAAGTCCCAAATTCCTACTTTTTTAAAACATTTTATTAAAAAAAAATTATAAAAAATTAATTAAAAGTTTTTTATATGCAAATGTGGTATAAAAAAAAGTACAGATCATGGCGCAAAAAATGAGCCCCCCATACCGCCGCTTATACGGAAAAATAAAAAAGTTAGAGGTCATCAAAATAAAGGGATTATAAACGTACTAATTTGGTTAAAAAGTTTGATTTCTTTTTATAATAATATAAACCTATGTAATAATGGGTATCATTTTAATCGTATTGACCCTCAGAATAAAGAACACACGTCATTTTTACCATAAATTGTACGGCGTGAAAATGAAACCTTTCAAAACTAGCAAAATTGCGTTTTTCGTTTTAATTTCCCCACAAAAAATAGTGTTTTTTGGTTGCGCCATACATTTTATGATATAATGAGTGATGTCATTACAAAGGACAACTGGTCGCGCAAAAAACAAGCCCTCATACTAGTCTGTGGATGAAAATATAAAAGAGTTATGATTTTTAGAAGGCGAGGAGGAAAAAATGAAAACGTAAAAATTAAATTGTCTGAGTCCTTAAGGCCAAAATGGGCTGAGTCCTTAAGGGGTTAAGCACCTCTATCCCCCCAGGACTCCTCCACCGCAAGGTTCCTCTGCCCTCCCAGGACTCCTTCTCTTTCAGACTTCTTTATCTTACCACAGACCCCTATGTCCCCTTTACTGGCAGCAATATCCTTAGGGCTTTCCTCTTGTTCAGAGTGGAGCTGCAGAGGGATGGACACAACAGGGCAGATGACAGACATGCATGCCTGCATGGAGCATGTCTTCTACCAGCAGCCCCTGCTGCTGTTAAAGTGGCAGTGTCTTTTCCCCTTTCTGAGTGGGGGGAGGATAATAAAGCAAAGAAAGCAGACAGTGGGATGGATAGGTTAGAGAGGGGTCAGGACATAATGGTGGGTGGAGAGGAGTCCTGTGGGGGGAGGTTAAGAGCAGTGGATAAGGAGATCCATGGGTTACAAACCAGCCGTAAAAATAAATGTAGCCCGAAAAATTGTAATCCCAATAATCCAAAAATTCCATTAGCCCCAATAACTCAATAACTACAATAAGCCCCATTAACTCAAAAAATCCCATTAGCCCCAATAACTTAAATAACAACGTTAGACCCAATAACGCAAAAAATCCCATTAGCCTCAATAACTTAAATAATAACGTTAGACCCAATAACTCAAAAAATCCCATTAGCCCCAATAACTTAAATAGTACAAGTAGCCCTTATAACTCAAAAAATAACATTAACCCCAATAACTCTGAAAATCCCATTAGTGAGACTATATGTGCAAAACTTAATAGAAATGTAAAGTGTATGTTCACAAATAAAATGGGGGAGCTTGAGGCCTTGATACTGGAGGAACATATTGATATAGTTGGGGTCACTGAGACATGGCTGGACTCCTCGCGTGACTGGGCCGTTAATCTGCAGGGGTTTGCATTGTTTCGCAAAGATAGAATAAACAGAAAAGGTGGTGGAGTCTGTCTGTATGTAAGAAGTGGTATGAAAGTCAGTGTGAACGATGCCATAGTGAGTGATGATTCTGAGGATGTGGAATCATTGTGGGTAAAATTACAAAAGGAGGGAAATATTGAAAAAATAGTATTTGGTGTAATCTACAGACCCCCTAATATCACTGAAGAGATAGAAGGTCGGCTGTATAAACAAATAGAGAGGGACGCCCGGGCAGGTACAGTGGTAATAATGGGAGATTTTAACTATCCAGATATAGATTGGGGCTGGGGGCTGGCTAAAACAACAAAGGGGAGAAAATTCCTAAATTTATTGCAGGATAATTTTATGGGCCAGTTTGTGGAGGACCCAACAAGAAGTGATGCCTTGTTGGATCTGATCATTTCCAACAACGCAGAGCTGGTTGGTAATGTAACTGTACGGGAAAACCTTGGTAATAGCGACCACAATATAGTTACTTTTGACTTAAAATGTAGAAAACAAAGACAGAAGGGGAAGGCAAAAACATATAACTTTAAAAAAGCAAATTTCCCTGGGCTGAGAGCTGCATTACAGGACATAGACTGGGGGGAGGTGTTGTCAAATACTGATACAGAAGGTAAATGGGACATCTTTAAATCAACTCTAAATAACTATACAGTTAAATATATACCAAAGGGGAACAAATATAAACGATTAAAACTAAATCCTACATGGCTGACAAATGATGTTAAAAGAGCAATAAACAACAAAAAAATAGCCTTCAAAAAATTCAAATCTGATGGGTCAGCTATAACATTTAAACAGTACAAGGAGCTTAATAAAATCTGTAAAAATGTAATAAAAACAGCAAAAATTCAAAATGAGAGACAGGTGGCCAAAGAAAGCAAAACTAATCCTAAATATTTTTTTAGTTATATAAATACAAAAAAAACAAGGACAGAGCATGTAGGACCCCTTAATAATGATAATGGGGAAGTTGTCACGGGCGATCAAGAGAAGGCGGAGCTACTGAATGGGTTCTTTAGTTCTGTATACACTATGGAAAAAGGAGCTGACATTGGCCAGGTCAGTGCTGGTAACACATCATGTAATGTACTGAACTGGCTTAATGGAGAGATGGTACAAGGTAAGTTAAGTAATATAAATGTAAGCAAATCTCCAGGGCCGGATGGACTACACCCAAGAGTTCTTAGAGAGGTAAGTTCAGTAATATCTGTACCCCTGTTCATGATATTTAGAGATTCTCTGGTGTCTGGTATTGTGCCAAGGGACTGGCGCAAGGCTAAAGTGGTACCAATCTTCAAGAAGGGCTCTAGGTCTTCTCCAGGCAATTATAGACCGGTAAGTCTAATGTGCATTGTGGGTAAATTGTTTGAAGGACTTATAAGGGATTACATACAGGAATACATAGGGGATAATAGTATTATAAGTGATAGCCAGCATGGGTTTACTAAGGATAGAAGTTGTCAAACCAATCTAATTTGCTTTTATGAAGAGGTGAGTAGAAGCCTTGACAGAGGAATGGCTGTGGATATAGTGTTTCTGGATTTTGCCAAAGCGTTTGATACTGTCCCTCACAGACGTCTGACAGGTAAGTTAAGGTCTTTGGGCTTGGAAAATTCAGTTTGTAACTGGATTGAACACTGGCTCATGGATCGTACCCAGAGAGTGGTGGTCAATGATTCGTACTCTGATTGGTCCCCGGTAATTAGTGGTGTACCCCAAGGTTCAGTACTGGGCCCGCTGTTGTTTAATTTATTTATAAATGATATAGAGGATGGTATTAACAGCTCTGTTTCTATCTTTGCAGATGACACCAAGCTTTGTAGCACGGTACAGTCTATAGAGGATGTGCATAAATTACAAGATGACTTGGAGAGACTAAGTGTCTGGGCATCCACTTGGCAAATGAAGTTCAATGTGGATAAATGTAAAGTTATGCATCTGGGTACTAATAACCTGCATGCATCGTATGTCTTAGGGGGGATTAAACTGGCAGAGTCACTGGTAGAGAAGGATCTGGGTGTACTTGTAGATCACAGACTAGCATGCAATGTCAGGCTGCTGCTTCCAAAGCCGGCAGGATATTGTCATGTATAAAAAGAGGCATGGACTCAAGGGACAGGGACATAATACTCCCCCTTTATAAAGCATTGGTACAGCCTCACCTGGAATATGCTGTTCAGTTTTGGTCGCCTGTTCATAAAAGGGACACTGCGGAGTTGGAAAGGGTGCAGAGACGCATGACTAAACTAATATGGGGCATGGAACATCTTAGCTATGAGGAGCGATTAAAGGAGTTACAATTGTTTAGTCTTGAGAAGAGACGTTTAAGGGGGGATATGATGAACGTATATAAGTATATAAATGGCCCATACAAAAAATATGGCGAAAAACTGTTCCGGGTTAAACCCCCTCAAAGGACGAGGGGGCACTCCCTTCGTCTGGAGAAGAAAAGGTTTAGTCTAAAGGGGCGACACGCCTTCTTTACCGTGAGGACTGTGAATTTTTGGAATGGTCTACCTCAGGAACTGGTCACAGCAGGAACAATTAACAGCTTTAAAACAGGGTTAGATACATTCCTGGAACAAAATAACATTAATGCTTATGCAGAATTATAAAACTACATCCCTTTCCCTTATCCCCTTACACCCGTCCCTTCAATTTACTGGTTGGACTTGATGGACGTATGTCTTTTTTCAACCATACTAACTATGTAACTATGTAACTTGGAGCTCAGCCCAGGACAAGACCCATTCCAGCGCGGTAAGAGAAAGGGCGCCTTGCAGTTACCGAGTAACCAGGGCACCAAATATTTTATGAAAAGAAAAAAAAATAATAATAACAACTGCATTGGAGCAGGCAGAAAGGGATACGTTTTTTTTATTTTTATAACTGCAGTAACCCTTTAAGTAACAGACAACAGATCTATCAGCCATTTGACATTTTAATTGTTTGCTTTGCTGTAAAAACAAGAATCTTCCAGAGTCCAGACTAGCCATGGATGGCATGTTGTTCTGAAAAATGGTCATCATGAACTCACTGGTTTATTACCAGCTTTTGTTATTGCTCTTATACAATTCCATTTACAGTATACCTATTAACTGCAGCTGTTCTGGTACAAAAAGCCTGCATGCAGCGCCAGACTGAATGCAGTGGAAGGCAATTATATCCCATCACATGCCATTTGATGCTCTTTGCAGTCTCTTAGTGCTCTATATACAGAGACAGCAGACTGTGGTGTTTTTTATCTTGAGCGCTTTTTGAAGTAAGACCTAATTTTTTATTTATTTTTTATTCATCAAATCAAACACAACCACCCACCACACCAGTAATCTTGCGGGTATTGTAGGATACGTCCTAAAGTTCACTCATCTTATTATTCAAAAAACCCGTTAAGTATTGCGAATCTGAAAACTAATTATTGCGCATTCACATCCTCCAGGACAAAATGATTATAGTCATTGTCTGGGGCTTTTGTTTAGTGAAGAGGCCATTGATTTTTCAGACAGAAATGTACAACTAAAAAAAAAAAAAAAAGATCTCAAAAGAAGATATCTTAGTCACAATAAATCTTGCTCATCAATACTCACTCGCAAGGCACAAAGGAGCTGAGATCCGATTGATGTGGGAATGGATAAAACATCATGAAACGCAGCAGCGGCTGTGATTAATGATAACAGTGGGGTGTTGTTATAATTTTTATCATAATTATCTATGGAAAACTCAATATTAAGAATATATTGATATGACTGTAACTCTTGACTGGATGCCAAACAAGATGTTATGTTTATTCTATCCAATCTGCAAGGAAGTGTGGTGGCCAAGTACAGAAGTGGCCCTTCTGTACACTATTGGTCCTATCAGGTGGACTCAGTCCCAGTCCCCTGGCCCCCACACTCCTCAGAACTCTCATTGCCCATACAGAGTTAATGTTTTGTATTAATGTGTTAATGTATCTTTAAATCCTGTTGTTAAGCCCTATGTAACCAAGGAAGGTGTAAGTGACCAGGTGACTTGTTGGGGATTTAAGGGACCCCTCCAAATTGCTCCCTTATATAGCAGGGAGGAGCTAGCTAGTTCAGTTCTGTTCTGAGTGCAGTTGCAGTCAAGTGAAGACCTAAGAGTTGTCTGGTGTTCCTGAGGGAGACCAAGGCCTAGTCGCACAGCCACGCACCCACTACCAGTAACCCCTACAGGTGAAAGTCAAAGCCTGGTAAGCACAAATAAAGGGGAAAAGTCTAGTCAGCACAGTCAAGTCTGTAAAGTCTCTAAAGTCAGCATGGGTTGCATCATTGAGTCCAAGTCCACAAGTCCCAGAGAACCAACAAGTCTCCTAAAGTCCACTGAGCATTTCCTTGGGCCTGAACTGAGCTGTAAAAATGTTAACATCTGTCTGCCCCAGTAAAGTGCCGTTGTTCTGTAACTTTGCATCAGAGTGATTATTTGGCCCACGCCTGGCCCAGGAACAAGCGGCCATACCTTGGGTGGTGTAGAGGATAACCACGTCCTGGTGTCATGACCACTAAGGGTTAACATCTGCCCTTCCAACATCCACACCACAACTTTGTGCATCCTATGAAGTGTCTGTATTGCTGAAAATGTGCACGTCCTTGCGATAGAAATTGCTCCCAAAATTGTATGGGACTTAGTCTGTGAAACTCCTATGTTGAGAGGCGCTTGTGAAATTGAGGGGAAGATGAAGAAAAGTTTATTGTCTGCCATTGTGAAAAGTATTGAAGTTGTGCCCGCCATGTGTAAAATCCGTACAGAAGCTATGCTGTGTTGCAAAGTGTTTGCCATACCTGAAGGGGTTGATCTGGTCTAGCAATTCCCGCGGGCACGAGCGGTCACAGCTCTGCCCACATCAGTCCCCAGCGGTGATGCATCTTCAGCCCAGTGAAGGAGAAACCAAAAGGACCGTCCTGTGTTGCACAGGGGAAGATTTTCCTGACCTGACCCAGACAGGAAGTTCCCTGGGCGCAGCCATCTTAGAAGTTCCCGGCTGCTGCGCTCATGCCCATCTGTTGTATACAAAGTCAGCTCTGCACTGCAACTCCCTCCTGAAAGCCTTACCGATTATCAGTACAGAGTCTCCGGTGCCCAGGTCTACCACTATCATCCCAGTATTGTCCGCAAGTCCGGTTATCAAGTCTCCTGTAACCGGGTACCAGCAAAATAGAGGGAGAGTGTTATGCAAAAAATAATAATAATAATTCCCTCCCCCTCTCCACCCTATAGTGGCGGGTATCGATTCCTTGTTGGAACATTTAGGAGATTGGCTGGATCGCATGCTACAGCCTTTAGTTCACAGAACACCAGGCCATGTCAAAGACACCAAATCCCTTTTATCAGCCATAAAATCTATTGAATGGTATCCTGAGTTTACCTGGGTCGCATGCAACGTGGTGTCTTTGTACAGCTGTATACCGCACAATAAAGTAGTGTTGACTGTCAAACATTACCTGAACAGATATTCTAGTTATAGTGAGGTGCTGAAAGAATTTATTTTGGATGTATTGGCTTTTTTTTACTAAGGTTTAATTTTTTTCACATTCAATGGGATTTTTTTTTCTTTCAAATTACTGGCTGCCCCATGGGAGCCAAGTTCTCCCCGTCTTTGGCTAACCTTTTCAGGGCATACTGGGAGGAGGAACGTCTGTACTTTGATATCAACCCATACCAATCTAACATCATATGGTACGGGAGATATATAGGCGACCTCCTCCTGGTATGCCATGGTATTTATTTTTGCAATGATAATGACATGAACCTGTGTGTTACGTCTCATATAGAGAAAAATCTAATTGATTTCTTGGACATCACCTTGATGGAGATGGCGTCACGAGAAAAATACAGTCAAAGATGTTCCGAAAATCTACTGCTAGAAACAGCATTCTACATGCTAGTAGTGGTCACCCTATCCATACCACTAAGAATCTCCCGATAGGAGAATACATTAGAGCAAAACGGGCATCATCCAAAGAGTCTTTCTATGAAAAAGCTAGTATGGATATTACAAAAAGATTAAAAAGTTACGGCAATTCTGTGCTAAAATGGGCCAAATCTATTGCAGATGCTAAAACTATAGAACAATATCTAGATGTTTCTTCTGTTAAACAAAATCCATCTGAATCCACTTTCATTCCCACATTTACCACTCCATTTAATCGCAATTATGACCAGATTAAAACCATCATTACAAAGCATATTCCTGTTCTATTACAGGATGACACACTAGCTAAGATACTGGGTGATGGAGTACCATGTGTGGCTAAAAAAGCAAAATCTCTGGGCAGCATGTTGTCGCCCAGTTATTTTCCGACAGACAACAAAACTTTTACATGGTTACATACTGTTGGGAATTATAAATGCAATAACTCACGTTGTAACATGTGTTTCATCATGATGGTGTCACGCCAGGTAGCATCTATGGCTACAGGGGCAGTATACCCCGTGAAAAGTTGAATAAATTGTGACAGTGAACATGTGGTATATTGTATCACTTGCCGCGAATGTGACTTACAATATATCGGATGCACTGGCCGGAAGCTCAAGAGACGTATGTATGAACATCTCCGTCCTAACACAGAGTTTTCCAGCCAATCGATGTCAAGACATATAGTTGAAGTACATGCAGGCAATAGCAATTCCCTGTATGTACAGGACATTGAAAGAGTTCTTTGTCCAAAGCGTGGGGGTAATTGGGCTTATGCCCTTTTAACGAGAGAAGCGTTTTGGATCCTGAGAATGGAGACTAGGGCTCCCTCAGGATTAAATTACAGAAATCATCTGATGTATTATTATTAATGCTATGTATATATTCTTGCACGTCTATACAAGATTTGTAGCCTTTGCGAATAACCAGTACATTGCATATTTATTTTTGTGTCACAATCTCAACTATATACACAGCATTCGTGCTTGAGCATTTACATACATCATAAAAGTCTGTTTTCATCCTGACGAAATGTAATGAAAAATACTTGAACTAAGCATATATCCAAGCGTTGCAATAATTGGGCATGGAAAAAAATAAAAAGTATAAAAAAATTCAAAAATAATGATAATTACAATAATAACTATAAAAATAGCAACATGGAATAAATAATAACAAAAATAAAAAATAATAAAAAATATAAAAAATAATCAATAATAAAAAATAATAAAAAATAAAAATAAAAGATAAAAAATAATAAAAAATAATAACATTAATGATATAAAATAATAACAACAAAATAAATAATAAAACAAAAATAAAATAAAATAAAAATAAAAATAATAAAGAATTAATTATCACAATGAAATAGGAAAGATGTCAATGCTATCTAGGATATTATGGCATAGTAATAAATGTTAGCAAAATATAAATAATAACAATATAAATACATAGAAATATAAATAATAAAAATAAGAAATATTTAAAGATAAAAAGTATTAATAATAATAATATATACACCAAAAAAATTACAAATAAAAAATCATAAAAAATTGCTCATCCATGGTCTCCATTTATTTGGTCCTGTTAATATTCACACACAAATTGATGTTGCTCTCACATGGCAGTCAGTATCGTATAATATTACGTACTAACTGCATTGTGTGCTTTTCCCAGGTGCGTATTCTGATAATGATAAACATATATGTATATATACAAAAAATCTTTCTTTTCCCGTGCTAAATTTAAATTCTTCTTGCCTGTTTGTTCCTTTCTCCTCCCCCCCCTATTTTGGTTTCCGTATGTATATGACAATTTGTACGTCTAGTTCACACTCCATTTTCATCCACTGCGATTTTAAAAATTAAAAAATTTAAAATTTAAAATATAAAATCAATAAGAGGTCAAAACACATCCTACAATATAATTTATTGCTAGGGAAACTCTTAGTTTTGCAATCAGCGAATAATAAATATGAAATAGTTTCTAACGTAGTATATGAAAATCTAAGAGTGTGAACAGACACTATAATTAGTGCTCTGAATGGATTCCAATTCCAGGTTTTATATGTAACATGTTATTAACAATGACGAGGTCAGTCATGTGACTTATATCTCCGGTATTTTAAGTTGTACCCTGTGATTGTACGGCAGTCTACGATTAAGCTTTTTAGCGAAACGCGTCAGACTTTCTACCCTGTACCGCAGAATCTTGAAATAAAAGAATAAGAAGTTTTTACTTGCAACCTAGTGCCGGACCTTGTTTCTTCTTTCACAAGTGAGTAGCCGGAGGCGGTACCGGCCGGTCTACGGCACAGGAGGCGAGCTGGGCGTGCACTGGGCGAGCGACTCACAAACCAGCCTTGAGATATATATATATATATATATATATATATATATATATATATATATCCAAAAATAAGAAACTCCAGCAGCACACCAGTATAGTGAAAAACAATTGTGAAGTTTATTCACCCAAAGTCTTGCAACGTTTCGGCCGTCCAATTACAGCCTTTCTCAAGCATCTGGTATCATCTATATATATATATTTACGGGGTGGGCCATTTATGTGGATACACCTTAATAAAATGGGAATGGTTGGTGATATTAACTTCCTGTTTGTGGCACATTAGTATATGTGAGGGGGGAAACTTTTCAAGATGGGTGGTGACCATGGCGGCCATTTTGAAGTCAGCCATTTTGAATCCAACTTTTTTTTTCAAACTTTTTTGTTTTTTCAAACTCTTTGGTCATTTCACAAGAAAAACAACAAAGTGCATGGTTTTAACGTAACTTTATTCTTTCATGAGTTATTTACAAGTTTCTGACCACTTATAAAATGTGTTCAATGTGTTTTCCATTGTGTTGGATTGTCAATGCAACCCTCTTCTGCCACTCTTCACACACTGATAGCAACACCGCAGGAGAAATGCTAGCACAGGCTTCCAGTATTCATAGTTTCAGGTGCTGCACATCTCATATCTTCACAGCATAGACAATTGCCTTCAGATGACCCCAAAGACAAAAGTCTAAGGGGGTCAGATCGGGAGACCTTGGGGGCCATTCAACTGGCCCACCACGACCAATCCACTTTCCAGGAAACTGTTCATCTAGGAATGCTCGGACCTGACACCTATAATGCGGTGGTGCACCATCTTGCTGTAAAAACTCAGGGAACGCGCCAGCTTCAGTGCATAAAGAGGGAAACACATGATCAAGTAGCAATTTCATATATCCAGTGGCCTTGAGGTTTCCATTGATGAAGAATGGCTCCACTATCTTTGTACCCCATATACCACACCATACCATCAATTTTTGTGTTCCAACAGTCATGGAGGGATCTATTCAATGTGGGTTAGTGTCAGACCAATAGCGGTGGTTTTGTTTGTTAACTTCACCATTCACATAAAAGTTTGCCTCATCACTGAACAAAATCTTCTGCGTAAACTGAAGGTCTTGTTCCAATTTTTGTTTTGCCCATTCTGCATATTCAGTGCACCGATCTGGGTCATCCTCGTTGAGATGCTGCAGTAGCTGGAGTTTGTAAGGGTGTCATTTGTGAGTAGCTAATATTCGCCGAAGGGATGTTCGACTAATTAATTTTATTTATTTATATAGCGCCTACAGATTCCACAGCGCTTACAATTATGGGGTAAAAACAAAGACAAGTATCAGACATAATATTACACAATAACTATTCAAACAAGAGGTGTGGGGATATGTTGAGGATATGTTGAGGCCAATTAGAGAATGTTATAGGCTTGTCTGAAGAGATGTGTTTTTAGGCCACGTTTGAAACTATGGATGTTGTTGTTGAGTCTGAGGGATTGAGGGATAGCATTCCAGAGAACCGGTGCAGCACGAGTGAAGTCTTGGAGACGGCAGTGAGAAGTTCGGATTATAGAAGATGTTAGTGTGAGATCATTAGCAGATCGGAGAGAATGTGTAGGATGGTAGACAAGAGATGAGAGAGGAGATGTAGGGAGGTGCAGTATTGTGGAGAGCTTTGTGTGTGATACTGAGGATTTTGTACTGTATTCTGGACTGAATTGGTAATCAGTGTAGTGACTGGCACAGGGAGGAGGCGTCGGTGTAGCGGCTGGAGAGGAAGATGAGTCTGGCTGCGGCATTAAGGATGGACTGGAGAGGAGAGAGTTTGGAGAAAGGAAGGCCTATTTGTAAAGAGTTACAGTAGTCGAGGCGGGAGTGAATCAAAGCAATAATGAGAGTTTTAGCAGTTTCAGTAGTGAGAAATGGGCGGATTCTGGAAATATTTTTGAGATGCAGGTGACAAGAACGTGAAAGGGACTGAATATGGGGAGTGAAAGACAGATCAGAGTCAAGTATAACTCCAAGACAGTGAGCCTGCTGCCCGGGAGTTATGGTAGTACCACATACCGAGATGGAAATGTCAGGGTTAGGTACAGAATCAGTTGATGGAGAAAAAACAAGAAGTTCTGTTTTAGAAAGATTTAGTTTCAGATATAAAGAGGACATGGTGTCCGAGACGGCAGAGAGACAGTCACTGGTATTCTGTAGGAGTGCAGGAGTGATGTTGGAGGAAGAAGTATAGAGTTGGGTGTCATCAGCATAGAGGTGGTACGGGAAACCAAATCTACTGATTGTTTTTCCAATGGGGGATGTGTAGAGTGAAAAGAGTAGAGGACCCAGGACCGATCCCTGGGGATCCCCGACAGCAAGTGGAAGAGGAGAAGAAGTAGAGCCAGAAAACAAGATGCTACCGGAGCGATAGGAGGAAAACCAGGTGAGAGGAGGGTCCTGGAGACCGATGGAGCGGAGACTACTGAGGAGGAGTTGGTGATCCACAGTGTCAAAACCGCAGACAGGTCCAAGAGAATCAGTAAAGAGAAATTGCCATTTGATTTGGCCATCCTAAGATCGTTAGTGACTTTGGTTAGAGCCGTTTCTGTGGAGTGAAGGGAGCGGAAACCAGGCTGTAAGGGGTCAAGGAGAGAGTTCTCGGAGAGATAGCGGATAAGGCAGGAGTAGACCAAGTGTTCCAGGGGTTTGGAGATAAAGGGGAGATTTGAGACGGGTCGATAGTTGGCTGCACAGGACGGGTCCAGAGATGGTTTTTTCAATAGTGGGGTTATGATAGTGTTTGAAGGAGGAGGGAAAGACCCCAGAAGAGAGGGAGAGGTAAAAGATTTTAGTTAGGTGACATCTGATAGCAGGAGAGAGAGACTGGATGAGGTGTGAAGGCATGGGGTCACTAGAGCAGGTAGTGGGGCGCGCGGAGGAGAGGAGCCTGGAAACCTCATCCTCCGTTACAGGCTCAAAAACTGAGAGTGATGAAGAGGAGACGTGGCTGGGAATTGGATCAGAACTTTTAGGGGACTGGGAGAGGATTTCATCACGAATGTCATTGATTTTAGTTTTGAAGTATTTGGCCAGGTCTTCAGCACAGAGATCAGTGATTGGGGTTGGTACTTTATGCTGAAGGAGAGAGTTGAACGTGTCAAAAAGGCGTTTTGGGTTGTTAGACAGAGAGGAGATAAGGGAGGTAAAATATGTTTGTTTGGCGAGATGAAGAGCGGAGTAATAGGATTTAAGCATGAATTTGTAGTGCAGATAGTCTGAAGAAGTCTTAGTTTTCCTCCAGAGACGTTCAGCACACCTAGAGCATCGCCTGAGAAAGCGGGTTGTTAGTGTGTGCCAGGGTTGCTGCCCTCTGTGTCGGGACGTTCGTGTTTTAAAGGGTACCATTTGATCCAGGGTAGACTTTAGGGTGTCATGCCACTCTCCAGTGACATGCGGCAAGTGCTACGCTGTGGGCTCTTGCTGAATAAAGCTAGGACAGCCACTGATGTTTCTTCACTAGTGACAGATTTCATGCGTCCACATTTTGGCAAATCCAACACTGAACCAGTTTCACGAAACTTAGCAAGCAGTTTGCTTACTGTAGCATTGGAGATGGGTGGTCTCGTAGGGTGTCTTGCATTGAAATCTGCTGCAATGACCCGGTTACTGCATTCTCCAGCTGTAAACAAAGAGAAACTTGTAAATAACTCATGAAAGAATAAAGATATGTTAAAACCAAGCACACCATTGTTTTTCTTGTGAAATTCCCAATAGGTTTGATGTGTCACATGACCCTCTTCCTATTGAAAAAACATAAGTTGGATTCAAAATGGCCAACTTCAAAATGGCCACCATGGTCACCACCCATCATGAAAAGTTTCCCCCTCACATATACTAATGTACCACAAACAGGAAGTTAATATCACCAACCATTGCCATTTTATTAAGGTGTATCCATATAAATAGCCCACCCTGTATTTTACTCAACATTGGATTTTTGCAGAGAGACATCATCATTACACGCTCCAAAATGACTGCTCTTGAAATTTCTCTTAAGACCGCGACTCCAGTAGAGGATGTGGAAAAATTCATGACTAAACAGATCAATTTTTAAAAAAAAATCAAGGACTGAACAGGAAAGCGGAAAACACCAGAAATGGCACCGCGATGCACAAGATTATGAAAATGCCAGAGTTTACACTTGGAGAGAAAGATCTAACCGGAGATCCAAAAGGATTCGGGATTATCAAGACACCCAGCCAGTGTCATCAGCTACTGCTCCATCTAGTTCAACCCATCCTTCAACCCAGAGTCACTCTTCTTTTTTAGGACCTCGCAACCCTCATCACGTAGACCCACCAGAAGAGGAGGACGCTGCCACCGGCGGGACAGCAAAAACAAGAGGACGACAGAAAAAGCTAGGCCCTCTGAAAACTGTAACCCAGAGACAATACAAACAGTGGTTAATATCTCTGCCATTACTTTATCTAGTGATCAAATGGAACTTTTAGCTAAAGGACTCAATTTCTGTCCAGCTAGTCAATTGGTCCAATGTAAATTGGTTTAATATTGAAATTGATTAACAAAATTGATTTCGGAAGCTCAGGCTCAAAGTGTGGTTCGCGGATCCAGCACGTACCCACTTGCCGACACAGCCCACACTGTCAGCCTCACCTTCCCCTAGACTGAGGTATTCCAACTTTAATTTGCCTAAAGTTAGTAATTTTCACCCTAATGTTGATTCTTGTGTTATTGACACCTTTTGCCAGCTTGTACACCAAGACATACAAACACTCAAAACTAATTCTTCACACCAGTTATCACACCCTAACCTTACTGGACTACAACTACAAGCACTGAACGAATTGATCCATAATCACAATCTCATAGTGAAACCCGTGGACAAGGGTGTAGGGATTGTGATTATGGATCGGAGCAAATATATTCAGGAAGCCCTACGCCAGCTTAGTGACACACTCACGTATCGAATGTTGCCACGTGACCCCAAAAGACAAATCTAGAGCCTCCTTGACATCATTCTCAAGAAGGCTCTGGATGATTCAATTATTGATCAACCTCTATGTGATTTTCTTAAGGTAAATCACCCCAAGATCCACAAGGTATTAATAGATCCCCCCGGGAGACCGATAGTCTCTGGACGGGACTCTGTTACCAGCCATGCATCCATCTTCCTAGACCAACTATTACGGCCTTATGCCTCCCAGACAAAATCTTTTCTACTTGACACCACAGACTTTTTGACCAAATTGGAGACCATTGACGCTTCTGGTAGTGTCATACTGGCCACATTTGATATTGTTTCACTCTATATTTCCATTCCTCACGACCTAGGCTTACAAGTAGTACAACATGCCATTTCTCCTGATTTTTCTCCTACTGAAACATCATTTATTATTTCACTATTGGATTTCGTACTTTCTAACAATTATTTTACATTCAATGATGCATTCTATTCCCAAATCTCTGGAACCGCCATGGGGATAAACGTGGCCCCGACATACATGAACATTTTTGTCGCGTCCCTGGAGGAGTCCCTTGTTTATATAGCCCACCACTCCATCCACGTGCTGTGGTGGGGGCGCTACATCGATGACATCTTTCTCCACATGGGCGGTTCCAGTGATGAGCTACATGACTTCCACACCTTTCTTAATAACATGTTCTATCCAATTCACGCTAAAGGAATCTACGACATCTATCCAATTTCTTGACACTCTGATATCTATTGATAATGGTAAACTTACCACTAATTTGTTTACAAAGTTCACTTATTGTAACTCTACATTACATTACACGAGCAGACATCCTCACCCTATGATTAAATCATTGCCCCACAGCACAAATGCTCTGTGCTAGGCAAATCATTAGCAAGGAATCTATGATCATTCCCACCTTAAACAAAATGGCTGATAACTTTGTGGCTTGAGGATACCCTAAAAAACTAGTTACACAATGTAAATCAAGTGTACTCACAATGGACCATAATAAATTAATTCATGAGAAGACTAAAAGAACATCTCACAACCACATAGCATTTGTGTACACCTTTTACGATCTATCCTCCCAAATCTCTCGAGTTATCAATCACCATTGGCACATCATTCAACAGTCATATCCACACAACCGAGAATTTCAACAACCACCTCTTCTCTCCTATAAACGTGCCCCCAACCTTAGAGATAAACTTGTTAAAACTGATGTTTCCATCAAAACTGGTGAAGGGCAATGCTACCTTACGTTAAATAGCAGGGGTTCATTCCCCTGCTGCCATTGCATTAATTGCCCTAGGATGCTTAAAGGCCCAAGTTTTACACACCCAAGGACTGGTAAAACGTACACAATTAAACATTATCTCACTTGTACATCTACTTACGTGGTGTACATATTAATGTGTCCCTGCAAACTTTTATATGTTTGTGAAACAACCGGAGAATTTCGAGTTTGATTCAGCCAACACAGATACACTGTACGGAAAAAAATGACTCGACCTCCCAGTTTCAAAACACTGCACAGAAGCTGGCCATAGTGAAAATGATCTTAAATTTATTCTTGTAGATCAGATTCCCCCTCCAAAAGAGGAGGTGATCGCACTGCAGCCCTGATGCGTCGAGAGCTGCAGAGGGTTTTTGACCTACAAACTCTGCGCCCCCAGGGCCTCAATGCTGAATTTGTGATTCCACATAATATTTAGTGCATGTATCATCCGCACTTGGGACTTTCTGTAGATTGTCTGTACCCATGTTGGTATGGAAAATTGTACTTTTAGTGCCAATCCTTTTTTTTGTATACTGTAAATAATCCCCTCTTTTATTTATAGTATTTATAAATTTTGTGTACTTATATTATTCTCTTTTTTCTTACAGAGCGGAATGGATGGTCTCTGCATGCAAAAATACCCCATTTATATCCAGCGGGATGACAACTTACCTGGAAAATTCTACTTGTTGCTATACTATTATATCGGCCATCAGTGTGCATATGCCATATTTCCTCCCCATTTTTTTCCTCCTTTTTTTTCCCCCCTTCTTTTTTTCAAAAGGTCCAGTGTATGTGAAGCATGTGGATTTGGACACATTGCACATGGGGTCTGCTCTACCCCTTCCCCTATGAGCTGGTCCCTAAGTTAGTCCCCAGCTTGCTCTCCAGTGCTGGAGATACATACCGATGTACCACCACTATCCCTCTGGAGATGTATTCAGAATAGGGAATGAGGACCCGAGGGGGTTAATGTAATTATTGTGTCCGATGTATAACTGTGTCGCATGGGTGAGGACCTTGAAGAGTAGGCATTACCTATTCAGTTCTCACCTCTATACGTGCTGCCCATAAAACCATCTCCTACATTTATTCACTTCCTGGCATTATACCTTCTTAAATATGGCCGGCGCTACTACATAACATCAGTGCGCGTGCGCGTTAACTTAGACACATGCACACCTTGTTTTCTACTCTTTGCCCTGATTCAATATGTCCGTGCGACGCACACCTCCAATGTGCGCCTGAGCGCATCTATCACGCGCTTTCCAGGCACACAATGCATCCCTGCTGTTTCCGGTCAGCATGTGGCGTCTATACACCATGCTGCCACCGCTGACACATCATGTTTACACCGGCATGCAAAGCCCACCCTCGTCCCCGCCTCTGTAAGCTCTTTTAATATCTTTATCACTATACAGTAATGTATTTTATATTCACTTGTACATTATTGAAGTTGCGCACATTGGATATGATTATTTCGGCTAGTCTGATCCTTATGTTCACTATATGATCACTGTATTACTTGTGTTAATCCTTTGTTATGGTCCATATGCAAATTATACTCCTATGTCTAATTAACTGATGATATCACTTCCTTGACCATATAAATTGTATCACTTGCACCATGTACTTTGCTTGAGAAAGGCTGCATTGTAGCAGCTGAAACGTTGTCATGTGTTGCTTAAAGGAATAAACACTATCCACTTTTTTACTACGTTGGAGTGCTGCAGTGATCTTTTCCAGCTTCTGTCTATTTTGGAAACCTGTAATCTAGCAAGTCTGCTCTGATCTGCACCCACCTTCATTGGACATTTTTTGGAGTGTTGCTACCTTCTTTCTCTATCTATCTATCTATCTATCTATCTATCTATCTATAATCTATCTATCTACCTGTCTGTCTATCTATTCATCTAAATTTCCCAGGAGAGCAGCACAACTAAAAGAAGATCTTCATATAGATGGTGCATGCTGGCTAGGGACCTTGGTGAGGAGTCCACAATTGCAATACAAATACCAGACTCCAGCAGCACACAAGTTTGATTAAAAAGATGAAGGTTTACTCCATCATCATCCCAGTGTTACAGAAGCAACGTTTCTGCGACCTCACATCGCCATTCTCAAGCTCAACTACATGACCAAGGGTGCAGTCTATAATTTGTAAGCCACCAATAGAGCAACTGTGAAGTCCTATACAAATGGAGTATTAAAGATGAAAATACCAGAGTGGAATGTGTTTAATATTTAGAACAATATTAATTATACAGGTGTCAGTATGGCCCAAATTGTCCGTTGGGTGCAGAATAATTTGAAGTGTTGCAGCAGTAGGTGACTAGAACATATGTGGCAACGCCTGCTATTGGCAGATGTTGATTACACTAGTTCTCATCTGCAGCGCTGGGTGTTCATTCATCGGGCACATACAGGCGTGAATCTATACTGCAACTCTTTATTGAGCCATGCCAGCTCTATCTGCAATAAACCCCCGCAGTAATGAACACTGGACCTCTGACACTATATGAGAAATTATCTTTCTATAGACATGGGCTATTTTTCCCATAACTAAGATGGCGACATTTCCATACATGCATACATTTCCATCCATAATGCATGCGCATTACGTCACTCCCTGCGCATACTCCAATAGGTCACACAATGGCAGAAACTCCAACACAATTGGTGGGGTCCTCTGCAGCTGCGCAGTGACCATCAGCACACGCTCCGTACAGAGACACACGTGGAAACAGCGGCTCTGTTGGGTAAGTGCACTTATTCTGTAAAGTACGTATTTATGAATATTTTCAAGAATATCATGTTGAGTATCAACGAATCACTATGCACGGATGAGTACATGTGATGATAAAGTAAAGAAACACCGAAATGGTCACTGGAATAATGAACATGGATCACTGCAGTAACACTTTATTATTTATGTAACACTGTTTATTTTTGTATTTGGCATGCATTATGCAATTAACACTGTCAATCAATTATGTAATTATGCTATTATGTGAACACTTTTAGGACTGCACCCTTGGTCATGTAGTTGAGCTTGAGAGTGGCGACGTGAGGTTGCAGAAACATTGCTTCTGTAACACTGGGATGATGATGGAATAAACCTTCACCTTTTTCACCAAGCTTGTGTGCTGCTGGAGTCTGGTATTTGTATCTATCTATCTATCTACCTATCTATAATATGTCTACCTACCTGTCTGTCTATCTATCCATCTATCTCATATCTATCTATCTCTTGTGGTCGGGTTACCATAAGTGAACTGTAATGAAAACAACCAACCTAAAGATCCATGCCTGATGTTTGCCCGGCCGGCCGAATAGGGTAACCTATGAAAAGAAGGGGGCTACCCATAAGGATAAGTTAAGATAAATAACCTAAAAAGACAGAGGGTGGGAGAATGCAAACTGACGGCAGGGACGGTAGAGACCCAGCATCCAGGGTCTCTGTTAGATATAGTGCCCAGACTCCTCCCACAAATTAGGTTAACTGTTTCAGCTAACCTACACTTGTGGTTGTGTTACCATACGTAATAATAACTGTAATGAAAACAACCAACCTAAAAAACCATGCCTGATGTGTGCCCGGCCGGCCGAATAGGGTAACCTATGAAAAGAAGGGGGCAAAACACCAACTGATAGGAAATGTATTTTTATTGAAATAATCGTACAAATTAAACATTAGCCAACTGATTAAAGGCTCTTGCCATTTCCACCTGAGTGTCAGGTATGTACCTGTGGCAACACAGAGAATTCCAGCGGCCCAACTTCTTGATGACATGCGAAGGGATGGCATGCTTAGAAGCAGATGACGCTGCCCCCATCCTAAATGAGTGACCCGAAACTGTAGCCGTATCCATTCCTATGTTACGAACGAGTATTCTGACATGTCTCACAAAGTCCTTAGAGGACAGAGGGGATACTGAAAATGGAAGTAACGGGGAATCAAGTGGTTTAGAACGTAGTAACCTAAATGACTGCTGAAGGACCTTCACGGGACAACACTGATTGTTGGTGGGGTAGAAATTAACTTCAACTTGAAGTCAGACCCAAAAGGCAATAAGTGTTTGTCTTTTGGATTCCCTTCAAGGCTGTTTTAACCGGGGGAGCACTAAGAATGGATGGGAGACTAGTATGACTGAGGGAACGGTAATGCTGTATGTCTGCTAGGTATAACCTGATGGAGTTGTGTGGTAGTTTGAGTGATGAGTGGCAAAAGGAGACAAATGCTAGGATGTACTGAATATCCAGAGTGCAAGGTGACGGGTATTTATGTTGGAACTTGAGGAAAGTGTCTCAGGCTATTTTGAAAGATCTGGCAGTGTTATTTGCTAAAAAGTTATTTATTAGGTCTAAGACTCTTGAAAATTGGCTGTTCAATGTGCTGTTCAATCAATGTGCTGAAAGGAGGTGCTGGCGTGGCCATCCTGTCTGCTTCCGGCATAACTTGGCGGATGACCTGGAAATTGAAGGGAGAGAGTGTGTTAGCAGCAACATTCTTTTTCCCTTCTATGTGAACACACTCTATGTGAAAATTTTGAAATAGGGCTGTGTGAGTAAGTCTGCGGAGAAATGACATAATGATAAATGATTTTGACCTGCCCTTGCATATAATGTCGCGGGTGACCATGTTGTCCGTTTGAAAAACCGCTGTCTGCCCTTGCCAAAGATGACCCCAGGTCTGTGCAGCTGCCACGATCGGAATGATCTCAAATAGGGCTGAGGTGGTTGAAAACTCGGGCAAAGCTAGCAGTTCGGGAGGCCAAGTACCTGGCAACCAATGAGATGAAGAAATAGCAGCGTAACCTGCTGAGGCTGCCACATTGGTGACAACTGGTGAAAACTGATTGGCTCTGGGGATAAACATGGAGACCCCGTTCCACCCCGTCAAGTACTGGTCCCACATTATTAAATCGGCTTTGGCTGCCTGGTCAAGGACCACAGGAGAATACGCATCAGGGGCTGATGGTAGGAGGGCCAACAACAGAGAAACAAAGGCCCTGCCCTGAGGAATGGTCCTCATAGCAAAATTTAACATGCCTAACAGACTCTGAAGCTGCTGTCTGTTTGTCACCTGTGAACATGCCATGCTGTGAATAAGTGCCCGAATGCGATCCAGCTTCTCCTGTGGTAGCCTGGCCACCATGTCTATGGTATCTAAGATAACCTATAGGAATGTGATGGATGTGGAAGGACCTTCTACCTTCTTATCTGCCACGGGTACATTCAGGCAATAAAAAACTGATAAAAGTGTCTCTAGGTCCCTAGACAGACAAGTTGGACCTTCAAGCAGAAGGAAATCGTCCAGATAATGTAAAACATTTGCACATGGCCAATGAATAATCAAAATCCACTCTAAAGCCGAAGCAAAGGTATCAAATAACCAAGGACTGCTCTTAGACCCAAAGGTGAGGCGTGTTGCAAATTAGTATTGCCCACACCACTTAATCTCATGCCATTGCCACAGATCTGGAGGAATTGGCAACAGCTTAAAGGCGTTAGAAATAGCGGCTTTAGACAGCCAAGTGACGGAGCCAAGGTGTAAGATCGGCTGAACGGCTATGTCAACTGATGTGTATTTCAGGGTGAATTCCACTGATGGTATGAGTGAATTAAAGCTGGGGACAGTTGAAGAATGGGGTGCGGACAAATCGTATATCAATCTGTATTTATTAGAAAATTTCCCACGCGCCACACCAATTATACTCACCCTCCACTGATTAAAGGGAGCCCTGGAGAAAGTGCCAATCACAAACCCTTTAGAAACCTAATTTCTTAACAATTCTGAAACTACCTCGGGGTTACTGGCAGCAGACTGGAGGTTCCTGCACACAAAGGTATCGTGAGGTAAGCTTACCAGACCGGTATTTAAACCATTATCAAAGCCCTTGCACAAGAATTCTGCCAGCTCTGGTGCAGGGTGGCTGCACAAATAAGCCTGGAGAACCTCGGTGTTAACCCCACCTAGACACGCCTCAAGACCTGTCTTTTTGGGGCACTGACTTTTAGGGTCAGTAGATGGCTGAACCAACATGATGAAAGATTGAAGTTATTGCAGATTTGAGCATTAACTACATAATGAACCGGTCTACCTAGTTTGTCAACAGTAGGGCCTGGCTGTGATTTAGGCACAACTCCATTGTCTGCGGCTGAGGTGCTAGCTACGGCATTAGGGTACCAGTTTGTGGCATGGGTGGAGGACTGGAAAACGGCGCAAAGTGGTGCCCTAAGGCAAGCGAAATAGTTCAGTGTCTAATATTGCCCAATTCGTTACCTGCTGAAATTGAGAGAGGGTGACTGCTGCTTTAGTGGAAAAGGATCGGTGATAATCGTAAAACGAGAATCACCCTTAATTATGTCCTAAATCCACTAACTTGTGGAGATACTGGTCCAGTTCTATTCTCCTATTGGGGTTGACCGCACAAACAACATCCCTATAGAGCCCGAATGCTATTACAAATTCAGGGATGTTCAGCTTCTTATTGAGCCGAGGATCTCTGGCTTTCACAATAACTGACATTTCACTGCATGCGAAGGTCTTATTATCCAACACATCTTGTGAGGCCACCAGGAGAGATGTTAAATTTACATCCTTCCCCTCTAGGATATCTTTCCTGATGGCCTCAGGAATGAAGTGAGCAGGAATGAGGCTCACGGTGGGAGAGGACGTACCTGGAGAGGTTAAACCAGGTGAAGAAGTGGCAGCAGATGCCGCAGCAGCTCCCGGCCCTGAGGGAACCGTAGGTGCTGTGGGGACAGCGGTCACTGTGGTAGCAGCAGGTGCTGGGGTAGCGACAGAACCTGATGGGCCAGCAACCTTGGTGGAGACACCAGGCATTCAGTGGACTCAGGAGAGACCACTGCAGCCACGGGACTAGCGCGAGACTCCAGTGCTATTAGCCTATCTTGCATGTCCTGCATGGATGTGGATAAGGAATTTAGGATCATATGAATTTGGACTAGCGAGACAGATTCTCTGTCTGCCTGATCTTGGGGGCCCGGAGTACCATGAGAGCAAAGGATCCTGAACAGTTCTGCTTTCATGGTCGTGGCAGGGAAAGGGATGCCCCGACGATGCAGTTCTTCTGTGATCTTTGGAATGGTCCAGGCCCTGAGCGACTGGACGCTCCCCAATGATGATGATCTGGCAGGCGAGGGGAGAACAGCTGCCCCTTCCATACTTTCAGAGATAAGAGATATCCCCTAAAACAATAACAATAATAAAACCATCAGGAAAAACCTTACGACCTGTACCCCATTCTCAGACAAAAGAAGACAAATGTGAGGCGCGTGGATTGACAAACAATCTGCCTCGGGAGGTGCTTAGAGACAAGACAAGTGAATTACATAAGACAGACTACGAGGCACAAGGATTGACGAGGATTGACACCTCTACTGGCGACCCCCCCCTCTTAACTATATTCACCCCTGAAAGCGATACAACCCTAAAACATGAGGCTGACCTGGCAATCCACCTCTGAAAAAAGACGTATAGATGCAACAGCGTAACTAGTGAACCAGGTAACTTCCCCTTTAGTACTAGGTGTGTGATGATAAGTTATAATAAAAAGTATAGTCTGTGAGCATCCAGTAAAACAATTAAACATATTGACCCTAACATCAAGATTAAACAATAAGTAACACAGTGAGCGCACCAATAGTGACTTTACATCAGCCTTCCATAAGCATGACAGTGACTCCTGCAGCATTCGAGGACGCACAGGGGGAATTGTGTACAGACTGCGGTCACAGTGTTCATGACCCCCGGCAGCCCTGCATGGCTCCCTTGTCCCCTCAGAACATTGAAGGGCGCAGTAACTGTCTTTGAACATGCCACTCCGCAATGTTCGCATGTGGGCACGTGTGCGCCGGTAACCATGACACCGCAGAAACAAAGCGTGACGTATGCGCCTGTACCTCCTAAGCAGGGCCAGACTTGCCTACCAGTATACCAGAAAAATTCCAGGTAGGCCGCTCACCCTGGGGCCGGCCTCTGCTCAGTCACCTGACCCGTTCATGTAGATTGGAGTACGGCACACTAGCATACAAGGGCCTGATACTAGTATCAGGACCTTGTATCCAGGCGCCGCAGATTGGCGGAATATAAGTTCCCGGCCCTGCCACTCACTCCACTCACCTTCTCCGAGGAGGCAGCGCAGGACGTCTGCTGCGTCAGGGCACGGGCGGCGCAATGATATGACGCCATCACACAAGTATTTGTTTTACAAATACCGTATTTATCGGCGTATAACACGCACTTTTTAGGCTAAAATTTTTAGCCTAAAGTCTGTGTGCGTGTTATACGCCGATACACCCCCAGAAAAGGCAGGGGGAGAGAGACCGTCGCTGCCCGCTTCTCTCCCCCTTCCTTTCCTGGGGTCTAGAGCACTGCTGTCGGCCCTTCTCCCCCCCTGGCTATCGGCGCCGCTGCCCGTTCTGTCCCCCGGCGCCGATAGCCAGGGGGAGAGAAGCGGCGCCGACAGCCAGGGGGAGAGAAGGGGCAGCGGCACCCATTGCCGGCGCCGCTGCCCCGTTGCCTCCCCCCATCCCCGGTGGCATAATTACCTGAGTCGGGTCCGCGCTGCTGCAGGCCTCTGGCGTGCGTCCCCGGCGTCGTTGCTATGCGCTGAACGGCGCGGCGCATGACGTCAGTGCGCCGCGCCGTGCATAGCAACGACGCAGGGGACGCACGCCGGAGGCCTGCAGCAGCGCCCCTTCTCTCCCCCTGGCTGTCGGCGCCGCTTCTCTCCCCCTGGCTATCGGCGCCGGCAATGGGGCGCCGGCACCGATAGTCAGGGGGACAGAACGGGCAGCGGCGACGATAGCCAGGGGGTGAGAAGGGCCGACAGCAGTGCTCTAGACCCCAGGAAAGGCAGGGGGAGAGAAGCGGGCAGCGACGGCCTCTCTCCCCCTGCCTTTCCTGGGGGTATATCGGGGTATACACGCGCACACACGCACCCTCATTTTACCATGGATATTTGGGTAAAAAACTTTTTTACCCAAATATCCTTGGTAAAATGAGGGTGCGTGTTATAGGCCGGTGCGTGGTATACCCCGATAAATACGGTACTGCCACTGAACATGAGGAGGATTGGGGGGGGAGTCTGCCTGTGGATCTATCTGCCTAATGTAAAGGGGGGGAAGCCTGCCTGTCTTTCTACCTATCTGCCTTATGTAAAGGGGGGGGGAGCCTGCTTGCTTGTCTATCTATCTGCCTAATCTAAAGGCATCTAATCTGCCTAATCTACAGCCTGCCTGCCCGCCTATCTCCTAATTTAAAGGGGGGGGGGGAGAGCCAGCCTGCCTGCCAACCAACATATATTCAGTGGGCAGGGCCGGAACATCATTGGCGCTCATGGAGCGCCTGCTCCGGGCCCCGTTCCCGCAGGGGGCCCCCATCACATTCGGGACATCCCTGTGTCCCGAAAAATCTTTTCAAGACACAAGGATGTTACCTCTCTGCGGCCCAGCATTAACTTTAAAAACGCAGGGGCCGCCAGGAGGTAGCGCACACAGGGACATCACTGACATCCCATGCGTGCGCCCATAGGAGAAGAGCGGAGCAGTGAGGAGGACGCCTGCGCATGGTAAGTATCCAGCACGTCATCTTTAGTGTTCCAACCTCCGGTCCCGGGACCTACTGCTATGGCCCATAGGCCATAGCAGTAGATCGTGACTCCGGACTGGAGGGGAAGAGCGGAGCAGAGAGGAGGACGCGTGCACATGGTAAGTATCCAGCAACAGCACGTCATCTTCAGTGTTCCGACCTCTGGACCCGGGACCTACTTCTATGGCTGCCGAGCCTCGATGCGTATGCCCGAACATTGCTGTAAATAGAAAACATAACCAATAGCGTAGGCAAGCTGCGTTCTTGCCTGACCCCTGGACCACTCGTGGGGGGGTTGTTAGGCAACGGAAGTGACCCAAACTGAACGCAAACTGTGAGGAACCCAAACTGAACGCAAACTCACGGTAGAGTGTATGGTAGAGGGTCTCTGTTAGATATAGTGCCCATACTCCTCCCACAAATTAGGTTAACTGTTTCAGCTAATCTCCACATATCTATCTATCTATCTATCTATCTTATATCTATCTATCTATCTATCTTTCTATCATCTCTCTTTCATATCTAGCTATATATCTATTGATCTGTCCACTTACCTACCTATCATTTACCTATTTGTCATCTAGCTATCTAACATATGTAATCTACCTGTTTAAGATTTTATCCTTTATTTATTTTTGCAAAAAAAAAAAATTTGATACAAGACACTCGAGTATACCCTCATGAGTTAACAGTAACCACAAGACACTGCTAAAGTAGATACAGGATGACCTTGTCAGAAACACTCACAGACTCCTGCCAGCAATTCTCTTCCCCACCGCACGCCATCTCTAATGGAAAAGCTGTGTACGACCTCTATAAATTATTAATATTTCTATGTTACAAGACATTACTCCAGAAGCACCAGGGGTCTACAGCCAAATAGTGTCCATACTGTAGAATACACTCCTGGGGAAATATGTATATAATACCATTTGTGTATTCTAATCTCCAACCTACTTTAGTATATAAATCTTTTTTGGTCTTACAATAGTCAGTAGTCTCTTCCTGGGATTTTCACGGCTTGCAAGCTGCTTGGTTTTCCCATGGGCTGAACCATTTCAGGTTTAATTTTAGGTGTTGACTGAGATGAATGACTTGAAATTACTTCCAACTTTTAGCCCATCTAAAATGTCAAATAAACTTTAACCGGTGGGTGCCTGGGGGATACAATGTGGTAGGTCTGAAAATGGATTCTTGGATATCTTGATATAGCGGAGCCCCCTATAGAGAATATGGGTCACAGTATAACATTTAAACAGGCACAAAGACAAGCAAATCCCTGATGAAGTTACTAAGCAGCCAAATTGCTAAATCACTTCAACCCCATAGAACATATGGAAGGTCACTTCATTTATATCAGGATTTATTTACTAAGGCAGGGTTTCCCAATCAGAGTGCCCCCAACTGTTGCAAAACTACAACTCCCAGCATGGCCGGACAGCCGTTGTTTTAGGGACATACCAGTTTCCTCAGTGTCAGCGGTGGACATATCTCCTGTGCAGCTTGTTCAGTTGCACAGGGGCCCAGCATGTGAAGGGGCCCATCACCCTTTCGCTGCGTCGCCACTGCTCACTGTTCTAAAGTGGCTGCGGCGCATAAAAGCCCAGCTGGCACTTTAGACAGTGAGTCTGCAGCCGGCAGACCTGGGTCTGACGAGTAACGTTGCGCAAGTGACATCCTCCCACAGACCCACGCAGGAGGACATCAGTGACTTCACTCGTCAGGCCACTGCCGGATAGAAGCGCCGCACAGGCCAGGTGAGTGTGTCTATGTGTGTGTCTGTGTATGTGTCTATGCGTATGTGTTTATGTGTGTGTGTCTATGTGTGTGTTGGGGGGCTATGCTACCTAACGTGGGGAAACTATGCTACCTAATGTGCGTAATCTATGCTACCTAATGTGGGGAAACTGCTACCTAATGTGGGGAATCTATGCTACCTAATGTGGGGAAACTGTTACCTAATGTCGGGAATCTATGCTACCTAATATGGGGAAACTATGCTACCTAATGTGGGGAAACTGCAACCTAATGTGGGGAATCTATGCTACCTAATGTGGGGAAACTGCTACCTAATATGGGGAATCTATGCTACCTAATGTGGGGAAACTGCTACCTAATGTGGGGAATCTATTCTACCTAATGTGGGGAAACTATGCAACCTAATGTGGGGAATCTATGCTACCTAATGTGAGGAAACTGTTACCTAATGTGGGGAATCTATGCTACCTAATATGGGGAAACTATGCTACCTAATGTGGGGAAACTGCAACCTAATGTGGGGAATCTATGCTACCTAATGTGGGGAAACTATGCTACCTAATGTGGGGAATCTATGCTACCTAATGTGGGGAAACTGCTACCTAATGTGGGGAATCTATGCTACCTAATGTGGGGAATCTATTCTACCTATTGTGGGGAAACTGCTACCTAATGTGGGGAATCTCTGCTACCTAATATGGGGAAACTATGCTACCTAATGTGGGGAAACTGCTACATAATGTGGGGAATCTATGCTACCTAATGTGGGGAAACTGTTATCTAATGTGGGGAATCTATGCTACCTAATATGGGGAACTATGCTACCTAATGCGGGGAAACTGCAACCTAATGTGGGGAATCTATGCTACCTAATGTGGGGAAACTGTTACCTAATGTGGGAAATCTATTCTACCTAATGTGAGGGAACTATGCTACCTAATGTGGGGAAACTGCTACCTAATGTGGGGAATCTATGCTACCTAATGTGGGGAAACTTTTACCTAATGTCAGGAATCTATGCTACCTAATATGGGGAAACTATGCTACCTAATGTGGGGAAACTGCTACCTAATGTGGGGAATCTAAGCTACCTTATGTGGGGAATCTATGCTACCTAATGTGGGGAAACTATGCTACCTTATGTGGGGAAACTATGCTACCTAATATGGGGAGTATATGTTACCTAATGTAGGGAATCTATGCTACCTAATGTGGGGAAACAATGCTACCTAATGTAGGGAATCTATGCTACCTAATGTGGGGAATCTATGTTACCTAATGTGGGGAATCTATGCTACCTAATGTGGGTAAACTATTCTACCCAATGCGGGGAAACTGCTACCTAATGTGGAGAAACCATGCTACCCAATGTGGGGAAACTGCTACCTAATGTGGGGAAACTATGCTACCCAATGTGGGGGAACTGCTGTCTACCAAATGCGGCAGATTAATGTGAATTACAGTGCAATTTTATGGCATTTATTTTCTTTTTTTGAGGGGGGGGGGGCATTCTTTGCACAGGGCCCTCTGCTGTCTGTGTCTGCCTCTGCTCAGTGTAGTCCATAAATGCCATTATTTTTGGTATAGAGGGAGAAGGTGTTCCTGATGCTTTGAGTTATACCAAGATGCTATGTGAGTAGACGTGAGAAAAAAAAAACAAAAAAACAGCAGAGCAGTAAGGAAAGGGTTACCCTAAACATGGAAGGTGATTCATACTGGGTACTACTATAGATGGCATGTAGGGGGAGAAGAGGATATTAATGTGCTGGTTTTGCAAGGTGCTATAAAAAGAAAGGAAATAAACAGCAGCAACTAAGCAATAAGATGGTAACACTAAAGAGTAGCCCACAAATAGTCATATCCCACAAAAAAAGTTACTGTATATGTTACTCAGTACCTAATCCTGGTAATGTACATATCATTTTTATGTGTCTAGCACCTATATTTCTCTACCAAATACCTTCTATCTGTTGCTCACTTGGTTTATCATTCTGTGCTCTGGAGGGGGCGTGTCCTCACTCTGCACGACTCATCTTCCTCACTGAGTGCTGGGTCTCTTCATCCAATCACTGCAGGCTGCACTGTAACCCCCTCCTCTCTGTTTCATGCTGCAGTCTGATAAGACAGGAGAGAGCACAGAGGAGTGCTAGTCCTGTCCTCACTTCCTGGACTTTGTCCCTGCCTTTGCTCCAGCTGGGATAAAGATGATGCTACAGCAGGACAGAATTATATTCTGGATGGTATGAGGACCTCTAGTGGTGTTTTTATTAGCCATGAGTTCTATAAAAAGAAAATACTAATTTCTTATGAAGGATATTAGAAGAGGTCAATGTTTTGTCCAGATATAAAACATATGAAAAGATTTTTGAATCTGACAGTGTTCATTTAAGCTCTGCTGCTGCTTATTTGAGAGGAAAGCCTTGATTTACCTTGCATGGACAGTACAGATCCTCTGGAAAATCAGATGCAGGTGCACAGTCTATCTAATCTGTCACTCACATAGCACAAGTTAAGCCATGCCCTTCCTATAATATCTCTTGTTGAGACTGTTAGGCCAGGTTCACACATTGAAATTTCCGTGCGGAATTCCACATTGGAATTCTGCTCGAACATTCCGCTGCAGGAGAGTCCCATTGAATTCAACGGAATTCTACTGTGCTGTGCACATGGCGGACTTAAAACAGTGCATTCCCATGCAGTCCTAGCGCTGGCATGTTATGCCGTCACCCGCAGTCCGCGGAATGTCCACACAATGATTTTCCTTGTGGACATTCCGAAGTTTGAACATAGCTTTATGAATCTAACAACAAGCTGTTTTTTTGGTAAATAAAAGGATTTCCAAAAATGTAAGCATTCACATAAGCTATTGTTTGAAAGAGCAGTGAGCATTTATTAGATAACTTCAGGAACCATTATGGAGTTATTGAAAAGGCCAAAAGATCTTTGAAAAACCTCTGAAATAGCTCTAAAAAAATGCAAAATGTTAAATACATTTGCATACAAAATAGAAGGGGTTATATGGAAAAAAATAGGAATAAATTTTTTTTTCCATCAGAAACAGCGCCACTCATGTCTATAGGCTATGTCTGGTACTGCAGCTCAGTCGGACTCACCTGAATGCTATACCTGAAGATTCACTGTTTTTGGAAAGGAAAAGCTAAGTTTGAAGATTTCAAACTATAAAAGTAGCTGTCATATATGATTACAAGGACAAACCACAAGAGAAAAAAAAACAAAACAAAATTAAGCTCTTACGTTTTTTCTTTACAATGTCTCTTTAAGGATTTAGCTAAACAGGTTGAAGGATTGTCAGACTAGAAGGGCAGATTATTTTCTGCTCTCAAAATTCCATGGTATAAATCAAATGTCACGTCAATCCTTTTACTCAAGGTAACCTGGAATTTTATAAAGGTGTAATTTAATGTCGACTAATTGAATTACCTCTCCGAAAAAAAATAATATCACCAGGTCACGGACGCTGCGGCTACTACCTCAAATTAAATCTCCAGAACTAATTCCTAAGAGCGCTGTGGATAAAGTAAAGATTTATGTAGAATGGAGATCAGCCACATGATCGTATTGAAATGTAATATTGCATAAAAATAGGTTTATGGGGAGATCCATAAGAAGGTCGGCAGCCAATAAATGTCATACACTTTTTCAATGTGATTAGGATATATTGTAAAGCAGTGTTTCCCAACCAGGGTGTCTCCAGCTGTTGCAAAACTATTACCCCCAGCATGGCTGTCCAGGCATTCTGGGGTTTATAGTTTTGCAATAGCTGGAGGTACCCTGGTTGGGAAACACTGCTTTACAATATATCCTAATCACACTGAAAAAATTGTTGTAGTTTTGCAACAGCTGGAGGCACCATGGTCTGGAAACACTGTTGAACAGTAGAAACCTCTTTAAGAAGACCACCCAACATTTATTGGAAAAGTGGTCATCCATGGGGCGGTCTTCTCAAAGTAAAATGGCCTTTTTGCCAGACCCAAACGGAGACCAGAAATAGACCCAGGCATTTTGGAACATGCAGACCTTTTTTTTGGGGGGGGGGGGGGTGTTGGTCCGAGCTCGGACTCGCAAGCTACAACTTCCATCTTGCCTGGAAAGCCTCAGGCATGATGGGAGTTAAAGTTTTGTAACAGCTGGAGAGCCACCTGACCAATCATCACTGCAGAAGTGACTACAGCAGCGATAGGACAGCCATTCAGAATACACAGTGATATCAGTCAACTAAGTGATGTTTTCTCGGTTAGCGTTCCTTTTCCTTTCTTCTTTATCTTGTCCAGATGCCAGGACTTCTTTCAGCTACATCTTCCTCTGCAGAGTTTGACATCCGGACTTCATTGGTTCCGCACTTTGTCAGCAGTTCCTCATCCTCTATGAAGACAATTATCATTATAACCCTGCCAGATATTGTGCCCCCTAAATTTAATCCTGTCAGACATCGTGCCTCCTGAAAATAATTCTGCCATCACACCCCCTCCCATAGACATGAATTAAGGGGGCGTGACGTCGCATCTCTGCCTGAGGAGCAGCTCCCCATACAGAATGCCGGGAGCTGCATGGAGTTAGCAGGGGGGGTCCCAGTGGCGGGACCCCTGCGATCAGACATCTTATCCCCTATCCTTTAGATAGGGGATAAGATGTCTAAGGTCGGAATACCCCTTTAAACAGAGGTACAGTGGTCAGCCTTTTATGGTTTGAGCACAGCATTTTCAGATTGTAATACTTCAACTACAAAAAATGTTTTGATGCTTAAGACACTATAGGGGAGATTTATCAAAACATGTCCAGAGGAAACATTGCTCAGTTACCCATAGCAACCAATCAGATCACTTCTTTCATTTTCACAGGCCTTTTCAAAAATGAAAGAAGCGATCTGATTGGTTGCTATGGGCAACTCAGCAACTTTTCTTTGGACAGGTTTTGCGAAATCTCCCCCTAACAGTTTACACATGAGTAGGGGGGTCTGTGGACAAAGTGTCATTTGTTTTAAGGCAGGTGTTTTTAGTGGGGGAATAGTTAATAGAACGGTAAAAACTTGAAAGAATTGATTGGGGTCCATCGGGTGTTCCGTATTTTAGAAGAAAAATTGGACATCTACTATTTATTTCCTCCGCTCAATTTTTATCCTTCTGACGGGCTGGCCGACAGGGCTCCCTTTGGTGGTGCATGGCAAGAGCCCTTAGTTTTTCTCATCCTCCCTGTGTTACTTACAGTTACATTGGTTACAGGTTATAACTCCCACCAGCTTAGTCCGCTGTGGTAACTTTATTTGCTGGCGGTCTAATCACTTCTCAGTTATCAAGCAGATTTGTGAGCATAAACACTATAGATTTAAGACCATTCAGCCACGTGCGCCAGCTATTGAATCAGAGAATGACTTGTTTCAAGCCGTAATGTAATTTCAGCTGCGTTATCGGGAGGATATATCTTTGGATTTTTAAGGGCAGCTGTGTAGCTTTCAAAACATCACATCAGAGGCCAAGTCCCCCACAGTGAACGATTTGTGTTGCCCACTTATAATGGACAATGCTGCTTTGTCATCTATGATTTTAGATGTATGTAGGGCAGTGTTACTTTTTCTCACATTACCACTTACAATGGCATCGACAAAAAGAACAATCTCCAAATAATTTCTTAATAGAAATTATATTTTTAGAACTATGCCCAGGCATAGTTTAGGTGCTAAATAGAAAAATATATAATAAAAATGTTAATATATTTACCTCCCAGTCCCATTACACAGCACTTCCAGGATCGGGCCCAGCACCTACAATTGCCTGCTAGCCAGTAATATGATATGCATATGTTAAATCTGCAGCGGATCCTGTATGTGTGAATGCACCCTTAGGGTAGGGTCCCACACGTGTAGCCCTGTGTTTCTGCTAATATGAGAATATGCTTCGTATATGCTTCGTGGGACCCTACCCTTAAAATATACCTGTCATTTGGACAGATATCTAGGAAGATTTATCACAACCTGTGTAGATGAAAAGTTGACCAGCTAGCCACAGAAACCAATCAGATTGCTTTTTTCAATTTTCAAAGACCTCTTTAAAAATAAAAGAAGCAATCTGGTTGCTATATGCAACTGGTCAACTTTTTCATCTGCACAGGTTTTGCTAAATCTCCCCTTTTATCTTGCAGTTTTGTTACATCATCAGTCACGTTGGGCAGGGATAGAGTGCAGCCCTGAACTTGCCCACTCCCTCTGTCCCTGCCTGCTTGCGTAACCATCCTAGGCAGTGGGTCCACAACAAAGGTGCCGGTCCCTTCCTAAATAAGTGATAGACAGTCAGTAGTCAAAACAATAAACTACAAAAATTGATAAAGGCCGGGAACAGCTGGAGGTACACAAAACTAACATAAAAAAACTAAACACACCCACAGAATACAAAGTCAACAAGCCGAGTCAAGGCCAGGAGGGAACGGAGTACAATAACAGAGAGCCAAAGAGTAGTCAAAAGCCAAGCCAAAAAGTAATAGAACCAGATAGACAATAATAATACAGAGGCAGCTAGTTACAGTTACAAGAACTTTCACAAGCAAAGCATGAATGGGAAAGGCTTCCTCATGTATGCATGTGCTGGTAGCAGGAGGATTCTAATTGGTTTAGCAAGCTGAACCACACCCATAAGCACAGAGGCGTAGTCCCAGCAACCAAAATAAACAACAGGGCTAGAAAGCGTTAACCCTACGGGTTCTGGCAGAACCAGTCATCACATTATCCTTTTAGAGAGGTGACAAGGTAATTTTAGAGCTCTCACTGCTGTTATTAGGTCCATAAGAGTCCCCTTCATGGCACACAGCTATTTCTCATTCTCTCAATTTCAGGGGGCTGGACTACAGCTGAACCGTTTGCTAGAAGTTCACACGCAGGCACTTCCTTTTCCTTACTTGTGTGATCAATCACAGCACAGCACCTAGTCCTTACTGCTAATCCATGATGATCTATTGCCGGTAAAAGTGGACTTGACTGAACAGGCTGGCATTTTGCTGTGGGATAAATTATAGTTCAACAATATCCAAGAAGGAAAAAAACATGTCTGCACTCACCATATGGAATGAAGAAAGTTGAAAAATGAAAAAAGACTTTATTGAAGCAGTTTCCATGTAAACAACATATTCGGACACGTTCGATGCATAATCCATACACAAATAATGTATGCCCAGGTGCAGGGAGTAGTAGGACAACAGTGCGGTTTTGCGTCAATGATGCATCATCCATAGACACCTGTGGTAGCCTGGGTAGGGTAGGGGTAGTAGGGGTGTTGCAGTACAATATGAGAAAGGGCGCTGTTAACCCTTGTCACTCGTGACGCCAGGGTGGGGATTAAAACTCTGTAGTGATGCTGGGCCTATCGTCACCCTTCCCAAGAGCGATAGGTGAGTGTAAAATAAATAGATTGTCCACAGCAGTGCTGAACTTAAAACTTGCAGGAATCTTTACTGAAGATTTTCTGTAAATGCATTAACGGTAACAGTCCAGATTACAGAGTCTTTACAAACAGCACAGCAGTGATTGACAGATGCTTAGGACCGGAAAGTTCTCTTAAGTTAAGGAAGATTGTACTTGCATAGATCCGCTGGATTTAGGGGTTAGATTAGGTTCAGAGGTCTTGCGGAGATAGCGGGGAATTGTAAGACCTATCCGTCTCTAGTGCAGGCCTAAGCCGCAAGGCTTTGGGCCTAGTAATTTGTCTTGTAAGCTGCGGAGGTCCTACCTCGTCCAGAGTCTGCAACCCAAGAGAGCGACAATATGGCGCAGCTCCCTTATATGGGCAGGGGCTGGCTGTTTTGGATTGGTCCACATCAGCTGTCACTCACCGTTACAATGGATTGTGGGTGATCACATGTCCAAAACCACCAAAGGTCCTTTAGCAAAAACCATAGAGTTCTGCAACCCGGTCACATGACCCGCAGGTCCTGCGACGCTAAAACAGTGAGTAATACCATATACATTCATTTATATACATAATATTTATAAATATTACATTACTAAGGGGTGACTAGGGATTAATTGAGGAAAGCGAGCCCTGACAGTCCTAGGGACTCTAACTTTGGGGACTAATAACCAAGGCACAGTATGAAATACGGTGCCGGGACACCACACACCATTTGCTCACCAGGTGTATAATTGCTGTGCTGCATTATGGCTGCTGTACACGCGTGCAGTGCCCATCCCCCGCCCTCCTTCTACTTGGTTAAATTATAGTACTCTACTTTAGATGGCATGTGGCAGGTGAAGGAGTTGCTTTAAAGTGCTATATGAGAAGAAATGATAGAAACTCTCAGTTGAAATGAAACCCTCAGATGAGAGAGAAGTTTTGATTTACATTTCAGGGACAGTGAGGATGCTCCTGGAGGAGGAAGACAGGCCAACAGATTGCAGGTATGCAGCCCAGGCTTTATTTGCCTCTGCACAGAGCAGAAGCTAAACCTTATCCCTACTTATTGTATCCTGTCCTGTCTGTTACTAGAGACAGGGTTCCCCTGACAACAGGCAATGAGCAACAGATTGCGGGAAACCTGGTGGTCAACACTTTTAAGCAGTTTTTCTGGAGTATGGATTATCTATTTTTGATAAATTAAGTGATTTGCAAATATGCTATAAATTACATGAAGGAAAGTTGTTTGAAATGACAGTGACTATTTAAAGTGGTTTTCGCATCTTATAGAGTAATGACATCTTGCTAAAATATGCCATTACTTTATGATTGGTAGGGATCTGACCTCTGGGAACCCCATTAATCCTGCCAATATAGGTGACTGCATCCCTTTCTGAGTTGTGTTCCTGTATGCCAATATAGGTGACTGCATCCCTTTCTGAGTTGTGTTCCTGTACAGTGGTCTTCTTGGCCCCTTGACTGGGCATGGGACTGCAGCTATTCCTATTCAGTTCCATGCCAAGCCATGGGGTCAGATGCCACAGTGTAGAGAAAAATAATGAAAGGGCAGAGCATTACACAAGCACTGTCCCACCACGCATGGTCCTACAACCGATATAGGATCTGAGGTGGTTACAGAGGTTGAAATATCCAACAACCATAAAGGAATAGCATAGCATAAAGGAATCCATTTATATGGATACACCTTAATAAAATGGGAATGGTTGGTGATATTAACTTCCTTTTTGTGGCACATTAGTATATGTGAGGGGGGGACTTTTCAAGATGGGTGGTGACCATGGCGGCCATTTTAAAGTCGGCCATTTTGAATCCAACTTTAGTTTTTTCAATAGGAAGAGGGTCATGTGACACATCAAACTTATTGGGAATTTCACAAGAAAAACAATGATGTGCTTGGTTTTAACATAACTTTATTCTTTCATGAGTTATTTAGAAGTTTCTCTTTGTTTACAGCTATTGACTAAATGTTCTGAATGCTGTTTTTGCTCTGAGGGGATTGGCCACTCCACGTGAATGCAAGTCTATGGGAGGGGGCGTGATGGCTGTTACGCCCCCTCCCATAGACTTGCATTCAGGGGGCATGGCCGTGATGTCACGGGGGACGTGGTAGACCCTCACAGCGCGAAAACAGAGTTCAGAACATTTAGTTCCACGCTGGCCAGCGGAGTACCCCTTTAATAGCTCAACCAAATCCCTTTTTGGCAGCATAAGCTGAGCAGAGACATATTCTGCTTTAGTTGATGATGATAAAAGTAAGACTGATTGACTAAGATTCTCCAAATTTAAACAAGTAGCTACAGTGGGGGGAAAAGTATTTAGTCAGCCACCTATTGTCCAAGTTCTCCCACTTACAAAGATGAGAGAGGCCTGTAATTTTCATCATAGGTATACCTCAACTATGAGAGACAGAATGAGAAAAAAATCCATAAAATCACATTGTCTGATTTTTAAAGAATTTATTAGCAAATTATGGTCAATAACAAAAAAATTACAAAAGTTCATCTCAATACTTTGTTATATACCCTTTGTTGGCATTGATAAAGGTCAAATGTTTTCTGTAAGTCTTCACAAGGTTTTCACACACTGTTGCTGGTATTTTGGCCCATTCCTCCATGCAGATCTCCTCTAGAGCAGTGATGTTTTGGGGCTGACGCTGGGCAACACAGACTTTCAACTCCCTCCAAAGGTTTTCTATGGGGTTGACATCTGGAGACTGGCTAGGCCACTCCGGGACCTTGAAATGCTTCTTACGAAGCCACTCCTTCATTGCCCAAGTGGTGTGTTTGGGATAAATGTCATGCTGAAAGACCCAGCCATGTTTCATCTTCAATGCCCTTGCTGATGGAAGGAGGTTTTCCCTTAAAATATCACGATATATGGCCCCATTCATTCTTTCCTTTAAATGGATCAGTTATCCTGGCCCCTTTGCTAAAAATCAGCCATAAAGCATGATGTTTCCACCCCATGCTTCACAGTAGGTATGGTGTTCTTTGGATGCAACTCAGCATTCTTTCTCCTCCAAACTCGACGAGTTGACTTTTTTCATCTGACTATATGACATTCTCCCAATCCTCTTCTGGATCATCCAAATGCTCTCTAGCAAACTTCAGATGGGCCAGGACATGTACTGGCTTAAGCAGGGGAACACGTCTGGTGCTGCATGATTTGAGTCCCTGGCGGCGTAGTGTGTTACTGATGGTAGCCTTTGTTACTTTGGTCCCAGCTCTCTGCAGGTCATTCACTAGGTCTCCCCGTGCGGTTCTGGGATTTTTGCTCACCGTTTTTGTGATCATTTTGACACCAGGGGATGAGATCTTGCGTAGAGCCCCAGTGCAAGGGAGATTATCAGTGGTCTTGTATGTCTTCCATTTTCTAATAATTGCTCCTGTGGTAACCTTGGTGGGGGTATAGGGTAGTTGGGTTGTTGCGGTTCTTGAATTATAAAGGGCGCTGTTAATCCTTGTCACTCGTGATGCCAGGGTGGGGGTTAAAACTCTGAGGTAATGCTGGGCCTATCGTCACCCTTCCCAAGAGCGATAGGTGAGTGCAGAATAATGGATTGTCCACAACCGGTGCTGAACTGAAAAACTTGTAGAAACTTTACTGAAGATTTTCTGTACATGCAGTAACGGTAACAGTCCAGATAATAGAGTCTATATATACAGCACAGCAATGACTGACAGTTGGTTGGGACCGGTGAGCTCTCTTTGGAGAAGGAGAATTGGATTGCATAGATCTGCTGGATTTAGGGGTTTGTTTAGGCCCAGTGATCTTGCGGAGATTTGCGGGGATTGCAGTAACTCACAATTTGGAATATGGCCGAGGCCTCAAGGCTTTGGCGTAGTGGTTGCCGATGACAACTGCGCAGATCCTACCTCATCAGCAGCCCACGAGGAAAGAGAAAAATTTATGGTCGCAGCTCCCTGACATGGGCAGGGGCTGAGCCATTTTAGATTGGTCCATACAGCTGTCACTCACCGTTACAAAGGATTGTGGGTGATCACCTGACTAGAACCACCACAGGTCCTTTAGCAAACCAAAGAGTTCTGTACCGTGTCACATGACCCGCAGGTCCTGCGATGCTAAAACAAGTGAGTAACACCATATACATATATTTACATAGATAATATTCATAAATATCAAGCATAAAGGAATAGCATAGCATAAAGGAATCCATTTATATGGATACACCTTAATAAAATGGGAATGGTTGGTGATATTAACTTCCTTTTTGTGGCACATTAGTATATGTGAGGGGGGGACTTTTCAAGATGGGTGGTGACCATGGCGGCCATTTTAAAGTCGGCCATTTTGAATCCAACTTTAGTTTTTCCAATAGGAAGAGGGTCATGTGACACATCAAACTTATTGGGAATTTCACAAGAAAAACAATGATGTGCTTGGTTTTAACATAACTTTATTCTTTCATGAGTTATTTAGAAGTTTCTCTTTGTTTACAGCTATTGACTAAATGTTCTGAATGCTGTTTTTGCTCTGAGGGGATTGGCCACTCCACGTGAATGCAAGTCTATGGGAGGGGGCGTGATGGCTGTTACGCCCCCTCCCATAGACTTGCATTCAGGGGGCATGGCCGTGATGTCACGGGGGACGTGGTAGACCCTCACAGCGCGAAAACAGAGTTCAGAACATTTAGTTCCACGCTGGCCAGCGGAGTACCCCTTTAATAGCTCAACCAAATCCCTTTTTGGCAGCATAAGCTGAGCAGAGACATATTCTGCTTTAGTTGATGATGATAAAAGTAAGACTGATTGACTAAGATTCTCCAAATTTAAACAAGTAGCAACAGTGGGGGGAAAAGTATTTAGTCAGCCACCTAAGGGGTTACTAAGGGGTGACTAGGGGTTAATTAGGGAAGCGAACCCCGCTAGTCCTAGGAACTCTGACTTTGGGGACTAATAACAAAGGCACAGTATGAAATACGGTGCCGGGACACCACAAACCCTCTTATTAAAACAAGTCGACCCCCGACGCCTGTCCCCTAAGGTAGAGGGACTAGGACAAGGACAGAATTATAAACATTCTATATACATTCTGAAGACATGTTCTTTTAATCTGACTAGTATCCTTACTAGACAACTATGAAGCTTACTAGACATTATAAAGCTATCTAGACATTATGAAGCTATCTAGACATTAGTTTCTAGCTCCTTAGAAATTTTTATAGCTCTCTATACATTTATGAGGCTAACTAGACATTAGTACATCTCTCTATACCTTTAGTTTCAAGCTGACTAAACATTTTTGAAATCTCACCAGAATTTCTTTTGTTTTGCCACGATGAGTCATCTGTCAGTACACAAAAGGGTATATTGGCTTGCCTGAGGCTATCTACCAATAAGGTTAGCTACTAGGGTCTATCGGTTACACGCTACTAAGCCCTAGAACACAACAGTATAACCTTACCTAGGTTACCTTTAGAAATACGTGTTTAATTTTAGCTCGCAAGAGCACCTACTGGCCAGGTAGAGCATCTCACACACGTAATAAAGAGAAAAGAGAATATTAGTGTACCTAACAGTGGCAGGAATTGGATATCAATAGGCTACAATTCCTAAAGGGTTTCTTGAGTGTGAGACATATTTTTATTTTGTGTATGTACTGAAGAAGACTGAGGTAGTACATTTAAGTGAGCAATTTAAGGTACTATGTGTGCAAGTACTGCTTAATGGTCAGTCTTGATATCTTAAGGGTAGTTTTTCATTGTTATATTTTCAGAGACAGGTGCTAGCGATTGGCGACTGGAATGCTACTCTTGGAGGGGCCGGGAGAGTCACCTATTTAGCAACTACTAAAACACCTTTTTAGTATTTCTATACATTTATATGTACATGTATACAAGAATTATTTACGTTTTTTTTTACTGTACACGTGCATCTAGCAGGTATTTTTCCGTGTACAACCTTTACGTACTTTTTTATGTACACAGACACAAGGCTATCTTTTTTTTCTGTGTACAAGGACCATATACTGTTACGCCGAGCGCTCCGGGTCCCCGCTCCTCCCCGGAGCGCTCGCAACATCCTCGCTACTGCAGCGCCCCGGTCAGATCTACTGACCGGGTGCGCTGCGATACCGCCCCCAGCCGGGATGCGATTCGCGATGCGGGTGGCGCCCGCTCGCGATGCGCACCCCGGCTCCCGTACCTGACTCGCTCTCTGTCGGTCCTGTCCCGGCGCGCGCGGCCCCGCTCCCTAGGGCGCGCGCGCGCCGGGTCTCTGCGATTTAAAGGGCCACTGCGCCACTGATTGGCGCAGTTGGTCTAATTAGTGTGTTCACCTGTGCACTCCCTATGTATACCTCACTTCCCCTGCACTCCCTCGCCGGATCTTGTTGCCATTGTGCCAGTGAAAGCGTTTCCTTGTGTGTTCCTAGCCTGTGTTCCAGACCTCCTGCCGTTGCCCCTGACTACGATCCTTGCTGCCTGCCCCGACCTTCTGCTACGTCCGACCTTGCTCTTGTCTACTCCCTTGTACCGCGCCTATCTTCAGCAGTCAGAGAGGTTGAGCCGTTGCTAGTGGATACGACCTGGTTACTACCGCCGCTGCAAGACCATCCCGCTTTGCGGCGGGCTCTGGTGAATACCAGTAGTAACTTAGAACCGGTCCACTAGCACGGTCCACGCCAATCCCTCTCTGGCACAGAGGATCCACCTCCTGCCAGCCGAATCGTGACATATACATTTTTATTATACAAGTTTACACATTTATCAACACTCCTACAAGGTTCAGGCGCATACACCTGATAAGTGCAATTTTTAGCAAGAAAGTCTCATGAATATAGGGATATATGCACAAACGGACGTGTAAGGATCTGCAGTCCACCTACACTAGGAGTCTAAGTTTCACGGCTGCCACAAATCAGCTGGGCACAAAACCTACGAATCTCCTACTGGCTAGGAGTCTCTTGACCTGATGGTCAGACACAAAGCTTAATGGTTAAGTTGCTGAACTTGGAACTGGAACAGTCTTAGCATAGTCCTGCTAGTCACACATGTCTTTAACTTTGTTACTGAAAAACAAAAGTAGTTAGCAAAGAAAAACAACAGTCATCACTTTTCAGTCCTTTAAAAAATATTCTTCCGTACTCTTCTTGTGCCTCTTGTAGACCCCCTATCCCTTCCAACATCAGGGGCTGGCTGAGAGTTAATATAGCTCTCCCACACCACATTGGTGAGAGTAGAATGGGTAACAGTGGGATTCAAAGTGACCAGGGGTTTACTGGTCGGGATCAAGGTTGGTGCATAAGGTTTTAGCACTTTTGTTGGTGCCCTTGCAGGAGGCAAACTCTCATTGCTCCGAGAGGGCCTAGGTACATACGTTGGTACGTTGGAAACATACAAACTCTCATTGCTCCGAGAGGGTCTAGGTACGGTCTTTGGCGCCCGCAATTTGGGCTTACTTTCTTTGTCCTGAGCAGGCCTTGGCACCGTGCTGCACGAAACGGATGACTGATGCTGTAGAGGCTCCTCCTCCTTGACTACGTTGGTGGAGGCATCAGGAGCAGACCATTTTGGCCTCAGGTTAAAGGGATCCGATTCCCAATCTGCATATGGAAAATATTTGAAGGGAAGCTGTGTTGGGGCCATTGGTCTTGTAACCGCAGCAGCCCATTCTCAACAGAGGCCCTGGACGTGGGTGTACTCCACTATCTCACCCACCTCCAGAGAGTAGAACTTTTTATGTAGATATGGCCTCTGTATTGCTCACCGGTTTACGAGGATGGTTTGCCCTGTATGGCAATCTAGGAGTGTCCCATAACCTCTGACCTTGTCGAACTTGGCCACAGTTGCTCTTAGTCGTTCTAAAGGCTCCTCCCCTTCTCGGGGATGATCCCACTTGCGGATGTAGAGTGCTTCCATTTCTTTACTATTCTCCTGATAACGAATTCTCCCTCAGGAGGCAAATGCACATGCTTAATGCTTAGGGACGTACAGTTCTCTTTTCTATGGGACACCACACTCCCATAGTTTATTTCTTCATACCAAGCTGCTTGCCTATTGCAAATTCAGTCTTCCCAGCCTGGTGCAGGTCTACAATTTTGTTTCTGGTGTGCTTTGACAGCTCTTTGGCCTTGGCCATAGTGGAGTTTGGAGTTTGACCATTTGAGGTTGTGGACGGGTGTCTTTTATACTGATAACAAGTTCAAAAAGGTGCCATTAATACAGGTAATGAGTGGAGGACAGAGGACACTCTTAAAAGAGAAGTTACAGGTCTGTGAGAGCCAGAAATCTTGCTTGTTTTTAGATGACCAAATACTTATTTTCCACCATAATTTGAAAATAAATTCTTGAAAAATCACACAATGTTTTTCTCATTATGTCTCTCATAATTGAAGTGTACTTATGATGAAAATTACAGGCCTCTCTCATCTTTTTAGGTGAGAGAACTTACACAATTGGTCACAGACTAAACACTTTTTTTCCCCACTGTATTTGTTTACTTATGATTACTTGGCACTTCAGCCCTTTCAGATCTTCCTTTGCTGCATTCGGAAAACATTTAGTTCCATGCTGGCCAGTGGAGTACCCCTTTAAAGCCATGTCACACCAAGTAGAAACTCACACAGCAGAAATTCCGCAAAGGAAATTCCAATAAGGATTTGAATTTCACTCTTCCGAATTAGTCAGTAAAGTTCTACTAGTCAATGGGGCTTTGAATTTTGGCACTTACTACTGTAGCAAATGTCAAAGAAAATAAGAGCAGCAAGGGCACGGAATTCAGCAAGGAAGCATTATAAAACCCTTACAGAATCTAAGTAAACCACTAACTCAAGCAAATGTGATTATTGAAGACAACCAAGAGTATATTAAACTTTTCCGCAGTAAAAAAGATCAATGCAAGAAACAAGCACAATGACGCAAAACATCACCAATTCACCACCTTCACAATTCAGTGGGACATGAGATAATTGAGTTTGCTTATAGTGAGGCTTACAAGATGATAGCAGATGCAATTACACATCAGTTTATAAAATGTATGACCATGATGGGACAAACAGAATATGTAGTAGCTGCTTGGAGGTGTATAAATACTTAGCGTCCGCACAGGATCGTTCGGACATGAGCTATCGCTATTGACATCAATGCTTATTCCTTCTGTGTAGTCCGGAATATGAATTTGGAATTTTGCAGTGTGCACGGTGCAGCAAAATGCTATTGAAAACAAGGGGCACCAGAATTTCACCTTACCTGGTTCTGCTGCAGGATCAGCTCTCCAATAATGCAGCCTGGCAGATTCAAGCTGTATCAGTGGAGTAATGATTTCCCTGATCTCATGGCATTGAACAATGAATGTAATATAATGATTACATGTGAAATTCCCCAATGGGGATTTAAAAAGTGTTAAAAAAAAAAAAAGTAAAAAGTATTTCTAAAATGATGTAAAACCCCTCTCCTAATGAAAAATAAAATCATCCTGCTTTTTCCATTATACAAAAAAAATATATAATAATAATAATTTTAAAAAAATTACAATATAATGTTTATGATTCTGCACGGTGAACAGCCTAAATGTGAAAAAAAACCTTTTATCAGAAAAACAGTGAATAAACTGTCCAATAAAAAAAAATGGCCACATACAGCAAGGTATTGTCAGAACCCGTAGGGCTAATCTGTTCTTAAGTTTCTGTTGTTTATTTTGGTTGCTGGGCTACGCCCTGCTGCCTGGGCTGGTCAGCTGACCTTGTTTGATTGCATCTGTCTGGCTTGGCTTCTTGACTCTTCTCCCGTATTTGTGAATTTGTACCTAGACAGTTCCTGTTACTGACTTGGCTAGTGGACGTATTGTGTGTGTTTGTTTAAATTAATTTCTGTTAGTTTGTGTGCCTCCTGACATTTCCCAACCTGAGTCTGTTGTTTGTAGTTTATATTGTTGACGGTGACTCCCATCACTTACTTAGGAAGGGACCGGCACTGTGATTGTTGATCCGCAGTTTAGAGTGGATTGGCAAGTAGGCAGGGTCAGAGGGAGTGGGTGAGATCAGGGCTGCCCTCTTTCCCTGCCCAGATGTAACAGGTATATGGGAAAAAAAAGTTTAACAAATTTGTTTAACCTATTTTTTGTGTTTTTCTTTTTTTTACTTGTTCTAGCAATGTATGCAGTGGATTACATTGAATTTGGTGGACTATATCCAGGAAGGCTGTGGGGGAGTGTTTTCTAAAATAATAATAGTAAAAAAAGTATATATATATATATATATATACATACCATACAGTCTTAGTAGTGAAAGCCGTCTTATAGACGGAGTCCACTACTAAGATGGGGTTTAACGTTATCCCCAAAACCAGAAAGAGCTGACCTCTAATCATTACCCTGGTAAACCCAGCCACAGGAGTACCAGGAAAATTCAGTACCAACAGTCCCTGAGCAACAAAAATCCTGGGCCTAGGTGGTAAAAAGTTTGCATTATTTAGGCTGAGAAGGGCCAATAACAATGGTCTTCGCCCACCCTGGTAATGTCAGGCTGTCGCTGCTTGGTTTGTTCATGTCTGGGCTCCTGTATAGCTCTCCCCCCACTGAGTGCTCCATCCCCCACCTTCGGAAACGTACTAGTCCCAGCAGTGATCGCCCACTCAGCCAATCACTAACTGCAGCAATGTCCCTTTTCTTCCGGTGATTGGCTGAGCAGGTAGTCTCTGCTGAGACTGGAATGTGAGGACCCGAACGGTCATCTTGCGAATAGGACATAAGTTGTGTTTCACCGTCTCTTAAAACAAGTGCTAATTTGCTGGATCAGCGCTTATTCCATGTCAGGAACTGTCCATTAGGAGCAAATCTTCATATCAAACCTCTCCTGCTTTGGACTGTTCCTGACACAGACAGTGGTGGCAACAGAGAGCACTGTGGTCAGACTGGAAATAACTACACAGCTTCCTCTAGAGTATACAGCAGCTGTATTGGAAGGCTTCAGATTTTTAAATAGAATTCATTTATAGATCTGTATAACTTTTTGACACCAGTTGATTTGAAAAAAATAAATCAATAAACGTTTTCCACCCCTTTAAGAGTACCCCTTTAAGTGTGTATGTTTCTATGACTTGACTAGTACAACTAAATCATGAAAGATATACCATAACTGATTTAATAATAATAGGAATTAACCTCAGAGATAAGTGATAAATGCAACTATTCCAGAAGATATTTCCTCCCTACAAGCAGAATATATCTACCGTCCTCAGAGAGCGCTGAATTATTTATGAAACTGATTATTTAGTCATTGAAATTAAGACTTTGAATGTTTTGCAAACCTGGAATGAGGCATTAATCAGGGCGACTATTCAATTTTTAATCAACACGCTATGGCGAGCATAGATATCAATGCAAATGAGACCTACTCCTTCAATTGTGTTCTGCTGGCTTCATTCTAATGCACACTCCACCATCTCAAATTGTAATTGATTTTCTTATTTTTAGGAGATAAGTGAGTAGGACTTTATGCGTGTTCCGCAAAAAAGCCTCAACTCAGCAATTTTCTTTTTTTCTGAAGTTTTTATGCAGTTTCAGGTCAACATAAAACTTATTTGTGCTCAATATATATCTAAGAAACAAATTGTTCATTTTTATTACCTGCCCTCTAGAACAGTACTTCCCAACCAGTGTGCCTCCAGCTGTTGAAAAACTACAACTCCTAGCATGCCGGGGCAGCCAAAGGCATTGAGTGGAATGATGCTCTATAAGACCCTCTTCACATGCATGAGTTGTCCGGCAGTGTGTCTCTCTGGCGTGCATGGGAGGGAAACTGATGCTAGAACTGATCCCATTAATTTGAATGGGACAGTTTACAATCATTTGGCGTCTCAGTTTGGACACGCTGAATAGCACCGGACAGGGGACAGGCAGCTTACTGTGTTCCCCTGTCTGGCGTGCCGAAACAATGGATGCCAGATGCTACACAACTGATGACAACTAGTGCATGTTGTCATCAGTTGTGGATTCAGTTGCATCAAGATTTAGGCTGAGTTTACCTATGCTGGACACCGGACATATGTGAACCCCAGCCTTAGAACATTTCTTGCTCTGGTACGTCCACACATTAAATGATTAACCATTTATTTTTGTGTCCCAGTACCATATTCCAGCCACTGTTGTGCTCCCTCCTGTTCTGTGTCTATTTAGCTCTTTTTTTGTGTGCTAAATGGACCCAAAATGGGTTGGACTGAGACCAAAGGGTCCTGACAGATCCAATTGGCTTAAGTAGAGTCCATCAGAGATCCGATATTTTACCAGAGTTTAGCTAAACTCCCATTGTTCCTACGAACTGGCCATCGGAGCTTCAAATAATGAAGCATAACGGCAATTTGAACAAGCCCTTACGATTATAGTTGTTGAGTGGCTAGAGAGTAATTTCTCTGTCAGCATCATGATTTAAACATGCATAACCTGCTACATTCTGCATTACATTTCTATCTCTGCATACACTGTAGTAATATGGATGTGCAACAGTTAACTTTTGCATGGAACATTGGTCACATGAATCCACTCAGGTAGTTTCCATACAGAAACTGCTAGAAATTTGTTAGTATGGGGGTCTCCCAAGTCCAACTATCTTTACCCAGAGTACTGGAATCAGTTTAGTCAGACCTAGCTTAGGCTAGCATAATTTGTAATGTCCATTTATCTGTATTTTGTATTTTCTGCTTTGGGTCCTTTTTTAAGACATTGTTTGTCTGAACAATTTCTGTGTTAATTCTCCCTGGGATGGGAAGAGTTATCCTTCCTGACTTCAAGACTGGGAGGATATAAACGGCTCTTCAGGTACTGTTCTGTGCTGGTTATTAGACCTGTACTCTGACCATGTTGACATGATGTTCACTATGTCTGTGTGTGCACATATCCTGTGTCTTTACCATGGTTATCTGTCCTGTTTGAAATATAGATTTTAGCCTGCTTTGTTTTAGTACCTTTGTTGAGTTTTAATATTATTGTATTCATTTTGCTTTGTGTTTCCTAAGTCTGTATTTCCACTGAGCGGTTTCCCAGTCCTGTTTTGACCTTGTTTGACCTCTGGATCTCCTAGGATAGAATTCTGAGCCTTGTGCTATCTGTCTATCTAGGAGTGAGTTCGTCTTTTGTCTGTACCTGTGTTTGCTTGTATTTAGGATTTCTGTTTCCTCCTAGGCTAGTATCCTAATCACTTAGTAGAGAGTGCCCACTAGCATATTTGGCTTTGGTATTGATGTCCCGGGTGTCTAGTGTGTTCCTTTTTTCTGTGTCCAGTGTGAACAGTGCTCTTGATTTCCTGACCCGTTTGGTGTTCTGACATTCAGTTAACCTGTTCATCCCCTGCATCTCCTGGCATTGTCTGCTGTAAACTTATTCTCATATCTAGTCTTGTTCATATTATCATATCTGCGGTTAATCTTAAAGTGTACCCGTCAGATCACTCAAAAAAACTAAACTGTTATATTTTGCTCAGTATCTGTTCCTGATCATGCACATGTACTTTTTTTATGTGTCTATGACCTACATTTCTCTCAGAATTAGCTTTATTTCGGAAATACCTCAATTCTATCCACCTGAAGCAGGGGGGTGGGTACTCACTGTGATAACCACTCCCCCTCCCCCCCCCATCTCTCCTCAGTCCAGTGCTTCCCAACCAGGGTGCCTCCAGCTGTTGCAAAACTAAAACTCCCAGCATGCCTGCACAGCCAAATGATGTGTGGGCATGCTGGGAGCTGTAGTTTTGCAACAGCTGGAGGTAGTCCCCCTTTATCACACACACACACACACACACACACAGGCTTCATATATTCTTGCACATACACATAAGATAGACACACTGATACACATAAGATAGACACACTGATATACACAGATACACATATATCCACACACACACAAACACACTAGCACATACATGCAGAGACACTTATTTTTTTGTCTGCAATGCATGTGTTTCTGCCTCTCTCATTGATGTCTGCTATGTGAGAGCCAGCAGCAGTCTTCTTGCCCCTCCCCCTTCCCTTCTCTTCACATGAGTCTTTGCAGTGTGTAAAGCCCCTCCCCCCTCCAAAACGTCCCAGAGTCCAGGACGAAGCAGTATAGACAGAAGCCCTGAATGCATTCCAGAAGGCAGAGGGGGCAGTTCTTTGACTGTCTTTTTCAGTATGAAATACTGAAAATTTTCTAATAAAAGCAATTGCAAAACCTATTGTTTTTGCATGCTTTACAACATATCAAAAGTTTTTATATCTGACAGTGCCTATTTAATTCCGGTTACTGAAATGTATGTTAGTATGCTATATCTTACCTTGTTAGTATTTATATATCTGTTTGTTGGGTATTCCCGTTATGTTCCTAACTTCTTTCCCGCCATGTTAAGTTGGTTGGTTTTGTTTGACTTGTACGCCCATGCACTTTTGCGCAAGTAAGGGACTGGCTCCAAGTTGTTGATCCGTTGTTTAGGGTGGATGGGCAAGTAAGTAGGGAGAGTGTTTTTTAGGGACAGCTTTAGGGCTCACTTCTCCTTGCCCCACCCCCCTGTTTCATGACAACATTAACACCTCTGCATACACTGTAGTATCCTAGTATTGATGTGCAAGAGTTAACATTTTCACTCTTTACCACCACGCTTGTTGAGCTATATAAAAGGATCCATGACTTTCTCTGCAGAAACTACTAGAGAGTCTCCCAAGTCTAACCCTCTCAACCCATAGGGGTGGAACTAGTTTAGTCAGGGCTAGCTTAGGCTAGTGTGCAAACATGTCTGTCTGCTCTCTGCTATGTCACATGAAGAAGAAAACTTTTAGGCCTAGTCAGTATTTTGTTCAAGCAAAAGCCTGATATGGTTTGGATCGCAGTGTGTGGTGTTTAGGATGTTTAACTTAAGACTATATCTAAAATCCAAAAGTTTTATGGTCTCACAGGAGAACAAATCAGGGTAGCAAAACCACTAAGCCATACCTGACACTACAATAGAGTTTGACTAGGGTACTACTACCATCAGCTGTGCTTGGCTTCTCCACCCATCCTCCTTTTGGGCTCCTCAATTTGACTGCTGAAGACAGAACGTATATCTAGATGTGTCTTTCTCCCGAAATAACATCTTTGTCAGACAGCCCCTTTAAAATTGGTTTAGGCCTCCACTTCTTCCCAATCATTTTTTTTTCTGACAGCAATGTGATATTTGTGATGCACGAAAACCACAATGACATCTAATGGCTTCTCCACATAAGAATTTTCCTTGAGAAATGTAATCATATTTGTCATGATACTTGATGCATGTAAATCCCTGTGTATTTTATCTCCAGAAGAAGACTCATTTCTGACAGATAACAATGGCTTCAGCAAAATGTAATCAAGTTGATAGATCAACTCAACCTGTCACCAAGAGAACATTCAGTGCTCTCAAAAGACAGTCGCGTCTTCAAGAACCTAATGCTTAGGAGGAAACAAAAACAAGAGTCCATTATATTAGGGATGAAATACGAACACATCTGACAATCCTGGATTAAAACATTGTTTATGTTGTTGCTTAAAGAAAATATACATTTACAACAAATACCTTATTGCTAAATATAAAGAATTCTGGTATTATTTAAATGTATTATGTATTTATTTTTTCATATCTATCTTTTCATAGCAACTCATGCGGTTCACCACATTAAGGCTACTTTCACACTACCGTTATGACACGGCAGTGTGCCAGGCATCAGGGGAACCGGGGAGAATAGCAGGAGAAAAATTACTGCATGAGCCGTCTTTCTCTCCCGCTATTTCTGTAAAAAATACAACGGGTCCCAGTCGCCCCCATGATAGTAAATGGGAGCCGCTGGGACCTGTTGTTGCCCGTTGCTCCCCATCACGAGAACAGACGTTAGAGTCACACACAAAAAAAGAGACTTTAACGGCCATTCTCATCGGGGAGCAACGGCAGTGTGAAAGGGGCCTAAGAGCAATTTTCATAGAAGATAAAGTAACTGCTGAGTAAGCCAATTTGTTAACATTTGCAAGTGTTATCTCAATAAACAAATTGCCTATTAGGAAACATAAAAAATGTCCTATGAAAAAGCGACTCCATCAATAATAGATCGATAGGTGTCTGACTCTTGGCACCCCCAAAGATCAGCTGTATGAAAAGAGTGTGGTGCTTATGCAAGCTTGAAGAGGACAATGCTGGAGTTTATACATGGGTGCTTGCTCTCTCCCCTCCACTGGGAGGGGTGTTGCAGGGAGTTTTTATTTTCCCATGATTGTATGTACACTCATGCCTACTGGTCTATGGGGCCCCCATGATTGTATGTACACTCATGCCTACTGGTCTAATAGTTATAACTTGTTTTGAGGATAGGCCATAACATTTTAAAGGCTAGGTAACCCCTTTAATACGGATTCTTTTTTGAGGTTCTATTGTCTTACATGAATAAAATACCATTTAACCTCATTGTCTAATGTAAGCAAAATCTACTTTCAAAATAGGAAATTTGACCATTAAAAAATGCTAGAAAATTCTAGCTAATCTGAAAACAGAATGGTTTTGAAAATTAAAGGAAACCTGAGTATCCCAAGAAATCCACAGGAAGCATATATGAGCTCTATGTAAATGTTGTCATGAAAACTGTGACTAACATGACAACTGGCATATCTTCTATCATGGCACCTCCAATATAAGACAAAAGAAACTAAATGATGGATCCATATTTATGTGTTACTGTTGTTTTAAACAATTTCTCCTCATGTGATAGACTGTGTGATTCCTGACATATTAGAAGCACTTTATTTATCAAAAATTACTTCTTACTCCAGAAAAAAAGTTGTACAGTCTTCATGGCCACTAGGTGTCTTACCTTCCTGCAATCTACTCTCCAATGCTTGTTGTTAGGGGAAATCCAACTTTACTAACAGAGATGGCAAGAATACAGGAGCACAAGAAGTGGGGGCAGGGCTAAGCTACTGCTACGTGCAGGAGAGGGGTGGGGAGAGAGTGACTCTGGAATACTGGAATGTGTGCATACAAGCTGAGGCTTTCTGTATCCTACAGAAAGGTAAATCAAGACTTCCCTCCCATCTTAGCAGCAGCAGTTTAGTACTTAGTGTAACCCCTTCCATGCTGTCTGTTGCTGTTTTCAATCTATTCACTTGGCACCTTGAAAACCAAGGTCCCTCTCCTTAAAATGTAGAGAATAAGAAATAGCTGTGCATAAACAGCAATGAAAGCACTAAAATAACCTCTAAAAGTATAATCTAACAAACCAAGGCAGGATTTTTTTTAATCTTTTGAAATGACAGTTATGCGTTAAGCTTTTATTAAGCTATATAAGGTAGGTGTACAGGATTCCAAAAATAAGTCCCATAAGTTGGTGATTTAGCAATATATTAGAAATTATGGAAAAAAAATTTCATTAGTAGCAACGTCCAGCCCCTGTTAGGCCCACTGGGAGCGACCATGGGTTGCTGGGATGCCCAGGTCTGCTCAGTGCAGAGCTGCTACTCACAATAGAATTCAGGGCCAAACAGGTACTGCAGCAACATCCCGTGCATCCTGAACAGCGTGGTATTTAACACAGTGATTGGTGATAAGTGTTCCTGACCCTTGCTAGCATTCTTGAATCTATTCTGCTTTCTTCCTTGACTTACGTGTTTGCCTGGACTTCTGATCCCTACCTTTGTTTTTTGCTTTGGTTTTATGTGCCCCCTTGGTTTGACTCTATATGTACTTGGTTTTTGCCTTAAATTTTGATTTGGTAGCTAATGAGTGTAGGTTTTGTTGCCCAGTTGGGGACCGCCGCAAATGGTGGATCATCCAAGTAGGTAGGCACAGTGATTTGGGTGAGTGCGGGCTCCCTATCTGTAGTGACAGTAAGCATATAAGTATGTTTTAAAACATCAGAACTAGAGTCTCCAATGCACTTTCAGTAAGCAGCAGGCTGGGCAGGTAGAGCTTAAGTAAAGTTGACATCTGTGCCTGGGCTTGTCTCAGGAACTCCTTGGCAGAGTCTGTTAAGGAGACAAACAACAGAGCTGGACTGTCCATTACAAAAAGGATATTAACAAGTCGCAACGAATCCTATTGAATTTGAATAGGGTCCATCGGATTTTCATTGGATGTCTTTGTTTTTCAGGAGATGAAAATGCATATGTTTTTTTCTCCGCTCAGCTCCCATCATTTAATAAAATCTGCAAACAAAGCTCCAATGCAGATATGAATGAGGCCTAATTGATATATGATTTTCTGATATTTGGTAAATAAAGATGCTTTACATCAAAGAACAATGGCACACAGTTGTCGGTTCTATCCTACTCAATGTCATGTATATACTGAATATGAGCAATATATAAAGATGTCACATGATTTTTTTTTACAAGGACACATGTTGACAAGACCTGGTAATAAATTTACCTTTTCCTTGAAGGACTTTCAAATATTTAATTTCCTGTGCCAGTAATATAACTCAATACTACATGACAGTAAATGATATGCTTAATTAAAGATTGAGTCTATCCAATCTTAGAAAGCAAATACATTGCTACGATGAGCAAGACCTTAATGGATGTAAAGTAAATTAAATTCATGGAGAACTACAATAAACCTTACAATTGTTTCATATGTAATTGTGGCATATGGCATATAGAGAAAACAGACAAAAAAAATGCAAAAGACAGCTCATAAATAGACCAAATGGCAAAAAAATTACAGGAAAATCTGACGGTTTTGTGCCTTAGCATACGGGCTAAAAACCGAGTGGGCACATGGCCTTATAGTGGTATTTCACTGTGTGGTGTCCCAGCACCAAAGGCTGTCCTGTGGGCTAAAGATTACCTCGGGCATCCCTGCTGTCTACATGCTGGGCCCACTGCTACATTGTCTGACCTGTTGTAATGTGATTTATTGCTGTATCATGTTGTGTTAATTTATGCTATGTACCTTTAAAGTGTAGCTCCCACCATCCATTTTTTCTTTCTTTCTGTCCCTGCCTATTGCCCATCTCTCCCTAACCCCCTTCCTCCCTTTACATATTTTTTTTACTATATTAAAATCCCTTTTTGTCTGCCTGGTAGTGTGCTCACTACCAGGCAGACTTCCCCAGCAGGCACCACGTCACTGATGCCTGCTGGAGCCGGCACTTCCGCCCTTAGCTCACTATACAGGGTGCCTCCAGCTGTTTCACCACTACAACTCCCAGCTTGCCCTAACATCTACTGGCTGTCAGGGCATTCTGGGAGTTGTAGTGGTGAAAAAGCTGGAGGCACCCTGTGGTGAAAACAATAAGCAGTGCTACTTCGGGAGCAGCAGCAGCAGCGGCGGCGGCGGCGGCGCTCTCCCGAACCCCGCTCCCCACCCCCATACCTCTAGTGCTGAGCGGCGGCACTCCCCCGAACCCCGCTTCCCCCACCCCATTCCTCCAGTGAGGAAGACTTACCAGAGGATCAATGAGCTGCCTCCGGACAGGGTAACGGCCTCCGGACAGGGTAAGGGGGGAGGGGGGGGCCAGTGGAGCTGGCCAATGCGCGCAGCCCCAGCTATCAGCGTGCTCGCTCTAGCCTGTCTGATTGACAGGCGCGAGCGAGCACCGCAGTGACTGGATTTCGACTCATTTGCCAGGCTGAAATGAGTCGAAATCCAGTAGTGACGTCACTGCAGAATGCATTCGGCCACTAGGAGGGCGACCCCTAGTGGCCGAATTTAAAAGTGATTTTAAACTTGTTTAAAATCACTTTTTTTAATTAAAGTATATTAGAGATATGTTGTAGTACTTAAGTACTACAACATATCAATTTTTAGATTTCATGACAGTGCCCATTTAAGGGATTGTGGCAGACGGACCAAGTGATCCTGACACCTAATGGGAGACCCCCAAACTTAGCCCTTAATGTAGTGAAGGGATGGAGGAGAGTTGAGTTGTTTAGTGTGGGCTGTAGTGAGGAGGAGAGTTCAATTGAGGTGAAGGAGAGTGTGTTCCAGCTAGCCAGCTGAGGAGAAGCCTTGGGGGAAGAAAACTACTAAATTCCACAGCCATGCAAAATCTCAGGGAAAAAAAAACGGCGCACAGGTGATTGGCAAAGCCTGGCGGTAAGCAAAATCTCTACTTCAGTCAGTCAGTCAAGTTAAGTCTTTCAAGTCAGCGTGTGCTGCTACTAATGTTAAAGCTGCATTCAACAGCCACTACAACTCCAAACAAGGTGACAGGCTCACCGGGTTCCACTCTGCCCATCCCTCTGAAACCAAAGTCTGTATTGTTTGAGTTCTGCTACTTCCAGCAAAATAAAAAGACAGTTATCCATAATCTGGCATCGTTGTATTTATTATCCCACGCCTGGCCCAGGGGAAGCTGTCATGTCCTCAGACTGTGTAGGTAACGGTACCCTGGTATCACAAAGTGATACATGTATCCACCCCGAGTCACGTAACACAATCTGCCTAACTCCCTGTGGCCGCCACAACTGTCTAATTCCTGCCTTGCTTCAATTTTCCTCCCATCATTTCGTAGACCCTGCTACATGCTTTTTTGTCTTTACTAACATGTCACATGTCATCCATAAGATGACATACAACATCAAATATTCTCTAAAGCCAAGAATAGAACAAGATATTTTCTAAAACTGATAAAAAATAAGAAAATAATTAAACAAATATAAAACAAGTTTACAGTTTTTTTTATTGTTGATACGCATCATAAATACCAGACCTTGCATGAAATTTGCCTCAATGCCATTTCTTTTACTTTAGAAATGAAATAGTAAAGAAATTAAAGAAAAAAAACATAAAAAACTGAAAACACTTTGTATGTGTGCTGTTATATTCCGCTATTAATATCTGATCCCATCAGCAGTCCACAAATCATAAATTGTTCTTCCATCTGTTCACGATTTGTCCTTGCTGTGCTGCTGTCAGCATAATAAAGTAAAACTGGAGGTGACGGAGTAATTTAATGCTGCTTATGTTCCTTTAGATTTGCTGTGTCAATAAATTTGTAGATAAAGCAAACAAAACAATCAAGGAAGAAAAGAAAATGCATTAAACTTTTCTTCTAAAGTGCTGTTGGGTTTCTTCTTGTTTTATGACGGGTGGATTTTTATATACATTCTGTGGGCTCTCAATGAAGCGAAAGAAATGTTTTGCCTTCTCTTTTGTGCTCAGTGATTTATGATCAGGCTGGGCAGGAAAGCATTATTTGGCAGAAAATTAGAGGGGGCTTCATTGGAGTTATTATTTAGACATTAATGCTAATGCAGTCCTTTGAGCTAGTAACTGTAACTGCAAATATTTAAAGTGTACCTGATGTTCACAAAAACTTTTTATATAATGTAAATAATGTCATTATATGTATATTTGTAATATACATTGGTTAAAATGTTTTATATTTTTTGGGTTAAAAAATGCTGTCCCCGCAGCTGTTGCCTGTGTGTCTATGAGGAGTCCAAATACAAGACGTGAGGGCAGGACAAACAGGGCTCTGTGCCGGCTCCTGGCTTGTCAATTATCCTGCTGCATGAGCTGGGTGCATGTCACAGAGCCTCAGTGCAAAGAAATCTGCTTGTCCTCAGTGTACAGAGCCCTGCTTGTCCTCAGTGTACAGAGCCCTGCTTGTCCTCAGTGTACAGAGCCCTGCTTGTCCTCAGTGTACAGAGCCCTGCTTGTCCTCTCTGCACTGAGCCCTGCTTGTCCTCAGTGTACAGAGCCCTTCTTGTCTTCAGTGCACAGAGCCCTGCTTGTCCTCAGTGTACAGAGCCCTGCGTGTCCTCAGTAGTGTTGCTCGCGAATATTCGCAATTCGAATTTTATTCGCGAATATTCGCGAATATAGCGCTATATATTCGTTAATACGAATATTCTTTATTTATTTATTTTTTTTATTTTTTTTTCACAGTACACATCACCGTGATCATCCCTCTCTGCTTCCAGCTTATGTGGTGTAAGAAGGCTCTAATACTACTGTGTAAGACCGGTGTGTGAATTTTCGCATATGCAAAAATTTGCATATGCTAATTTTCGCATATGCGAATTTTCACTTATGCTAATTTTGTATATGCAAATTTTCGCATATGTTAATTTTCGCACACGCGAATATTCGCATATGCGAAAATAAAACAAGAATATTATGAATATGCGAATATTCGCGAATATGACGAATATTCGCCCATATATTCGCGAATATTCGCGAATTCGAATATGGCCTATGCCGCTCAACACTAGTCCTCAGTGTACAGAGCCCTGCTTGTCCTCACTGCACTGAGCCCTGCTTGTCCTCAGTGTACAGAGCCCTACTTGTCTTCAGTGCACAGAGCTCTGCTTGTCCCCACTGCACAGAGCCCTGCTTGTCCTCAGTGTACAGAGCCCTGCTTGTCCTCACTGCACAGAGCCCTGCTTGTCCTCAGTGTACAGAGACCTGCTTGTCCTCAGTGCACAGAGCCCTGCTTGTCCTCAGGGCACAGAGCCCTGCTTGTCCTCAGTGTACAGAGCCCTGCTTGTCCTCACTGCACAGGGCCCTGCTTGTCCTCAGTGTACAGAGCCCTACTTGTCCTCACTGCACAGACCCTGCTTATCCTTAGTGCACAGAGCCCTGCTTGTCTTCAGTGTACAGAGCCCCTGCATGTCCTCAGTGTACAGAGCCATACTTGTCCTAAGTCTACAGAGCCCTGCTTGTCCTAAGTGTACAGAGCCCTGCTTGTCCACCCACACTTCCTGCATTTGGACTCCTCACAGAGACACACAGACAATAGCTGCAGGGACAAAAATATACACATTTTTAACCAATGTATATTACAGATATACATGTAATGGTATGTTCTACATTATATAAAAAGCTTTTGCTAATGATAGGTACACTTGAAAGGAAAACAGTCACCTGTTCACCCGCACTATAACCCTGCTTGTCCTCACTGCACAGAGCCCTGCTTGTCCTCAGTGTACAGAGACCTGCTTGTCCTCAGTGCACAGAGCCCTGCTTGTCCTCAGGGCACAGAGCCCTGCTTGTCCTCAGTGTACAGAGCCCTGCTTGTCCTCACTGCACAGGGCCCTGCTTGTCCTCAGTGTACAGAGCCCTACTTGTCCTCACTGCACAGACCCTGCTTATCCTTAGTGCACAGAGCCCTGCTTGTCTTCAGTGTACAGAGCCCCTGCATGTCCTCAGTGTACAGAGCCATACTTGTCCTAAGTCTACAGAGCCCTGCTTGTCCTAAGTCTACAGAGCCCTGCTTGTCCTAAGTGTACAGAGCCCTGCTTGTCCACCCACACTTCCTGCATTTGGACTCCTCACAGAGACACACAGACAATAGCTGCAGGGACAAAAATATACACATTTTTAACCAATGTATATTACAGATATACATGTAATGGTATGTTCTACATTATATAAAAAGCTTTTGCTAATGATAGGTACACTTGAAAGGAAAACAGTCACCTGTTCACCCGCACTATAACCCGATACACCAGGTTATAGTTCAAGTGAACAGGAAACCGATTTAGGGTCTTGGACTGCTATACCTACCTGCAGTCCAGCGCCCCATTCCCCCTAAGGTCCCCCTTCTTCCAGTGCTCACTTGTGCACTGAGGCGGGCCCGCCGGCTAGATTTAAATATTCATAAGAGTCAGTCACGTGAGCGCTCGTGCCTACTGAGCGCTCACGTTACGGCGCTTATGAATATTTAAATCTTGCCGGCGGGCCCGCTTCAGTGTGCAAGTGAGCACTGGAAGAAGGTGAACTTTTGGAGGAACGGGGCGCCAGTCTGCAGGTAGGTATAGCAGTCCAAGACCCAGCATCGGTCTCCTGTTCACCTGCACTATAACCCGGTATATCGGATTATAGTGTGGGTGAACGGGTGACTGTTTTCTTTTAAAAGCGATGTAAAGCTCAAAACTTTCTTATTTAGGGCTTGTTCATTTATGGATCTGGAGGAACCCTAAAGGGGTTTGCTGAACACACCTGCACTTAGTCCAGCTTAGGGAACATCACCCAATTAGAGGGCAACTGTTTAGGTGGGGACAGTGGTTGGGGTAAGATCCAGGTTTGCATGGCTTCCTACACTGGATGTCACACTGAGACAATTTTTGCTGTTAATAAAAACTGTAAATGCAATGGAATGTAACAAATGTAGTTATGTGTACACTTATACAAATAAAAAGAAAACAAAAAAAGAAGCGTTTTTTCTTTCTCTGTTGACTTGAGGAGTGTTCATAAAAGCATGTGGTTTAAAAAAAAAAAAATGTACACTTGACATTTTTTTTTTCACTTTTCAGAGAAATTCTAATTGGAAGCTCATATTCTGTTCGCACCCTCCTGCTCATCAAGAAGAATGAGATGAGTATGGATGTGCAAGGTGGTACAGACGAGCCCCAGGGGAAAGCTTCAGAGGAGCAGCAATCAAACCTGCCCCTAGTGTAGTTAGGAGTCAATTTGCATATTTAATATTGTCTATATCAGGAATGGCTAAACTGATTGGGGGGTAAGGAATTCTTTTTTTTTTTACTTAGCATTACAGGGTTGATCCATTTTTCAATTTTTGGTCAAACTGGGAGAAGGGTCACTTAACACATTCATTCCTTGCTCTGGACCACATAATCAAGATGAGCCAATAATGGAAGTTCATGGGACTGTCTGTCTTGGGAAGGACGAGAGAGAAGGGTTCAGCAGCAATTTTCTCTCTCTGCTCATTCGGCGATCAATCAGGGGTTTGAACAATAAAAAGCTTTGACATCTCTCTACGATATGTGAGGAGTTCTTTATTTAATCAACATTAATGGGGTGTTCTCATCTGGCTGATTACCATTCTGTTGCTGCTATCTGCTCACACTTCCAGAAATGCTGGTGGATGGGCTTGAAATAGAAGCAGATCATATGCTTCTATGTCTGATAGCTCCCAAGCTAAAGGAATGTTACGCCGAGCTCTCCGGGTCCCCGCTCCTCCCTGGAGCGCTTGCAGCATTTACCTGCTCGCAGCGCCCCGGTCAGACCCGCTGACCGGGAGCGCTGCGATAGTGTCTCTAGCAGGGATGCGACCAGCGATGCAGGACACGCCCGCTCGCGGTTCGCATCCCAGCCTGCTTACCGGACCTGTCCTCCGTCTGTCCAGTCCTGGCGCGCGCGGCCCTGCTCCCTAGGGCGCGCGCATGCCGGCTCTCTACGATTTAAAGGGCCAGTGCGCCGCTGATTGGCGCCTGGCCCAAATTAGTAATTTCACCTGTGCACTGGTCTATATTACCTCACTTCCCCTTCCCTGTATTGCCGGATCTTGTTGCCATCGTGCCAGTGAAAGCGTTCCTTGTTCCATGTCCCAAGCCAGTGTTCCAGACCTCCTGCCGTTGCCCCTGACTACGATCCTTGCTGCCTGCCCTGACCTTCTGCTACGTCCGACCTTGCTCTTGCCTAATCCCTTGTACCGCGCCTATCTCAGCAGTCAGTCGGGGTTGAGTCACTATCAGGTGGAACGACCTGGGGGTTACCTGCTGCAGCAAGTTCATCCCACTTTGCGGCGGGCACTGGTGAATACCAGTAATCCCTTAGACTCCGTTCCCCTGGTACCACTGACACAGAGGATCCACCACCAGTATCCTTTCAGTACCCGGATCCTGACAGTAGATCCGGCCATGGATCCCGCTGAGGTCCCGCTGCCAGTTGTCGCTGATCTTACCACGGTGGTCCCCCAGCAGTCGCAACAAGGTCATCAGCTGTCTCAACTGACTGTTATGCTACAACAGCTTTTACCACAGCTACAGCAACCATCTCCTCCGCCAGCTCCTGCACTTCCTCTGCAGCGAGTGGCCGCTTCCAGCCTCCGCTTGTCCCTGCCGGACAAATTTGATGGGGACTCTAAACTATGCCGTGGTTTTCTCTCGCGCTGTTCCCTGCATTTGGAGATGATGTCGGACCAATTTCCCACTGAACGGTCAAAGGTGGCTTTCGTGGTTAGTCTCCTGTCTGGGAAGGCCTTGTCATGGGCCACACCGCTCTGGGACAGCAATGATCCTGTCACTGCCACTGTACAGTCCTTCTTCGCTGAGGTTCGTAGTGTCTTCGAGGAACCAGCCCGAGCCTCTTCTGACAAAACTGCCTTGTTGAACCTGGTCCAAGGAAATTCTTCTGTAGGCGAATACGCCATCCAATTTCGCACCCTCACCTCTGAATTATCTTGGAACAATGAGGCCCTCTGCTCGACCTTCAAAAAAGGCCTATCCAGTAACATCAAGGATGTGCTGGCCACACGAGAAATTCCTGCCAACCTGCATGAACTTATCCATTTGGCCACCCGCATTGACATGCGTTTTTCCGAAAGACACCAGGAGCTCCGTCAGGATATGGACTTTGTTCGCACCAGGCAATTTCTCTCCCCGGTTCCTCTCTTCTCAGGTCCACTGCAATCTGTTCCTGTGCCTTCTGCCGTGGAGGCTATGCAAGTAGACTGGTCTCGCCTGACCCTACAAGAGAGGACACGCCGCCGCAATGAGAACCTATGCCTGTACTGTGCCAGTACCGAACACTTCCTGAAGGATTGTCCTATCCGTCCTCCGCGTCAGGAAAGACGCACTCCGATTCCACTCAAAGGTGAGACAGCTCTAAGTGTGAACTCTGCTTCTCCACGTCTTACTGTGCCTGTGCGGATTTCTTCTTCTGCTAACTCCTCCTTCTCAGCGGTGGCCTTCTTGGATTCAGGCTCTGCAGGAAATTTTATTTTGGCCTCTTTCGTTAACAGGTTCAACATCCCAGTGACCAGTCTCGCCAGACCTCTCTATATCGCTTCAGTTAATGGAGAAAAATTGGATTGTACTGTGCGTTACCTGATAATGTGCATTGGACCTCATCACGAAAAAATTGAATTTCTGGTCCTCTCTAACTGCACTTCCGAAATTCTCCTCGGATTGCTTTGGCTCCAATGCCATTCTCCTACCCTTGACTGGACCACCGGGGAGATCAAGAGCTGGGGTGCTTCTTGCCACAAAAAATGCCTCACGTCTGCTCCCAGTCCCGTCAGTCAAACCCCTGTGGCTCCTCCTATACCAGGTCTCCCCAAGGCCTATCAGGACTATGCCGATGTTTTTTGCAAAAAACAAGCATAGACTTTGCCTCCTCACAGGCCTTATGACTGCCCTATTGATCTCCTTCCTGGTACTACTCCACCCCGGGGCAGGATCTATCCTCTGTCTGCTCCTTAGACTCAAGCCATGTCGGACTACATTCAAGAAAATTTAAAGAGAGGATTCATCCGCAAGTCTTCATCCCCTGCTGGAGCGGGGTTCTTCTTTGTCTCCAAAAAAGACGGTTCCTTACGGCTGTGCATCGATTACCGCGGTTTAAATAAGATCACTATAAAAAACGCTATCCCCTGCCTCTTATCTCGGAACTCTTTGACCGCCTACGTGGCGCTAACATCTTCACCAAATTGGACTTAAGAGGCGCATATAATCTGATCCGCATCAGAAAAGGGGATGAGTGGAAGACCGCATTTAATACCAGAGACGGACATTTTGAATATCTGGTCATGCCCTTTGGGCTCTGCAACGCACCCGCTGTCTTCCAGGACTTCGTGAATGAAATATTTCGGGATCTGTTATATACCTGTGTTGTGGTTTACCTGGACGACATTTTGATTTTTTCTTCTAGCCTCGAAGAACACCGCCGCCATGTCCGTCTAGTGCTCCAGAGACTCCATGACAATCAATTATTTGCCAAGATAGAGAAATGTCTCTTTGAATGCCAATCTCTTCCCTTTCTAGGTTATTTAGTCTCTGGCCAGGGACTTCAAATGGACCCAGACAAACTGTCAGCCGTTTTAGATTGGCCACGCCCCTCCGGACTCCGAGCAATCCAACGCTTCTTGGGGTTTGCCAATTACTACCGACAGTTTATTCCGCATTTTTCCACCATTGTGGCTCCGATTGTGGCCTTAACCAAGAAGAACGCCAACCCTAAGTCCTGGCCCCCCCAAACAGATGTGGCATTCAATCATCTCAAAACTGCCTTTGCTTCTGCTCCCGTACTCTCCAGACCTGATCCATCAAAACCCTTCTTGCTGGAGGTGGACGCCTCCTCTGTGGGAGCCGGAGCTGTACTCCTACAAAAAAACTCTACTGGACATAACATTACTTGTGGTTTCTTTTCTAAAACCTTCTCTCCGGCGGAAAAAAATTACTCTATTGGTGATCGTGAACTTCTGGCCATTAATCTATCCCTCTAAGAATGGAGGCACCTGCTGGAGGGTTCCAAATACCTGATTGTCATCTACATGGATCACAAGAATCTCTCGTATCTCCAGTCTGCCCAACGGCTGAACCCACGCCAGGCTTGGTGGTCGTTGTTTTTTGCCCGTTTTAACTTCGAGATGCATTTTCGCCCTGCTGACAAAAACATCAGGGCTGACGCCCTTTCTCGTTCCTCTGATGCTTCCGAATCAGAAGCCCCCCTGCAACACATTGTTCCTCCAGAGTGTCTGATCTCCTCTTCTTCAGCTTCTATCAGACAAACACCTCCTGGAAAGACTTTCGTCCCTCCACGCCAGCGCCTCAAGATCCTCAGGTGGGGACACTCCTCGCACCTCGCCGGCGTCAAGAAGTCCATCCAACTCATCTCTCGTTTATATTGGTGGCCTACCCTGGAGGCAGATGTTGCTGATTTTGTTCGGGCCTGTACAGTTTGTGCCCAGGACAAGACTCCTCGCCAGAAGCCTGCCGGTCTCCTTCATCCTCTGCCTGTTCCTGAGCTACCATGGTCTCAGATTGCCATGGACTTTATAACGGACCTGCCTTTATCCCATGGCAACACAGTCATCTGGGTGGTCGTTGATCATTTCTCCAAGATGGCACATTTTATTCCACTTCCAGGCCTTCCTTCTGCGCCACAGTTGGCGAAGCAATTTTTTGTGCACATTTTTCGCCTTCACGGGCTTCCCACGCATATAATCTCGGATAGAGGCGTTCAATTTGTATCTAAATTTTGGAGAGCTCTCTGTAATCAACTAAAAATCAAATTAAATTTCTAGTCCTCCTATCATCCCCAATCCAATGGGCAAGTAGAGAGAGTTAATCAGATCCTTGGTGACTATTTGCGACATTTTGTTTCCTCCCGCCAGGACGATTGGACCGATCTTCTACCCTGGGCTGAATTCTCGTACAATTTCAAAGACTCTGAATCCTCCGCCAAATCCCCGTTCTTTGTGGTGTACGGCCGTCACCCTCTGCCCCCCCTCCCCACTCCCACCCCTTCTTGTTTGCCTGCTGTTGACGAAGTTACCCGGGACTTCTCCACCATCTGGAAGGAAACTCAAAAATCCCTTCTACTGGCCTCATCCCGGATGAAGAAGCATGCCGACAAAAAGAGAAGAACTCCTCCTGTCTTTGCTCCTGGAGACAAAGTGTGGCTATCCGCCAAGTATATCCGCTTCCGTGTCGCCAGTTATAAACTGGGACCACGTTATCTTGGACCCTTTAAAATCAAGTGCCAAATCAATCCTGTCTCTTGCAAACTCCTTCTTCCCCCTTCTCTCCGTATTCCTAACGCTTTTCATGTTTCTCTCCTTAAACCGCTTGTCCTTAACCGCTTCTCTCCCAAGGTTGTCGCTCCAGCTCCTGTCTCCGGCTCTTCCGATGTCTTCTCTGTTAAAGAAATTCTTGCGTCCAAGACGGTCAGAGGTAAAAAAAAAAATTCTCGTAGATTGGGAGAATTGCGGTCCTGAGGAGAGGTCGTGGGAGCCCGAGGATAACATCCTCGACAAAGACCTCATTCACAAATTCTCGGCTTCCAAAAAGAGGGGGAGACCCAAGGGGGGGGTACTGTTACGCCGAGCGCTCCGGGTCCCCGCCCCTCCCCGGAGCCCATGCAGCGTTTACCTGCTCACAGCGCCCCGGTCAGACCCGCTGACCGGGAGCGCTGCGATAGTGTCTCTAGCAGGGATGCGGGACGCGCCCGCTCGCGGTTCGCATCCCAGCCTGCTTACCGGACCTGTCCTCCGTCTGTCCAGTCCCGGCGAGCGCGACCCTGCTCCCTAGGGCACGCGTGCGCCGGCTCTCTGCGATTTAAAGGGCCAGTGCGCTGCTGATTGGCGCCTGGCCCAAATTAGTCATTTCACCTGTGCACTGGTCTATATTACCTCACTTCCCCTTCCCTATATTGCCGGATCTTGTTGCCATCGTGCCAGTGAAAGCGTTCCTTGTATGTCCCAAGCCAGTGTTCCAGACCTCCTGCCGTTGCCCCTGACTACGATCCTTGCTGCCTGCCCTGACCTTCTGCTACGTCCGACCTTGCTCTTGCCTAATCCCTTGTACCGTGCCTATCTCGGCAGTCAGTCGGTGTTGAGTCGCTATCGGGTGGAACGACCTGGGGGTTACCTGCTGCAGCAAGTCCATCCCGCTTTGCGGCGGGCTCTGTTGAACACCAGTAACCCCTTAGACTCCGTTCCCCTGGTACGGCCCACGTCATCACCCCACTGACACAGAGGATCCACCACCAGTATCCTCTCAGTACCCGGATCCTGACAAGGAATATGCCTGCAATTGTCTGACATGATGACTTGGCTGAGATAAACCCAAACAGGGAGCCTGATGTGCACTCAGGAGCTCTGGCCATTGTACACAGAGATTGACATCACCACTGGTTCAAAAGTAGAGCTGGTGGACAGGATCCCAAATAACAAGCTGTCAACAAGAGAGAGAGAGTAGTGCTGGGCGGTATACCTGTTCATACCAAATATGAATTTTTCTCATACCGCAATACCGTTTCCATAGCAATCAACTCCAATGCGTGATGGCGGTGAGAAAGGTCCGGCCACACAGCGTCTCTACCGGGTTGCCTGACCGAGACCCCGGATACCATGGTGAGGACCCCCGACCACCGGGAAACTCGAGCAGAACTGCAGAAACATGGAGGAGAGTAACCGAGCGGCCTGACAGAGACCCCGGGTACCATGGTGAGGACCCCCCATCCCCCCAAAATACCATTAAATACCGTGAAACTGCCATAATTTAGAAAAATACTGTGATATAAATTTTTGGTCATACAGCCCAGCACTAAGAGAGAGATAAGCCAATTTGAAACTTGTTTATGTGGAAAATAGAAGATGAGCACTCGGCACTGGGGTCCTGCTAGTGGAGATAGGACATGATAGACAGGAGCCTGTACTGTCCACTGGGCTGTGCAAAGCAGCAATAGACAAAAAAATGGATGATGTGAATGTGGAGAGAAATATGACAGTACAGTAGGTTCCGGGGGGGGGGGGGGTCGAACAGGAAAGAGGACTCAAGAGAGTCCCTGCAGCAACATTTTGCGGTAAAAACCGCTTGGTCACGCCTAGAAGGTGTGACCAAGCGTTTTTTACTGCAAAACGTTGCTGCAGGGACTCTCTTGAGTCCTCTTTCCTGGTCTCCCCCCCGGAACCTACTGTACTGTGGATCATCACTTTATGTGCACCGCTTGATCTGAATAAACCACTATTAAGGGTGAGTGCTGCGCTGTCATATTTCTCTCCACATTTACGGAAAATTGTTTATGCTGCCATGCTATACAGATAGAGACATAGTTAAAATGATGTGAATAAGCCTTAAACATACCAATCTACTGGTTTGCAAAATGTAGACTTTAGATGTGAACATACCCTTAGGCATAGCCAAGCCCATTTATGATACAATACATTTGCCCTATGAAATGGGCATTATAGTTTCTCTTCTTTTTGTATATTTTATCCATCTACTGAAAATATAAATCCCTAATCCTCTCCTCTTGGCTATATTATATTAATTCTAATTATTTTACAGATACAAGTAAATGACAGATTCTGGGGGCATAATGTAGAGCAAAATTATAACATGAATTTTATTTCCTGAACTCACTTGCTGGATGGGGGTCAATTCCAACTTTCATATTGAGCCGTACTGTGGTTATAACTCTGTCTCCAAACTTCTTTTTTTTTATTTATTTTTTTATGAATGTGATATGGATTTTATCAGTGATCTAGTAACTATCTTACTCCCGACCAAATCATTATCAGAATGTATACACCAAAATAAATCAAACCGAACCATGTCAGTTTCAAGTACTTCATACTTCTACTCTTTATTGCCATTCTTACAGCTTATATAACCGTTGCAATTAACATAAGTTCCCGCCCTCACTAGGGAGGTGTTTTTAGCCGTGGCATACCATATAAGGTATGCTTTTTCTGAAGATGTTGGCGGGTTTCGAGGCCTTTGTCCAGGACAGGAAATCTTCTTACACGGTGGGAGGGGTCGAGCAAGGAGCAGAGTAGCATGGGGGATGGGGCTTTGTCAAATAGTCATTTTATGCTGCACATATATATATATATATATATATATATATATATATCTCCATTACAATCCCCCTTAAAATGACCATTTTACCTTTCCCTGATTTCCGTCATCCTAACTCATCTGCCCCAATGTGTTTTCTCCAACGCTTCACTGTACTTTAGACAACCCATGGCTTGTCCCTTTGCCTCAGACTTTATACATATGGAATCAGATGCTGTCCCTATGGTTCACTGGTGTTATAGATGGCATTGAAGCTCTGTAATGGGGTATAGGCTTCATCTGTAATCTCAAAGTCCACATTCATCATCACTGGCTTGGCATTTTCAATGGCCTTCTCACACATTCTCTTTAGGCAAGAAAAAACACAACACACAACAAAAGCAAGATTATCAGGATTATAAGTATGGCTATTCCTATTTGGGCAAAAGTCTTTTTCCACCCTTCCATCCAATCAAAGTATTGATCCCAAGGGTATGAGATTCCAGAATTCTTTTTAAGTTCTACTGATAGATCTTCTAGTTTCTTTATGGCTATGGTTATTTTACCATTGGGTACTGTATTGGCTGAGATATATGGGCAACAAGTCTCCCCAAACATTTTACATTCCCCCCTTTTTCCGCTAACACCATATCTAATGCCATATGATTTTGGAATTTCATAGTGGATGTGGCACTTAGTTGTTTGGCCTGGCCTTTAAAGGGGTACTCCGGCCCCAAGACATCTTATCCCCCGTCACGCCCCCTCCCATAGACTTGCATTGAGGGGGCGGGGCATGATGTCATGATAATCCATCGCCGTGGTCAGGAGGCAAAAGACTAAGAACCTCCAGCACTTTTGGCAGTATTTACAGGTGGGTGCTGCATGCTAGATTGCGGGGTCCCCAGTGGCGGGACCCCCATGATCAAACATCTTATCCCCTATCCTTTGGATAGGGGATAAGATGTCTTGGGGCCGGAGTACCCCTGTCAGAAATGTATGAATCTCTGCTGGTTATAATAGATATAATTAATCCAGTCAACATTCTTGTTTATGGAAATCTGGTGTATTATAGACTCAAATCCTGCTTCTACTTGATCTATAGCTTTAAATTCATCTGGGACCCCTTGCGACTCCTATAGCATCAATATACACATGGGAGTCAAGGCTCCCAGCAGGGGCTGCACGTTTTACTTCTAGAGTTACTATTTACTCATCCCACTAGCTAGGCCTATCATTTCTATATTTTTACACGACAAATTCCCTTTCTTTATAGCATCCACTAAGATGCTTATTTCACCCTGCTATTTGTACATGTTCACCCACTGCTTCTCCTCATGCAATGTCACACCCTAACAATCTGTTGTGATTATCTTTTCCTCTGGAACAACCATGGTTATGTACAGACAAAGATTTAACAGTTATCAGAGAATATATCTTAGATACATTTATACAGGATCACTCATAGGTTTGAGGAACTGGGCAACAATTACTGATTCCCTAACCATAGATACAGTGAAGAATACAACTAAGAACCTTTTGTAGAGTTTTGCCTAGTTCAGATTCTGTAATTTCCTTAAACCTATCAGTATCAGACATACTGATTTTGGTCCACCTTAGACAGTTAGATGAAGTCTACTCACAGTCTCTGAAACAGGTAAGATGATTATGGTGTGTGTTGGTGAGGTACCTTTATTGTTTTACCTAGTTCATAACAGATGTAAATAATGAAGTCTGTACACACCTTCTTTCTGCATTGTGGAATCCTGAGGCCATCCAATGTACGGACATCACTACACACATAGCTCCCATCTGCTTAGTGTATGGGGCCATATATGTTACCATGGGGTACAAGACTGTTAGCACACACAGTTTCTTACCAACTCTCCAGATGCCTGCCGTCTTTGCCCTGTACCACCTCTTTCTTCTTCCATTGGTCTCTCTCAGCATGCATTGCTGGTTCCTGCAAGATACCTATCCAGACAGATCCACACTCCCCATCTACCTGTACACTCTGTACTTCATTCTGCGTGTGGTCACCATATATCCTGTCTTATGTATTGCATCTTTGCATCACTTGGAGTAAGCTTTCATTTACAACTCAGCATCAACCATGGATTCTCTGATATCCTATCATCGCTCTTGAATTTTTAACCTCATAAGTTCAAGACAATCAGCATCTTCGTGCTATACTAAATTATCATTATAAAGTTATCCACTAAAAATTGATGTTATTCAAATAAATGCAATGTAGAATGTATAGGTATATCACATTGTGTATACATGTATTATGGACATACTCAAGTTCAAACTATATATATATATATATATATATATATATATATAGAGAGAGAGAGATATATATATATATATATACATATCTATGTGTATATATATATATATATATATATATATATATGTATATATATATATTTCTTTCAAGTCTAATGTGACTTTGTGTTCCAGGAGAGGAGGCTGTCAATCTCCCTATAAGCCACATCTTTCTCCTCCCACTCCTCTACGTTACTGGTCACCGCCCCTTTGAGTCTGGGTCTTTGCAAATTCTTAGTTTGTTGTCTAAAACCATTGAACCATGAACATCTACTAACTGACTGTGTTCATGTGTCACAACATCAAGAGACATACAATACACACATAACATGTAACAACACTCAATGTACAACACACAGGGCCCAACACACATTCTCACAAAAAAATGGAAAAGGATAAAAAAAAAAAAAAATTATAAATAAAAAAAATATACAGAGCTCTTTCAAAAATTTGGAAAAATCACCTTCAATGCGCATTTTTTATAATCCAATAAACCATTAGCTGTATTTAAATGCTTAAGGTAATGCTAATCAATTAAATAGTGATCACTTTTTTAGATCTTATTTTATTTTCCTTGGCCAAACTTCTTCTCTTGTTGCTCCAATAATATGATCAGACAATTAATTGCATTTCCTGATACACTTCATTTTTGGCATCAATCCTGCGCAACTGTGAAAACTAAACTTATTAGGAAATTAATGAAATATCATCAAATAGGTCCAATTAATACCACGTGGATTATCTTTTTTTCTTTAACAATCTAAAAAGGATCCATTACATCACAACTTCACAGACTTTACAGAGAAAACATTCACTGGTCATATTCCATGTATTCCTGATTCATTAATACACATCACACATACACAACATACTTTACATCATAAGAATCATCCTATCAATGTAATCATATAACTTCATACACAAAATCAAAGTAACAATCATGTATCACACAGCTTTCCTAGAGACCCACCACACCCTCTGCATTCATAGCACTAAACACTCCTCCTCATTATCGTTATTTTTTCCCCCACAAACACAACTACCCCCATTCAATCTCTATTTCCATTCATGGAACATCACACATCTGGTAGTTATTATCCATACCCTGAAACACAGGCTTTCTTCATTCGACATCTTATCAACAAGCTACCAAAATGTACGTCTTTTACATCAGTGTTAATTTCATTACCTAATTATTTCAATATACTTTTTGCCTACAACAGCTTTGACTTAACGATACCCATTCAGATGACTACAATATAACTATTGTGGCAGTGTGGCAAGGAAAGGGTGTATTTCCCTTGCTATCTCTGCAGAATGCTCCACCTGTGGCCTGATTAATGAGGTATCAGGAAGGGAAAGTGTGTGTTTAAAAGGAAAAGGAACAGAATAGTTGGGGCTCTTCCTAGGAGACAGCATGTGGGCTGTAGGGAAGAGACAGAGGCTGCTGAGGAGTACACAGCCCGAGCTGAGTGGCTCAAAGAGAGTGACATGAATTGTGAGTAAAAGGTTGCAGGGGACATATGTTTAACCGGCTGAGGGTAGCTCAGCGGTTGTTAGTCAGGACAAGCTGATCTGTGTAGTCAGTGACCAGACGGTCTAGGATTTTGTTTGTTCCTGCTTTTTGTTTATTTCTTTCCCTGCAACCTGTGTAATAAAACTGGCAAGGTGCCAGATTTGCATTAGAACCGTTTGCTTGCTGGTTTATTGAGAACAAACGCATCCTGTGGCGTGGTCCAGGACGATCCCCGAGCTAATCCCCAAGGAGGAATCCTTACAATTGGTGTCGGATGCGGGCAAACACGTTGCTAGGAGCAACCAGTGGTCGAGTTGCAGTGAAGTTGTTGCCAAGAGAAAACTACTGTGCATGGTGCAAGGGTGTACTCTTTCTCAGAGAGGAGACAGTGGGACGAGCCCAGCTGTGGAGTACAAGAGCAGGACTGCGCCTGTGGTGAAGTTGTTGCTAGGGGCAACAGATCGCATCAAGCGAGTGGGCACTCTTTCTCAAGTAAGGAGACAGGTGGACGGGCCACCTGCAGAGTGCAGATTACGTTTTGAGACTGTGTATAAAGGCGTTGCTAGGGGCAACGGAAAAATTTTGTTGGCAAGCGGCTAACATTTCGGCAGAGGACTGTACTGTGTTTGCAAGGTTTGAAGTGTTGCAAGATGGATGTTCTGATAAGTGCTTTGTTGCAGACGGCTGCAGCACAAGAGGAAGCAACCTTTGCAGAGTTTGAAAAGATTGCTATGCATGAGGCATGGCCCAAGACACACTGGGGAAACTTGGTGTTTGGATTCATTGGAGGAGATGCCCAAAGAGTTCATTGTGAACTGGATCCAAAGATCTTACGGGACTATGAGAAAGTCAAGACAGAGATCCTGACTAAAGTGGGAGTAAGCCAAGCTGCAAGACTACAGTGTGCAGTGCAGCCTAACAGTGATGCTGGGTTTAAAGTTACAGAGCTACTTAAAGAGCAAGTGGAGCGATGTTCTGCAGCAGAGAAGCTGGTGAGAGGTGTCCAGCACCAGCCCTTAACTGATTGGATGGCAAGAGATTCTGGTAAGACTGTTCCAGGGGTTATGGGGGCCATGTTTAATGACTATGAGACTGTGCATAAGAATGATGGGACTGTGCATAAAAAAGCTGAGTCGGAGGGTGGTGTTTCCCTAGTTGACTGTGTGAACAGTGTTCAAGGTGGTACCAACCTATGTCCAGTTGCAAAATCATGTGAGGGTGGGGAACCCCTCATGAAGACTGATGAGACTGTTCACACTGTGCAGATCGGATTGAAAAAATCTGGTGAAAAGAAAATGTTAAATGCAGGACTGGGAGAAAATGTAACAAAACACACTTTGCCTGAGTTAGGTCCTAGTGCTATGAACTGTCCTGTAAATTTTGAACATGTGCAATCTGATAATGTTTTTGTTGAAAAACTTATGTTGTGTTCAGATGTAAAGAGTACTGCTGCCACCTCTGACAGGACAAAAGAAAACCTGTGTGAGCTGGAAATAGAAGGGAAAAAGATGACTGTTTTGTTAGACCCTAGATGTGTAATAAGTCTGGTAAAGTCCAGCAGCAGAAAGCCAGACCCTGCTATAGTGTCTATGCAGGCTGGTATTTGGGGTTATAAAACGGTTAATGTCTGTATTTCTACTCCCTATGGTACTATAGGTCATAAGGTTGCAATAGAGCCCTCCTTGGAGTATGATGTAGTACTGGGGACGGATTTTCAATTTTTTCAGCAATTATGGGAAGACTGTCAGGTGACTAGAGCAGGAACACCTGATAGGCCCACAACACTTGACTTGCATCACACATTAGAGGAGAGTTACTCAGCAGAGGCTGAGGACGGGGAGTGTCAGCAGTTACTAGATGTAGGTCAGATAGGGGTCTGCCAGACTGCTGGGGGAGCTGAAGACCAGACCGTGAGTCAAGTCCAAGAGGATCCAGTGACTCAAGTGACAAGTGTGCCTCTGACTGAAACAGAATCTTCAGTGAAACCAGAAACGGATCAGGTACAGGAACATGGGTTCCATCCGCCAGCTGAAGATGAGCCCAAGGTGGGGCTAGAATTGCGCGGTCATCTGGAAGAGGTGACTGGAAAAGAAGCTACAGAGATGTCTGTGGATAATGCAGAAGTACTGAAGAGAGTACATGTGGAGCTGGGTGCTGCGCTTACTGTCACAGACAGAGTCCTGAGTGAAGGCGATGTGATGTCTGGACCAGAGATGGATCGTGACCAGGAAGGTCGAACCACTGGACCAGATGTTGTTGCAGACCCAGGAGCCCTAGACCTTTCTGCTGGGCAGCAGAGAGACAGTGTTGAAGTGAAAGAGAAGTCTGCCAGTGAGCAGAGAGACAGTCCAGAGAGACTGTCCAGGAACTACCCTGAAGCCCAAGTGGCCAAGACCCTTGAAAAGGGCGAGACTACTCCTAAAGGTGGAAAAGAGTCTGAACGAGTTTGCTTGAAGGAAGAGACAGGCCAAGCACAGGTGGCTGTCAGAGGACAAGAGAATGTCACAAGGTCCAGCAGCGAGAGTAAGGAGACCGCTGTAAGTAAGAGATCTTGGAAAAAACGCGCTGGTCTTGGTAAAAAAAGGGAGCAGATCCAGAACCTTGAAGAAACCTTACAGATGGTTTCTGCTAAATTGTCTCAAAAGGAAGAAGTAGTTCATCACCTGACAGAGGAGAAAGAAAAAACGCTTGCAGACTTGAATAAAGAGCAGGAAGCAACGCTTCAGCTGCAGAAAGATATGGAGCGCCACAAAAGTGAGTTTGCGGCTCTGCAGGATGAACTGTCCCGCTCCCAGGGTCTTATGACCAGCAAGGAGAGAGAATTGGAGATTCTGGCCAAGCAGATCTCATTCAAGGATGAAGAAGTGAATGTCCTGTGTGGGGCATATCTGGCTCTACAAAGTGATCACAAGGCTAGGTTGGTAGCCATGGAAGAGCTGGAGAAGGAGAAAGTGGTAATGGCTCATAAGGTGCAGAGCCTGGAGGCGCAGAACGAAACGCATATTAAGTCTCGCGCAGCTGCCTTGGATGCACTGGGTACTCAGCTCTCTGAACAAGAGGCTCAGCTAAAACTCTATGAGCAGAAAGTGTCCAAGATGGCGCAACTGAATAAAGACAATGAGCAGATGAGAGAACAACTGCTGTCCCTGGAGGATACTGTCAAAAACTTGACAGAATTGCTGGAAAGTGAGAAGAAGAACTCTTCTAAGCTCAAGAGTGAGCAGCAGAAATGTTTAAAGCTGGAAGGGGACATGAAGGTCCTAAAAGAAAGCCGTGACCAAGTTATAGCAGAACTGGCTAACGAGAGGTTAAAAGTGTCTCAGATGGAAATTGAGGCCAAAGCCACAGCCGTCCGTGTAAAAGAAGAAAAACTGCTTGTGAGGCAAAAGCTACTGGAGACAGGGATGCTTTCTCTAAAAAAGGCGGAGTCTGAACAATGGACGCAAGAAACAGTAGAGTCTGAAGACCATGAGAAGAAGCCATATGAAAGCTGATACTGAGGTGAAACCATATGGGAAGTCCTCTGAAGCTGAGACTGAGGTGAAACCATATGGGAAGTCCTCTGAAGCTGCAGAGATATTAACATTGCATGGTGAAAATTCTGAGGCAGAGAAGTTCTCTGAGGTAGAAGTTAAACCAGAGATAACTGCAGAAGCTGCAAGTAAACTCAGTGACACATCTGAAGGTGCAGGTGAAAAACTGGCTAAAGGAGCCAAGAGTTTTCAGCCTAAAAGTGAGCCTGTGAAAGTCGGTGTCCCTAAAGAAAGGGCTAATAAGAAAGCAGAGTCCTTAAAAAGAGGTCACTGTGATAGAAGACTGGGTCGTGGTGGAAACCCTGAGAGGCACTGGATTAGAAAACACTGGAAGAAAGTCCGCAGAAGTAGAATTTGGAGAAGAGTCCGTCTCAAGGAGAAGATGGACAGGTGCATTAAAGGGAAGCCTCCTGAAATTGTGGATGATGACTTAGATGACCTGCAAATGGGTGATACAGGCTCGGTTGGCCACCAGCAAATTTCGTGCAATGGTCATACCAGTGACAGAAGAAGACAATGGCCTAGAGCATCTGCCTTGTCCGCACCTAGAGTCCAGAGCACTGCACAGACCAAGATGAAGAACCTGGTGTTGGAAAGGTGTGACATGAATGGAGCTTTTTACAAGGAATTTGTCAAAGGTGACCAAAAGTCTTGTGCTCGATGGCTGATGAAAGTGCGAATGAAAGAAGGGTGCACCATTGAAGTGGTGCAGATAAAATCTACTGATGAAGGAAGCCAAGTGCCTCAAAATCTGTTGGACGTAGTTGTTCAAGGAAAAGGAAAGGCAGTTGGACTCTGCCTTTTGAATACAAGTGCTCCTTCCCGGTGGTCTGAGCAGAGGGGGGGGGATATGTGGCAGTGTGGCAAGGAAAGGGTGTATTTCCCTTGCTATCTCTGCAGAATGCTCCACCTGTGGCCTGATTAATGAGGTATCAGGAAGGGAAAGTGTGTGTTTAAAAGGAAAAGGAACAGAATAGTTGGGGCTCTTCCTAGGAGACAGCATGTGGGCTGTAGGGAAGAGACAGAGGCTGCTGAGGAGTACACAGCCCGAGCTGAGTGGCTCAAAGAGAGTGACATGAATTGTGAGTAAAAGGTTGCAGGGGACATATGTTTAACCGGCTGAGGGTAGCTCAGCGGTTGTTAGTCAGGACAAGCTGATCTGTGTAGTCAGTGACCAGACGGTCTAGGATTTTGTTTGTTCCTGCTTTTTGTTTATTTCTTTCCCTGCAACCTGTGTAATAAAACTGGCAAGGTGCCAGATTTGCATTAGAACCGTTTGCTTGCTGGTTTATTGAGAACAAACGCATCCTGTGGCGTGGTCCAGGACGATCCCCGAGCTAATCCCCAAGGAGGAATCCTTACACTATATAAAATCATAATTGCTCTCAAGAATCACACTGCTGTTTATGAGTACTGTATATAACACTGCTATATATGAACGCTTTTGTCCATCAACCATCAGTATATATGGCAAAGTTTCAACTGCCTTAATATCCATAATATCCATTCTTCACTCACCACATGCTTTCTCATCAAAACCTCGAGTCTACATTTTGTTTCTCTCTCTCTCTCTCTCTCTCTCTAATCCTAGCAAGCTGCTAACAACAATCTGCTCCTCTTTTACTTGTCTTATCATTTGTACTGCAACTCTACCAGTGAGGTCATTCTAAACTGCAGCTCTGTAACCTCTGCTTCTCACTGTCTCATGCAACCTACATCTAGCCCACAGCCCCCCCCCCCCCTTGTTCCATTCAAGGTGGTACCTTATTGTGGGACCTCCAGCTTCTGCTCAAACTGCTCTACTATCTGCTAATTAACTGCAAACCCCTCGCAACCCCTCCTTTCCTTAGGAGATATCTCTAAATCATTAGGGTTCAATTAACAGACACATTTAAATGCAGTTCTACCTTTTTAACTAGGACTTGTACTAGAAAGGAGTGATCTACTCTCTCTCTCTCTTCTTCTACATTAGCTAGCTTAACATTAATCCATGGACACATTAAGACAGGACATGACACATATACCACATATGCAATCAGTTATAATGGGAAAAAGAGTCCCAGGAATATATCATTTTTGGGAGAGTCCCTGGGAATATGTTATTTTGGGGAGTCCCGTGTACCATGTACACTCTGTCCTAGACATGCCTTCAGTGTCTACTTATGACAGTCTTACCCAAAAATTCAATTCCCCCAAGAGACATAGGCCCAGTGAATTGGCGTCCTGCGCCAAACTCCACTGATCTCCTCTCTATGGATCATCAGCTTACCCCAAACAATGCAATCCCCCCAGGTGACCCAGTCAATTCCCCCAGGATCCTGCGTATTCCCTCACTCACATTTCATACACACTCAGGTAGCAGATAGTTACTTTATAACAGGCACTGGGTGAAGTTACCTGCCTCTAGTTGGTCACAAGCCAGTCGACTAGGGCACCAACATAAACCAAAAGAGGACACAGTGGTACTGTGGCTAGGTACAAGAAGGTGTCCTACCATACCCTCTGAGTTGATCCGCTCCCCTCTGTTCCATCTCTTTTGGTCCAAAATTATGCCCGTATTTTGAGCGACTGCCTTATGATTCCAAAGCCCAGTAGCCCCATGTTGGGCGCCAAAACTGAAATGGATTTTATCAGTGATCTAGTAACTATCTTATTCCTGACCAAATCATTATCAGAATGTATACACCAAAGTAAATCAAACGGAACCATGCCAGTTTCAAGTACTTAATACTTCTACTCTCTATTGGCATTCTTACAGCTTATATAATCAATGCAATGAAACCCCTTAACCCCTTAAGGACTCAGCATTTTACCGTTTTTGCATCTTACATTTTTTCCTCATCACCTTCTAAAAATCATAACGCTTCCAATTTTGCACATAAAATTCCGTATGATGGCTTATTTTTTGTGCCACCAATTCTACTTTGCAGTGACATTAGTCATTTTACCAAAAAATCCACGGCGAAATGGAAAAAAAAATAATTGTGCGACAAAATTGAAGAAAAAATATAATTTTGTAACTTTTGGGGGCTTCTGTTTCTATGCAGTGCATTTTTCAGTAAATATGACATCTTATCTTTATTCTGTAGGTCCATACAGTTAAAATGATACCCTACTTATATAGGTTTGATTTTGTCGTACTTCTGAAAAAAATCGTAACTACATGCAGGAAAATGTATACGTTAAAAATTCTCATCTTCGGACCCCTATAACTTTTTTATTTTTCTGCATATGGGCCGTTATGAGGGCGCATTGTTTGCGCCGTGTTCTGAAGTTTTTAGCTGTATAATTTTGTATTGATCTGACTTTTTGATTACTTCTTATAAATTTTTTCATGATATAAAAAGTGACCACATATGTTTATTTTTATTTACACTGTTTTTTTTTTTTAATGGGAAAAGGGGGTGATTTGGACTTTTATTAGGGAAAGGGTTAAATGACACTTTTTTTTTGCAGTGCTATAGCTCCCATAGGGGGCTATAACACTGCACACACTGATTTTTTACACTGCTCACTGCAAATCCATAGCAAATCCTTTGCATTGATCAGTGTTAGCGGCGGTTGATTACTCAAGCCTGCATCTCAGGCTTGGAGAAGACATGTGCAGAAACAATTTTTTTTTTCGTTTTGTTCGTTTAAAAAAAAATGTCGGTTCTGTGAATATTCGGAATGCTGTGCATTCATCATATTCGGTTTTCGAATGCATCCGCAAATTTTTTTTTTCGTTTTCGGATGCATTCGTTTAAAAAACGGATGCATTCGTTAAAAACAACGAATGCATTCGTTAATTCTGATTTTTGCTTCTGCACATGTATAGTGATCCCTCAACATACGATGGTAATTCATATGTTGAGGGATTCGTGCAATGTAAAAAAGTAAAGTCCTACTCACCTGTCCCCGCTGCTCCCGATGGTGTCCCCGGGCCTCCGCTGGGCTCTCCTAGTCCTCTTCGGTACTCCGCTGGGCTCTGCTGGGCTCTCCTGGTCTTCTCCGGTCCTCCGCTGTCTGCCGCAAAGCCTTACTGGGCCTCCGTAGTGAAGTCATCACGTCACTGCGCACGCCGTTGCTATTGGATGACGGCGTGCGTGACGGCGTCATAACGACGTCAGAGGGAGACCCGTATGAAGGCCCCGGACCAGCCCAGGACCCACCGGAGGAAGGCCCGGGGCAGCGTGGAAAGGTGAGTGAACCTGCCCGGGCTGCTTCAACTGCTATCCGGCAGCAGCTTAAGCATTATGCGCTGCCGGATAGCAATTGATGCATGGCCCCGACATTCCGTATACTGATAACGAATGCATTTGTTGTTCGTTAACATGCATATTCGTTATGCGTTAGTTAATGAATGCATTCGTTAACTGTATATTTGTATTCGTATGCTTTTTCGGGATTTTGTGATTTTTTTTTCGTGCATTCTTTTCGTAACGAACATCCGAAAACGGGAAATTCATTTCGTTCCGTGTTACGAAACAAATTGCACATGTCTAGCTTGGAGCAATCAATCGCCAAAGGGACGCAACGCTCCAGAGGAAGGTAAGAGAACCTCCACTCGCATCCTAGCTGATCGGGACACCGCATTTTCACTGAGCAGCCAGGAAGCTTATACTTTTGTTTTCGATGCGGCGTTCAACTTTGAATGCCACATCTAAAGGGTTAATAGGGCGCGGCACCGCGATTGCTGCAGCGCGCTATTAGCCCAGGGTCCCGGCTTCAGATACATCGCGGGACAGACCCGATATGACACAGGGTCACTACATGACCCCGTGTTATATCGCGGGAGCCGGCCAAGGACGTAAATATACGTCGTTGGTCATTAAAGAGTTAACACAAGTTCCCACCCTGTGGCATAGCTGTGGCATACCATATAAGGTATGCTTTTTCTGAAGATGTTGGTGGGTTCCGAGGCCTTTGTTCAGGACAGAAAATCGTATTACACGGTGGGAGGGGGTGAGCAAGGAGCAGAGTAGCGTGGGGAATGGGGCTTTGTAAAATAATCATTTTAAGCTGCATATATATATATATATATATATATATATATATATATATATATATCCATTACAAATGAAACCCATATTTAGTTCTTGATTTTATTATTGTGTAATGGATTAGATTTTGGCTTTGATTTTAGACTAAGATTAGATTTTGGTGTAGGGTTATAATTTCACACACAAATTCTGATCTCATTAAAAACAAATTTAGTTCCTAGACTATTTATTACCATTTTATATCATATTTATTAATCCCTTAATTCTACCAATTCTGAAATAATACTAGTAAAGATGCCAAAAACTACAATAATATCTAGGGTGTATGTGCCATTGTGGAAGACCATGCATCTGCTATGTGGTCCTTGGAGGAAGGGGGCCCCATCCTGGTTAGTCACATTACTTTTTCAATTGGTAAGAAACAGTGCAGAACTCCTCTCTGCAGGGATCAACAAATTAATGGAAGGGACTATTGTACAATGGGTCATGGAAAACAAGGAGTAATAAACACAAGACATTTCTGTCCTGAGAGCAATATTGGACACAATAATAGAAGGCTAATTCAGATATTTGCTATGGGGCCCCTTTCCACTATGTATGCCACTGACCATTATTATAACCAATGCATGCTGCTATGGGGTAGGTGTATACACAGCATATTTCATACTGCCCAAAACCCACTGCGCAGCAGAAAATTCACTGTGTCTTCTCCTATGAGCAAACACATAGTGCTTCCCTGTGGCAGTTTTGTGGGTTTAGTGAGGCTTGGAGGCGGGCCAGGGTGCCGACATAACTGTGAGGTGTGGACCCGCCTCCAATCTCCACTGCTCACATAGGGCTGCTGCAGGGAAGCCCTGTGTGTCTGCTAATAGGAGAGTACACAGCATATTTTTCGCTGAGCATCGTGAAATACACTACATATATGCTACATGTGTCCCCACCCTCAAAGTCCATAAATACAACAGTATAGGACATAAATAATACAGATATAATGTGTTCAGATAATATCATCATACATTATTCGAATATTACCAGCATACAATGCTCATATATTAATCAAAGCTATAATTTATAGATGCAATACCGAATATTTATAAAACTGTTACAAAAGTAAACTTACATTTAATTCTTAACATGTTCTAAAATTTAAAAGTCATAGCGCCTTATAAAATCCCTGCAAACAAAATCGACAGACAACAGCTACTTTAGTATTATCAGACATGAAATGAGTATACAATTATATTAACATTAGGCATCCAAGAGGAAAATAACTATAGCAAGAGAATACATGCCTGCATCCCTGCATACATATGAGATACAGCAGATGTAGACACTCTTAAAATTCCTTATGTCTTTATAAATAATTCACAGAAGACCACCTAGCGGGTGATTATTTACATATCTAGCGTTACTTTGCTTTTGTGCTAAAGGCTTGTACGCTTTTAACTTCTAAAATATCACACAGGGTTTACGCTGTGTCTGAACTTGTAAATGCATAATGCATGGACCAGCGCGTGGTGCTAGTAACGCTGAGACTGATCACAGTAGACCGCTTTTGTTGGTCACACATTATAAATACTTGCTCATGCTGAAGTTAAATGTTCTTGAGTACTTGCAAATTGGATAGTTGAATGATGATACCAGTCTATAGATGTCCAATGACATGGTTTCAATTGGTCTATTCAATAAGATTTGTCTATTTAATAATCATTCATGTCTAATGATAATTTGTTTTCCTTTAGTCCTGCAGCAGCACACGTGGTTTGTGTGCTGCGGGTAGGATGTAAGGAAAGTGTTAATTTGTGATGATAATTTATTTTCCCTTAGTTCTACAGCAGCATAAAAGCCCGTTGGTAGGGTGGAGATCTATACACATCACTAAAGAACTTATTTTCAAACCATTACCTGTTCAAATGGCTTTCTACGTAATCTCCTCCTCCAGATCTTTAAAATAGGCACCAATGTGGGCACATCACAGCAGTCATTGTCATGGTGAGATAACTTTTTTTTATGAGTCCTTCCTATATAATATATATATATGTGTGTGTGTGTGTGTGTGTGTGCGTGTGCATGCGTGTGTGTGTGTGTTTTTGTTAATTCAGCATTGAAACATAAAAGCATAGTGCATCATAAAATAATAAGACATAGAAAAGTGTTACCAAACCCAGTTTTTTAGTGGCAATTGAACCAAAGCATGAAACCTGAGTACTCAGCTGTTCTACCTGCAGATTAAGGTACTATACTAGCATGGCCATTTGTTGATGTATTATTGGCCTTGTTTTAAATTATGTTGGGGACTGATCTAGGAGGCTGACTGGGAAAGTTTATACTTTACACAGGCAGAGTGCAGATCAACTACATAGCTGCTCATTTAAAGAGCTTAAGCTTCTATCATTCATCCTTTGCACGTCCCCTTTTACACAGTTGTGCGGCTGACAAATGAGGATTTTTACTTCCAATGAATTTTTATTGAGAAGTTTTCATAACAATAAATGAACAAATAGACATAGAACATATAAACATGCAAATGTTCAATGTAACATCGAAATAGAACCAATAAGGGAATAAGCTAATATACATGTTTTTCCAAAAAATGTGTATCACCTGAGCTTACTTAAAAGGTAGGCAAATGTATAGACAGGTTATATTGGAGAAACGGTCTTGTGCCTTTATATGAAACCAACCTCTGTGAGATTAATCTAGATTTTGTCTTGGGGAAAAGTGACAACATTACATTGTATATCTATTCTACATTATATATTTTTACAATATGGGGAGGATATCCATAGTGCCCATCTATTAGGGAAGGATTTAATTCTACCAGAGCCCATAGCCAAAACTTTTTCATAGGAGTAGGTAGTATTGAGTTTATCAATTAATGTATCTATAGAGGGTGTTGTAGAGGATTTCCAAAATGTGGGGAGAAAGTTTTTGGCAATTATGCAAAAAATACAGAACAAGTCCAGAGGAGGAACAACAAGACCAGACATGGCGACCAATGTATCCTGAAATTGAAAATGTTTAGAAATAAACATTTACATGCATCCCAAAAGGATGATATGGGGGGCAGGACCATAGAATGGGATATAGTGTGCCCTTATGGCCACAGCTGCGCCAACATTGTGAAGAGGAACCAGGATATGCCAGCGATATTCTATCAGGTGTGAAGTACCAGCGTAAATCCATGTGAGGAGCATTGTAAAGCTTTATTAAAGGGGTTCTCCGGTGCTTAGACATCTTATCCCCTATCCAAAGGATAGGGGATAAGATGCCTGACCGCGGGAGTCCCGCCGCTGGGGACCCCCGTGATCTTGCACGCGGCACCCCGTTTGTAATCAGTCCCCGGAGCGTGTTCGCTCCGGGTCTGATTACTGTCAATCACTGGGCCGGCGGCGTGTGATGTCACACCTCCGCCCCGTGTGACCTCATGCTCCGCCCCTCAATGCAAATCTATGGGAGGGGGCGTGGCAGCTATCACTCCCCCTCCCGTAGGCTTGCATTGAGGGGTGGAGCGTGACATCACACGGGGGCGGAGGCATGACGTCACACGCCGTCGGCGAACACACTCCGGGGACTGATTACAAACGGGGTGCCGCGTGCAAGATCACAGGGGTCCCCAGTGGCGGGACTCCCGCGATCAGGCATCTTATCTCCTATCCTTTGGATAGGGGATAAGATGTCTAAGCACCGGAGTACTCGTTTAACACATTTAAAGGCTATTCGACAATCCTCTAAAGAATTCGATTTAGCAAGATCCCTTTCCCATAAACCTAGGAGGTAACTTTTAACCCATTTTTCTGATTGTAGGAATAAGGTATATAGTGGTTTAAGGCCTTTCACTGTGGAGTTCAAAAATTGTAAGGTGGGGGCTTTAGGGCAGATAGAAAGTGACCAATTCTCAAATATTTATAGAAATCCGATTTATGCCCCCAATTGTGTTCTGAATATGCTCAAAATGTAAGAGTGTAGAATCCTGATACAGGCGGCCTGTGTGTGTAATCCCCTTACCTATCCATTCTTACAGGGGAAGATCAGCAAGGGAGGATTGGATGACACTCAGTGGTATGTTTTTAGGATCCTGAATACTTCGGCTATCTAGTTTGGCGGGGAAGGTTTTTCAGGCATTAAATGAAGCTTTAATTACTGGGTTTGAAAAGTTAGGGGGGGGGGGATTCCAAATGGGATATAGCAGTAAATCATGTAGTGAACAGGAAGAAGCGAATGTCTGCTTAATAAGGGTCCAATGGGTGCCTAAACCTCCCACTAATTTAGATTGTAATAAGAATGATGCGGCCAATCTCTTCTTTTTTCCTGCCCAGATGAAATCGGGCATTAAACGTTGTGCTGTAGTAAAAAAGGAGGCGACGAGAAATTGGGAGAGTACGGAAAACATACAATTGTTTTGGCAAGAGGAACATTTTAAACGTTGTGTCAGTCCATGATATTTCAAACTGGGATAGACAATTAGCTTCTATGGTAAAGTCTGTTAAAAGGGAGCCATAGTTGGATTGATAAAGTGTGTCAAGGGGGTAGGAGAGATGAATACCTAAATATTCTATATTGGAGGAACACCAATCAAAAGGGAATCTAGATCTCAAGGAGGTAGTAACTTCTGGAGAAAGATTTAGGGGCAAAGCTTGGGTTTTTGTTTTATTAAGGAGATAATAAGAAAGAATCTCAAATTAAAAAATATTGTCCATGACTGCTGGGAGGGACAGTGATGGGTTCCCTAACGAGAGGATGACATACTCTGCATAAAGTGAGATAATGTGAGAGGCGGTCCCTATAGGTATGCTGGAAATTCTTTTGTCTAAGCGGATAGCCTGGGCAAGTGGTTCAATAGATAAGATGTATATAAGGGGAGATATGGGACATCCCTGGCGGGGGCCATTTGTTATCAAGAGTTCATCAGACATAGTCCAATCAGCTAACACCCGAGCCGTAGGCGTGGAGTACAGGGTGGAAACTGCAGACAAAATATTACCTGCAAAGCCCATCCGTTTGAGCACAGCAAAAGCAAAGGACCATTTAAGGCGGTGAAAGGCCTTTTCTGCATCTAATGCTAAGACCACAGCTGGGATATTATGCGACTCTATCTGATGAAATATGTGCAGAAGCTGTCTAGCGTTATCTGACGTGTGGCGACCTCATACGAAACCCAATTGGTCATGTAGAACATGACCGGAAAGGGTTAAGGAGATCCGATTAGATAAAAGTTATGCGAATATTTTTAGGTCCTGGTTCAACAAGGATATCAGCTTCTAGTTTTGGGGGATGTCCGTAGACTTACCTGGCTTGTTGAGGGTAGTAATTAGTGTCTGCAAATTTTCTTTAGGGAGGACACTAGAGGTAACTGCGGACATGCAAAAGGAAGCTAGAAAGGGAGATAAGACATCACTATAAGTTTTATAATAAGTGTTGTCAAACCCATCGGGTCCAGGGGCCTTACCTGAGGGGAAAGAGCGTATCACTTTCTGTATTTCTGGAGCAGTTATAGGTTCGTTAAGAGTTGAAAGCTGGGTAGCTGAGAGGGAAGGTAGATTTAATTTATCTAAGTAGGATTTTTTTGCCTCTGAAGAATTAGGAAGTTCCAACATGGAGGACTTTAAATTATATAGGCTGGCATAAAAAGATTAAAAACCATCCGCAATATCCTTCGGGGTGTGTAATCTTTCTGACATGGTGGGATGAATAAGAAAGGGAATTCTAGATTTTAAATTTCGGGATTTAAGACGGTTGGCAAGGAGTTTTCCGGCTTTATTGTACTGAGAATAATACCTAGATTTAGTCTTTCTATGTGCTTTCTCATAAACTGTCAGCATAAGACAACGGAGGTAACGTCTGAGTGACAACAGTTGGGAAGTGGTAGAATCTGAGAGGTCAGTTTATTATTTTCTAAAATTTGAAGTTGGGACTAATTTGGAGTGCTAATTTGTTGGTCTCTTTGATGTTTAAGTAAAGAGCAATATTTAATACTCATACCTCGTATTACAGCTTTGTGGCAATTCCACAGAGTGAGAGGGCAGGTGTCAGAATTTGCATTTAGTTGAAAGTATTTCTTAATGTCAGAGAGGAGGCGTTGTGACCGAAGGAATTGGCTGATACACCACATATGGGAAGTTGCTGAGGACACTGAGTCCCTCAGTATAATAGAGACTACAGCATGATCCGCCAATGAGATTGTGCCTATAGCAGACTGTTGAATAGATTGTTAGAGATTTCTGTCCACAAGGAAAATATCCAACCTAGAATAAGTATTATGAACAGTAGATAAAGGGGTATATTCCTTTTCATTAGTGTGATGCAATCTTCAAAAGTCGTGCAGTTCCCTTTCCCAGGCCCAAGATGATAGGGAGAGAGAGGGAATGCGAGAATGAGATGTAGAGACCATGGAGGGGGTCATAATAGTATTAAAATCACTGCATAAAATAGTGGAACCCCATTTACATTTGTAAACCCGTTTGAGGAGAGAGTTGAGAAATATAATCTGTCCCCATGTTGGGCGCAGAAAGAGAAACCAACATGATAGGTACTGAATTGATAGAGCAATATAGTATGATAGATCTACCCTTGGTATAAAGAACTGAATGCTCTAGCTTAAAGGAGACCTTATTTTTAATCCCTATAAAAAACCATCTGGATTTAGTGGTGAAGTGGGAATGAAATGTCTGATGAAATGCAGGGTGTCGTAATCTATGGGACTCCCTGGATAATAGGTGTGTTTCTTGGGTACATATGATATCGCAGTTAAGCGTTTGAACCTCCTTCCAGAAGTGAGAATGCTTTTTGTGGTACATTAAGACCGTTAATGTTCAGACTAGCTATATTTATAAACATAATGTAAATATCTACATAGTAGGTTAGACAACGAAAGAGTTACACAACATGGAAAGAGCGCGCCCCCTCAGCCAGCACGTACTCCCTTAATTAAAACAGGCAGTAGACTGATATGGAAATGAGAGGAGAAGGGCATAAGTAAATAAGCAAACCAGAAGCATAACAAAAAAATATAGAAAACAACAAAGTAAATACATGGTGTGACTCTGCTGATTAGAGCCAACAAGTCCACTCTGAAGCTTAGGGTGAACAAACCACCAGACAAACCCAAAAAAAGTAAAGGAAAATAAGGCTAAACATGTTATTCACTGCCATGTAAAAAAAAAGCAAGAGGTCAGGTCTTGAATGACTGCGATCCAGACCCAACAGCAAGGCAATCCTCTGTAGAAGGGAGATCCAAATTCCAGGAGGAGAGGAGAGATTGTCCTTCTTTCATGGATCTCACCACATGAAGCATATCACCTCTCCTAATAAGCAAGTGCACTGGGATGCCCCATCTGTATGCTATTTTTGCGCTACGGAATGCTTGTATAACAGGTTGGAGCACTCTACGTGCCTGCAAGGTGGCTGCCGACAAGTCAGCATATATTGAAATCTTGTGGAATGGGGCAGGAAGACCCCCATTTTTCTGTGAGAATTCCATCACTTTCTCTTTGATTGTGAAGAAGTTGACTCTAGCAAGGATATCAAGTGGAACAATCATCCAAGTGCTTTGGGCAAGGGACTCTGTGAGCCCTATCTACTTCCATTTCTTGAGAGCTGCAGGATGGTAAAGTAGCTTTAAGTAAAGATCTGACGTAAGCTGGTATATCTGCGGGGAGCACTGATTCAGGGACGCCGCGTCATTTTATATTATTGCGACGGCTTCTGTCCTCCAGGTCTGCAATTTTAGCTTTCAGCTCCGCGACATCATCAGACAATTCGTTGTGAGTCTATAAGGACATTATAGGAGACCGAGAACTCCTCAAACTTGGATTCTAAATGTGACACTCTCCCAGCAAGATCACTCACTGAGGCATTCAGAGGAACTACAATGGCATGAATGTCAGTGAAGAAAGTTTTGCATAGAGCCAGCAGCATCCCTTTCATTACAGTGTCTGTGAGGGATGCATCAGACACCGCAATGGCGTCTAGGTCATCTGCCTCCCTCGTCTCAGTAAAAGGATCCCATTTACATACCTCGGCAGCCATGGCCGCTGTGGACAGGCAAGGTCTCTGTTTAGCAGGACTTTGTGTAGGAGAGGCAGAGGGGGAGTCCCACCGCATAGCTCCGGCTGCAGATCCGCAGGGCTATGCGCAGAGGCAGGGGAGGCATCCAGAGACCGCGATCCGTTGGGACCCGGGGAGATCTGCAGTGCAGCACTGGGTCAGAGGAGGACCATCGTGGTGGAGCTCTGGCAGGAGATGTCGGGCTGCTGCTGTTTCCCGGCTGTGAAGTGGGTGCAGAAGCAAGCGCTGTCTGCACCATCTTGTGAAGCCCAGACCGAGTGGGAGAAATAGAATTTGGAGAGCTTCTCCTGTCTCACCGGCTTCTTTCTTCTGGTCGGCATTGCAGGTGATAGTAAAGGCACAGGTGGAGCAATTGTAGAGGTAGTGAGTGCTGTTATAAGTCGCTAAATTGGGTTTATGTAGCGGAACTTCACAGTCAGGCCACGCCCTCTATGAATGAGGATTTTTAAACATGTGAAAGTCCTGCCATCAGCCGATCATGGTGAATGTGTGTTTGCTTGTTGGCTGATTACTAGGTCTATTGCACAGCATGATTATTGGCTTGTTACGCCAATGTAGATCAGAAAGTGGCACAAATTTCCAAAGTTAAAATCCTAAAAATATATTGAAAAAAAAACATAGTTAAAACACACAAAAAAAAAAACAGTGTGCTCTGAATCGATGATAGAGCTATGATCAAGTCATGATTAAGAACAATTGATAGTTCAAAACGCGTTGGTCATTTATTGTTCATTTCATCTATGCTTTTTTTTCTATACATTTAAAAAAAAATTCAAACACATTTTTGAGGATTTTAACTTTGGAAGCTGGTGACATTTTCCTCTCTATGTTGGATGTCCTTGAAGGGGAATAGGCCAGCAACCTATGTCATCCTAGATCACCATGAAACACATGCATGTTCCTCTTGAAGAGCCCCTATTCAGACTTGTGGTGAGCTTATTGCTGTTTTTTTTCCTTTATTGCCTGTTTGGCCAATAATCGTCCCATGTTATAATACGGCCTGCGCACCTCAGTCTAAAAAGCACAAAACCTTCTGAACTCTGGCTTAAATAATCGACTTCTCCAGTAAGAATCATAACACTTGGGTTTGCTTATCTATCAAAAATAGGAGCTAAATTCCATCCAAAATAATAAAGGAAATGGGCAGCAGAAAAGGATAAAAGAAAAGAAAAAGCTTCACTTAATGTTTATAAATCCCGCTGGCTTTTTGGAAGATTAAAGTCTTGAGCTAAGGGGATAAAGTTAATCTTAAATGTGAGGCAAGTCATTTTTCTTGTACTAATTTTTTTTTTAGTAACAATGAAAATTTCCTCTCCTACAGTTTTTAAAATTGACTCTAAGGACAAATGTTATTCTTATTTGTATTTCTGGGGGCTTTTGAGATTTGGTGCAGCTATCAGTCATGCTGCTAGGTAAAAATACATTGTGGGATTTAGTGATGTTATGGGAATGGAATTTATGAAAAGACTAAATAATAAAGTAATCTCTTTTTCTAAGTAAACTTTCTTTATACATAGATAATGTATAGAATTTGTTTGTTTGTTTACATGAATTACACATGAGCAACTATGAGTTGCTTAGCGATCACTCAACTTCCTATTTTGGGGTACTGCCAATTGTAGGTTCATGTACAGATGGGGTGACAACAGCTTAAAGAGGACCAATCACCTACTTGTGTACAGTATATATGTATTTTACTATTACGTGTTCCTAAGTCTTGTTACTGAGGTATATACTGCCATTGCAGCCCCTATCTCAAATGCTACCTACAATGCATTTGGAAAGTCTTTAGACTCTTTCAACTTTTCACATTTAATTGTGTTCTGGTCATGTGCTAAAAACAAAATACAAGTACATTTTGAACTCAATACCCCCCATGAGAGTGCGAAAAACAGAATTTTAGCCATTTTTGCAAATGTATTTAAAAGTATAGACTAAAATATTGCATTATTTGAAGCATCTTGGGAAGTGATTACAGCCTCCAGTCTTCTTGGGGATGTTGCTTGAAGGGGTACTCTGCTGCTCAGCATTCGGAGCATAATGTTCCGAACGCTTAGAGCCAGCACTGGGGACTAGTGCCATCGCACCATGCCCCCTACCATAGACTTACATCCGCATTTCATCCCCAGTACTATAATAATCTGCATATCAGTCTGCTGGAGGAGCGCAGAGCCACCTCCGAGGCAGACAGGCAGGCCAGGTCCATCCAGCAGCCTGACTTCATGCACCTTCACAGGGAGGAGGTTGTTACAGTGTGTCACCCCAGTAGTAAGGAGATTACATGAGGAGGAGGTTTATCACAGTGTGTCTCCCCAGTAGTAAGGAGATTACATGAGGAGGTTTGTTACAATGTGTTACCCCAGTAGTAAGGAGATTACGTACGGAAGAGGGGGTATGTAACAGTGTGTCACCCCAGTAGTAAGGTGATTACATGAGGAGGAGGTTTGTTACAGTGTGTCACCCTAGTAGTAAGATCGTCAGTGTTAAAGGGCAGAGCCAATGCGCAGGGTCAAGGGGCAGCAAAATTAGCTTTCGCCTAGGGTGGCAATAATCCTTGCACTAGCCCTGTATGGGGACCATCGGTGGAAGCCATTTTCAGTTCTCTCCAGAGATGTTCAACTGGGGTCTAGTCGGAATGATCACCAGGTCGGGACATGGACCCACAAACAGTGGATTGTGACCAAAATTGGTCCAGAATAGCCCGGTCTTGTCCCCTTCATTGGCTTTACAACAATTGGGTCCCTGTGATGCTAGCCTGCGGGCAGGGCCAGATCAAGGCTGCCTGGAAGATGGAGCACTTCATTATGATGGGGCCCCCCCGCGACAGTTCCCCCACATTAGGTGCAGTATAGTTCCCCTACATTAGGGGTGCAGTATAGATCCCCCACATTAGGGGTGCAGTACAGTTCCCCCACATTAGGGGTGCAGTACAGTTCCCCCACATTAGGGGTGCAGTACAGTTCCTCCACATTAGGTGCAGTACAGTTCCCCACATTAGGTGCAGTATAATTTCCCCACATTAGGTGCAGTACAGTTCCCCACATTAGGTGCAGTATAGTTACCCCACATCAAGTTGGCAGTATAGTTCCCCACATTAGGTGCAGTATAGTTCCCCATATTAGTTACAGTATAGTTCCCCACATTAGGTGCAGTATAGTTCCCCACATTAGGTGCAGTATAGTTCCCCCACAGACATACAGCCTTCAGCCATTTAGAGTTTATGGCTGGAGGTTGTATGCCTGTTTACTGCCACAGAGTTCCGACCACCACTCCTCCGGTCCGGGATCACGGTCTACTGCTATGGCCTATGGGCCATAGTAGTAGGTCCCGGGACCAGATGATCGGTGGTCGTAACACTGAAGAAGACGTGCTGGTGAGTGGTGACTTACCATGCCACGTCCTCCTCACTGCTCCACTCCACTCTGCTCTTCTATGGGCGCACGCACGGGACATCAGTGACGTCCCTATGCGCGCTACCTCCCAGTGGCCCCTTTATTTTTAAAGTTAATGCGGGGCCGCAGAGAGGTAACTGGGGCATCCTTGTGTCCTGAGAAGATTTTTTGGGACACAGGGATGTGCTGAATGTGACGGGGCCCCCTGCAGGCACGGGGCCCGGAGCAGGCGCTCCATGAGCGCCAATGATGATCCGGCCCTGCCTGCGGACACAGGACATCCTACAGTACCAAGAGGCTGCTGAATGCTGGTGGAGAGAGACTTACAGCTGGAGATGATGTGACTCAAAAGAAGGAATAACTCACCACAGCCCTAATCCGAGGATATCAATCCCAGGAGACGCAGTCTGAAAAAAATTCCTGTTATGGATAACGATGGGGAGTTATTCATTTTTCGGTGGAAAAAAGACAGCGGTGGGCACAGTATCTAACTTCAGGATTAAAGGCAAAGCCCTGGATGTTTTTGTAGACTTATTATCTAAGCTAATATACATGGGGCTACTGTATGACACCATAATAGAGGCTATGATCCAATAAAATCACTCTAGAGGTATACCACAAGAAATTAAGGATTGTGCAATGTAGGTCCACAGATAGTTGTGCAGATGTAGGGACGGCCTTTCTCCAGTGAATCGGAGGGCTGTCCATAAGCTCGATGGACACTTATTTTTTTTTCAACCTTACAAACTATGTTGCCTTGTATAGCAAATTTGTCACATATCACTTCAATATTCTTTGATACAGTTAGCTTAGATTTTTTTTAGAGTGGGTAGTAGTTCATTGTGTAACACACAGCTCCTGACCAAATAACTGTCCCATCTTACAAAGAAAAAAATATATTTTATAATGTGCTAAAATTAGAATCTTTTGTTAATAAGAATGATTTCACAGTTTGTTAGAACATTTTCTAATATAACCATCATCTGTTTTCCTTTCTCAGAGCGCTTGTCAATTCCTTAACTCAAAATAGAAATGAAGGTTGAATGAAGGTGAGCGCATGAATACTCTTGTATTACGGCATCATATCATGGGAATTACTGAGAGGGTAGCTGGCAGTGTAACTGCCTTGGGGTCCAGTAACCAAGGTACAGTTCCTGATGATGGTAAAAGACATTGCAGGGGGCAGAGGAGAAATATCTGGCTATTGTTAGAACACTGAGCAAAGGAGCAAAATGGCACAGAATCAGTCCAAAAGCTAGGCTGAGAGAAGCTGGGCAGGCACTATTGCTTGGCTGCTAGGGGTTAATAAAGTGAAGGTAATGTGCTGTTTAGGATTGTCTGTGGCGCAGAGATATGCAGAAAAGTGACTGACCGGGGGGGCTTGAGAAAGCGGGCTGAACCGCGAAAGGAGCGCTGCCTCGCCTCAGCCGGGCAGTCAGCTTATGCTGACCGCATCTCTCTACCCTTTCTTGGAAATGTTTTAAGAAGCCATTGAATAAAGAGGATGTTTTAATTTACCGGGTGAGTGGGATCTTCTTTTTCTACTAAGTATCATATCAGTCCAAAAGCTTTTTGTCTTATGGGCTTACTTGCTGCGAAAATGTGGTGGAAAGTGGTAATATGGCTCCATTCCAACATTTGCTATAGGGTCTTATGGTTACTTAGAATTTTTGTATTTGCTATTGGGCCAGTGAAAAATATTAAGTTAGTTTTATATCATACTTAGACACATATAGAAACATGGAAATACTCATTAAAGGGGCCATTTAAAGTTATCACCTATCAGCACTATTGTTAACTAGCTCATCAATGAAGGACAGACCACTGGGTCCTACCATGATCATTAAACTGAATGCCCCTTATATCATTGAACAATGGAGTGGCCTCTGCTCTATTCCCTCTCTAGAGGACTTCCAAAGATAGCCGAACACTGCAGTTATCATTGAAAATCCATACAGAGTGAATACAACAGTTAAACTGGTGTGTTGTCACCACTCCATTCACCTGAAGGACGAATGAATTTCTGTCAATATACTCCTATCTAGGTACTATGGGGGAGATTTATCAAAACCTGTCCAGAGGAAAAGTTGCTGAGTTGCCCATAGCAACCAATCAGATTGCTTCTTTAATTTCTCAGAGGCCTGTTCAAAAAAGAAAGAAGAGATTTGATTGGTTGCTATGGGCAACTTAGCGACTTTTCCTCTGGACAGGTTTGGCTAAATCTCCCCCTAAAAGTACATGTGGAACCTGTACTGTATTGCTCTACACTGCTTATCATCTGCATACACTGAAATATATAGTTATGCAATGGTTAATATTCTCTGTGCTACCTTCTCTGGTGGAGAAGAAGCCCAGGGAAATGAGAATTAGAAGCAGGTCACACAATCGACATAGGTTACAGACTGCTAGAAGCCTCTAGAAAGTTCCTCAGTCCAACCCTCTCTCCTCCAGAGGGCTGGAACCACTCACTGCAGTCTGTCTCTGGCTCTCAACAATGAAGCTGAGCAGGCCCTAGTTAGGGTGGGTTCACACCACGATTTTCTATACAGTTTTTGGATACGTTTTTTTTTTTTTTTAAACCGTATGCAACCGTACAGCAAACCGTGGCCATTGACTTTCCATTCAAAACCGTATGCACCATATTGCATACAGCTGTCTCCATTTTTCACACCACACAGTTTTTTACTTCTTTTTTCTGGACAGAAAACTGTGGCCTACCACGGTTTTTAGTCCAGGTGAAAAACCGTATTGATCCGTATACAGCTTTTTTTTTAACATGGGAGTCAATGGGAACTGTACAGACCTGTATGTGCATACGGTTCCATCCAGTTTTCACCATACAGTTTTTGGCTTTGCTCAATTTTTTTTCTTGGAATTTCAATCAAACAAGTGAAACTTTATTCATAATGGAGTGAAAAGTTCAAAACATATACGTTTTTTTTCTTAAAAAACGGATGCAACCGGACATCATTTTTCAAACCGTATACGGTTTTCAACCGTATACAGATAAAACTTTGTACACACGTTTTGATACAGTTTAGTCAGGTTTTGAGGAATCTGTTTTTTTAAATAAAAAACCTGATAAAAAACTGTATTGCAAAAACGTGGTGTGAACCTACCCTTAGTCTAGTCTGGCAAAGGCTAGAGAAGTTAGAGTTTCTCAGTGCCGGGATGCCTACTGAACATAAGCTCAGTTATCCTTGGCTCTGCCAGATAATCTGTTGCAGTTAACCTTTCCTCAAGCCGCTCTGGGTCATTCACTGTAAACCACGGCATCCCGTAAAGTTAATATGCATCCACAAACTGTCTCCAGTCCATGCTGAGAGGGTATCTACTTAAAAACTGTATTCCCACTCCTAAAGTGTTCAGTCAGAAGAGAGAAGTCTGAACAAAGTGCACTCCTGCTTCCACTTAGTGGGCCTCTGGCCAGAGCCAGTGCAATGTGAATGGTACGCCACAAATCTTATTGTTCTATACCCTAGAAGTACACCCTGGAAGTACTGTACCCTTGGTACTGTCATACAATAGACTTTAGTTAATGTACTATTATTCCCAGCTGGTCATACACTAGTAATCCCATCTTCTACTTGGGTATCATGGATATATCTAAAATATACCAAGACTTCTTTCAATCATGAATGAAGGTGCAGCTGTGTTGCCGTAGCATTGCATCTCCTGCATCATTTTTGCTGCACAGCGGAACGACTGCCTGACCAATGTTAATAGGAACTTGTGCAAGGAAGCCTTCATGGTAGTCAGACACTCACCTTGCACAACACTATTAAGTAGAGAGTAGGGAACATAGATGTAGGATCAGTGGTCAAGTCCTGGGGAAAAAAGTACAGGAACTCACCCAAGATTTCCACTCAAGGGCTGGTCCAGCAGAACTCACACTAATGGGAATGGTGTTCCTGCTGTGGAAAAAGTGCAGGAACTCAGTTCCCACGCGTTCCTGCAGGACTTGAGCCCTGTGTAGGATGATTCTATACTGTTTAGGAGCTGTGTCTGTAGTAACGTTATTTTTATGAGTCACTGAGTTTATTTTGTCCATGGCTGGAATCTGTTTGTGTCTCTGTGATGTCTATGTGTTTGTCATCATTGTTAACATTTTAAAATAATTTGGGATATTTTTCATATGGGATAAGTGCCTCAGAGCCTGTCATGAGCAATTCTGTTTTCAAGACTCTTGGTGTGCAGCAAATTTCATTGTTTTGTGTTTCAAACATTCAAAAAATACCTGTCATGATCTTGTTAAATTGTATAATCCTTCCAATTCACTGCCCCCATAATGATAAACCACCCCCTGCCTTTATTTTTTATTATTTTTTAGTTTTCTAACTTGATATTGTTCTGTATTTGACTGGGAAGGGGCATTGCCCAGCATAACATCATGTTAAGCCATGCAGGGGAGAACTTCCTCCCTCACTCTGCTACACACAGCCCAGAGCAGTTGAGCGTGAGATCACCTATGATTGGCTAAGGCTGCACACACACAACCCTCAGCACTCCGGGCAGCATTTCCTGTTTTTGGACTTCTGCCTGGCCAGCAGGAGTCCAAAGTCTGTACAAGAGATGGGGGGGGGGGGGGGGGAATGTGCTCTGGACAAGTAGGGAGAGACCTAGTGGAGGCTTTTTTAAACATAAATAAAACATAGTACAGTAGAAAGATTTTTTATTTACCATACGGAGTGCAATAGCAAAAAATAGTTTTAAAGGGGTACTCCGCCCCTAGACATCTTATCCCCTATCCAAAGGATAGGGGATAAGATGTCAGATCACCGCGGTGCTGCTGCTGGGGATCCCCGGGATCCCCGCTGCGGCACTGCGCTATCGTTACAGCACAGAGCGAGTTCGCTCTGCACGTAATGACGCGCAATACAGGGGCCGGAGCATCGTTACGTCACGGCTCCGCCCCTCGTGACGTCACTGTCCGCCCCTCTCAATACAAGTCTATGAGAGGGGGCGCGGCAGTCGCCACGCCCCCTGCCATAGACTTGCATTAAGGGGACAGGCCGTGATGTCATGAGGGGCGGAGCCATGATGTCACGCTGCTCCATCCCCTGTTTCGCCCGTCATTACGCACAGAGCAAACTCACTCTTTGCTGTAATGATAGCGGGGTGCCACAGCGGGGATCCCGGGGGTCCCCAGCAGCGGCACCACGGCGATCTGACATCTTATCCCCTATCCTTTGGATAGGGGATAAGATGTCTAGGGGCGGAGTACCCCTTTAATGACTGTGCCCATTTAACTAAAATGTCTTATATTTAATTTTTGAACATGCAAGAGGGTCTCCCTGACCGGACAGCCTATATTAGGAATGGAATTATTGCTTAGAAGAGGTCCCTAGGAGGGGGGCTTAAAAGTATTAAAAAAAAAAAAAGTAAATTTTTTTTTTTTGTATATTTCCCCCCCCCTCCCCCCTTATCAAAATTCTAATCATCGGTTTGTTTGTTTTTTCATTTTCCACATAAAAAAAAAATATATATACTGGACCAGGAAGCCTGCGGAAATCATTCAGTAGGCATCCCGTGACAATGCCTGGTGGGGTCCTGAGCCCCCTCCCCATGTCGGTGATCCTTCCATATCGCTGGTGAATTCACATCGGCGATCTGCGGCAATTCCGGTTATATGGGTCCCCAGGAGCGCTGCTATTGTCCGATCAATAGCAGCTGACAAAGGAGGGGTTAATGTCCCCTTCTCTCAGCTCTGCTTGCCCACCGAGTTCAGCCAGCGGGCAGAGCTGAGAGGAGGAGCCATGGACCCCCCCCCCCCCCCCCCCCGACCGGATCTGTGCCCCTCAGAGCAGAAGAGTTTTCAGTAAAGGGACAGGTAGGAGTTTGAAATAATAAAAAAAAGTTTTAACCCTCCCCCCTCCCGACCACACAATAGGTCCTCAAGGGTCCGCCACAGATTTAGCAGCACGTCCCGGGCCCTATTAGCATTTCAGGGCGCTGCATTTGCCCACTTTTTTTTTTAGGCCGCAGCGTTTTGTTTTTTTATAATGGTGTGTGATATTTTATCATGCACCATTATATAAAGTTTGCACCAAGCACACACAGACACCTATGCCCAAGGGTTAGTCCCATGCCCTTACCCATGAAAACCTGTTGCTGGTCAGGAATAAGGACAACAGGGATGTCCTTATGCTGACCACTATTCATGGTAACGGCAGCTCACCTGTCCCTGTCCGAGGTACCACAACAATGGTCCTCAAGCCTGATTGTATTCTGGACTACAATCAGTATATGGGGGGAGTAGATCTCCCTGATCAAGTCCTCAAGCCATACAATGCCATGCAGAAAACACGGGTATGGTACTAAAAAGTTGCCATCTACTTGGTACAGGTTGCCATGTACGACTCTTTTGTACTGTCCCAGTACGCTGGCAACACAGGGACATTCCTCCAGTTCCATGAAGAAGTCCTAAGGGCCCTGATCTTTGGCGACCGGGAAAGAGCAGGCCGGAGTTCCCAAGGAACTTGAAATATAGGTGTCAGGATCATCCCAGGCCAACACTTTCCAGGTGAAGTCCCCAACACTGGAAAGAAGGGACGACCCCAGAAAAAATGCAAAGTGTGTCATAAGAGGGGGATCCGGAAGGACACCACCACTCAATGTGATATTTGCCCTGATCATCCAGCCTCTGCATTAAAAAATGCTTCAGGGAGTATCACACTTCCATGGAGTACTACATTTTCCCTTTTCATTTAAATTTCCCATAATATTACCTAAATGTACCAAGTCCAGAGTACATCCAAATTTTTGACCGCATAAACCACTAAATTGCCCCAAAAACTCTTTTACAAAAAAATAAAAAATAAAGATTTTTTCCAAAAATGGGACATGGGTCACTGAGTCACTCGCATCGGGTACATTTTAATGCTGTCTCAAGTGCGCAGCGCTCTCTCCCCACCTAAGCTGGTGCGCATTTGAGGCAACAGGTTAGGGACGGCCACACACATCACATTCCCAGAATGATGATTCAGAGCATAGGGTTTGGGGTGGGCATATTTTTTACTTTTGGCTATATTCTTGGTCATCATTTTGGGAAAATAATTGGCATATCAGTAGTAAAATTGTAATTTCATTCCCCCCCCCGCCCCACTTCTTTTATTTTCCGCTGAATGTATGTAACTGTCAGCTACTGATATGCTATAGGCCTCAAATGCAAAAATAGCTCTATGACTCTTGAGCCCTGTGCTGCGCCCCCACAGCATGTTACATCCACATATGGGGTATTTCCATACTCAGAAGCAATGGGGTTACAAACTTACCCCTTGTGCAAATGAAAAATTTGGGGTAACTGTATCCCTTGTTACGTTCCCTGAGGGTTGTTGTTTCCAAAATGATGCCCCTTGAGGGGGGTCCCGCTGTTCTCCATGGTAGTTCTGTAAACGCTCAAGGCCCCTGACAAAATTCTCCAAAAGCTGAATGGCGCTCCTGCACTTCTGAGGCCTGGTGTGCACCCGCAGAGCAGTTTATGTCAAATATGAGGTATGTCCTTACTCCAAAGAAATGTATTTACAAATTTACGGTGACATTTTCTCCTATTACCATTTCATTTATTGTGAAAATGAAAAATTTGCGGTTACCCCAGCATTTTAGTGTAAAAAAAATCAAATTCCTTTTCACATCCCACTTTCTAATGAAGCTCTCTGCTTGTAAGGAAAATGGATATTCGAAATAAATTTTATTTTTATTCACAAATACAATATGTCCACTTTATGTTGGCATCATAAAGTGGACATATTTTTACTTTTTGAAAAAATTAGAGGGCTTCAAAGTAGAGCAGTAATTTTCAAAAATTTCAAGAAAATTGCAAAATCTGAAGGTACAGATGTTACAGAACTACAACTCCCAGCATGCCTGGGCAGTCTAGGAATGCTGAGAGTTGTAGTTTGGCAACATCTGGAGGGCTACCGTTTGGGCACCACTGTAACAGTGGTCTCCAAACTGTGACCCTCCAGATGTTGCAAAACTACAACTCCCAGCATGCCCAGACAGCCTTTTGCTGTCTGGGCATGCTGGGAGTTGCAGTTCGGCCTCCCTAGTGGTTGCCACAGTAAAGATCACTTTACTGCAACTTTACATTCCCCCCGCCACCGTCGCTTCCCTACCTGCGCCGTGATCTCTGCTGATGTCTCCTATGATCGCCGATCCCCACGCCATCTTCTTTGCAGGTTCCCGGCCTCCATCTTCTCCCCCCGTTCTGCCCGACATCCAGGGGTGGGCAGAACGGGGGGTTTCAATGGCAACCCACTGTCCTGCGCTGCCATTGGTCATAATTCATTTCTGACTAATGGCAGGGGATAGAAGGAGATCGCAGCACTGCGACCTCGCTCCTATCCCTCAAGAAGATCAGGGCTGTCACTGACAGCTCCGATCATCCCTATTTTCCGGGTGATCGGGTCACCAGAGACCCGATCAGCCCGGAATAGCAGAAAATCGCATGTCTGAATTGACATGCGATTTTCTGCGATCACCGACATGGGGGAGGTCTCAGGACCCCCTTCGGCTATGTGCCGGGATGCCTGCTGAATGAGTCCAGCAGGCATCCCGGTCCGGTCCCCAACCAGCTAGCGGCGGGGACCGAAATTCTAACGGGCGTATGCATACGCTCTACGTCTTTAAGGACTCGTCCTTAAAAGGTTAAGGCTCACGGTACTGCTTGTTACGTTCCTTGAAAGATGTAGTTTCCAAATTAGTGTGCCATGTGGTTTTTTTTTCTTTTGCTTTTCTGTCACCATAGGGGCTTCCTAAATGTGACAAAAACCATTTCAGCAAAATTTGCTTTCCAAAAGCCAAATGTGACTCTTTCCCTTTTGAGCATTGTAGTGTGCCCGCAGTGAACTTGACGTCCGCACATGGGGTATTTCCATACTCAGAAGAGATAGGGTTACACATTTTGGGGGGCTCCTATTACACCTTGTAAAAATGTAAAATTTGGGGGAAAACCAGCATTTTAGTGAACAAAAATTTTTATTTACACATCCAAATTTAATGAAATGTTGTCAAACACCTGTTGAGGCTCACTGTACTCACTGTACCCCTTGTTATGTTCCTTGAGGGGTTTAGTTTTTGGGGGGGCATGTCCTAAATGCAACATTCCCCCCGAAAACCATTTCAGAAAAACTCACTCTACAAAATCCCATTGTCGCTCCATCCCTTCTGAGCCCTCTAGGGCACCCACAGAGCACTTTACATCCACATATGAGGTATTTCTTAAGAGAAATTGGGTTACAAATTTTGTGGGGATTTCTCTCCTTTTACCCCTTGTAAAAATTCAAAAACTGGGTCTACAAGAATATGCGAGTGTAAAAAATGAATATTTTGAATTTTCTCCTTCACTTTGCTTCTATTCCAGTGAAACACTTAAAGGGTTAACACGCTTACTGAATGTCATTTTGAATAGTTTGAGGGGTGCAGTTTTTTTAATGGGGTCATTTATGAGGTATTTCTAATATGAAGGCCCTTCAAATCCACTTCAAAACTGAAAAATTTGAAAATTGCTGCTATACTTTGAAGCCCTCTGATGTCTTCCAAAATTAAAAACATGTCAACTTTATGATGCAAATATAAAGTAGAAATAATGTGGGAGATTTATCAAAGTTGTCTATGTCCCGCATCAATATAGACCAATAGACTACGGAGTGTTAGGCCGGTCTATTGTGCGGCTAATTTATCAAAAGTCGCACGGCTCTGGATAAATTCTGTGCACAGACTTTGGGATCTATGGTTTAGACTGTATTTAAACCTGCTCCAACATGGTCTGACATTTCGGCGTACTTTCAGCCGATGCGACTTGTCGCTGAAAAGTCGCTTTTGATAAATTCATCACCAATGCATTTTTCTGCTTCCAGCTTGTGTGGTGTAAAGAAGGCTCTAATACTACTGTGTGAGACTGGCGAGCGTATTTTCCCACACGCGAAAAATTTGCATATGCGAAAATTTGCATATGTTAATTTTCGCATATGCGAATTTTCGCTTACGGTAATTTTTTATATGCTAATTTTCACATATGCAAATTTTCACATACGCGAATTTTCGCATATGCGAAAATAAAACGCGAATATTACTAATATGCGAATTTAGCGAATATATGACGAATATTCGTCCATATATTCGCGAAATATCGTGAATTCGAATTTGGCCTATGCCGCTCAACACTAATCATGATCTAAAAATCCTCTAAAGCAAAAGTCGCAGAAAAGTCGCACATATTTAGACTGTGACTTTCTGTGCCACAAATTTAGACAGGAAAAAACCAGTCTAAATCCTTTGATAAACCTCCCCCATTGAATATGTGAATCAATATATAATTTATTTGGAATGTCTATTTTCCTTACAAGCAGAGAGCTTCAAAGTAAAAAAAAAAAAAAAAAAAAAAGCTACATTTTCAAATTTTTCATGAAATTATGGAATTTTTCCCCAAGAAATGATGCAAGTATCAACGAAAATGTACCACTATGTTAAAGTAGAATATTTCACGAAAAAACATTCTTAGAATCAAATTCATACGTAAAAGCATTCCAGAGTTATTAATACTTAAAGTGACAGTGGTCAGATGGCCCAAAAAAATGCTATGGTTATTAGAGGGGTATTCCAGGCCAAAACTTTTTTTTATATATATCAACTGGCTCTGGAAAGTTAAACAGATTTGTAAATTACTTCTATTAAAAAATCTTAATCATTCCAATAGTTATTAGCTTCTGAAGTTGAGTTGTTGTTTTCTGTCTAACTGCTCTCTGATGACTCACGTCCCAGGAGCTGTGCAGTTCCTTGGGGGATATTCTCCCATCATGCACAGCTCCCGGGACATCATCATTGAGCAGTTAGACAGAAAACTTCAGAAGCTAATAACTATTGAAAGGATCAAGATTTTTAATAGAAGTAATTTACAAATCTGTTTAACTTTCCGGAGCCAGTTGATATAGATAAAAAAAAAGGTTTTGCCTGGAATACCCCTTTAAAGTGAAAATGGGCTTGGTCCTTAAGGGGTTAAATATATATATATATATATATATATATATATATATATATATATCTTGGGAGATTAGCTCCATAGAGCAAGGCAAATAGCAGTCAGAGATAGGGCCACAGAAGTAAAGGTTAAACAGAGATTCTCCTGTTTTTTATTTTTTAGCTAATAAAATGATAGCTTTCACACTTCGACACAACATACAAAATAAACTCCTGCTCATCCAAGCGCTAACTGTGCAATAATCTCTCCTATCTATACAGGTGGCTTACTGCCAGCCACACAACAAACAGCTATCAAAAATGTTACACATGTGAAAATATGTTGCAGAAGATGGGAGGAGGAGGTGGGCTGCTATGAGAAGACTGGCCACTCCAATTATTCAGCTGGATTTAAAAACAACCCGGGCAGCAGAGAGACCAAATTCACTTCTGTGCTAAATTACCATATCACAATGCTTATATGGCAGACAGCATATCTTAGTCGTCTTCCTACAACCTGGACCAGAACTTCAGAATGCATCAGCAGAGCCTACAAGACTCTCTGGGGGAGAAAAAGGCCTAGGAGACAAGCCACCAAGACAAAAAATAGATGTATGTCTTCCCCTTCTTCGTTATCCATTGGGAAACTACAGCACCCAACATACACTGACAGACTCAGATTTAGGAACTGCTGGGAACTTTTTTTTTTTTACTAGAGATGCCACAAACGTATGGAATATCTTACAAAAATGTCTGCGTTTGTGAGTGATCTTTTATATCTGCCTATTCCACAGACATAGAAAGATCTGCCAAATGTACTCTATCAGCAGGATGGTGTACCTCCACATTTGCATTTGGATGTTTGCTGAATAAAAGTCTACTGGAAGCTTGGATTGACCACACCAAAAACAAAGATTCACCAATGATGTGCTGGCCTCCATGATCAACAGACCTAACACTGTGAATTCTGCTGTGGGGCCACATCAAGGACTGTATCAAATGTGTCTGATTCCCCCAGCTACAGGATCAGCGCAACCTAAAACAAAGCTAAAAGTAAAGTTCTGATCTGAGAATATGTGGGCTCTTGTCTGGACAGAACTGGTCTACTAACTAGACATCTGCTGTGGGGATCACTTTTAACATTTGTGGTGTATGGATAAAACATGGATAGGTAGTGTGTCTTTTCATGCCAACACATTTGTGTTATGTTCTTTTCTGTCCGATTACAAATACTGAGGCTATAATTCTCCACCTTTCTTTTTAAATCACCCTGTATTATTTCATTGCAGCGATGGTGTGGGCAAAGTGAATAAAAAAGTTCGAAAAAAAAATGTTCAAAATAAAAAATAGTCAAACAGAGAAACCACAGGCTAGGGAACTGCTACAGTACAGATAGAGGAGCTGTCAACAAAACTTCAGGCACCCTGCCAAAACACCCAAGTCAGTCAAACATATAAGGTCATAGATTGTCCCAGAGCTCCAAACCTCAGCAATAATTCAGGACAACCACTTTAACCTCCCTAGCTTCTGGCAGGATCCTCCGTATACAATTCCAATGTAGTGCAGATCTCTCTTTTACATTAACAATTATTTTATTTAGTAAATAAAGCAAACTATTAAAAAAAATATTTGTCACCACTACGATTATAATGACCATGAATATTATAGTATCTACAAGATTTACAATGTTTTTCTACAAATCATGTTTTTTTTTCTGCTAAAATAGTAAACAACTAAATAAACTGTATACATTTGATATTGTTGTTGTCCCTAAACTTTTTCTTGTTTTTTTTTTTCCTTAATAACAGGCTGCCTTCTACTTCATTTACAGTCATGACACTACCGTAATCTACCTTATAACTGTCTACCGCAGATATGTCTACCCAGAAGACTACAACTCTCAGAAGACTGGGGTGTTCAAGTCCGATAAGTTGGGAGGTGGGACCTCTAGGAATAGGGCTTGCCTTCCCAGCACAATCCCCTGATGAAGTACAAGAGTTCCTGTTCGGCACTGCTATATAACCACTAGCTGGATCTCCTACCGGGCAAGATGGATTTCTGCTTAATGAAGTAAGCGGCGGTGCTCTGATTTAGACAAGAATCCGTGAGTGTATAATCATATAGAATAGAAACAGTCGGCAGCTCACCGTAAAATCTTCATATTTTTTCTTTATTAAATATACGGTACTCACAAAAACATGGCAGAGAGGGACAAGTACAGGGGTACAGCAAGGCGACAGCAGCCGTTTCGCACTAGTTAGTGCTTCATCTGGCCTACTTGGAGGCCAGATGAAGCACTAACTTGTGCGAAACGGCTGCTGTTGCCTTGCTGCACCCCTTGCACTTGTCCCTCTCCGCCATGTTTAAGTGAGTATTTTTAATAAAGAAGAAGTATGAAGATCTTACAGTGAGTTGCTGACTGTTCTATATGATTATACAATCCACAGATGTTTCTCTAACCATTCCTGAACAATTTTTGCAGTGTGGCCGGGGCTACTGAAAGAGTCCCTTGCTGCAATGTACTTCATCTGCACTAATGTTTGGGTATGTTATACTTGTGGCATCCACAAGAATTATATAGCAGCCCAGAGGAAGTGCAGATGTTACTGAGAGGAGGACATCTGTGGGTTGGCTGGTGGCAGTAGTTCTGTCTAGTCACGGTTCCTGACACACATGCTCAAGGGCTTTCTCAAGGTAATCCTATGTTCCATTGGCTGGTGCAGTAACAATGGGCTGTAAAATAGGTGTAGATGGTAAAGATTCCCTGTGATGGTGAGGGCCCCGGAAAACACGGAAAAGTCACTAGGTGACATAATAGTCTTTATTGAAATATATGTCTTCCATGAAAAAGAGAGGTACATTTTTTGTAACAAAAGTGGCGTGAACAAAAGAGTTACCTGTAAGGTAGTAGTGTATGAATAATGGTACCGGTAACCTGTAGTCCTTTGGTCCTCTCTGTTTTTTTCTGAAGCAGGGCATTACCTCTTAAGTAGCAATAGATACAGTGAGCTCTGAGGCAGGAGGGTCTGGGCTGCATGTCCTATTGGTATCTATATCTTTAGGCAAGGACACTCATTGCTTGCCTCCCTGGAGTGCAGATCTTGTATTTTCATGATGTGGAAGCCGCACTAGCCTAGACCCAGCATGAAGGCATGAAAGCTCCTAGTATACTTCTAAGAGACCCTTCTACAAGGTATCCCCAACTTCCTACCGTTCTTTCTCTAGGACATATTTAGTTCTCCATAGGAGCAGTGTTGTGCAAAGCGATGCTGGGTTAGGAAAGTAGTAATAGAACTATTAGTGGAAAAGTATCATGTAGAAAAATTTGAAAGTTGTAGATCATAGGGGGTCCGACTGCTGGCACCTCCCACGACCTCCTACACGTGACCACGACGCCCCCCCTCCCAATTTATCTCTATGGGAGTGCCAATGACACATGGTTTCATCACTTTGTCTCTGATGGCTTGCCTTCTTCCCATAGTACATTCTGCAATGATCTCTTTTGGTAATGGAGACATGTGTACCTGGATGTCCTATCTTGTCCATACCCCTTCGGCGGTAGACAGAAGTCACTAGAAGCACTATGACCACTGTGCAGCTATACAGTCCTAAACACAGCAAGATATAATGGACTGTGTATTCTGACACCATTATACCATAGCAGTTTCTGCTCCAGTAGCTCTTCTATGGGATCTAGTCTTCTCTCCCCAAGTGCATCAGGCAGCCTCTGACCACTTTAGGAAGGTACTAACCACTGTATGCCAGGAACACCCCAGATGCAGTTATATTTGCTTTGACCCAGTCATCTAGCCATCACACTTGTATTTCCTGTCATAGTCACTCATATCCTTACACATTAAAGGGGTATTCCAGGCAAAAACATTTTATCCCCTATCCAATGGATAGGGGATAAGATGTCTGATCGTGCGGTCGTCACTCCCCCTCCCATAAACATGAATGGAGGGGGCGTGGCGTGAGGTCATGTCCTCAGTCCCGGAAACCCGGAGGTTTCCAAAACTAGAGACGCAGTCCCCGCAGGGAGATCACGGGGTCTCAGCAGCGCCCCCCCCCCCCCCGCACGCGATCAGACATCTTATCCCCTATCCTTTGGATGGGGGATAAAATGTATTTGCCCGGAATACCCCTTTAAAAACAAGCTCCATTGTAAAATTATAATCTCTGTCATTCATTTCACCTCTGAGTAGTTTTAATGTTACGGGTGTTCGCTGACTATGTATTAGAATAGATATTTATATATAGTTATGTTGCCGATGAAATGCATTATGCTGTATTTTGTCATTCCTAAACTCTGTGTTTTCTAAATGTCAAGTCGGGCTCTATTCTCTATTCCATTTCCGTCACCCAATGCCAGGATGATGTGATATATATCGCTGTTATTCACATACAATGTAACCAGCAGAAGGATAGTTACCTGGCAACTGCAATCTTCTAAAGCCGTTCTCCTCAGAACTCTGCTGCAGGATCTCTTGATTATGTTGCTATGAGGCGTCAGGGTGATTGATGGGCTACACATTGCTTTATCTGCCATCATGTTGTAATCATCTTAAGAAATATTGCTGTATTTACATCTAGATTATCTTCTCAAGGACAATGCCAACTGTGTTTATATAAAGGATGTGAGTGTGGTACCATACGTTATCTATCATATACAGCAAAAACCATAGTTTCAAAAAACTTCCACAAAAGAAATATTAGCAAATGACAAAGGTAGCAACGTCTTAAAAAAAGTACAGTAAGTTTTCAAACGAAGATCCTGTAAACTGCAGTCCGATTGGTGCTGGCTAAACTGGGGTATGGAATCAAAAGGCCCTGTTCTTTTCATCTATAAACCTTACAGAGAATCCCCAGGTTGCAGAGTCACAAATAGTCTCCGATTCCTTGTGGGACAATAAGGCTATGTTCACACGGTCAATATCCGCATGGAAATTGTTTTGACATCAAAGGGCTGGCAGAGCATGCCTACGCTAGGACCGCTCGGTAATGCATTGTCTTATAGACGGTAATGCATTTTTGTGTGGACTCCATAGAAAGAATAGAAACATCTTCTGTGGAAATTCCGCCATGTGCACAGCGCAGTAGAATCCCCTTGATATCAATGGGACTCTGCTGCTGCCGAATCTCTGTGCGGAATTCTGCATTAGAATTCTGTTGTGTGAATATAGCTTAACAGAAGTACACACACATGTCAGACAAATGCACCCCAAAGACTAGACAGTGACAGGAGCAAAGCCAGGAACAAGGCCAAGGTCAGAAACCAGGAAAGTATTACTTGAAGTTTCCAAGGAGCTAACAAGGTACAGAGCCAAGGTCAGGTACCAAGACAATACTACAAGTACCAGATACAGTATCCAAAAAGCGGACCAGAAATTAGGACAGGAACAGGTTTAGTTGATTTAAAAAAATCAGAAGCAGAAGCACAACAATAACACGTGACAGAACAAGCAAGGGAAAAGCTTGGAAGGGCTGGCCTTATCTGCCTGACGCAACCAGCCAAAAGGTGAACTGCAGTGTAGATATGGAAATCGGTGATGGAAACCTGAGCTGGGGCTGGGAGGAGGAGTGTCACTTGCAACCCAGCAAGCCCAAGTACTGGAGCCATTGCATCCAGCATGCACCTTAAAGGGGTACTCCGGAGAAGAAAACATTTTTCATATCAACTGGCTCCACAAAGGTAAACAGATTTTTAAACTACTTCTATTAAAAAATCTCAATCCTATCAGCTGCTGAAGTTGAGTTGTTCTTTTCTGTCTGACAACAGCTCTCTGCTGGCACCTCTGTCTGTCCCAGGTGTCCAGAGTAGGAGCAAATCCACATATCAAACCTCTCCTGCTCTGGACGGTTCCTGAGAAAGACAGAGGTGTCAGCAGAGAGCACTGTTGTCGGGCAGAAAATAACAACTCAACTTCAGCAGCTGATAGGTACTGGTAGGATTAAGATTTTTTAATAGAAGTAATTTACAAATCTGTTTAACCTTCTGGAGCAAGTTGATATGAAAAAAAAATTGTTTTTCACCGGAATACCCCTTTAAATCATTCCCACCAGTCTACCTTGTAATAGTGTTCTATTTTTTTTTTTCAAGCCTCCTATAACTTGCTTTTTATATTCCTGCTGCTCACTTTCATACTCCTTTTAGAAATAATTGTCTATGGGGCGTACGTCTGGCACTACTATTTCCAATGATGTCTTGCTCAAGACCTCATACAGGAAACTGAGGTCAGATGACTTCGAACAGTACCTGCAGTTCTACATATCATTTCAAATAATGAGAAGAATGCTGTTAGTGGTTGGGCCTTTGTAGTGTATTATAACCTTGTCCAAGACAAGCACAACCTAGATCTTAAACATATAGCTTTAAGCTTATGAGATATCAACACAATTGGCCACCAATGGGAAAAAGCCAGAACCATTCTTATTATTTTCTCCTTTTGTGGGATGTATCTGCAAGGATTTCCCAAGAAACCTAACAATTCCCCAACTTCTGTATCTTGTAGTAGTCGCCAACAAGTGACAGACGTAAAGAGTGAATATAGCATCAGAGAATTATTTTTAATAACAGACTATGACATGAAGAACAATGTCTACCATCAATATGCATGACAGAAAAATTCACTGATGAATTTTGTTGCATCTGCTCCTATCTGGTTCCTTTTGTCTTTTGCAAATTGCACTGCCATCTCAATACTCAGTAGTAGGGAGCGCATGCATAGGATATTGTGGCTCATATCATTAATATGCAAAGATTGTCTGTGATAGGAATCTTACAGTACATCTGTTATGCAGATTTATGCAAATTTGCATCATACTGACAGCTGAATTGGATTCATCTCCAAATATGATCTTTTTCCATGTGAAAGTTTGCAGTCGGCTTCCAGAACTGCTAATGCAAAAATTTAGTCAAATGATAAAACGGAAAATTATGTTTTCACCAAAATAGAGAACGATGTTTCCTAAACAGAAGCTGCTTTACCGTCTTATTTATTGATTATCTGATTTCAACATCTTCCCGTACTGACTACAATTCTGCTCTGATTTACACTTGTTATTTACACATACTAAATAACAAGAACAACAACAGAAAAATAACCCCTACATGGACTTTTGGTCACATTTGTTTTTGTTTTTGTTTTTTTTAATCTTTAGTCCTTAACAATCTACCTCTTACAATGTTCTTTTTTTTTTTGGTAGAGTGCACTACGATGACATATTGCAAAGAATAGAGCAAATAGGGTGCATCTCACTCATAACACTTTATCATGTGCCCCCTACCAGGGTTCCAATATTAGGTTCCTGTAACTGTGTTTCTAGATAAAATTAGGACAGAGATAATAGAAAACAGACAATGATGATAGTGCTAAAGGGATAAAATATTATGACACAAATAATCCAATGCTCCCTGACATCTGCTACGTCCGGGCAAGCTGCCATGTTCTGAACATTTCATATCTGCATTGGAAGGAAGATTTTCTCAAAAACAAATCGGAGCAATTTTAAGGGGAATAATTCACCAGATGAAAGTGAGACTGGAAATATATCCAATGCAATGTAAGACTATGTATGTATAGCTATGTATGATTATGTATGTCATCTAATTTACCAAAATACTGACCTTTAAATTCCATTTATACAGAGGCATACATTTATTTTCTTATGTATCCGGACGTGTCAGGAATAGAAAATGCTAGCAGATTTTTGCTTGTTTCTATGATGAAACCCTTCAAAAACATTACTAAAGTCTTAAATTAAAACTCATTAAAAAAGTTTATATCCAAAATGTAGATATGTATGTGAACTCATTGCTACTGGTAAAATTGCATAGGATTGTGGTATTGGAATCAGCGTTATACATATTCACCATGTAAACTGCTTCCACAGAAAACATAAAGTTGGTGATAAAAAGTTTTCTGCATAGGAATCTGGAAGTTCACAGAGAATAAACTTAAACTGGCCATATATTTTGGATAGATGTCAGCCAAACATAGACATTCGCACAAATTTTTTTTGCTATTGTACTCCTTGGTATGGTAAGTAAAAAAATGTACTTTGTTTAAAAAAGAATGAAGTTTTCTATGTTTTATTTGTGTTTAAAAAAAAGCTGCCACAAGGTGTCTCCCTATCTGACCAGAGCACATACCCCTCCCCATCTCTTCCACAGACTTTGGACTCCTGCCAGCAGAAGTCCAAAACAGAAAATGCTGAGGGGAGGAGGGGAGGAGGAGGGGGTGCAGCCATAGCCTATCAGAGCTCATCTTACACACTGAACTGCTCCGGGCTGTGTGTAGCAGAGTGAGGGAGGAAGTTCTCCCCTGTGTGGCTTCAGATGATGTCACGCCTGCTGGGGAATGCCCCTTCCCAGTCTGTGAATCTGACTGAGCAGAAAATACTGAGCAATATCAAGGCAGAAAACAAAAAATATATAATAATAATAATTAAGGCAGGGGGTGGTTTATCATGATGGGGCAGAGAACTGGGAGGATTATAAAATATAACAAGATAATGAGAGGTACTCTTGAAGCTTAAAGATATTTCCTACTATGCCCCTATACACATGGGCTCTTGGTTTTACTGTGCGTGCATGCATTCTCAGGTAGAGGGGAGAAAGGCTCTGTCAGACACATGGCTTATCTCCCAAGAAGAAAGAAATTGGGCATGTTGAAAACCATATGTCCAACCATTCTTTCCTCCAAAATCTACGGTCAGAGGAGAGTCCAGAGACCCCATACACGTTAGATGGTTAGCTGACTCTAATGTGTATGGTCAAAACATAAGATAATAGATAATGAGTTGTTTGTAGTATGCCAGGGGACCCTGTATGATGGTAGGTTGATGTTGGAAGCAGTAGTCCCAGGTATGTCACATGTCACAGAGTGATATATATATGGTCTCTGCTGGTACACTTCTTATTTGGAAGCCACAGAATAGGGTCATTTGTCACAATCCCTGTTATATGGAGAATTATGCTAACCCTTGTAATTCTACTTGTGTTTTGGTATTGCACTAGTGCAATGTCCATTTATATATGTTTTATGCTTTGGGTCCTTTTCAGAAATTAGGTTTGTGTCTGAACAGTTTCTGTGTGAATTCTCCCTTGTTTGGGAAGAGTTAATGCTTCCAGCCTATGGTATCCCGGGTGGGGTTATTTAGACCCTAGCTCTGCTGGAACTCTCTGCTGGAAATTAGACCTGTACTCTGACCATGTCTTGTTGATGAACTTTAGCTTTTGTCTTTCTGAGCACATTTCCTGAGTTTTAACCATGGTTATCTGTCCTGTTTGATATATGGATTTTAGCCTGCCTTGTTTGAGTACTTTGTCAGATTTTTATATTCTTGTATTGTTCTTTCTGCTTTGTGTTTCCTTAATCTGTGTTCACACTGTGCATTTTGTCAGTCCTGTTTTAACCTTGTTTGATGCTGGATCTCCTAGGATAGAATCCTGTTCTGGGCCTTGTGCTATCCGTCTATCTAGGAGTGAGTTAGTCTTGTGTTTGCAACCATGTTTGCTTGTATTTAGGGTTTTTGTTTCCTCCTAGGCTAGTAACCTGATCACTCTGTGGAGAGTGCCCGCTGGCTAGGTGCCTATTTGGCTTTGGTATTGATGTCCCTCCATGATTGAAGTGGGGTGTCCAGTGTGTTCTTTGTTCTGAGTCCAGTGTGAACAGTGCTCTTAAATTCCTGACCTGTTAGTATGTTATTTCCTGCCTTGTTTGTATTTATATATCAATTTGTGGGTTTTATTCCCGTTATGTTTCTGACTTGTTCCCCAACTTTGTACAGTTCCTTTTTTTTTGTTGAATTCGACGCCCATGCACTTTAGCGCAAGGAAGGGACCGACTCCAAGTTGTCATTCCATAGTGTAGGGCAGATGGGCAAGTAGGCAGGGAGAGTGGTTTTACAGAAAGCTTAAGACTCCCATCTCCCTGCCCCTCCGTTCATGACAACTAGCTTGAGCGTCCTGAATACTTGGGCAAACCCTAAGGATCTTCACAAGGTGGGGGTTCTCAGGTCTGGACAAAGCTGTGACTTGTTTCTTATGTATTCAGAAAAAGTCTTCAAATGGTTTAGTATGGCACTGGATCAGAGTTAGAGGCAAAATGTCACACCACGGATATGTGCAATGAAGTCCAAGGTTTATTCCCTTCAATGCAACCCCTTGCTGCTGTACATTTTCTTTGGAGATATGTATCCTTACAGTGGGACATTGCTAGGCAAAACAGACTTGGATTGGACTGGGAAATGGTAACCTAACTGTAATGTTGTGCTTATGGTAATTATACCCGGAGTTCACCATGTGGCAGGCTCCTTAAGCAGTGACAGGAGCTTTTGAGCACCATGTGCTCTTCTGACCAAGGTCAAAACCACACTGCACTGACCAGAGGAGAAATCCCTCCTTTATAAGGCTAGGAGTAGTACTGTGATTGTCTAAAGGCTGGACATGTCACCACATTTTGTGATCTAAACATTGTCTACAAAAGCAACACATCCTAACTGTAGCATAAGTTAACTTCCTGTTCTCTGCAATGCTCTCAGTGTATGCAATGCAAAAATATAGCGCAAAGCAGACAATATAAGAACACAGAAACATAGGCCCTGAATACTCAACAATTTTTACAGGACTGAAGTCACCCAAGTCCAACTTGTAGCAGCAGCAGCTGCTATGGCCTAAGCATGACCACCACATACTGATCTTCTGGTATCAGGACAGGGATAACAGGTGGACTGGCCATTCAGCCCTAAGTTTAAGAATCTTCAAGTATATTTTTTTCATTTTGCAGCTGAATGGAGAAGTTTTAAACAAGACGATGATGCCCATTAGGAGTAACCCAATAATACCTGAGAACCTTTCCAAGTCTGGATACCCATCTCTAAGGAAAGAAAGAATAACCTAGCATTAACCATTACTGTGATATGGTCCATAACTTCTTAATGTTTTCTCCTCTGTGTTCTGCATAAAAAGCCGGCTCAGACCATTGGTGTGTTACCTCGAAAATGAGGCTGAGCATCTCCCCTGATGTGACTTACTAATGGTAACAAAGCATGGAATAGAAGTGAGAGAAGAAAGGTTACAGTAGAACGTGTAACAGAAGATTAGACTAAATGTGCATTGCTTCAGCATTCAAACTTCTTGTAATGGAGTTTTTTAAAGACATTTATTGCTTTGGATAAAAGTCAAGATTAATAATTGATAAATATCAAAACTCATATTATTGCTGTTTTAACTCTCAATGGCTCCATTATATGTGAAATATAAGTCAGGGAAAGTGGAAAAGTCAGATAAATAGGACTAATATAGTTGGCCATTGGACCTACTATGTACTTATAACACGGGGAGGGACATTTAGGGGGTCGGTTATCAGCTGTTGGATCCATATACTAGAAAGGGACATGATTGTCATTATAAGCTATTTTCTTTTTCTTTTTTTTTTTTTAGATTGTATTTGGGGTTCATGTCTTTGTGGCAGTCTGGTGGTAAAGTGTCTGCAGTGAACAGAGGTTTAGTGGACACTAGAGAAATTATGGGGATGATAGTTATCTGTGGCCATGGTACAATTCTCTATAGCAGCAATGGCTAGCGTGGGTCTACTAGCTCTCCCAGACTACTCTAGACTGGCAGAGTAATAGAAGGCTGCATGATATTGTTCCCCAAGGGCACTCCCGATGTAGTGTCCAGACCGATAGAATTTTAAGTTGTTATAACTTGCCACCCCTGAGCTGGTCTAGATTAGTCTGGGAGAGCTATTAGACCCACACAAGTCATTGTTGCTATAGAGACCAAACACGTTGATAACCTGTGAAAACTCACAGATGGTTCTTAAACAAAAGAGGTGAAATCTCTTAAACTGTGAAACAACCATTCTGGCGGCTGGAGCAGGGTAACCCAGAAGGCTGGTGCATAGGACGGTAACTGGAGCTTGTACTCTAACCCTTTGTGATGGCCTTGATACTGGAGGAACATATTGATATAGTTGGGGTCACTGAGGCATGGCTGGGCTCCTCGCATGACTGGGCTGTTAATCTGCAGGGATTTACATTGTTTCGCAAGGATAGAATGAACAGAAAAGGTGGTGGAGTCTGTCTGTATGTAAGAAGTGGTATGAAAGTCAGTGTGAACGATGCCATAGTGTGTGATGATTCTGAGGATGTGGAATCACTGTGGGTAGAATTACAAAAGGAGGGAAATACTGAAAAAATAATATTTGGTGTAATCTACAGACCCCCTAATATCACTGAAGAGATAGAAGGTCGACTGTATAAACAAATAGAGAGGGCCACCCGGGCAGGTACAGTGGTAATAATGGAACATTTTAACTATCCAGATATAGATTGGGGTCGGGGGTTGGCTAAAACTACAAAGGGGAGAAAATTCCTAAATTTACTGCAGGATAATTTTATGGGCCAGTTTGTGGAGGACCCAACAAGAAGTGATGCCTTGTTGGATCTGATCATTTCCAACAACGCAGAGCTGGTTGGTAATGTAACTGTGAGGGAAAACCTTGGCAATAGCGACCACAATATAGTTACTTTTGACTTAAAATGTAGAAAACAAAGACAGACGGGGAAGGCAAAAACATATAACTTTAAAAAGGCAAATTTCCCTGGGCTGAGAGCTGCACTACAGGACATAGACTGGGGGGTCTCAAATACTGATACAGAAGGTAAATGGGACATCTTTAAATCAACTCTAAATAACTATACAGCTAAATATATACCAAAGGGGAACAAATATAAACGAATAAAACTAAATCCTACATGGCTGACAAATGATGTTAAAAGAGCAATAAACAACAAAAAAATAGCCTTCAAAAAATTCAAATCTGATGGGTCAGCTATAACATTTAAACAGTACAAGGAGCTTAATAATATTTGTAAAAATTTAATAAAAACAGCAAAAATTCAAAATGAGAGACAGGTGGCCAAAGAAAGCAAAACTAATCCTAAATATTTTTTTAGATATATAAATACAAAAAAACCAAGGACAAAGCATGTAGGACCCCTTAATAATGATAATGGGGAGGTTGTCACGGGCGATCAAGAGAAGGCGGAGCTACTGAATGGGTTCTTTAGTTCTGTATATACTATGGAAAAAGGAGCTGACATTGGCCAGGTCAGTGCTGGTAACACATCATGTAATGTACTGAACTGGCTTAATGTAGAGATGGTACAAGATAAGTTAAGTAAAGTAAATGTAAGCAAATCTCCAGGGCAAGCAAGATACAGCTCACTCCTGCAATGCGTCGAGATACAAATGATTACAAAAAGGATCAGGTGTTTTCATGGTTCATGGATAAAGATAATAACAATGGACATAACCCTCGTTCCATTTTAAGAAAGTCAAAGAAATATAAAAAACGCAACAATAAAAACAAGAATAATGCCGCAAGACGTGTCAGTTTTTCTGATGTAGACACGTCCCAAGATGACTTTCACCATGGACTGTCAAGTGCATCTTCCGTGGACTCTATCTCCATGACTCAAAGAGATCCTGAGTCAATGGGAGCAAAACCCAAGGTTCACCCAAACGGGGCGCGAGACGAGCGGGGCGCAAACATAAGAGGGGAAGAAAGATACCCCTTGCGCTCACTTGTAACACGCAGGACATTCCTGTGCTAAACTTATCAGCTTGCATACTAACAGAAAGTCAAATATCCCTTCTCAGTAAGGGTTTGAATTTCGTTCCAACCCATAGATTTAATTTGTTTAAAACTATATTAGATGTCAATAAATTCGCAAGAGAACTGACGTTGCGGAGACACTTTTTTTCCAACAGCATAGAGGAGAGCTTAAATGATGATGAGAGCAATCATGTTGCAGATATAAATATGTGTGTAAATTTCACAGATCAGAAAAATTTGTTTAGTCTTAGGTTGTTGGAGGGAGAGTCTCTTAGCACGTCAGACAAAATTGAAGGACGTAAGTTCCATACCACCAACCCTGATTTCTATCCTGTGGCTTCCCGTTCTGAAGCCCTGGATAGATATCAGGAGTTGGTGGAAAGGGATTTGGTAGATTTGTACGGATCTAGCATCGAGAAAAATGGTACGGGCAATCTAAATAAGGCAGAAAAGATAGCGCTTAAACAACTCACTGATAACAATTATATAGTTGTACGCAATGCTGATAAGGGGGGCAATATCATAGTTCTCGATGCTGATCTCTATGCTAAATTGAACCTCGAAATGTTGGAAAATGTGAGCATCTATAGAAAATTAAAGGAAAATCCGACACAATGGATAAAATGTAAATTAAAAAAGATACTGAAAGAGGGGGTGGAGATGGGTGTCTTAACTGAGAAATTGGAAAAATTCCTGTATGTAGAAAATCCGACAGTCCCTGTGTTTCACTCATTGCCCAAGGTCCACAAGGGACTCTTCCCCCCACCTTTAAGACCTATTGTGGCGGGTATAGGGTCCCTTGTGGAAAGGTTGGGCGAGTGGGTGGATTTTCACCTCCAATCCTTAACAAAAATCACCCCAACGTATATAAAAGACACGGGGCACACAATCATGATGCTAGAAAATATGCAATGGGACAAAAGTTACACTTGGGTGGCATGTGATGTAGTCGCTCTGTACCCTTCCATACCATGGGATAAAGGATTGGATGCACTCATTTTTTGTTTAGATCAATTTAGCACATACTCCCCTGTCCTGAAGGAATTTCTCGTATTGGCAGTAGATTTTTTATTAAATCACAATTTTTTTATGTTTGATGAGAAGTTTTTCCTTCAGGCCAGGGGAGCTCCGATGGGGGCTAAGTACTCGCCATCGTTGGCAAATTTGTATATGATATTTTGGGAAATCAATTATATTTTTACAGAAAATAATCCTTTTCAAGAGTGCATACAATGGGTGGGGCATTATATAGACGACCTACTCATGGTATGGAAGGGTACAGACAGTCAGTTTGAACAATTTGTTCATTATATTAACAATAATGATCTAAATCTACAGTTCACTGTACAATTGAATAAAGAAAAAATAAATTTTCTAGATGTAACCTTATATGTGGATAATGATAGGGTCATGTTCAGACCGTACCGCAAAGATACTGCGACTAATTCTGTATTAATGGCTACATCATGTCACCCGAAACATGTGGTACGGAACATCCCATATGGAGAACTGTGCCGTACTAAAAGAAATTGTACGTCCAATACCATTTTTCTAGATGAAATGAAACAACTTAACCAAAGAATGAGTGAAAGGGGCTATACAAAAAATAATCTAGACATAGCTAACAAGCGAGCACATGATAGAGATAGGAACACTCTGGTAATAAGTAAAAATAAAAATGAGAATGAGAACAAAAACTCTGTAAAAAAGAAAAAACCCTCGTTCGTAACTGCATATAGTGCACAGTTTTCTACTATCAAACAAATTGTAACTAAATACCTACCGGTTCTTGAAGTAGATACAGTATTGAGAGAAGTCATCACGGGTGGTATTAATGTAATCCCTAGAAGAGGCCAAACATTGGGGTCAGTGCTTTCACCCAGCTTATTTAGCAGTAAACCCAAGTCTGAACAGGGCAATACAAATTGGCTGAAATATAAAGGAAATGTGGGCTGTGGACACGGCAGATGTATAACATGTTATTATATGGAAAAAACAGACCATTTTACATCTTATACTACTAATATATCATATCCAATATTAAGCTACATAAATTGTAGTACGGAATATGTAGTATACCTTGCAGCCTGCACACAATGCAGACTGCAATATGTGGGATCTACCAGTAATCAATTAAAAGTCCGTGTCCGCAGACATATTTCAGATACCAAGGGCATGAAGGTAGGGGTATCTGCCCTAACCAAACATTTTAGTGAATCTCATGGAGGTAACACTGACACCCTGACCGTCAAAGGCATAGAGAGGGTTAAAAAACATCCAAGAGGGGGAGATCTTAGAAAACACTTACTAAACAGGGAAACTTTCTGGATGTTTTGTCTTAAAACGATACATCCAGATGGATTGAATCGAAGATTGGATTTAATCACTGTTTATTAAAATTAAAATTAAAATTATTACTTATTTATAGTATAAATATAATTTATTTACCCCCTCTTTGATGAATAAATATAAAACTCTTTATTGGAAGGGATTTATATTATAAAACAGTTCTCTAGCATAATAACACATTGATAACAATATGGGGACAAAGATCTCAATACATATATCTCTATTTTATATATCTTCCCGGTGTGTCTTTTACTTAAAAATATAGTATGTATTAATTAGTGATGGACCATAATGTGAATAAAACCCGGAAAAAGTACCAGAGAAAATCCGGACCACATTTTCCAACATATCTGATTACTATCAGTCACGTGATTGCTCACAAATACTATTTTAATGTGTCTTTAATGTGAAGTCTTTATTCTATGACTAAGCGCATCTAAGCGCGAAACGTGTCAGAAAGACCACTTGTACCTGTTTGTCCTGTGCAACTTCAATAAACGAAGATTATTTATTCGCATACCAAGTGCTGGACATTCGTTTGTGTCAAATCTCCAGGGCCGGATGGACTACACCCAAGAGTTCTTAGAGAGGTAAGTTCAGTAATATCTGTACCCTTGTTCATGATATTTAGAGATTCTCTGGTGTCTGGTATTGTGCCAAGGGACTGGTGCAAGGCTAATGTGGTACCAATCTTCAAGAAGGGCTCTAGGTCTTCGCCAGGTAATTATAGACTGGTAAGTCTAACGTGCATTGTGGGTAAATTGTTTGAAGGACTTATAAGGGATTACATACAGGAATACATAGGGGATAATAGTATTATAAGTGATAGCCAGCATGGGTTTACTAAGGATAGAAGTTGTCAAACCAATCTAATTTGCTTTTATGAAGAGGTGAGTAGAAGCCTTGACAGAGGAATGGCAAAGGATATAGGGTTTCTGGATTTTGCTAAAGCATTTGATACTGTCCCTCACAGACGTCTGACAGGTAAGTTAAGGTCTTTGGGCTTGGAAACTTTAGTTTGTAACTGGATTGAACACTGGCTCATGGATCGTACCCAGAGAGTGGTGGTCAATGATTCGTACTCTGATATGTCCCCGGTAATTAGTGGTGTACCCCAAGGTTCAGTACTGGGCCCGCTGCTGTTTAATTTATTTATCAATGATATAGAGGATAAACAGCTCTGTTTCTATCTTTGCAGATGACACCAAGCTTTGTAGCACGGTACAGTCTATAGAGGATGTGCATAAGTTACAAGATGACTTGGATAGACTAAGTGCCTGGGCATCCACTTGGCAAATGAGGTTCAATATGGATAAATGTAAAGTTATGCATCTGGGTACTAATAACCTGCATGTATTGTATGTCTTAGGGGGGATTAAACTGGCAGAGTCACTGGTAGAGAAGGATCTGGGTGTACTTGTAGATCACAGACTACAGAATAGCATGCAATGTCAGGCTGCTGCTTCCAAAGCCGGCAGGATATTGTCATGTATCAAAAGAGGCATGGACTCGAGGGACAGGGACATAATACTCCCCCTTTAGAAAGCATTGGTACGGCCTCACCTGGAATATGCTGTTCAGTTTTGGTCGCCTGTTCATAAAAGGGACACTACGGAGTTGGAAAAGGTGCAGAGACGCGTGACTAAACTAATATGGGGCATGGAACATCTTAGCTATGAGGAGCGATTAAAGGAGTTACAATTGTTTAGTCTTGAGAAGAGACGTTTAAGGGGGTATATGATAAACGTATATAAGTATATAAATGGCCCATACAAAAAATATGGAGAAAAACTGTTCCAGGTTAAACCCCCCCAAAGGACGAGGGGGCACTCCCTCCGTCTGGAGAAGAAAAGGTTTAGTCTAAAGGGGCGACACGCCTTCTTTACCGTGAGGACTGTGAATTTATGGAACGGTCTACCTCAGGAACTGGTCACAGCAGGAACAATTAACAGCTTTAAAACAGGGTTAGATACATTCCTGGAACAAAATAACATCAATGCTTATGCAGAATTATAAAACTACATCCCTTTCCCTTATCCCCTTCCACCCTTCACTTCAATTCCCTGGTTGGACTTGATGGACGTATGTCTTTTTTCAACCATACTAACTATGTAACTATGTGCTGGTCCCTTTTCTCTTTCTTCCTGGAGCAGATCCTGTGTGGCTCACCGGTAAGCTCAGAGGTGACAAGTTATATCTACTTTTCTCCTGTCTGTGCTGCAGTTCCTAAAGGCAGGGAGCATGTCTTGAGAGTTTTTGGTCTGGCAGCCACATTGCACTAGGCAGGCTGGAAGCCCACTGAAGTCCTAGATTGATTGGCAGCTCGTGTCACCGCTCTGCTCCGTCTGCTTAGGGAGCAGAGCGATGACTCAGGCCGTAAATCAAGCCGAGGGAGCGAGACCACGGCTGGAGTAACGGAACCCGATAAGAATAACTCCCTGCCCAGGGAAATACTTATGGGGTGGCTGGGGGGGACACTTATAACTTCATATCCTCACCATCCCTGGGGGCAGGAATGCCCCCTGGGGATGGTGAGAATAAAGATTTTACTATATATAATGAGCTGCCAAACATTATATATGGTAAAATCTACTACTTGGTTTCCTTTATAAATTTCTGATAGTCCAAAATATATAATTATTATTGCGTTTTCATTAGAAGATCTGAGTTCTTTGTTCTGCTCTGGAGATCAAAGTTGTTCTTTACTTTCTGTAAGTGACTTTATTTAACATCTTCCAAATAGCTAAACTTCAAGTCACTCCCGGCCCCTGCAGCTGGGGGAGATATAATATTACGGGGGCACAGAGAACAAAAGTGATCTAGTAATGATGTAGCCTCATGACTGGGTTAGGAAAGAAGACACTGGCAGTGTTCTCTATACAGGCCTTCTTCTTCACATTGAAGCTTGGGAAGGAAGTTGGGATTGGATGTCACATTTGATGGAGAGATGCAAATGATGGACCAGGGCAAGCATCCAAAATACAACAATAAAGAATCCCTCTAAGGTCAAAGTTTTCCAATATTTATTTGGGAAAGTCTACATCTTTATTGCAGGAGGAGCTGTCACATGTGAGAATGTCTATGTAAATTAAATATTAATTATTCACTTTATACATATAATGTATTTTACTTGTTAGCAGGGTATTTACTGTAGTGCTATGCAGTGCAAAAATAACCAGGTCCCAAAGAGGTGGTGATGACCCAACACAAAGAAATGACTAAAAGCAGAGGTCTGGTTTAGAAAAAAAAGGTCTTCTTTTACCTGTAACAGCATGACTCTTGTCCATAGGTCATGCCAGGTATTGCATCTCCATAGATATGTAGAGCTGCAGAGACGCAACACACACAGATGCAAACATTTGCTGCTTATGGAGTAAAAAAATAGATCCTTTTTTCTAATGCAGTGTGTCATTCGGAACCATGTATGGCCCGGTGGTTGGGTCTCATTAATGCATTGGTCCTGATTCAGTAGTAGAGTGGAGAGTAGAGTTTAGTTTTCTTGTGGCTTTTGATTCCCACAGTATTTACCACAGTATTTACTAATGTTTCCCTACGTTTTGCTTTTTTACAACTACTCTGAGCTGTGGGGTTTTCCAGAGCTCAAATCTACCACATTTTCTGTGGAAACCTTAGTAAATATGTTGAGATTTTCTGAAAATGTTGGGGACACGCCTCCTTTTTCAACGACCATGCCCCCTTACCCTGATGGCCACTCCAATTTTTCGGGTTTTCTTAGTAAAATGGAGAGTTGCTCAGGTTTTTGCCTTTTTTGGCGCAAATTCTGGCGCACAACCCAGCAAAACAGGTCGGGTTGATAATAGTGAATCAGGACCATTATCTTTTATGCCATTGAAGCTGTGCGCTGGTTGTGTTCTGTTTTATATGGTATTTGTACATTCTTAAATTGTTATTGTATTTAAATTACTTCTTGACTGTGAGAAAAGGGGTAACCCATATTCTTAACCTAGGCCTATACACTGTACGTGAGCCATAGTATTAGGAACATTATAGCTGAGGATGGAGTTAACTGTAAGCCAGCCTCCGTCTGCTATTCTGTTAAAGATAGTTGGAAAGTTTGGGAGTCAAGAGCAGCCTTGCCTAGTAAGAAGATGTGGTGGCTGTCTCTGCTGCCTGTCCTTAGGGGGGAATAAACCTAGCAAGACCTATACCCAGGATTGCTTAGGGTCAGTGGCGTCACCAGAAAAGGTGGTCACAGGAGCAAGAAGTCTAGAGCCACAAAGAAGGTGTAGATATATATATATATATATATATATATATATATATATATATATATATATATATATATTGACACTCAGGCAGGATTTAGGGGTAGAAGGAAGATGTTTTTATCAGTCTTATGTCCTATGTGAGCTAGCAGCAGAGCCTTCACCTGCTAGCTAATTAATTAGAGGTTGGTTATTTAACCCCTTAAGGACCCAGCCATTTTACACCTTAGGACCCGGCCATTTTTTGAACATCTGACCACTGTCACTTTAAACATTAATAACTCTGGAATGCTTTTACTTATCAATCTGATTCCGAGATAGTTTTTTCGTGACATATTCTACTTTAACATAGTGGTAAAATTTTGTGGTAACTTGCATCCTTTCTTGGTGAAAAATCCCCAAATTTGATGAAAAATTTGAAAATTTATCATTTTTCTAACTTTGAAGCTCTCTGCTTGTAAGGAAAATGGATATTCCAAATATTTATTTTATTTTATTCACAAATACAATATGTCTACTTTATGTTTGCATCATAAAATTGACGTGTTTTTACTTTTGGAAGACACCAGAGGGCTTCAAAGTTCAGCAGCAATTTTCCAATTTTTCACAAAATTTTCAAACTCACTATTTTTCAGGGACCAGTTCAGGTTTGAAGTGGATTTGAAGGGTCTTCATATTAGAAATACCCCACAAATGACCCCATTATAAAAACCGCACCCCCCAAAGTATTCAAAATGACATTCAGTCAGAGTTTTAACCCTTTAGGTGTTTCACAGGAATAGCAGCAAAGTGAAGGAGAAAATTCACAATCTTCATTTTTTACACTTGCATTTTCTTGTAGACCCAATTTTTGAATTTTTACAAGGGGTAAAAGGAGAAAATGTATACTTTTATTTGTAGCCCAATTTCTCTCGAGTAAGCACATACCTCATATGTCTATGTAAAGTGTTCGGCGGGCGCAGTAGAGGGCTCAGAAGGGAAGGAGCGACAAGGGGATTTTGGAGAGTACGTTTTTCTGAAATGGTTTTTGGGGGGCATGTTGCATTTAGGAAGCCCCTATGGTGCCAGAACAGCAAAAAAAAACACATGCCATACCATTTTGGAAACTAGACCCCATGAGGAACGTAACAAGGAATTAAGTGAGCCTTAATACCCCACAGGTGTTTCACGACTTTTGCATATGTAAAAAAATAAAAATAAATTTTCACTAAAATGTGTGTTTCCCCCCAAATTTCACATTTTTGCAAGGGTTAATAGCAGAAAATACCCCCCAAAATTTGTAACCCCATCTCTTCTGAGTATGGAGGTACCCCATAAGTTGGCATGAAGTGCATTACGGGCGAACTACAATGCTCAGAAGAGAAGGAGTCATATTTGGCTTTTTGAGAGCAAATTTTGCTCGGGGGCATGTCGCATTTAGGAAGCCCCTATGGTGCCAGGACAGCAAAATAACCCCCACATGGCACACCATTTTGGAAACTAGACCCCTTGAGGAATGTAACAAGGGGTACAGTGAGCATTTACCCCCCACTGGTGTCTGTCAGATCTTTGGAACAGTGGGCTGTACAAAATTTTTTATTTGCACAGCCCATTGTTCCAAAGATCTGTCAGACACCAGTGGGGTGTAAATTCTCACTGCACCCCTCATTACATTCCGTGAGGGGTGTAGTTTCCGAAATGGGGTCACATGTGTTTTTTTTTTCTTTTTTGCGTTTGTCAAAACCGCTGTAACAATCAGCCACCCCTGTGCAAATCACCTCAAATGTACATGGCGCACTCTCCCTTCTGAGCCTTGTTGTGCGCCCCCAGAGCACTTTGCGCCCACATATGGGGTATCTCCGTACTCGGGAGAAATTGCATTACAAATTTTGGGGGGCTTTTTTCCCCTTTACCTCTTGTCAAAATGAAAAGTATAGGGCAACACCAGCATGTTAGTGTAAAAAATATTTTTTTTTACACCAACATGCTGGTGTAGACCCCAACTTCCCCTTTTCATAAGGGGTGAAAAGAGAAAAAGCCCTCCAAAATTTGTTAGGCAATTTCTCCCGAGTACGGCGATACCCCATATGTGACCCTAAACTGTTTCCTTGAAATACGACAGGGCTCCGAAGTGAGAGCGCCATGCGCATTTGAGGCCTGAATTAGGGATTTGCATAGGGGTGGACATAGGGGTATTCTACGCCAGTGATTCCCAAACAGGGTGCCTCCAGCTGTTGCAAAACTCCCAGCATGCTTGGACAGTCAACGGCTGTCCGGCAATACTGGGAGTTGTTGTTTTGCAACAGCTGGAGGCTCCATTTTGGAAACAGTGGCGTACCAGACGTTTTTCATTTTTATTGGGGAGGGGAGGGGGGCTGTGTAGGGGTATGTGTATATGTAGCGTTTTTTACTTTTTATTTTATTTTGTGTTAGTGTAGTGTAGTGTTTTTAGGAGACAGTCACGCGGGCGGGGGATTAAAGCGAGTTTCCCGCTGCGAGTTTGAGCTGCCGCGCAAAATTTGCTGCATCGCAAACTTGCAGCCTGATACTCACTGTAAGCCCCTGCCCATGTGAATGTACCCTGTACATTCACAAGGGGGGGGACCTCCAGCTGTTGCAAAACTACAACTCCCAGCATGCACAGTCTATCAGTGCATGCTGGCAGTTATAGTTTTGCAACAGCTGGAGGCACAAGGGTTGGGAAACACTGAGTTAGGAAACAGACAATGTTTCCCAACCAGTGTGCCTCCAGTTGTTGCAAAACCACAACTCCCAGCATGCCCAGGCAGCCGAAGGGCATATTGGGAGTAGTGGTTACGTAACAGCTGGAGGAGAACAGTTTGGGGACCACTGTGTAGTGGTGTCCAAGCTGCAGCCCTCCAGATGTTGCAAAACTACAACTCCCAGTATGCCAAAACTGTCCAGGCATGCTGGGAGTTGTAGTTCTGCAACATCTGAAGGGCCAGATGTTACAGCACTACAACTCCCAGCATGCCTGGACAGTAAGGGCATGCTGAGGATGTGTAGTTTTGCAACATCTGGAAGGGCACAGTGGTCTCCAAACTGTGGACCTCCAGATGTTGCAAAACTGCAACTCCCAGCATGCCCAGACGCCAATGGCTGTCTGGGCATGCTGGGAGTTGTAGTTTACAGGGTCCCAATACAGCAATGCATGTCGCTTTACGGCGACGTGCATTGCTGTAAAGGGCCCGACCGCGGCTGAAGATCTACTCACCTGTCGCCGCCGCCGCCTTCTTCCTCGCCGGGATCCGGGTCTTCAGGGACGAGGTAAGTACCGGGGCCGGTCCCCAGCACTCCCCCGTCCCCCGCCGTGTCCTCCGGTCTTCCTCCCGTCCTCTCCGGACTTCCAGGGGCCGGGCAGGACGGGAGGAAGTAACCGCCCCCCCTCCTGCGATTGGTCGGTTAACTAACCAACAGATCGCAGGGTATAGGAGGAGGTGGCAGGCTTGCCACCTCGCTCCTATACTTTAGCATGGTCCTGGCTGTCTGTGACAGCCGGGATCATGCGAAATTACCGGGCGGTCGGGTCCCAGAGACCCGATCAGCCCGGTATCGCCGCAGATCGCAAGGGCGATTTCCCTTGCGATTTGCGGCGATCGCCGACATGGGGGGCCTACATGGCCCCCCTCGGCGTTTGCCCTGGATGCCTGCTGAAGCATTTCAGCAGGCATCCGCTTCCGATCTCTGCCCGGGGCGCGGCAGAGACCGGAGAAACACCAGGACGTACTAGTACGTCCTGGGTCCTTAAAGCCCAGGGTGCCAGGACGTTCTAGTACGTCCTGGGTCCTTAAGGGGTTAAAGGGGTACTCCGCTGCTAAGCGTTTGGAACAAACTGTTCCAAATGCTGGAGCCGGCACTGGGAACTTGTGATGTCATAGCCCTACCCCCTCATGACATCACGGCCTGCCCATCCAATGCAAGTCTATGGGAGGGGGCGTGATGGATATCACGCCCCCTCCCATAGACTTGCATTGAAGGGGCGGGGTGTGACATCATGAGGGAGCGGGGCTAGGACGTCATGAGCTTCCGGCGCCTGCTCCAGCATTCGGAACAGTTTGTTCCAAATACTGAGCAGCGGAGTACCCCTTTAAAAAGCCAGGAGGGTAAAAGCAGGCTCTCTCTCCCTGGGAACACATCAGCAGGGTGACTGTATGAGAGACACAAGAGAGGGTGCTCTTTCTGGCTACAAGATAGACAGACTGTCTATCAATTACAGCAAGTGACTGTAATAAAGACCAGTGTGAACACTGAGTAAGGGTGCATTCACAACACGTTTTTGAAATACAGTTCCCGGATCAGTGTTTGATTAAAAACAGATTCATCAAAACCTGACTAAACTGTATCAAAACGTGTGTACAAATTTTAACCCATATACGGTTTGAAAAATGATGTCCAATTGCATGCGTTTCTTAAGAAAAAAACGTTTATGTTTTTAACTTTTCACTCCATTATAAATAACGTTTCATTTGTTTGAACCGGATGGAACCATACGCACATACGGTTCTGTACAGTTCCTATTAACTCCCATGTAAAAAAAATACGTATACGGTTTAATACGGTTATTCACTCAGACCAAAAACCATGGTAGGCTGCGGGAAAAAAAACGGACAAAACCGTACAAGAAGCAAAACGGACACAACCTGATGGATAATTTGGCATATGGTTTTCAATGGAGAGTCAATGCATACGGTTTACAATACAATAAAACCTACATAAATTGTGTATCCTTGTAACTAGAAATGGGCGAATTTTTCTAAAATTTGATTCGGCTGATTTGACGAATCTTCCGAAAAAATTTGGTTTGAACCGAATTTATTCACAGAGAATCGCTACAGAGAGCCTCAATAGAGATGTAGAACACTTTGCCTTGCTGTAGCACGCCTATGGAGTGTGCTGGGGTAATGAAATAATACTGTTATTAAGTATGACATGCAGATTACAGATGTATCTTTTTTTATTACAAAATTTTTATAAGTTTTTAAAACAGGGTTCAATTTATGTGGGCGGGCAGGCGGGGACCTAAAAATGTAGCAGACAATAATAAAAATGTAGTGTGTGTGTGTATTTTTAACTTTTTTTCTTTATTTTTTACATTTTTTAGGTAGTACTACTACTCCCAGCATGGAACACACTGTTCATGATGGGAGTAGTAGTACCTGTACTAATTGACAGATCGCCCGTCTCGATCCTCCTGTATAATGTATAGATGCGGCCAGCCGGCCGCTCCTCTATGGTCCCCTGCACTGACGTATATATACACCTATTCATATTTCACGCAGAGAGCTTTGATTGGACAGATGGTTCCAGCCAATCACAGCTCTCTGTGGGAAATAGGAATATGTGTATACAAACATCTGTGCAGGGGACCATAGAAGAGAGGCCGGCCATATCTATACATTATACAGGAGGATCACAGCGGGTGTCAGGAGTGACATCCACTGTGATCTTTCCTTAACCTCTTCAGGACACAGGGCGTATGGATACGCCCTGCATTCCAAGTCCTTAAGGACCGAGGGCGTATCCATACGCCCGTGGGAAATCCGGTCCCCACCGCTAGCCGGTTGGGGACCGGAGCGGATGCCTGCTGTCCTGAGACCCCCCCATGTCGGCGATCGGAGAAAATCGCATGTCAATTCAGACATGCGATTTTCTCCAATTCAGGGCTGATCGGGTCTCTGGTGACCCGATCACCCGGAAAATAGGGCTGATCGGAGTTGTCAGCAACAGCCCCGATCAGCCTAAAGGATAGGAGTGAGGTCGCAAAGCTGCGATCTACTCCTATCCCCTGCCATTACTCAGAACGGAGTTCTGACCAATGGCAGCACAGGACAGGGGGTTGCCATGGCAACCCCCCGTTCTGTCCACCCCTGGATGTTGAGGGGCTCTGGAAAGAAGATGGAGGCCGTACCTGCAGGAGAAGATGCCTGGGGACCTGAGATCTTCGCTGGAGCCTGCAGGATCCTGATCAGGTAGGGAATCGACAGTGGGGGGGGGGGGGGGGGGGGGGATTGAAAGTGAAAGTAAATCGATCTTTACTGTGGCAACCACTAGGGGGGGCAATCTGCAACTTCCAGCATGCCCAGAAAGCCAAAGGCTGTCTGGACATGCTGGGAGTTGTAGTTTTGCAACATCTGGAGGGTCACAGTTTGGAGACCACTGTTACAGTGGTGCCCAAACAGTAGCCCTCCAGATGTTGCCAAACTACAACTCTCAGCATGCCTCGACTGCCCAGGCATGCTGGGAGTTGTAGTTCTGTAACATCTGTCCCTTCAGATTTAGCAATTTTCATGACATTTTTGAAAATTGCTGCTCTACTTTGAAGCCCTCTAATTTTTTCAAAAAGCAAAAGTATGTCCATTTTATGATACCAACATAGAGTGGACATATTGTATTTGTGAAGAAAAATAAAATTTATTTGGAATATCCATTTCCCTTACAATTAGAGAGCTTCAAAGTTAGAAAAATGCTAAATTTTGGGAAATTTGACATTTGGGGATTTTTCACCAAAAAAGGATGCAATTAACGCTGAAAATTTACCACCAAAATAAAGTAGAATATGTCACGAAAAAACAATCTCAGAATCAGAATATTCGGTAAAAGCGTTTTTGCGTTATTAATTTGTAAAGTGACGGTGGTCATAATTGTGAAAAAGGGCTCAGTCCTTAAGGTGAAAAAGGGCTGCGTCCTTAAGGGGTTAACTGCAGGTACTACTTCTCCCAACATGGATCACACTCGGAAAATATGAATTCATGTTCCATTCACATCACTGGCCGGAGTACAGAGCAGAGAGGCGAGTGCTGTATAGAGCCGCTCGCATCTATGCTATATTATGGACGATCGCATCGGGTGTCACGACTGACACCCGGGGCGATATGTCTATTAGTATAGGTACTACTACTCCCATCATGGAACAGTCTGTTCCATGCTGGGAGTAGTAGTACTACCTAAAAAATGTAAAAAATTGAGAAAAAGAAGTGAAACACACACTTTATTAAAAATTAATTAAAATGTAGTCATAAAAAATAAAAATTTCGTTAAATACATTTTTTTTTATCACTACTGCATCTTTTTTTCTTTTATTTTTGGTACCCAAAGGTGCCAAAAATGCAATTTCCACACAAATAAAAAAAACGCCAGAAAAAACACCAGACGCAGGAAATTGCACTGCCGTTTTTTCAGGCATTTTTTTCTTGCGTTTTTTTCAAACCAAAAAACGCAGGACAAAAAAAAAACAGTAGAAACTTTAGAGTCTTAGAATCACTGCCGCAGAGCTGCACAATGACAGAGTCTGGATGTGGCAGAAGGGTCGAGAGACCATATGGCATCCCAACTGAAGAGATTAAAGAGATTTTTGAGATGTCAATTGAAGAGTTTAAAGAGATTAACAAGTTTAATGTGCCACCAGCAGCATGAGATCATATGGCGGCACAATGACAGCCTATGTAGGCTGCAGAGCACAATGACAGAGTAGTGTGTCAGTTTGTCCTTCCTCTCAGTGGTGCAGGCCTGACCCGGGAGGGCTACTGGGTTGATTCTGCCAGTTTCATATGCTTGTCTAAATTATTAAGTCATGCACGTGTAAGTAAACATGGCTGGTACTGTGAAACTGCGTATGAAACTGTAAATGTGTCATTTAATCAGTTATGGTTTATTTTTATCGCTCCAACCTGTTTCCTTGGATTCTTGGGGTATTTCCAGAGCTAATATATGATGACAAGCAGCTTAAGGAGGGTATGCTTTGCGGTGTACCAGTGGCTGAAGTGCATGCAAAGTTTAGGATGACTTGCAGGTGAGTGGAAGACTTAAGGAACTGCTTGTCAACCAGATTGAACACGTGTGCCATGTTATGGTTTATTTTTATCGCTCCAACTCGTTTCCTTGGAGCCTGGATGTGGCAGCAGCTTGACGAGACCATAGGGTCTCACAATTGAAGAGATTAAAGAGATTTTTTGAATGTCAATTGAAGATTTTTAAGTTTAATGTGCCAGCAGCATGAGGAGATCACATGGCGGCACAATGACACAGCCTGGAGGTGGCGGCAGCATGACGAGACCATAGGGTGGCACAATGACAGAGCCTGGAGGTGGCAGTAGCATGGCGAGACCATAGGGCGGCACATTGACAAAGCCTGGAGGTGGCAGCAGCATGAGGCGAGGTGGCACGTTTGGCTCCAGACTTCCCACTGCTGCCACCCTGCTGACTCCCAACCATGCTACCACCTTGCTGGCTCAGCTGCTGCCTCTCCTGATGATGATGAAACCCCTTCTGCACCCGGCTCCCAAGTGCGATCGGCTTCATCATCATCGAGTTGTGTCTGCTCATCACTCATGTCATCCTCAAGTTCCTCAACAGTGTCTGTTTCAGGAGCCTGAACGCTTGCAACACCACCTCCCACGCCACTCTCCTCATCACTACTTGCCCGCCTAGCAGAGGAATCGGCGGATGTCTCATCCACTTGGCTGGACAGTAGCTGCTGACTGTCCTCTTAGTTGATTGTCCTCGCTGTATAGTGGAGCTGAGCCCACAGCATAAGATACTTCTCTACGTGAGGGAACAGCATAGGACAGAGGCAGTTGGAGGACAGGGATTGCTCCCGGGCCATGCCAACTGAGGGTTGAGTCTGAGGAACCCACCGATTGTTAACTGGGGGTGTCGGATGTCACTTAGGATGAAGTGGATGACCAAGTTAACCAATCAATGATGGTTGCTGGGTTTCTGGTCGAGACACGACCGCTAGCTGACACTGGGAGCTCAGACCTCTCGCTGTGACTCCTGCTGCCACATACCCCTACTCTGTTGCGACCTCTGCCTGCGCCTGATAAATTTAGGCTTCTGCCAATCCTCTGTGCATGGCCTGGCACTTCTCTGCCTGATATATTTGTAGAATAGTGGTGTGCATATATATTTTACTTTTTATAGAGCAAACCACCCCTATACGGCTACAACAGATACTTGCAGAACACTCAATGGGGGATATTTATCAAAACCTGTGCAGAGGAAAAGAGCCACGTTGCCCATAGCAACCAATCAGATTGCTTCTTTCATTTTGCAGAGGCCTTGTTAAAAATGAAAGAAGCGCTCTGATTGGTTGCAATGGGCAACTGGGCAACTTTTCCTATGCACAGGTTTTGATAAATCTCCCCAAATGTGTGCATATATATCCCTGATTTACACTAACAGGCCACTATACACTTGAAACAGTAAACACGTACAACAGCGGAGTGCGTATATCTTTCACTTTTTTTTAAGAGTAATACGCCCCAGTAGGGTTGCACCAGAAATAAGCGTAACAATCTAGTGAGTAAGTCATTTAGCATTTTAGAATTCTTATACTTACTGCCCCCTATTAGCTTTAACCAGAAAAAATTTAGAACTGCGCAGTGCTTATATTTTTACAGTAATACACCTCAGTACGGTTGCAATAGAAAAAAGCGTATTCTCTCTCTCTCTGATCTTTCCCTGCCTGCAATATGGTTGCTTGCAGTCTTTGAATTGCTCCCAGTTCTGAACTCAATCGGCAGACTCTGAAACAACTTGTGAACTGTCCCTGCCTGCACTATAGTTGCTTGCAGTCTTTGAATGGAGAATGTTTCCTGTAATGATCTCAATTGACAGACTATGAAACGACTTCTAAACTCTCCCTGCATGCCTGCAGTGATTTGGGCTTGAGTTCAATGGATTTCCCCTGTGCTGATCTGTATTGTCAGTAACGCTGATTAGTGACTACACAGTATCTGCTCTTTCAATAGTTCAATTTCAAAATCCTTAATTTCAAAATCCTTAATTTAAATTAAAAAAGCCTAAATTTCAATGTTCTCCTCATGCTTGTGCCAACTCCAGGCTGCACCATTCAGACACTATATGGTCTCCTTATTCTTCAGCCACCTCCAGGCTCTGTCATTCAGGCAATATATGGTTTACTGATGCTGCTGGGCCTGGGTCTGGGAATAAAAATTTTGTTATGGTAGCACTAGCTACCCAAAATCTTCAGTTTAAATTTCAGAATTCATCTTTTAATCTTAGGGATTGTGAAGTCCTAGTGTCTGCTCTTGCTGCCAACTCCAGGCTGTGCCATTCAGACACTATATGGTCTCCGACAAGAAGAAGAAATGATCCAGCGTGGGTCAGTAGAAATCCAGACTTTATTAGAACTCACAGTAAAAGCAGTAAAAGCAACCAGCAGATCAGACGCCTTTCAGGCGCATGCGCCCTTCGTCAGTGATGTCATCCATCTGCACAGGTGTCAGTTAAATAAGGGACAGGTAGTGGGTGGAGAATTGGCCACCAATTATACTACACTGAAACCGCTGACAACGGTGCAGAGGAAAATACTAATACCAAACATGGGAGGGATGTTAGTTAAAGTACAAAATGCTAAAAACAATACACTAATATGCGAATTTGCATAAATTGCTTATACAACACAGAAATATAACATGGTGAATAAATGTAAGAAAAGAAAACATATAAAATGTACACCAGTTATACTCGACTGTAAAAATTGAACAAACGCGTGTGTATAAATGTGGCGTTAGTAATGGAACAGCAATTCTCTCTTTAAATTCAAACCTTTCGGTGCACTAGTGCCCAAAGTGAATTGCCAAAATGCTTCACGTTCCAATAATTTTCGCCGCACACAACCACCACGAGGTCCAATGTGAACACGTTCTATAGCATAGATTTGAAAATGATTAATGTTACCACCATGAACGGTTTTGAAATGTAAAGACGCTGCCGATCGGTTTCTTGTGGCATTACTAGTTATGTCATTGAGATGTTCCAGCGCTCTAACCCTAAATCTCCTCATGCGTCAGCCAACTCCAGGCTGTGCCGTTCAGCCAATATATGGTTTTTCTGATGCTGCTGGGCCTGGACCTAAAAATGTTTTATGGTAGCACTAGCTACCATAAATCTTTAATTTTAATTTCAAAATTCATCTTTTAATCTTTGGGATTTTGAAGCCCTAGTGTCTACTCATGCTGCTGCCAGCTCTAGGTTGTGTCATTCAGCCACTATATGGTCTCCTCATGCTACCAACCCCTCCACGTTGTGTCACTCAGCCACTATATGGTCTCCTCATGCTTCAACCACATCCAAGCTGTGTCATTCAGCCACTATATGGTGTCCTCATGCTGCCATCACCTCCATGCTGTGTCATTCAGCCACTATATGGTCTCCTCATGCTGCCAACATCTCCACGCTGTGTCATTCAGCCAGTATATGGTCTCCTCATACTGATGCCACCTTCAGGCTCTGTCATTGTGCTGCTCTGCGGCAGCGATTCTAAAAGTGATGTCTGTAATCTGCATGTCATTCTCAATAACAGTGTTATTTCACTTCCCCAGCACACTCCATATGCGTGTTAGAACACACAAGTGTTCTACACGCCTATTGAGGCTCTTTGTAGGCCAGAAATAGCCGTTTTTAATATAGATTTGCCGCAAATAAATTCTGATCAAAAGTTCGCTCATCTTCAGTCTTGACTGTACTGCACCTCAGAACAGAACTGGACTAACTAGCTCCTCCTCAGTGTTACACACTGCTCTCCGGCCGCAAGCACCGGCTGTGAGCACAGTGTCCCCATGTCCCTGGCCACCGGGGGGCCGCGATTCGCATCGCGGGATGTGCCTGCATGCGAATCCCGGCCCGTCACTCACCTCGTCCCTCCCCTGCAGCGCTCTCACTCCCTGATATGGTCCGAGTCACCAGCCACACAGGTAGAGGATCCACATCCAGCTCCGTTACAGTAAGATTGGACCAGAGGAGAGGTCTTGGGAACCACATCCTAGATCAGGATCTTCTCAAAAGGTTCTTGAGCCATAAAAAGAGGGGGAGACCAAAGGGTCTGTTACACACTGCGCTCTGGCCGCAAGCACCGGCCGTGAGCACAGTAACCCCGACCGCCGGCGGGGTCGGGATTCGCATTGCAGGATACGCCCGCATGCTAATTCTGGCCAATCACTCACCTCGTCCCGCTCCTGCAGCACTCTCACTCTCTCAGCTCCGGCGAGCGCATCCCCGTTCCTTAGGGCGCGTGCGTGCCGGAGCTTTGAAATTTAAAGGGCCAGTACGCCTATAATTTGTAAAAGCACCTGACAATGATAAGTTGTTGCAGGATCTTCAGTGCCTATTGCCTGAGAGAAAGTGTTCCCTATTGCCTGTTTTGCCATACCCGTGTATCCAGACCTTCCTGCTACGTTTTTTGACAATTAACCTTTGCCGCTTGCCTTAACCTTCTGCAACATTGACTACAATGCAGCCTCCTCCTTCGGTACCTTGCCTTGCCCAGTTACCTGTGTGGTCGAGCCGTGTCGGGGGTAGTGACCTGGGTGTCGCCTGCCGCAACAAGTCCATCCTGCCTTGCAGCGGGCTCTGGTGAAGACCAGCGGCACCTTAGACTCCGTTCCCTTATACGGTCCGAGTCATCAGCCACACAGGTAGAGGATCCACATCCAGCTCCGTTACACTCAGTATATAAGTATATGTAACTGACACCTTCCCTGGTTACATGACTTAGCAACAGGACTTAAAGACATATTCACTTAAATACAGCACATTAACCCTTTACATGATCCATAGTGTGATGAGAGTCCTGAGGAGTGTGGGGCCAGGGGACTGGGACTGAGTCCACCTGAAAGAACCATACAGTATACACAAGGGCCACTGTACTGGGCCCACACAAAATTACCTAAAGGGGTCCTAACTACATGTGTAAACTACCTACAGTGAGGACTTGCCTACAGAAGTAAACTACTTATAGGTGACCTACAAGGGGGCAACTCTCTACTGGGGGAAGCTGCATACTGGAGGCACCTACCTAAAAGGAGAAACTTGCTAGGTGGCCCGTCCAGCCAGTTAGGGATAAGTGTATACACCTAATCAACCTATTCAGAGTATACATACTTAGGCTCGGGATTGATACATTATGGTTATCCATGAATCTATAATTGTCTTTCCATTTATTCAAATAATCTGTTTGTTTTATCCCCTTATTATATGTATTCTTTGTGCTTTGCCGAAGGCCAAAAACAGCCAAGACAATTGTCTTACACAATCTGCATTAATGTAAGCCTGTTAGGCTGTATTTGTGGGAGGGGTGTGGGAGTATATAACGCCCCCCTGCATACAGGTCAGGGCGTGTCAGGCATTTGGTGAAAAGGGGTGCGGCAGCTCGTTCCGGCAGATGGAACTTTTCAAGCTCTGGCGGCTATTTGGAGTCCCGGATCTTGCCTCGATCTATGAGTTACGTGGGGTGGATGGTTCTGGTATTTTTGCTGGCAAGACGGCGTTTCCTGCTTTTCACGAGCCACATGGGCACTGGCTCTGTCCGTAGCAGTGGCGGGATCTGATACAGCAAGTGAAGGTCACGGTCAGGTAAGGCCGTGAGTTGGGGCGGTGTTGCTTTAGGTTCCCGTCAGAGGGGGACAGAGTCACCACCCTGGCTCTCGCTATTATTATTATTATTATTATTATTAAAAATTGGTATCCTACCTTGTCCGGCAGCGTTAGTGACCTCTGAACTTCACTGGGTACCGTGCAAGGTCACGTGTGCTCCAGCAGAAGCATCATGGGCTTCTGCAAACTATGTACAGTTTGCTGTCAGGAGAGCGCACACTCAGTACGTTTATACTGCACGCACGCCCAGTACATTTATACAGCATGCACGCTCAGTATGTTTATACTGCACACACGCTCAGTATGTTTATACTGAATGCACGGTCAGTATGTTTATACTGCACACACGCTCAGTATGTTTATACTGAATGCACGGTCAGTATGTTTATACTACATGCATGTTCACATGCATTTATACTGCATGCACGCTCATTACATTTACACTGCACGCACGCCCATTACATTTATATTGCACGCACACCTATTACTTTTATACTGCACACCCATTACATTCATAATGTACGCACGCTCATTACATTCATACTGCACGCACGCTCATTAAATTCATACTGCACCCACGCTCATTACATTTATACTGTACGCACACTCATTACTTTTATACTGCATGCATGCTCATTACATTTATACTGTACGCACGCTCATTACATTTACACTGCATGCACGCTAATTACATTTACACTGCATGCACGCTCATTACATTTATACTGCACGCACACTCATTACATTTATACTGCACACATGCTCATTACATTAATACTGCACGCACACTCATTACATTTATAATGCACACATGCTCATTACATTAATACTGCACGCACGCTCATTACATTTATACTGCACGCATGCTCATTACATTTATACTGCAGGCACGCTCATTACATTTATACTGCATGCACGCTCATTACATTTATACTGCAGGCACACTCATTACATTTATACTGCAGGCATGCTTATTACATTTATACTGCAGGCACACTCATTACATTTATACTGCACACATGCTCATTACATTAATACTACACGCACGCTCATTACATTTATACTGCACACATGCTCATTACATTAATACTGCATGCACGCTCATTACATTTATACTGCAGGCACGCTCATTACATTTATACTGCATGCACGCTCATTACATTTATACTGCAGGTATGCTTATCACATTTATACTGCAGGCATGCTTATTACATTTATACTGCATGCACGCTCAGTATGTTTATACTGCACACACGCTCAGTATGTTTATACTGAATGCACGGTCAGTACGTTTATACTACATGCATGTTCACATGCATTTATACTGCATGCACGCTCATTACATTTACACTGCACGCACGTTCATTATATTTAAACTGCACGCACATTACATTTATATTGCACGCACACCTATTACTTTTATACTGCACACCCATTACATTCATAATGTACGCATGCTCATTACATTCATACTGCACGCACGCTCATTAAATTCATACTGCACCCACGCTCATTACATTTATACTGTACGCACACTCATTACTTTTATACTGCATGCATGCTCATTACATTTATACTGTACGCACGCTCATTACATTTACACTGCATGCACGCTAATTACATTTACACTGCATGCACGCCCATTACATTTATACTGCAGGCACGCTCATTACATTTATACTGCATGCACGCTCATTACATTTATACTGCAGGCACACTCATTACATTTATACTGCAGGCACACTCATTACATTTATACTGCAGGCACACTCATTACATTTATACTGCAGGCATGCTTATTACATTTATACTGCAGGCACACTCATTACATTTATACTGCAGGCATGCTTATTACATTTATACTGCATGCATGCTTATTACATTTATACTGCAGGCACACTCATTACATTTATACTGCAGGCATGCTTATTACATTTATACTGCATGCATGCTTATTACATTTATACTGCAGGCACGCTTATTTCATTTATACTGCAAGCACACTCATTACATTTATACTGCACACACACCCATTACATTTATACTGCATGCACGCTCATTACATTCATACCGCAGGCACGCTTATTACTTTTATACCGCAGGCATGCTTATTACATTTATACTGCAGGCACACTCATTACATTTATACTGCAGGCATGCTTATTTCATTTATACTGCACGCACGCTCATTGTATTTATTCTGCACACACGCTCATCGTATTTATACTGCACACATTCTCATTACATTGATACTGCACGCATGCTCTTTACATTTTTACTGCATGCACGCTCTTTACTTATTGCATGCACATTCATTATATTTATTCTGCACGCATGCTTGTACTTATACTGCACGCACGCTCGAACTTATACTGCATGCACGCTCATTGTACTTACACTGCACGCACGCTCATTGTACTTATACTGCACGCACGCTCATTGTATTTATACTGCACGCACGCTCATTGTATTATACTGCTCGTACACTCATTGTATTATACTGCACGCACGCTCAATGTATTTACACTGCACGCACGCTCATTGTATTTCTACTGCATGAACGCTCATTGTATTTCTACTGCAAGAACGCTCATTGTATTTCTACTGCACGCACGCTCATTGTATTTTTACTGCACACTCACTCATTGTATTTCTACTGTGCGAATGCTCATTGTATTTCTACTGCATGCACGCTCATTACATTTATACTGCATGCACGCTCACAGCATTTATACTGGACGCACGCTCGTAGCATTATACTGCAAGTACTCTGATAGTGTCATATGGTGCGTATGCTCATATTCCATACTGCACGTACACTCATGCCATTCATACTTTACATAGGCTTATAGCATTTTTACTGCACTCTTGCTTATAGAATTCATACTGCACATATGCTCATAGCATTCAAACTGCACATTCGTTCATAGCATTTTTATTGCACATGGGCACATAGTAGTCATGCGGCACTTATGCTCATAGCTTTAATACTGCATGTACGCTCATAGCCCCATACGGCACATATGCTCTTAGCCTTTATACTGCACATAGGCTCATAGCTTTTACATCGCACATACGCCCTCAGCATTTGTGCTGTTTCATGTGCTTTAGTGTGGTGTGGTACATAACTGCAAAGCTTTACATTGATCATAGCATTCATGCTGTGCGTAGTGCATAGCATTTATGCTGGGAATACATTCATAGCTTAATTATTGTCATACGGTGCATATGCTGATATTCCATACTGCACATACACTCATGCCATTCATACTTCACATAGGCTTATAGCATTTTTACTGCACTCTTGCTTATAGAATTCATACTGCACATACGCTCATAGCATTCAAACTGCACATTCATTCATAGCATTTTTATTGCACATGGGCACATAGTAGTCATGCGGCACTTATGCTCATAGCTTTAATACTGCATGTACGCTCATAGCCCCATACGGCACATATGCTCTTAGCCTTTATACTGCACATAGGCTCATAGCTTTTACATCGCACATACGCCCTCAGCATTTGTGCTGTTTCATGTGCTTTAGTGTGGTGTGGTACATAACTGCAAAGCTTTACATTGGTCATAGCATTCATGCTGTGCGTAGTGCATAACATTTATGCCGGGAATACATTCATAGCTTTCACACAGCTTAATTATTGTTACTGACACGTCTTCAGAGCAATAATTTAACTGGCAGGTGGTTGTAGGGAATCTAAGGATATTGTTGGGTCTTTTGGTACTTTATGGGCGGGGCCCTGCAAGAGGTTATGACTCTAAACTAACATGTTAGTATCTGCAATTATACAGGTGAGATTACACCATTTACAGCCAGTAGAGCAGATAAGACACAAGCATTTATACGCCCCGGCACCTCTAGGCAGAAGGGTTTGTCATTAAGCGGTTCCTGGTATTTGATAATCGTTTGGCCAATTTCGACTAAGGTCTGGCGTTCAGACGAGGTATGTGTGATAAACCACGGTGATGGCGGGACTACAAGGTGTAGCGGTGTGGGTGGATGGGGCAGATGGTATTAACCCCAGGGGCAAGGTGTTATTAATCCCTAATGTTTGTGACGCCAGAGTGTTTTTTGGGGATCGGTAACCACCAAAATGATATCTCCGCTATCCCAATGACTAGGCAGTGAAATGAGAGTTCACAACCAGGTTTTGGTATAGCGGAGGCTTTACTGAGGTCAGACAGTTATTATAGTCTCTACAGCTCGGCCAGAATCCCAGAGAGGTGGCCAGGAACACAGAAGGACCTCACAGCTTGCTGGGACCAATTATACTTGTAACAGACTTTAGATTCTTGACTTTAGGCTTGACTAGACTGTAGGCAGTAACAGCAGACATAGAGTTGACTTACTGGAAGTGACTGTAGATTTGAGGCCTTCCAAGTAGCTGGACACTAGCAATGAGACATCTGGTCTCCACTGTTCCTCAGAAGCAATGATTGTAGAAGTGAGAGAATTGTAATGGCCGCCCCCTCTCAAAGGCGGGCTGAGCCAGAAGCCCATAGGTCAAACTGAAGGTCATGTGTTAAGCTTGTGCCCTCTGGGTAACATAAACATAACATGTAACATCTCACAGGTCCTTTAGACAATTACATTAGTCCTCCTAAGGTCCTTTATACTGTCTATACATTAGCATACTGACTATACATAAAGTACAATAAATAACATTAAAGTAACAGCAGGGGGGACACTGCAGGAAAGCCCCCAGGTCACTCAAGGACTCAACCTGACAGGGCCTAAGTTTAGTGCAGGACCATGTCCTGTACTGAACATTACATATGTGATAATTAGTTTCTTGATTACTGCCAGGTGTTTTGGCCATCTATGGGCTGTGCCCACGGTCGCGGTTGTGGGCAAAATTGTAACCGCTGTAAGTATGTTATTATTGTTCTTGTTATTCTTGTTATATTTAAGAGTCATTATTACTATGTGTTGTTGTTGTTTATTAGTCTCAGGCAGCCTGTTAACGCTTGGAGCCCTGACCACAAATGAGAGTTAAGGTACAGAATAGTAAAAGACTAATAGTTTGAATTGGGTAATATGACTGGCTAAAAACATTTTGTGTTTTTGTACCACTTAAATATGATACATAGGTTTTTGGTGCTGGATGGTTTTATATCCAGTTTTTTTTTTTCCATAGTAAGAATTTATTAAGTTTTCTTGATACAAAAAGCAAGCAAACAACATCTGAGCATCAACCTCTAAAAACTCAAGTTGTTAAGCCCCAGGCTATCGACTGTCCCAATCCATGTAGTGGTCAACTGTAGAGTACGGGCTGGAGTCTAAACCGAGCACTCTGTTTGATCTTCAGTTCGACAGCCGCCACGAGGTGCGGCCAGGGATGGGCGCCCTTCTCAGCAAGGAGTAGGAGATATGTATAGGGAAAGGGTTACGAGGGGCCTTATGAGTGGACAGTCCCTGGGGCAGGGAAATAAGACGCATTAAACTAGTCTAGAGGTGTGCGTAAACAGGTATGACACGTAACAATGGAGACTAAGGGGAGAAAGAAAAGCAAGAAGATGGGGGGAGGTATACAACAGAGGGAGACAGAACAAGCAGGAGAAAAACACGTAGGGAAGAAAGGAAGTGAAGGAGAGCGGGAGAAAAGAGATGGAGAGGTCCACAAAGAATGCTTAGAATACCTCATAAGATGGACGAAGCCTGGAGCCCCCAGATACCCAGGACAGAATCATTGGCAGGACTGGGTAATGTCAATCCCAGGGAGGGAGATAGATTAATCAGCCAAATATAAGGTTTCAAATTCAGTAGAGACCATGAACTCCATCCAAGGCCTCCAGGTGGCCAAAAATGTGTCCAGTTGGTTGCGGGAGTCAGCTAAAAGTTCCTCCATAGGGTATATGTGGGAGACCTCACGAAGCCAGGACAACACCGTGGGGGCAGTCGATGACTTCCATAGTCTAGGGATCACAGTCCTAGCTGCCAGGAGAAGGAAGTGCAAAAGTCTAGACGAGTGTCTCGGTAGGCGGGTCAGGGGGATGGACAGCAAAAGCAATTTAGGCATTTTGTCGACAGGGTGGGATATTAGTTTGGACATTATGGCTAGTGGGACCAAAAGTGTATTAAGACTGGACAGTCCAGCCAGATATGGGTCATGGTGCCACCAGATTCTCCACAAAGCCAACACACATCAGAGACATCAGGGTAAATTCTAGCTAAGAGAGATGGGACCCTGTACCCCCTCGTCATGAGCTTATAGTTGGTTTCCTGTGCTTTGCACGAGATCGAGGATCTGTGACACCATGAGAAAGCTAGATCCCACTCTTCTGTAGTGAAGGGACAATCCAGTACCCTCTCCCAAGCTGAGCAGAAGGGTGGGAGACCTGTAGTGGCGGCTGTCAAGAGATGGGCATAGGAGGCGCTAGTGGGTTTGTATAGTGGCGAGTGTGAGGTGCAGAGGCGTTCAAAGGGCGTGAGCTCTCTGGTTGGGGCCAGGCTGCCCCCTTGGGTGTTGTAGAAATGTGTGAGTTGGGAATATTGGAACACTTGCCTGGCCGACGAGGGTGGAGCCATGGAGGCTACTATAGGTGGGGTATCCGGAGATACTCTCTTTGATAGGGAGTCACTAGGTAGCCACAGGAAGGACTTCAAATCCAACCCTGAGGTTCTACTTTCAAATGACACCTACTGTTTCACAGACCTATTGTGAAAGCTATCCAATAACCTAGTCAGTATTGTGGCCAAATAGTAGGATGTAAAGTCCGGCAGTGCCAGGCCTCCTTCCCGTTTCCGCCGATTCAAAATCTGTCTAGCTAAGCGGGGGTGACGCCGAGCCCAAACGAACCCAGTCAGGAGCGCAGTGACCTCCCCAAAGAAGGAGCGAGGTAAATTCACAGGGACACCAAAGAAAAGGTAGAGTAGGCAGGGGAGGACGTTCATTTTGAACACGTTAATCCTGCCCAGCCACGAGAAGTCCCTGCGCTCCCACCTGGTCAAGTCTGAACGCAGCGTCTGTAGGAGAGGGGGGAAGTTAAGGAGGTAGGCGTTTGACAAGTCTGCAGGGATATGGATACCGAGAAATGTGAGTGAACTGGCTTGCCCCTTGAAGGGGTATGATAATTTCACAGATGAGAGGAGTCGCGGGGGAATAGTGACATTTAGGGCCTCGCACTTGGAGGGGTTGAGTTTATAGTTACTAAAACTGGAAAATGCATTCAGGGTCGCCGAGAGGGATGAGAGGGATATCAACGGGGACGTCAGGAATAATAGAAGGTCATCGGCAAAAGCCGAACATTTATAATGTCAACGTTTTGTCTGATGTCCACCAATAGGTGTTCCATTCAGAGGACATACAAGAGGGGGGACAAGGGACACCCCTGCCTCGTGCCTGTTACGCCGAGCGCTCCGGGTCCCTGCTCCTCCCCGAAGCACTCGCGGCGTTTCTCTCCCTGCAGTGCCCCGGTCAGACCCGCTGACCGGGAGCGCTGCACTAACATGGCCGGCGGGGATGCGATTCGCATAGCGGGTCGCGCCCGCCCGCGAATCGCACCCCAGGTCACTTACCTGTCCCGATCCCCGGCTGTCATGCTCTGGCACGCGCGGCTCCGCTCTCTAGGGCGCGCGTGCGCCAGCGCTCTGAGATTTAAAGGGCCAGTGCACCAATGATGGTGCCTGGCCCAATCACCCTGATTAGCTGCACCTGTTCCTTGCCCTACTTATGCTCACTTCCCCTGCACTCCCTTGCCGGATCTTGTTGCCTTGTGCCTTGTGAAAGCTTTACTGTGTTACCAATACTGTGTTCCAGACCTCCTGCTATCCTACCTTGACTACGAACCTTGCCGCCTGTCCCGACCTTCTGCTACGTCTGACCTTGCTCTTGTCTACTCCCTTGTACCGCGCCTATCTCAGCAGTCAGAGAGGTTGAGCCGTTGCCGGTGGATACGACCTGGTTGCTACCGCCGCTGCAAGACCATCCCGCTTTGCGGCGGGCTCTGGTGAATACCAGTAGCAACTTAGAACCGGTCCACCGACACGGTCCACGCCAATCCCTCTCTGGCACAGAGGATCCACCTCCAGCCAGCCGAATCGTGACAGTAGATCCGGCCATGGATCCCGCTGAGGTTCCCCTGCCAGCTGTCTCTGACCTCACCACGGTGGTCGCCCAGCAATCCCGACAGATCGCCCATCTAAGTCACCAGCTGTCGGAAGTGTCCACCATGGTACAGCAACTTCAGTCGCAGCTACAGCATCTGCAACAGCAGCTACCATCTCCTCCACCAGCTCCTGCACCTCCTCCGCAGCGAGTGGCCGCTCCTAACCTCCGCTTGTCCCTGCCGGACAAATTTGATGGGGACTCTAGACTCTGCCGTGGTTTTCTGTCACAATGTTCCCTTCATTTGGAGATGTTGTCGGACCAATTTCCTACAGAACGGTCGAAGGTGGCTTTCGTGGTCAGTCTCCTGTCTGGGAAGGCTTTGTCTTGGGCCACACCGCTCTGGGACTGCGATGACCCTGTCACCGCCTCTGTACACTCCTTCTTCTCTGAGGTTCGCAGTGTCTTCAAGGAACCAGCCCGAGCTTCTTCTGCCGAGACTGCCCTGCTGAACCTGGTCCAGGGTAATTCTTCAGTAGGCGAGTACGCCATCCGATTTCGTACTCTCGCTTCCGAATTATCTTGGAACAACGAGGCTCTCTGTGCGACCTTTAAAAAAGGCCTATCCAGTAACATCAAAGATGTGCTGGCCGCACGAGAGATTCCTGCCAACCTGCATGAACTTATCCATTTGGCCACCCGCATTGACATGCGTTTTTCGGAAAGACACCAGGAACTCCGCCAGGAAAAAGACCTTAATCCCTGGGCACCTCTCTCTCGGTATCCCTTGCAATCTACCCCTGTGCCTCCCACCGAGGAGCCTATGCAAGTAGATCGGTCTCGCCTGACTATTGAAGAGAGGTCTCGCCGTAGGGATAAAAATCTATGTCTGTACTGCGCTAGTACCGAACATTTCTTGGTGAATTGCCCTATTCGTCCTCCACGTCTGGAAAATGCACGCACGCACGCAACCTGCTCATGTGGGCCTGGCGTCTCTGGGTACGGAGTCTGATTCTCCATGTCTCTCTGTGCCCGTACGGATTTCTCCTTCTGCCAACTCCTCCTTCTCTGCTGTGGCCGTCTTGGACTCTGGTTCTTCTGGAAATTTTATTCTGGCCTCTTTGCTTGATACGTACTGCATCCCGGTGACCCGTCTCATCAAGCCGCTCTATATTTCTTCGGTCAACGGAGTCAAGCTGCACTGCACTGTGCGTTATCGCACAGTGCCCCTGCTTATGAACATTGGACCACATCTCGAGAAAATTGAATTTTTGGTTTTGCCCGGCTGTACCTCTGAAATCCTCCTCGGTCTGCCATGGCTCCAGCACCATTCTCCCACCCTTGACTGGACCACCGGGGAGATCAAGAATTGGGGTCCTGCTTGCCGCAAAGAGTGCCTCACGGCTGCTCCCAGCCCCGTCTGTCGGTCCTCAGTGTCTCCTCCTGTGCCTGGTCTCCCCAAGGCCTGTCAGGACTGTGCCGTGCCCCCTCATAGTCCCCGTCCTGGTGACACTCTGCCCCGTGCCAAGCTTCACCCTCTGCCCCCCTTACCCATTCCCACTCCTTCTGACCGGTCTGCCATTCTTGTTAAAACCCAGGACTTCACTGTCCCCCAGAAGGAGACTCTACAATCACTCCCGATGTCCTCGTCCTCTGTGGAGCGACATCCCGACAAAAAGAGGGGGAGACCTAAGGGGGGGGTACTGTTACGCCGAGCGCTCCGGGTCCCTGCTCCTCCCCGAAGCGCTCGCGGCGTTTCTCTCCCTGCAGCGCCCCGGTCAGACCCGCTGACCGGGAGCGCTGCACTAACATGGCCGGCGGGGATGCGATTCGCATAGCGGGTCGCGCCCGCCCGCGAATCGCACCCCAGGTCACTTACCTGTCCCGGTCCCCGGCTGTCATGCTCTGGCGCGCGCGGCTCCGCTCTCTAGGGCGCGCGCGCGCCAGCGCTCTGAGATTTAAAGGGCCAGTGCACCAATGATGGTGCCTGGCCCAATCACCCTGATTAGCTGCATCTGTTCCTTGCCCTACTTATGCTCACTTCCCCTGCACTCCCTTGCCAGATCTTGTTGCCTTGTGCCTTGTGAAAGCTTTACTGTGTTACCAATACTGTGTTCCAGACCTCCTGCTATCCCACCTTGACTACGAACCTTGCCACCTGTCCCGACCTTCTGCTACGTCTGACCTTGCTCTTGTCTACTCCCTTGTACCGCGCCTATCTCAGCAGTCAGAGAGGTTGAGCCGTTGCCGGTGGATACGACCTGGTTGCTACCGCCGCTGCAAGACCATCCCGCTTTGCGGCGGGCTCTGGTGAATACCAGTAGCAACTTAGAACCGGTCCACCGACACAGTCCACGCCAATCCCTCTCTGGCACAGAGGATCCACCTCCAGCCAGCCGAATCGTGACAGTGCCATTACAGATAGGGAAGGAAGAAGAGAGTTGACCATTTACACGGATCTGAGCAGACAGATTAGAATATAGGGCCATTATTTTGCCTCTCAGCACCTCGCCCAGGCCAATTTGAGAGAGTGTAGCCTCCAAGAATTCCCAATCCACCCGACTGAAGGCCTTCTCCATGTCCAGTGATAAGAGTAAAAGAAAGATTTTACGTTGCTGTGCATAGTAAATGGTGGAAAACACCCTAAGTGTGTTGCCCCGTGCCTCCCGTCCGTGGACAAAGCCCACCTGATCGGGGTGGATGAGGGAACCCAGGTGGACAGCCAGCCTGTTCGCAATCAGTTTCGCAAACAATTTGGCATCTACATTTATGAGAGAAATCGGCCTGTAACTAGAGCAAAGCAGGGGGTCTTTACCCTCCTTCGGGATGACAGTGACATAGGCCCTCCTAAAGGAGGGGGGAGTGGGGCATCCGGGGAAACTTTGTTAAAAGCCGTGAGGAGCGGGGACAGCAACTCCTCCCTGAGGGTTTTATAGAATTTAGAGGTGTATTCCTCTGGGCCCGGACTCTTACCGGATGGCAGGGCAGACTCCCAACTCCTGAGAGGTGAATGGGGATTCCAGTTCTTGGACGGTATCCTTAGGTAGGGACGGGAGCGCAGTAGTCCTGAGATAGTGATGCAGGGATGAGGGGGCAGACGTCAGCGTGGAGCGGGTAGCAGGTTTAGGCAGGTTGTATAGGTCTGTATAAAATCTGTGGAAAGCAGTAAGGATGTCAGGCGTGAGGGAGGAAGTGGAGCCAGAGGCCGTTTGTATGGCTGGTATGAACGTGGAGGATCGCTTTTTTCGGAGAGCGGAAGCCAATAGGCGACCGAATTTATTGCTCCACTCGTAAAATGTCTTGCCCGTGAGTTGTTTGTAATAGCGGTGTTTCGCGTTCAGGAGAGCCAGGAGCTCATGTCGAACTCGGATCAGTTCCCTGTACACCTGGTCCTGCTGTGCGCGTTTGTGTTGGGTCTCTAGGAGTTGAAGTGTCTGTGTCAGCGAATGAAATTTAGCAGAGGCCTCCCTCTTCAACCGAGACCCATGTCTCATCAACACTCCCCAGAGAACGCACTTCAAGGCATCCCACTTAGTGGTAGGGGATGTAGGGTCAGAGGCATGATCATGCTCGAAGTGCGCAATTGACTCCCTGAGGTCCTGCAAGTACAGAGCGTCCAAGAGCAGTGACTCATTGAGCTTCCACGAGGCAGGAGGCTTGGCCAAAGAAGGGAGGGTAAATGTGCAGAAGATAGGAGCATGGTCGGAGAGCGTCACTATGCCAATGGCAGCTGAAGAGACAGTCGGAAGGAAATGGTGCGGAAGGAATATAAAGTCAATCCTACTGTAAGTTTGCCTAGGGTGGGAATAGAACGTGAAATCCCTCCCCTGGGGGTGTAATGCCCGCCATACATCACTAAGCTGTAGTTCATGCAGTTTCAGTCTCAGGACCCTCAGCTTGGCATGGGATATAGTAGAGTGGCCCGTTGAAGTGTCATAGGAGGGGAAGAGGGGGACATTTATGTCACCACACAGCAGGATAGTCCCCGTCGCAAAGGCCATCAGGGCGTCCAGAGTGGCAACCAGGAACTGGACCTGAGACTGGTTAGGTGCGTATATGGATGCAATGGGGAATTGTTGGCCTGCCAGCGAACAGTTAAGGAAGATGTACCTAGCATTCTGGTCTATCAGTGTAGAGTCTATTTGAGCAGGTAGTGACCTGTGAAGTGCTATCGAGACCCCCTTTGTCCTGGCTTCATGATTTGTGCGAGTAGTATCTGGAATGGAGGGCCTGTACATGGCCTTCCTTAAAGTGTGTCTCTTGTAATGCAAGAATGTGTACCCTTTGTTTATGAAAGGAGTATAGGGTTTGGGCCCTCTTCTCGGGGGTGTTGAAACCCTGGACATTTAGGGATGCTAGCTTAAGGTCAACTGCCATGTCTACCACGGGGTGCAATGAGCCACTCACCCAGGCATCCAGGGGTCATCCAGTCGTCCACCTCAGAGGAAGCAGGAGCATCAAGTAGTGTAAACCTAGGAAAGGAAAGAGAAGGAGAGAAAGGTGTGAGGACACAGGAGGTACGGAAAAGCTGATGCATAGACACAAGAGCAGGGGGACTAAAGAGAGTAGCCATAAGGGCCAATAAGAAAGCCAGAGCCAGTCTGGCTTTCAACCTAATGGGGTAGGCGCGTGAGTCGAAGGCCATACACCAAAACCAACGAGCCTAAAACACACTAAACTATGTAACCAGGCCAGGGCCTATGACCACGCAACTAAGCCGCTCTCTCCCAGGAAGGAGGAGAGGGCAATAGAACAGAAGGGGCTATAAGTAGTGGGGCGGACGTAATGCCCTATGGCAAGTAACTGATGGGAGGCAGTATATGACAGATAGTAGACACAAGGGAAACCGTAAATGCAGGTGAACCAAGCCAACAAGGGAAACAAAAAAACAGTATACTAAGCTGGTCAACATGCTGAGTCCACCAGTAGACCCAGAGAGGGGGAGTCCTCAGGATCGGGCCCCCAGAGCCGGCTGGATCAGAGTGTAAACATGGTCCTCAATTGGCCTTTCAGGTCTTCCTCTTTGTTCTTTGCGGAAGAGGGGCTGCAGGAGAAGTTTCTGGGACATGTTGGGATGCTGAAGGTCTCAGGGTTGCTGAGGGCGTCGATCGGTCTCGTCGGGACATGGGATACTCAGATTTCTTCGGTGCAGAGGCTCCAACAGAGAACATGTCCATCCACTCAGGGAGATAAACTGGAGGGAGTCTGAAAGTGTCCAGAAAGTGGTGAAGGTCATCAGGTTTTCTCAGGGTTGCAGTGCTGGATCCATATCTCGCTGTCAGGGAGAACGGAAAACCCCACCTATAAAGAATCTTGGCGTTTTGGAGAACTTGCAGCAGGGGTTTCAAGGTTGCTCTCAGGCGCAAGGTGCGGAGAGAGAGATCAGGATAGAGTAGGATCTGAGACCCTTTGTAGGTAAGGTTCTTAAGGTCATGGGCCTTCCGCATGATCTCATCTTTTTGGGTGTAGTGGTGGACCCTGCAGATGATGTCCCGGGGTTTCTTCGGGTCTGGGTTTTTGGCCTTCAACGCTCGATGTGCCCTGTCTAGTTCTATAACATTATCAGGCGGTTTCTGGAGCACCTCGTTAAACAGTCTCTGAAGGGTCGCTGCCAGCTCCTGCTGGGGCACTGTTTCCGGCATACCCTTAATTCTGTTATTTCTGCGATTTCTATTGTCCATATCGTCCAGATGGTCTATGAACTCAGAATGTTGCAGAGAAAGGGACTTGGTAGATTCCTGAAGAGAGAGTATCTGGGAGGAGACAGATTTCTTAAAATCCTCTAGATCAAGGACTTTGGTTTGCAGTTGTCAGATTTCTTTTTTGACAGGCTGGAGGTCCTTCTTCCATGCTGATTTTAGATCAGTTGCGAGCGATGTCATGTCAGCTTTTGTTGGGAGCAGGGCTAGTAACGCCTGGAGTTCAGGGTGGCCCCTGAGAGTGTTGGCTGCCATTTCAGGAGTGGGTAATGCGGGTACCAGGGCACCCTGGGCTGATGGTGGATAAGCGGCATCAGGTGACAGCGATGAGCGGTGTCTGGAAGGCAGTGGCGAGTGGTGTGCCCCATTCTGTGAGTCATCTGAAGAGGAACAGCTGGAGCCACGTAGCCGATTTGCAGAGAGTTTCGAGGGAGTCTTGAACAACTTTTTTTTCGCCGGTGGGCTCGCACCCCAACAATCCGGCGTGACCGTGCCGTCAGAGGATTCACCAGAGTCTCCGTGAGACTTGGAGTCTGTAACCTCCATTTCCGTGGCCCAGTCCAATACATTCCTGGGTGGTGGGCCCGGGACCTGTGGGATCTCAGCAGGTGAATGGTGTACAGCAGGAGGTCTGGGCATACCCACACCACTACCAGTGAGCTCAGTCTCAATTATGGAGTTAGGAGTAGTGTTGCTCGCGAATATTCGCAATACGAATTTTATTCGCGAATATCGCATATTCGCGAATTCACAAATATTCGCGAATATAGCGCTATATATTCGTAATTACGAATATTCGTTTTTTGTTTTTTTTTCACAGTACACATCACAGTGATCACCCCTCTCTGCTTCCAGCTTATGTGGTGTAAAGAAGGCTCTAATACTACTGTGTGAGACTGGTGTGCGAATTTTCGCATATGCGAAAATGTGCATATGCTAATTTTCGCATATGCGAAAGTTTTCTTATGCTAATTTTGTATATGTTAATTTTCGTATGTGTTATTTTCGCATACGCGAATTTTCGCATATGCGAAAATAAAACGAGAATATTACGAATATGCGAATATTCGCGAATTCGAATATGGCCTATGCCGCTCAACACTAGTTAGGAGAGGGTCTCATTGTGGAGGTGGGAAGGAGATCTGAGGAACCCCGTACGGGGAGGTGGGGAGGAGAAGGCACATCGCCATGTTCATGTCTCCCTGGTGGGGAGGTGGAGGCTGGGGCAGGATGGAGGTCTGGTGGGTTCATAGTCCCTGACAAAGGGGGAAAATCTTCATGTGCCCATGGAGAGGGAGAGGCGGGAGGGTCAGCTGTGTGAGTGAGTAGGGGATGAAGCAGCTCCCCACTCATCCTGCGGTGCGCCCTGCCGGTGAAGCACATGAGTCTGGGCCGTTGGTACAGGGGAGGCCCGCTCCGTCAGCATGATGGCGGCCATGTCAAGCTGTAGCGCGGCAGGGGTGAGGGGAGGACTCCTACCTCCCTGTACTCCACTGGTGACCGCGGTCACTTGTTCCTCGTCCCGGTCTCCCTTCTGCTGGAAAGGCAGGCTCGCGTCAGGCTTCTGGAGAGGTTCACAGCGTGAGCTGCAGTTGTCCGGGAGTCAGCGCTTGAGGATGCACACACATGAGCACGGGGAGCAGACATGGTGGTCCCGGCAGGTCCCGCTGCAGAAGAAGCTTCCGTGAGGAGGTGGGGAGGGGTGAAGAAGGCGGCAATCGAGCGTAGCTGGTCCACAGGTAGGTGAGGGCACTGCTGGGGTTTCTTATTGCGGCGCCTGCCTCCCATAATAGGCAAGATTAGCCCTCAATTAGTCGGCCCGGCCAGGAGCACTCAGTGTCTGCGTCCTTCTTCCAGCGCGCCAAGCCACGCCCGTTTTTATATCCAGTTTAATATGTACTTTTAGTACACTTATTTTTATTTTTGCATGACCGTAGTCAGCCTCAGGATTACATAATGAATGTGTCCCCCGTATGCAGGCTGCTGTGGCATTTTATTTGCATTCATTAATATTGTATTTCAAGCAGAATAAATGACATACCCCACAGTTCTGCACCAGAGGGAGGAAAGATGTATCTTAGTTTGAGATGCATATCCCGAAAATAGTAACATGTATGTAACTACAGAGGGGAAATGGACTATTCATGAGGCAACATATGGGATGTCATCAAAACTATAGGAATGTTTAATAACCTGACATATTCATGTTAAAAGATAACATTTTAGCGGGACTTTACGTGAGTCCTTGGAGATCTCCAACAGGTCAGGCTTTCAGTCTAAGCAATTTATATGCAAATTAGATTCACACTCGACTATTAGCATCCTCTTAGGCAGGAGGAGAACAGACATAATGTGTACACCAAGCAGAGCGCTCAAGGACAGAGGTGGGGATCATGGCACAATGTGCGACATTTGACATTAGTTACTTGGGATGTCGATGATTATGTTATTGCTAGCATAATACTAACACTGGACTCTAATATGGATTCTATATTTATCAACAAACTACCCACTATATAAACAAATATATATATATATATATATATATATATATATATATATATATATATATATATAATGCATTTGGAAAGTCTTTAGACCTTTTACTTTTTTCACATTTTATTATATTGCAGCCTTGTGCTAAAATAAAACTAAAAAATCATGTTTTCCCCCATCATTACCCCAATACCAATACCCCATAATGACAATGTGAAAACAGAACATTAGAAATCTTTGATAATCTATTGAAAATGAAAACCTAAAATCTTGCATTGACATAAGTATTCAGACCCTTTTCTCAGTAGTTGAGGAACCTTTGGCATTTATTGCAGCCTCCAGTCTCCTTGAAGAGGATCCCAGAGGTTTTACACACCTGGATTTAGGGGGTTTCTGCAGTTATTCTCGGAAGATCCCCACAAGCTCTGTCATGTTGGAAGGGACCATCAGTGGAAGCTGTTTTTGGGTTCCTCCAGAGATGTTTGACTTGGTTCAAGTTTGACTGGGTCACTCTAGGACATTCACAGAGTTGTTGTAGTGACTTTGTGCTTTTTGTCTTGTTACAAGGTGAACTTTTGACCCAATTTGGATTAGGTTTTAAAAGAATATCTCTATACGTTGCTCCGTTCAGCTTTCCCTCAACTCTGACCAGTTTTACTGCCCTAACCACTAAAAAAACACTCCACAGTATGATGCTGCTACCACCATGCTTCAATGTAGATATGGTTTTGGGGAGGTCATGAGCAGTGCCTGGTTTATTCCAGACATGACACTTAGAATTGAGGCCTTAAACTTCTTGGAACAGTCAGTCATTTAAATGCTTTTTTTTGTAAACTCCAGGTGGTTTCATGTGTTCTTTACTGAGGAGAGGCTTCCCTCCTGCCACTTAGCCATAAAGCCCAGATTGGTGGAGTGCTGCAGTGATCCTCAACCTCTGGAATTTTCTCCCATCTGTACAAAATATCTTTGGAGCTCATCTCACAATGTTCCTCCCCCCCCCCCCCCCCCCCAATTGATAAGTTTGGTGAGGGGGCCAGTTCTGGGAAGAGTCCTGGTTATTCCAAGGTTCTTTCATTTAAGAATTATAGAGACTATTGTGCTCTTGGGAACTTTCAGTGCAGCTGACTTTTTTCTTGTAGCCATCTCCAGATCTGTACCTTCATACAATCCTGTATCTTAGCTCTACAGGCAATTCTTTCCTCTCATGGTTTGGCTTTTTCACCCAATGATATGCAATCTTCCTGTGTATGTTACTATTTCAGTGTGGCCCCAGCTTGTCATCTTGGCCTCATCCCTTCCTGCTGTTCTGTATACCACTGAGTTGCTGCCCACCCTGATCTGTTTTCTGACTGGTGCCCACACACATACTCTGCCAGTCCAAGACTTTGGCCTGAATCCAGACTTCCCTCTGCCTGACTCCTTGGTGCTTTGCACCAGTGGCTCTTAGCCTGAAAAGCCAGATGCCACCAAGACCAGGACCACTCCTAGAGGTAGCAAACTTGTGGCTTCTTCAGTAAAGACCAGATCTCTGTATAGGAGTTTAAGGGTGAAAACCAGTGAACCACTAAGACAACACCCTCAGGAGTGGCCCAAAGTCAAACTGGTTAGGTACTGTAGCACCGTTCATTACTCCTATGGCACATGGATAGTTTGCAGATGGCAAACCTTTAGGAGGAAAATTAAGATTATGAAAAATGAAAACACAATGCATAGAAGAAAGAAGAAATGATTCTCCCATTTTATTATATATCAGAAGGGGGTTAGGTGGTGATAATCTCCATTTCATGTTTATGAATAGCAGACCAGTTTTTCCCAACATCTATTAGCACAGGTTTATAGGGTAAGGGTATTATGATTCCCATGAGCTCTAGGTTTCCTCAAGTAAACTCATAGTAAGCTAACCTCGGGGGACAATTTTATAGTTTGGATGGACAACAGCACTATCTAATATCCCAATATCCAACCCGCAACCTAAATATACAATATAAATGAGTATAAACAAGCCCTCATATGGCTCCCCTGGAGCATAGTATTACTTTACTCTTTTAAGTAGGCAAGATCATTACATATTCTGCTTTAATTTGTGACACAAAGGAGACATTTTCCAGAACAGCAATGTACAATAGCTCATAGCAAATCTTCAGTACATAATAAAACAAAAGTGAATATATTATAAATCTGCACAAAAAAAGGGTCACTTTTTTTTGGGGGGGGGGGGGGATTTGCCTTTTTTTGTGAGGGTTAAATTATTGTCAGTGCAGATGAGTCACGAATTTAGCAGCATAAATGAATTTCCAAGCAAAGCTAATTGTTAGTAGTTGCTACGATACAACAATATGAAATCTCTTGAGAAGAAATATCAGAGGGTGGTTCTACAGCTTTGCATATAAATGATGGAGAAATCAAGATGTACCAGGCTTTAAATATGTAGAGAAAATTCTATTATCTCGTGTCTACAATTAAAAAGCGAAAGGAATAAGTCCAATGTCAATCTTTACTCCACTCCATTTGTTTCTCGCACTTGGCTCAGCTACTTCATGGATTTACAGTCCACAATATAGAAAACTACCGGCACCACTACAGGGTGGTTTATGGATATAACAGTGTTCACACACAGGGGAGACAATCTGACTTCACCGCAACTGACCACTGGGGTGCATTAGTGTCAAGTGTAGATAGATATGATAACAATGACTTGCTAGAAGGATATCGATTCAAAGCATATCTTCTTTATTCAGATGAAAACATAGCGGCTTACAGAGGCGGGGGAGCAGGTGAACAGGTGTGCAGGGGGGAAGAGGAGAGGTGACGGACTGTTGCGCGCACATAGCGCTTCGTCAGGCAATACGTCATGCCGCTAGTAGGTGTGCTCTTAAACCTGTGCGTGCAGGTGTCTCTATGGTTATGAGTAAACAAACTTCATTATGTACAAAGCAAACACATAGAGAAAAATCACAACATTAAAAGCAATGCATGTGAGTATCTGGAGTTACATAATGGGATTAAGGTATTATGAAAGTTCCCATTTCATTGTGCTCATTTAAGCCGAGCTGCCCTAGAGCCTCCGAATGAAGGATACACCTGTACAGTCATCAGACATCAGCCAAAAAGCCATCATTCCTCCTCCCTCATCCTCAAAATCCGTCCTCCATCAGAGTAATCTCGCCTCCTCCTCAGCCAAATCTCTCTCCTCCTTCAGACATAAACAATATCTTCCCACATTCTTACACCCTCAGCTTAACCTCCCTCATCCCTCAGACAAACCTCTGTCACACCTCAGACAAACCTCCGTCACACCTCAGACTAACCTCCGTCACACCTCAGACAAACAACCGTCATACCTCAGACTAACCTCCCTCAGCTCTCTGCCAAACCTCCGTCATGCCTCAGACGTCAGACATACAGCCGTTGATGTCAAGTTTTCCTAGTTTCGTAGAAAACTGAGAGCGCATGTGCAGCACTCCGCTGACAGCGTAAGGCTAAAGTAGGCAGTGTTAAGAGTGTAGCCTTGCACATGAGCAGTTTTCCGTACCACTCAGAGCGCATGTGCTGCTTTCATCCACTATTCAGGTAGTGTAGAAACGCTGGAAAACTTTACGAGCTGTTCAGCTGATGTCTGAGGCATGATGGAGGTTTGGCTGAGAGCTGAGGGCTGAGGGAGGTTTGTCTGATGTATGACCGAGGTTTGTCTGAAGTTTGAGGGAGGATAAGCTGAGGGTGTAAGAATGTGAGAGGATTTTGTTTATGCCTGAAGGGGGAGAGAGATGTAGCTGAGGGATGACAGAGGTTAACATGATGTATGATGGAGGAGGTGAGATTACTCTGATGGAGGACGGATTTTGAGGATGAGGAAGGAGGAATGATGGCTATTTAGCTGATGCCTGATAATGTACTAATATTTACACCGTACACCTGGATTCCTTTCTGAGGAGCTCTTGATGTCTATCTCTTCTCCCAGTAGCAGTTCTACTCGCTCAATCGCAGCAAACTTCATGGCAGCTGAATTCCCGCCATGGCATTCTTTCATGTGAGAAATTAACCAGGTTGCTCCAACCCCTGTGGACAGTGATCTAACATTATTCTGTGGAAGAGAGGTGTATAGTTTTACCTATATAGAACCTTCCACAGTTGCAGATCAGACTATACACCACGTAAGTCGACCTGTAGGTGATACATTGTTTAGGCTAAACTAACTACCCTGGGGAAGTAAGAGGCCAAATAACTGACTGAATAACTTAACCCCAAGGCCGAAACCCCTATTGCTTACCCCTAAAATATAACTTTTAATTCATAATGTAAAAAATACAAATCCCAACAAGAAAAATTTTAAAACTTATAACCAAGTGACCCTAGTGTCTATATGTATAAAGCCTGATGGGCTGTATTTGTGCGAGGGGCGGAAGTAATTATCGCTCCCTGCACTTCCAGGTGGGGCTCATTGGGAACAGGTGGGGGCGTGTGTATATAACTTCCCCCTCTCCTACAGGGGCGGAGCACGTGTCGTTTGTGGAATCTCTGCTTCCTGTGGCAGGCTGGTGTTTGAATCGCCCACAGAAATCTTCAGAGCTGCTGCTCACGGTGCGGAGGCCTCGCTGATCATGAGTCTGGCTTGGGGGGTGCAGGCGCGGCATCCCTGGCAGCTCCGCTGGCTGTCTTATCTGGGGATGCTGTGTTTCACTCTGATTATAAGGTAATATTAGGCAGGTACGGTTCTGACTGGCTCTGCCTGCAGCGGTAGTGGGGGCCAGGAGCGAAAAGCAGGTGAGTTAAATCGGTGCTGGGGGTGGCACGGCCTCAGCATTTCGCGCAGCCCCCTAGCTGCCTCATGGCGACATGTGGACCGCCCGCCACCCACACAACTACAATTGTCTATGCCCTTGGGACAGGTTGCGGCAGCTGCCCAGTCCTCGTTATGCAGTCCTGTCAGCTTGTCTGCTATCGTTAATCTAAAGTATAGTGTAATGCTCTGCAGAGGGTTGTTTCAATATAACGTTTGCTGTATACAGTGTGGTGCACTGCTCTGCAAAGAGACGTTTCAATATAACTTTTGCTGTGTGCTGCGGTGCTCTGCGGGTTATACGGTGCCGTTGCAGTATACGGTACAGTGTAATGCTCTGCAAAGGGTCTCGTTACAACATAACATGTACTGTATAGTGCAGTGCTCTGCAGATGGTCTCGTTACAATATAGTATACATGATATACAGTTATGGTGCAATAATCTGCAGATGGTCTCGTTACAGTATAGTATACATGATATACAGCTATGGTGATATGCTCTGCAGATGGTCTCGTTACAATATAGTATACATGATATATAGTTAAGGTGCAATGCTCTGCAGATGGTCTCGTTACAATATAGTATACATGATATACAGCTATGGCGATATGCTCTGCAGATGGTCTCGTTACAATATAGTATGCATGATATATAGTTAAGGTGCAATGCTCTGCAGATGGTCTCATTACAATATAGTATACATGATATACAGCTATGGTGCTATGCTCTGCAGATGGTCTTGTTACAATATAATATATACTATATACAGTATAGTGCTATACTCTGCAGATGGTCTCATTATGAACAAACTTTATACAGTTAGTGCAATGCTCTGCAGATGGGATGGTTTCAATACAACATATTATATAGGGCATAGTGCAATGCTCTGCAGAGGGTCGTTACAGTTAGCATGTCCAGTGTGGTGCATTGCTCTGCGAAGGGTCTCGTTGCAACACAGGGTGGCATTTACTGTTTGGTGTGGTGCAATACTCTGCAGAGGATCACGTTGCAGGGTAGCATATGCTATATGTGGTGATGCAGTGCTCTGCAGACTGTCTTGTTTCAATATAGTATACAGTAGGGTGCAATGCTCTGTAGAGATATAAAATAGGCTACATCTAATTAAATCATAGTAAACACAGTGTAACACTCGTTATTTGCACAATCATGGTATCCATACGGTTCATACGCTTGGTTTATTATGGGCATACAAGCATTACTGGTACAAGGTGCACACGAGTAGAGCATCTTCACGGTTTGATAACGCCATGAGTTTCTTATTTTCCGTACTCTCATGGTTAATTCATACGCTTATGGCACACTGCTCGTACGCGCATAGTATGTATACAGTTTCATGTGCTAATATCATTATATACGGTACATATACTCACTGACGATACATTCACAGCATGTATACGGTGGAAACTCGTTTATGCTGTTCACCTCATGGTTATTCTCTCACTCGCTGGTGTTTTACACGGTCCACAAACTTGGCATTTAGGCTGTTCACATATTCTTGGCATGTTCACGGTCTTACGTTCTTTCTACCATGTTACGTTCATGGCAATCAAACACCTCGTAATTATCACTGGTTCATACGCTCAAAGTATCATTCGGTTCGTATGTTAATGGTATTTCATACTGGTTACGGCAGTATACTGCCTATAGCGATTATACGGTTCATACACTCATGGCAGTTATAGTGGTCACACGCTCACGGTTCTTAAGTTGTTCACATGTTCACCGCATTCATACACGCAGGTTTCATACGCTCATGGCAGTTATATTGGTCACACGGTTATGGTTTTGTTGTTCACACGTTCACCGCATTCATACGCGCAGGGTTCATACGCTCCTGGCAGTAATATTGGTTACACGGTCATGGTTTTGTTGTTCACACGTTCACCGCATTCATACACGCAGGGTTCATACGCTCATGGCAGTTATATTGGTTACACAGTCATGGTTTTGTTGTTCACACGTTCACCGCATTCATACACGCAGGTTTCATATGCTCATGGCAGTTACATTGGTCACACGGTTATGGTTTTGTTGTTCACACGTTCATCGCATTCATACACGCAGGTTTCATACGCTCATGGCAGTTACATTGGTCACACGGTTATGGTTTTGTTGTTCACACGTTCATCGCATTCACACACGCAGGGTTCATACGCTCATGGCAGTTATATTGGTTACACGGTCATGGTTTTGTTGTTCACATGTTCACCGCATTCATACACGCAGGTTTCATACGGTTCTCACACATAGTGTCATGCTGTTTCGTGCAGTTGTGGCCACGCGCTCATAGCATGTTCACAGCATTATACTGCTCATAGTACTCATACCTCATAGCGTCATACCACATATTAATTCGTAGCACATATGCTCGACGCTTATACTGCACATCTACTTGTAGCATTTATACTGCACATACACATGGCCTACATCAGGCACATACACTCTTAGCATTGATACCGCAAGTATACTCATAGCATTATACTGCTCATAGTATCATACCACTATACGCTCATAGCATTTATACCACATATACGCTAGTTGTATTCATACCACAGACATGTTCACGTCATGTATATTGCACATAGAATTGTAGCAATACACTACACGGACATTCGTAGCATTCATTCTGTACATACGATGGTAGTAATTATTATGCTGACACGTTGTAGTACTTATTCTGCGTACATGTAGCATTCATTCTGTTATGTTCTCTGCACTAACATCCATAGCGTTTACTGTACATGGGTAATGGTATTTATTCTGCATGTTCATCCATAGCGTCTTCACTACATACATGCTCCTGTAGCTTTTACTGTACGTATGTTTATAGCATTCATTCTGTGTATTCATGCATAGTCTTTTATATGGAAAGTTCACTCAGGTTTGTCAGGATGTTGCCCTATTGCCTGACTCCTCTTCAGGTTTAGGGGTCAATGTTGGTTGCTACTGACTCGTTCAGAGCAATCGCATCGTTGTTTATTGTCATGATCTGACAAGTTCTCAGGTCAGATACAACCTCCTCTGCTCCTCTGTTGTATTTCACGACTACGTTATCAGTTAGTTATAGTACACATATTTAACTATCCGGCACAGGTACTCGTTCAAAGGGTGGTCATCATTTTAGTGGCACTAATCGGCTGTTCAATACCCGGTCACCTGACTCGTTCCTTCAGGGGTTGAATCACGGTTGTTACTGACTCACATTCAGAGCAACCAATTTAAGGAATACTCACAATGTTAACCTGTTGCCTGACTCCTCTTCAGGTTAAGGGGTAATGTCGGTTGCTACTGACTCGTATTCAGAGCAATTTTGTCATTGGTGTATTTGTTATGACCTGACACGTTTTCAGGTCAGATACAACCTCGTCTGTTGTATTTATCGATTACGTTATTTTGTTATAGTACACAGATTCAACTATCTGGCATAGTTGCACGTTACGCTCATAGTCTGGTTACGTTCATAGTCTGGTTACGTTCATAGCTTTATTTTGTTGTACTGCACATGGGTAATAGTTTTTTGCATTTCCATCCTTAGAGTCTACACTACACATATGCTCCCATAGCTTTACTGTACTCATGCTCATAGCTTCCATACTGCATATTCGTGCATAGTGTTTATACGGAAAGCTTATACAGCTTTGTTAGGATGTTGCCCTATTTGCCTGACTCCTTCAGCTTAAGGAGTTAATGTCGGTTGCTACCGACGAATTTTCAGAGCAATTACATTGTGGTTTATTGTCAGGACCTGAGACGTTCTCAGGACAGATACAGCCTCCTCCGTGGTATTTCATGACCACGTTATCAGTTACTTATAGTAGACATATTCAACTATCCGGCATAGTTGCACGTTGTCTTTTATCTTTTTAGATATATGTTTACACTTTATTTTCTCGGCATGTATGCGGTACTCATAATGGTGTTAGAGCATAAATTCATAACGTTCCTTACATTTTCACGGTACTTGCGCTCCCAGCTTGTGTATGATACATGCACCAGTACACAGCATTTGTTGCATACTACCATAGTTGTATGCGGGTAGGTTATTATGTGCATTCGTTCCTAGTGTTGAATAGCAGTTGCACCTCTGGCTGTACATATATTTACAATACACGATTACAGTATTCATATGGTGCTTACATTCATTGCAGATATATCGAGCACATATTCTTAAACCTCCTACGTCTGCAGGGGGGGATGCACCACATAGGTTATTGTTACAGACATGTCTCAGAGCAATAACATATTGAGTAGCGACTTGTAGTTGGGTATACTGTTAGCAGGTTATGCCGTACATACGGTTAACATGTTTCATGCAGTGCGCACAGGGGAGGTAGATCATTTGCTTAGGGTATTGGACACAATTGGTCATTTTTGTTACTGACACGCCTTCAGAACAACACGCCAGCTTCATACAAGTATCTTGTCATGAATACTCATGATGTTACCCTGTTGCCTGACTCCTCTTCAGGTTAAAAGGGGTAATGCCAGTTGCTACTGACTAGTTTTCAGAGCAATTTTGTCGTGTGTTATATTTGTTATGACCTGACACGTTTTCAGGTCAGATACAACATCGTCTGTTGTATTTCTCGATGACGTTATCATTTAGTTATAGTACACAGATTCAACTATCCGGCATAATTGCACGTTCTCTTTTAAGGAGGGCCAGCATTTAGTTGCAGATATATTGTGCATTTAATACAGTTACATGACTCATTTCTTTAGTATCGGGGATTGAATCGTGGTTGCTGCTGTCTCATTTCAGAGCAATTGATTTGACATGGTTATGTAGATAATCTGACACATTTCAGATAGCATACAATCTCAATATGGCATTTCACACTTATTTAAAAAAAAAAAAAAGTGGTTTACAAAGACCTGTGATGTTTACAGGCACGATGATTTCACAAAGACCTGTCATGTCTACAGGCATGATGGTTCACCTAAACACTGGTCACGTCTACAGGTACGTTGCTCTCGCAGGGAGCTGTCATCTGCAACGGGTCATCACTTCCAAGTCCAGTTGGGTCAGTACAGTGGCTAGTTAGGTATGTCTGTTACAGTCTCAATCAGGTAAGGTGCCTTTGTGAACCTTGTCAGGCGACATGACCCACACGGTCTATCAGGTAGATAGGTATTTCTTGTCATTTACCTGTCAGTTTAGCTTTTGCCTCTTAAATAGCAGGGGATTGGTGCTTGTCAGACCTGCCATGAAGTTAGCCTTTCCGTGTCCATTTGAAGTAATGTCACAAGTAGGGATGGTGATAGGTATAGTTCAGTTAGTATATTTGGCAGGGAAGGTTATTCTCAGGTTGATTCCTTACAGGTGGACGTTACTACCACAGTTTCTAAGGTATGGTTACCACCTCTAGTAGTCACTAGTTGGTCAGGGCTACTCTTCCAGCACACTAGGTATAGTCTACTTCGGGTATGTGAAGATTGATGCTGGATGTAGGATGTTTTATTTCAGGAATTGTATTCATCCTAGCATGGTTGCTTTTTGCCCTCTATAGGCGTGCCCTCATTGCGCGGTTATGGCACAACTCAGACCGCTATGCTAGGGTAAGATCTTGTATAGGTATGTAGGCAATCTTTCCTGTCACTAGTACACGTATGGAGCCCCGATCACAAGTATAAAGCCTGATGGGCTGTATTTGTGCAAGGGGCGGAAGTAATTATCGCTCCCTGCACTTCCAGGTGGGGCTTATTGGGAACAGGTGGGGGCGTGTGTATATAACTTCCCCCTCTCCTACAGGGGCGTAGCACGTGTCGTTTGTGGAACCCTCCCAACCCTCCCTTATCTTATTCCTTCACTATAGTGCATGCCCTCTATAGGCGTGCCCTCATTGCACGGTTATGGCACAACTCAGACCGCTATGCTAGGGTAAGATCTTGTATAGGTATGTAGGCAATCTTTCCTGTCACTAGTACACGTATGGAGCCCCGATCACAAAAATCGTTTAATGGGAGCAATCTCCACTTTTTAACTGTGTAGCCCTGCAGTGGCTATCTATTATAAGGATAACACTGGTATCGCTTAAGAACAACACTATTGCCACCTCTACATGTTTTGCCGCCTCCGTGGCTTTCTCAAGAGGCATGTTTTGACTGTGACTTTAGCTTACTTGACTTGATGGTGGCTGCAGGACTTGACTTTGAGGTCTCCAACACTCTGGACACACACACTAGGCACAGCTGAACTGGACCTCAGCTTAGCAGAAGAGCAGAGCTCAAAGAGAGAGAAGCTCCACCCAGGGCTTATATGGAGAAGACTAGCAGGGAGCCCATAGGTCACTCTTGGGATCACCTGGTCACTGGTACCTTCTGGGTAACAATCACATGACATATCACATGGTATAACTCTCAAAGCAACATTATATTTCATAACCCTTTACATGGTTGAATATATTTACAATAGGCAAACAAGTGCAGGGGCCTTAGGGACACTGAAGGAGGCTGCCTGACTGTAAACTATTATGAGATATGAGATGTATTTATGTATTTTTTAATATACAATATCATTGTAACTCATGCAAGGTAATTGTATAAGGGTAAACAAAATGGCTGACACGATATTTAGGAAGGTTAACCTGAGCCAGCTGAATCCTATAGATATAATTGCTAAGCTAGAGGTATTTCATGACCCACTGTTTCAGTATATACTATTTGGAGAATAGACATGTAGTCACGTTGAGACTTCAAAGAAGTACCATATTTGTAAGGTTAGTAGTATCCAAACAGATAACAAGGTAACCATGACACAATGTATACACCCATGAAGATATATATACATTCAGCCAACCCACTAGGCGGAGATATAGGTATATGTATGGATGGAGAGAAGACACAGGATTACTTAGGATAAACACACCCACATATGTAAAGGACACATTTCAAATCATAGTAAACACACCCATGGTTATGATATATAAGAAGGGTCGTCGGCAACACAAGGAGGCAACACAAGAAGGAACCAAGGAGGAAGGAAGAAAGGCGGGGCCAAGCCAGACCAGACCAAGCCAGCCTGATGAAGGATGCTAACAGAGGAAGCCATCTGAGGACTTTCCAAGATGAACGCAACAAGGAACCCTGGCTGGTGAGACAAATCTAAGGACACGCCTTATAACCTTCCTACTGTACCTACTTTATGCTAAGGACTGTCTTTACCTGAAGATGTCTTGTTTTATGTCTGCCAAGAAGATTACAATAAATGTATGTTTTTTATACAAGAAAGATCTCACTTATTCTCCATGGTGACCGTGTCATAAATGACCGGTATATTTAACAGTGACAGGACAGCAGGAGCACGAGGTAACACGGGGTAACACCTCCCGTACTGGGCAACCACAACTCCCTGTCTGGATTATGAAACAAGATAAGGATGAGTCCATGTGGCATGGTGAATGTCCATACATGCTCTTTAAACATATGGGGTTTATTTGACTTTGTAACTGCTTTAGATTCACGGATTGGGCTGCCGAAGGCTATCTACACGAATGCCTTGACTGCTGGGGCCCCTCAATTCTCAACTCTTCTCCCCAGAACTCAATATATATTGTTAAACTATACAACAGTGTTACCTCTACATTCATCAATTCTGTTGCTCTACATGCATTATCTAGATATCAGGTGAACCCTCTGGCCAGTAGAGTACCCTGTACACGTAGACAGGAGAAAAAACATTAGACACATAACTGTATATATTTAGAGAACAAAGAAAGAAGACGCTTGGGCAGTCACGTTTAAGGTGATCAGGTGCGGCTTCTTTATTTTCTTGGTGCAGATAAAATCAATGCATAGCCGGGCGTCAGTGGACGATAGCTATTTCGTGCCGCTCCCGGCACTTCTTCAGGTCACCTTCTTCTGGAGACCAGAAGAAGTGACGGGAGTGGCACGAAATAGCTATCGTCCTCTGACGCCCCGCTATGCATTGATTTTATCTGCACCAAGAAAATAAAGAAGCCCGTACCTGATCACCTTAAACATGAGTGCCCCCGCGTCTTCTTTCTTTGCTTTCAATGAATGGACTGTGTTCCCTCTGGCGGGTCGTGCACCGAGGTGTAACGGAGCGAGGGCTCTGAACTAAAATAGTACTGCTGTAATTGCGATACCTGATTGCTTGCCAGAAGTGTATATCCCCACTGAGCCAGTGCCAGACGGATGTTTGCTACTGTTTATCATGTATATATTTAGAACTTGTGGACTGGGATGACAAATAATGTTACATTCCTATCTTAACGATTTGCATATGTGTGGACTACTTTTACCATATGTGAACTGACTATGTGTGGTACATAACTTTACATTATGAGTTAATCTTTGTACCTGGAAGGAATTTGTCCTTGTGTTGACCGTTGGGACCTACACAACACAACTTCGGGGGAATCTGGAACTCTTGCGTCTTTGGGAGCACTTGGAGCTTCTGAAGCTGCAGCTAACTCTTCCTCGACGAATTCAAGAGCGGGTATTGGTCTAGGGCTGGCAGGACTCAGAGTTGCTGGCATCTGCACTGGAGAGGCTGGAGACTGAGTTGGTACTCTAGAAACTGGAGTATAGGCAGGAGCCAATGGTGACAAGACTGAGACTGGTGTGGAGACTAGTGTTGGTTGAACCAGCCCCAGGGTTGGTGAAACACAGAAGACTGCAGGCTGAGTTGGAGAAAACATGGGGAAATCCATGGATGGGTGGATTCCCTCACCTGGGACATATTCTCTCACAGGTCTGACAGCTAGAGGAGATGGTGCTGGGAGCACTGGTAGATCTTCTTTCAGACACAACTTGATTTGGTTTTGGTGGACAACTTGTGGCTCATACCCAGACTTTTGTACTTTGTATACATTAGAGTCTGGTTAGGATATGGCCGTCACCGTGTGCGGTTCTGTCTCCCAGATAAAGTCTAACTTGTGGGTCCTTGGAAACTTCTGCAGCCAGACTTTATCGCTCAACTTAAATGGTTTGGCAGAGGCATGAAGGTTATGATCCTCCATTTGTCTCTGTTGGGCCTCGCTCATCTTCTTGCTGACAATTTAGTTGGCCTCTTGGATTCTTCTCTGGTGGTCAGAGACCCACTCCAGGGAGGCTTGCGGAGAATTGTTGAATGGGGCTTGAAGCCTAAATGTTTGATCTTTAGGCAGCTGTCCATGGTGCCCCATCATCAAGTAAAAAGGGGTGTACCCCGTAGAACAGTGGACTGTGTTATTATAGCTCTCCAATAGTTCGGGCAGCAGTCAGGGCCACTTTTCTTGTCTTAACACAGACGGAACATGTGGATAATGACTTGGTTGGTGCGCTCAAAGAGCCCATTCCCCTGTGGGTTAAAGCAGTAGTCTTGAGTTTCTTGCAGGCATGGAGTCGACACAGCTCTTGGAAGAATTGGGCCTCGAATCTGGGCGAAGTGGGGAATGAAGCGACGGTAGTAGCCGGAAAATCCCAGGAAGCTCCTGACATCTTTCACCGTACGCAGGGTAGGCCAGTTGTTGACAACTTCCACCTTTTCAGGATTGGGCTGGACTCCCTCAGTGCTGACAACATGACCCAGGTAGTGTACCTGAGATTTGAGCAAGTGACACTTTGATGGGTTGATCTTCTGCCCATGCTTGATCGGGACTTGGAAGATGTCTGACAGATGGCTGAGGTGTTCCTGTTAGGACTTGGAATACACAATGACTTGGCCAGGTACAATAGGACACTTTGAAAATTCAGATGGCCCAGGCATCTTTCCATCAAATGCTGGAACGTGGCAGGGGCATTACATAGCCAAAATGGCATACTTTTAAACTCGAACAGTCCCATGGGTGTCACAAAGGGGGTCTTCTCCCGGTCTTCCATGGGCACTTGCCAATGTCCGCTGGTTAAGTCCAGGGTGGAGAAGTAGGCAACAGACCCTAGGGCTGTGAGTGACTCCTCGATCCTTGGCAGAGAATAAGCATCCCTATGTATGACATTGTTCTGTTTCCTGTAGTCAACACAGAAGCAGATGGTTCCATCTTTTTTCTTGACTAGGACAAGTGGCGCCGCCCAGGGACTCTGACTTTCTTGGATGACGTCTGCCTCCTTCATGTCGGCCAGCATCTTTTTGACAGTCTAATACATGCCTTGCGTGACTGGGCAGGTCTTTCCTTGATAGGTGGGCTGTCACCTGTGAGGATTCGGTGTTGGATCATGGATGTATGCCTGAAATCTATGGGGTGTTTCCTAAAAGCTTCATGGTACCTCTTGGCGACATTGATGACTCCTTGACTTGGTCCCTTGGGGTAGTGTTGTTTCCAACTTGGAGTTGTGCCCACGAGGGCTGCACACTGTCGGGCCACCATGCGTTCTGTTAAGATGTCCTTTGACTCTATGAGAAACAACTGGGCTGTTGGGGTGTATTTGGGTCACACAGTAGCAGCATCAGACAGGTTGACTAACTGGATTGGAACTCTCCCGTTGGTAACAGTGACAAGGCTTCTCACAGCTCAGACAAGAGGGTGGTCTTCTAGTTGCAGAGGCTCCAGTAGGGCTTGATGGTCTCTATTCTTGACTCTAGGCCATGCATGACACCAGATGATAGTCTCTGTGTTGGGTTGCAAGGTCACCGACCCGATGTCTTGTACTCAAACTCTGCAGATTTCACCCTGCTAGTTGGCAAACTTCTGCTCCGCTTGTAGAACTTTCAAGTGGTGCTGCGCAGATCCGTTTAAAGGGGCATTCCAGGCCAAAACTTTTTTTTATATATCAACTGGCTCCAGAAAGTTAAACAGATTTATAAATTACTTCAATAAAAAATCTTAATCCTTGCAATAGTTATTAGCTTCTGAAGTTGAGTTGTTTTTTTCTGTCTAACTGCTTTCTGATGACTCACGTCCTGGAAGCTGTGCAGTTCCTATGGGGATATTCTCCCATCATGCACAGCTCCCGGGACGTGACATCATCATTGAGCAGTTAGTCAGAAAACTTCAGAAGCTAATAACTATTGAAAGGATTAAGATTTTTTAATAGAAGTAATTTACAAATCTGTTTAACTTTCCGGAGCCAGTTGATATATAAAAAAAAGTTTTTGCCTAGAATACCACTTGAAGTCCCAACATTGCATGTTCCAATGTCCTGGCTTATTGCAATAGGTACAAAAGGGTCTTTGAGTCCCTGAGGGTCTACTAGGCGAAGGGTTGCGGGGGTTGAAATTGCAGGAAGCAGGGGCAGGTTTTCTGGGTATAGGTGGTTCACGGTCAGGTGGGGGGGGGGACCGGATGGCATGCTCCTTCACAGCCTTAATCAGTTGTTCCAAGTCCTGCCTAACACTCTGTAAATTTGAGGCTGCGGTGACTGGCAAAGCAGGTGACACTGGGGCGGGGGCTGGTGGTGGTATAGGTCTGGCTACTGCCCCTAATGGCTCTTGGACAAGTTTCCTCTAACTCAGTGCCAGACTCAATCACTTGGATAGCCAGTCTCTGGAAAGCGGGGAATGACAAGTTGGGGTTTTGAACCCTTAACATTCGCAGCTGGGCTTTGTCCCATATATTATGAGCCCCATCAATAAATCTGTCCATTAACACCTTGTTGCCCTGCTCGGGAGTTATACCATATAATTTTTGAACAATCTGTAGGGCATTCTGTAGGGCTACAACATATGCTCTCAAGGTCTCACCTGGCTTCTGTCGCCTTTCGTACAGCCGGAGATGTACCTCTGATGGAGAATTTGACTCAAATACCTGGTGCAGTCCTTCCAAGATCTGCTCTACAGTTGCCTTCTCGGAGGCTGGCCAGGTGCAGACTTCCTCTAGTGCTGACCCCTGTGAGCAATTGCACCTGTTGATTAGGAGGGAAAGAGTAAAGACAAACAAACTCTGGATGCTTTCTTTGAAATCCCTCAAGTTGAAAGGGCCTCCATTGTAAGTAGGCAGGACGGGGTTCCCCATGAATACCGGTGCAAATGCTGGAACACCAGGGTTGTTGATGTGGACTGCAGGCAGGAATGGCAACATTCCGGCCGTCTGGGCAGGTGATGATCCCGCTGCTGGAGATGGAGGGTCCCTGTCGCCTGGTTGATTTGGAGAGCTGGGTTCTGACATCTTGATGAATTTTGAGTGCACTGTCGCTTTAAAAAGAATAAGGTGCTTTTCCTTTTAAGATAATTGCTGAAGTGCTGCAGTATAATTCTTAAAGCAGCAGTACATTGTATAACACTTTACATGGTAAAACATATTTACAATGGGGAAACAAGTGCAGGGGGCCTTCGGGACACTGAAGGAGGCTGCCTGACTGGACAGCAGGAGCACAGGGTAACACCTCCCATAATGGGCCACCACAAATCAATTTAGGCTTGGAGGATACACTGTAAGAGTTAAACAATATATCACCTGCAAGTCAAATTACGTGGTGTATAGTCTGATTTGCAACTTTGGAAGATTCTATATAGGTAAAACTATACACCTCTCTTCCACAGAATACGCAAACATGTTAGATCACTGTTCACATGGGTTGGAGCAACACAGACCTGACAGAGTAACTAATGTGCAAGTAAAAGGACACCTAGGAAATAGTGATCATAATATAATACATTATAACTTGTTCTTCAAAAATGGAATCTCTCGAGGGGCCACAAAAACAATGAACTTTGGGAAGGCAAAGTTTGACCAACTCAGTGAAGCCCTTAACAATATAAAATGGGATAATGTCCTCAAAAACAAGAATACTGACACTAAATGGGAGACTTTAGTGTCAGTATTCTTGATATCTTAAACTTTCACTGTAAGATGTATATACCTTATGGGAATAAAAGGGTCAGAAATAAAAGAAAACGAATATGGATGAATAAAAACTTTAAGGGGACAATAAATGACAAAAATAAAGCATTTAAACTACTTAAAGAGGACGGCAGTGAAGAAGCATTAAAAAGCAAAAATAGAGACAGAAAGACTCATTGCCAAAGAGAGTAAAACTAAACCCAAAATGTTCTTTAACTATATAAATAGCAAAAAGGTTAAAAATGAAAGTGTTGGCCCTTCAAAAAATTATGAAGAAGAAATTTTAAACGGGGATCAGGGAAAAGCAAATATATTAAACAAATTCTTCTCCACTGTATTCACCGAGGAAAATGAAATGCCAGGTGAAATACAGCGAGATAAGGCAAACTCCCCAGTACAGGTCACCTGTCTAACCCAGGAAGGCGTACAGTGCCGCCTACAAAAAATCAAAATAGACAAATCGCCAGGACCAGATTGCATTCACCTCCATGTTCTAAAGGAATTAAGTAATGTAATAGACAGACCCCTTTTTTTTTATATTCAGGGACTCTTTAGTAACAGGGACTGTTCCTCAGGACTGGCGCATGGCAAATGTGGTGCCAATATTTAAAAAGGGGACAAAAGGTGACCAAGGGAATTATAGACCTGTTAGTTTAACCTCTCTTGTATGTAAATTGTTTGAGGGTTTTCTAAGAGATGCTATTTTGGAATATCTTGATACAAATAAATGTATGACTCTATATCAGCATGGCTTTATGAGGGATCGGTCCTGTGAAACTAACCTGATCAGCTTTTATGAGGAGGTGAGCTCCAGACTGGATCAGGGGGAATCGCTGGATGTCGGATGTCTGGATTTTTCCAAAGCATTTGATACGGTGCCACATAAAAGGTTGGTGCATAAAATGAGAAGGATTGGACTTGGGGGAGAATGTGTGTATATGGGTAAGTAACTGGCTCAGTGATAGGAAACAGAGGGTGGTTATTAATGGTACTTATTCTGATTGGGTGACTGTTACTAGTGGGGTACCACAGGGGTCAGTCTTGGGTCCTGTCCTATTTAATATATTCATTAATGACCTTGCAGAGGGGTTGAATAGTAAGGTAGCAATCTTTGCAGATGATACTAAACTCTGTAAAGCAGTAAACACAATAGAGGACAGTGCACTGTTACAAATGGATCTGGATAGGTTGGAAGTTTGGGCTGGGAAGTGGCAGATGAGGTTCAACACTGATAAATGTAAGGTAATGAGGAAAAATCCGCGCTGGGATTATGTATTAAATGGGAGCACACTTGGAACCACTGATGTGGAAAAGGACTTGGGAGTCTTAGTTAACAGTAAATTTAGCTGTAGTGACCAGTGTCGGGCAGCTGCTGCCAGGGCAAATTAAATCATGGGGTGCATTAATAGGGGCATAGATGCCCACGACAAGGAAATAATTCTACCGCTATACAAATCACTAGTCAGACCACACATAGAATACTATGTACAGTACTGGGCACCAGTGTACAAGAAAGATATAGTGGAGCCTGAGAGGGTTCAAAGATGGGCAACCAGGGTAATACGGGGGATGGGAGGACTAGAGTACCCAGAAAGATTATCAGAATTAGGGTTATTTAGTTTTGAAAAAAGATGTTGGGGAGACCTAATAAATATGTATAAATGTATCCGGGGACAGTACAGAGATCTTTCCCATGATCTATTTATACCCAGGACTGTATCTATAACAAGGGGGCATCCTCTACGTTTAGAGGAAAGAAGGTTTCTACACCAGCACAGACGGGGGTTCTTTACTGTAAGAGCAGTGAGACTGTGGAATTCTCTCCCAGAGGAGGTGGTCATGGTGAACTCTGTAAAAGAATTCAAAAGGTGCCTGGATGCATTTTTTAAGAATAATAGCATCACTGGTTATGTATACTAGATTTATAAGGACAGAACGTTGATCCAGGGATTTATTCTGACTGCCATATTTGGAGTTGGGAAGGAATTTTTACCTCTGGTATGAGGGTTTTTTGCCTTCCTCTGGATCAACTTAGTAGGGACTCATTAGGGTTATAGGTTGAACTTGATGTTTTTTTTTTCAACCTTATGAACTATGTTACTATGATAGGGTGGTTTCACACCACATTTTGTACTTACGGTTCCCGTATACATCTGGAAGGAGGGGGCGGGGCTTAATCGCGGCGCCCTCACCCGCACCGTATAGGGGAACCGTATTTAATGCATGTCTATGAGCCGACTGGAGTGAACCGCAGCCACCGGTCGGCTGCGTTTTTGGCAGGGTGATGTGCAGTCAATATCGATGACCGTAGAAAATATGTGATCAAAAGAGGATCTAGCTTTTTCTCATTCGTCAGCTGACCGCTTGCCTTTTCACACCGGCCAATAATTCCTATGAATGCTCATTTGCCCAATAATCAGCCAGTGTAAATGGGCTTTTATTTATAGTGATGCCATTGGACGCTCTACAATAGAATACGAACATAAATAGCGTAAATCAAGCTGTAATGATTATTATTGAAGGATAACAGTATTACCCTTTTCAGTGAAGTTATTGTTAAACTTTAGTAATGTCTACCCAGAGGTTTTCACTAAATATTGCGCCACAACAAACACAACGTTTGCATATAAATTAAAGCATTATTAAGTAACAATATAAACATTATTTAGTACTAACAATGACACTGATGAAGCAGAGAAAAGCAAAACCACTATTGTATCCAAAATGACTGCCTGACTATCAGAGGGAATAAAGGTATACATGGGGGAAGGTAATGAGACATTACAATGCACAACATTTACTGTTCAGGCAGATTTATGTAAAAGAAAATCAGAGGCGGTCAGAAAAGGAGCAGAGCTTATCAAATGCCATCGCTCCACAACAATACCATTAATTGCTACAATGCCTTCTTAATCTGATTGCATGTCTCAGTATTGAGGCAGTTTACATAATGTTCATCCTTTAGAAGGTCACAATATCCCAGTCAATGTCAAAACACACTAAAGATAGCACATGATGCAATTTTCTTCACAAAATGAGCTTTTCTTTCTGTTCTCTAGAAAATAACAGCCTTGTATATTTAGGCTAAAAAAAAAGCAGCAAAGAATAATGTTTCATGGGATACAATAATGTCATATGTAAAGCTGTACTAAAAGCATGAAATTTACATTTACTACTGGTTCTGGACATAGCTATAAAGGGAGCCTGTCATCACTTTCATGCTGCCTTAACCAGGAGCCATTGGGGCAGGCCCAAGCAGATTCTCCCTGTCCCAGCAGGAGAGATCTGTCAACCAAAATCAGTGGGGCAAAGAGAAGCAGCCAAGGACCGCCATGACTTGTGGTTCAGGTAGTATGAAAATAATAACCATAATGATGATATGAGCCTATGTTTAAGAAAAATTATTGGAAATATGATTGTCATTCTATATTTCTACAAACACATAAATGTAATTTTGTTGTAAGAATTTTCCTATTTTAAAGCTCTCAACGGTTCCTGCTGTGACCAGTTCCTGAGGTAGACTGTTCCATAGGTTCACAGTTCTTATGATAAAGAAGGCTTGTTGCCCCTTGAGACTATAGCTTTTTTTTTTTTTATCCAGACGGAGTGCCCCCTTGTCTTTTGAGGGGGTTTTATCTGGAACAGTTTTTCCCCATATTTGATATGGTCTTTTTATATGCCTAAATAAGTTGATCACATCCCCCCTTAAACATCATTTCTAAAGACTAAACCAATGTATTTGTTTTACATTTTTCCTCAAAGCTAAGACTTTCCATGCCCCTTATTAGTTTACTTGGCTTCTATATACATTTTCCAGCTTTTTATCCTTTCTATGAACCGGTTCCCAAAACTGAACAGTATATTCCAGGTGAGAACATACCAATGCTCTATAATATGGTAATATTATGTCCCTTTCCCAGATAGATCCAATCAGTTGGGATCCCATATTAGACTATCCTATGTGCTTAGGTACTATCTCTCAATAGAACAACACAACTCCTGGATGCTGTTTTTCAGTTTTTTTTTTTTTTTTTTTAATTTTCCAAAAATATTTTAGTTATTATGCCTTATTTGTGCAGAATAAAGTAACAAAAATATAAGGGGGACTTTTATGAATAGACGGGCAATGTTTACAGGTGCCTCATAGTCGCAAAGAAGCAGGTTCACTTGTCAGATTAGTATGGGAATACTGTGCAGAGGGAAGAGTCTGATGCCATCTGTCCAAAAACCCTGCATCTGCTGATGGATCCATGCCATTCCAGGTACAGAGATAATGTCTTCTCTCACAGAAAGAGCCCTTGACAGAGGTTCAAAGAACACGGAATGGCTGTCACTAAAACCACTCCATACTCCAGAAAAGACCAGATGCGTGGCATTTTGTCAAGTCATTTCACAGCCGATTGAAGGGTCACACTTTTCAAAAAAAATTGAGGAAAATGCTATGTGGCTATAAATAAATGCACAGATTCCAAGGCTTTCATAGCTGTGATCTCCGCTGTCTCTATGTTCTTGCTTGGACAAGGCTGCAGAACAAAAGTTTGCAATAAAGCAGAAAAGGAACCTTTTATGTTTTGTCTGATGCTTCCTCTGTACACATTTATAGAATAGTCATATTGTTCATTTATTTTAGTCTACAGTAAAACTGCTTTCACATTTTGCTTATAAAACTGGAAAAGGTCTTAGAAGCTTATAGCACATTTTACTTACATGGGTTGATGAAAATTCCTTTTTTCTTGACACACAAAAAGTGTCACTTTTCAGAGCAGCATTATGTGCTAAATAGTGTTTGCAACCATTGTCAGGCATTTTATTTCCAGCTTCTCCCAGTCGTCTCCTACTCACCCCTTTATGTCTATTAATATTTTGTATGCCATTGTAGAATGGCTACATGACAGTGCATGTGCCAATACAACCTTTATATGTTGGGGGGGTTTAGGAATGAGTCCACAATGAAGAATAACCCCTTAAGGACGCAGTCCATTTGGGCCTTAGACAATTTTATTTTTACGTTTTAGTTTTTTCCTCCTCGCCTTCAAAAAATCATAACTCTTTTATATTTTCATCCACAGACTAGTATGATGGCTTGTTTTTTGCGCGACCAGTTGTCCGTTGTAATGCCATCACTCACTTTACCATAAAATGTATGGCGCAACCAAAAAAATACTATTTATGTGGGGAAATTAAAAAGAAAACCGCAACTTTGCTAATTTTGGAAGGTTTCGTTTTCACGCCGTACAATTTACGGTAAAAATGACATGTGATTTTTATTCTTTGGGTCAATACGATTAAAAGGATACCCATGATAATATACTTTTCTATTACTGTTGTGCTTAAACTTAAACTTTTTAACCAAATTAGTACCTTTAAGATCCCCCTGTTTTGAAGACCTATAACTTTTTCATTTTTGCGTATCAGCGGCGGTATGAGGGCTCATTTTTTGCGCTGTGATCTGTACTTTTTATTGATACCATATTTGCTTATATAAAACTTTTAATACATTTTTTATTTTTTTTTTATAAAATGTTATAAAAAAGCATCTATTTTTTTTTTTTTACGTTCACGCTGTTCACCGTACGGTATCATTAACATTTTATTTTAATAGTTCAGAATTACACACGTGGTGATACCAAATATGTATATAAAATATTTTTTTAACACTTTTTGGGGGTGAAATAGGGAAAATGGGACAATATACGTTTTTATTGGGGGAGGGAGTTTTTCAAATTTTTTTTTACTTATTTTTTTTTTACTTTTTTTACTTTTATTTTTACACTTTAATAGTCCCCATAGGGGACTATTTACAGCAATCATTCAATTGCTAATCCTGTTCAGTGCTATGTATAGTACATAGCACTGATCAGGATTATCGGTCATCTTCTGCTCTGGTCTGCGGGAAGGCAGATCAGAGCAGAAGACTCCCGGAAGGTAGCGGAGCCAGGTGAGGGGACCTCCGTCTGGATGCCATTCTGGATGATCGGATCGCCGCGGCAGCGCTGTGGGTGATCCTTTCATCCATTTAAGTGACCGCGATGCTGCAGATGCCATGATCTGTATTGATCACAGCATCTGAGGGGTTAATGGCGGAAATCCGCGGGATCGCGGGTGTCTGCCATTACCGGCGGGTTGCTGTATGCGATCAACAGCCGGGACCTGCCGCGCATGATCCGGGCACCGCTTTGGTTATGCTTAGGATGTAAATGTACGTCCTGGTGCGTTAAGTACCACCTTGCCAGCCAGGAAGTACATTTATGTCCTTTGTCGTTAAGGGGTTAATTGAACTGTTCAGTGGCAATTAGCTTGACATTTTCACTATTTCCATTGTGTATAAGCATAACAGTTCTACCATAGCGAACCAATACTTTGGGTTCAACATTTGCTTAGTCGGTAGGTTGGTTGCTCGACAGTCATTCAAAGTTGCACTCATGGTGTCCCCTATAGTTGAAGACTTTCACACTTTTCCTTTTCATGGCTGTGGCTCCTGCAGTCTCATCCAGTTGTTGATAATACAGTAGTAGTATAATGAATGGAAAGAGCAGGCACCATTGCCAGGCATTTTTAAGGCTATTCTGTTTATTTTTATTTTCACACAGGTTTTCCCAGTTTTCTCCTACGCATCTCTTCTGTCTGTCAATATTTTGTATACTATTCTGGAATGGCCACATGACAGTCCATGCGTGTCTTGGGAGCTAACAATGCAACCCATAAGAAGAAATGCAGGCACCCATTTAATAAAGATGCAGGAGAATGTCAATGAGGTCTTGTGTTGAGCACGAATATTCGTAATGCAAATTTTTATCGCGAATATCGGCACTTCGCGATTTCACGAATATTTAGAATATAGTGCTATATATTCGTAATGACGAATATTCGTTTTTTTTGTGTTTTTTTAACATGCAAAAATTTTTTACGAATATGGTGAATATGCAAATTTCACGCACATAGGACGAATATTCGTCAATTTATACACATAATATCGTGAATTTGAATATGGCCTCTCACAAATGAGGTCTTGGACAGTGTATATTTTCCTTTACCCTTTCAACTGAGCAGGTACTAGTCTTGAATATCTTCACTGGGGTAATCTTCGCTGGTTGGCTTCAAGTGGGTTAAATGTAGTATAAATATCCTGACAATAGATGAGTTGCAATGGCCACTTTAGGATGCAAGACTTGAATTAAATGAGTGATAGCCACAATGTTTCTAGGCCCAGCCTGAAGCCTTTAAGGTCCTAAATGTGCAATGTGGGTGTAGAGGTCTAGATAATAAAGTCTCTCCAGTTGAGAGACTGGACTAGGAAGGCTGCTCCCACACAACAGAATATTCTGTAATGTAATACAGTGTAATCTACAGATTGTTGTAGGTACCTCACTCATAACCAGGTTCACTAGTAGGTGGCAGCATAACGCCATATTACACATTGTATGTCACAATCAACAACATTAAATATATCCTACAGCCAATTGTTCCATTGTAACAAGGCTCTGTACTGGGTCACTGCATGTGAAAAGCACAAATGACAATAAACCTGACTTCTGACCATTGCCAACAAAAGATTATGGGGGACATTCATCATTGTAGGTGTAAGTTAAATTTTTTTCTACACCTTTTTTTGTGTGCTGGTAATGTGTAGGAGCACCAAATTTATTAAATGGTCGCAGGGCATTTGATAAATTTTGTGCAGGTCACATTTTCTGAAATTTCAAACTTCCCATACACCAAAAAGTTAAGTCTGGTGGGCTGGTGTAGTTTAGAGACTTTTCGGTAGTTTTGCGTTTTTTTGCGTTTTTCACTGCATAAGATTGCGCTGGTCTGTAGACACTTTAAAAAAAAAATTTTAACCAAAAAGCCACAAAAAAAATAGCCTGAGGTGCAGCGCTGCGCCGAATGTGAGACAAATATACTCACAAAAACAGCTCTAAAGACAATGATAAATGCCCCCTTAGAGAGTCAATACAAATATCATCATTTTGTAGCTATAAAATCTTTTTTTTTAAACTCTAGTAACAACAAATCTAATTTCTACAAAGGAAAGATTTAGTGTATGAACATTTCCCAGTATAAGACAATGGAATGTCGAAAATTCCTGATTTTATTAGTGGGGATTGAATATAAACATTCGCTTCTGTAAACTTTAATGACTTTTCTCCTTTTGCACCACATCAAGCTGCAATGACAACCACGCTCATTTCCTACCTACAATTTGGAATGTGACATCTTTAGGATGGGCTGTCTTTCAACCAGATATAGTACTTACATGTGCCTATAGTAATATATTAGAGCAACTCATGCAGATGAAACAGGACTGTAGATTATAGTGACAAGCGAAAAGACGGAGACATTCTAGAATCTGGTTACATTTTTGTCCTATAAAGCAGCATGTAATGGGATCTGAGCTAGAATAGGGACATTAGGCTGTCACATCTAACACAAGTAATTAGCACTAGCCAAACATCACTATTTTTTTATTTCCCCCCATTGTCAGTAGGTATAGTTTATGTAAAGCTCCTGTCAGGTGATTCCACCAATTACTTCCTCAGACATGGAAGATAAATGCAGCGAACAACACTAAGAGGTTGAAAGGCAAGAAATCCACAGCACTGAAATGGAAAAACGGCAATTCCATCACGCTACTGCAAACACATTCTTTTTAATTGAAACATCAGATATCGCTAAGAGAAAGCACAAAGTGACACAACTGCTGATAGCAAATCCATCACTCCGAAGACAAAAAAGGTCCCACATTAATATGAAGATTGGGAAGTTATGTGAAACTTGGTTAACATCATTATTTTGAAAAAAATAGCTTTGTCATATTACAATTGTGGGTATAGGTGACAACATTTTTAATAGAAAGGTCACAAGGTATCAGGAATGTTTCCAATGTCAAGATGTATCTAAAAATGTTGAAAAGTGGAACATTGGTCAACAAAGGCTTAAAGGGGTACTCCGGTGGAAAACAATTTTTTTTTTCTAATCAACTGGTGGCAGAAAGTTAAACAGATTTGTAAATTACTTCTTATCAGTACTTATCAGCTGCTGTATTCTCTAGAGGAAGTTGCGTAGTTATTTTCTGTCTGACCACAGGGCTCTCTGCTGACATCTCGTCACACTGCGATCAGACTATCACCGGCCGAGGCGGGACATGGCTGCTGCCAGTGATAGGCTGAGTGCAGTGTGCCGATCCGTGCACACGGAAGAAGGAAGAATACCGGACCGGAGGACCAAACAGCTGTAGCGGCACTATGGGGGAATGGAGGAAGGTGAGTTAAGGTTTATTTTCTTATTTTTTGCAGCCTAGGCTCAACAGACTGCAAATATTTTTCTGTAGACTACTCCTTTAAGTCAATGTGACCAGTGAGACACAGACCATGACCCATATGAGGACTACAAATACCATTTCACAGGCCAAATTTATCCAAAAAGGATGAAAAGAGTGGAGCACTCACCAGGCGTCACCTTGGATCAATAACATCTTTATTTTAATAACAGGCACAGCTAGAGGAGAGAAGACAAGTGCAGGGGGTGGGAGAGTTCCAGGTTACGGAACGTGTCACGCTCATAGCGCTTCGTCACTCCCCATTTCACAGGCCCCCTCCCCATTGCTCCATTTGGGCTCATTCTCAACTAGAACAAAAAAACTATATTGTGTCATATGGTTTATATTCATGCTGTACTCATGAGGAGAGTGCTTTCCTCCCCTGCCACTGTCAGCAGTGATTGATGGGCTACTGAGTCAGTGGCGTAGCGTGGGTTGTCAGCACCCGGGGCAAGGCAAGTAATTTGCGCCCCCTAACCCGTGGATTTTAGCACTCAAGTATCTTCCACTAGATTAGTTAAAGAAACCCTTACCCCCTAAGCACATGTACTGATGTAATTAAAGTAAAATGCATCTAAATACAAGTTTATTTTCAAACACTTTATTGAGTGCGAACATGCATTACACATTCTCCACATTTTCAGCAGGTCTATGAATACAAATCTACAAATGTAGTAACCTAGCATGGGCCATGCTATTATATGTCGTCTCACAACTATCGAAAACGACAAAAAATATCAAAAACAAAAACTAAACATCAAAATGGAACCATACCCTGGAGATGATCCAAGGCACATGAATTATATGTGCATTATATGGGCACATGACAGGGGGCCCCTGTCATGTGCCCCCACATATATTGCCCCCTGACATGTGCCCCTCACATATAATGCCCCCTGTCATGTGCCCCCACATATATTGCCCCCTGACATGTGCCCCTCACATATAATGCCCCCTGTCATGCGCCCCCACATATAATGCCCCCCTGACATGTGACCCTGACTTATAATGTCCCCTGTCCTGTGTCCCTCAAATATAATGCCCCATGTCCTGTGCCCCTCACATATAATGCCCCCCTGACATTTGCCCTTCACATATAATGCCCCCTGAGGGGGCAGGACAGGAGGCATTATATGTAAAGGGCACATGTCAGGGGGGGGGCATTATATGTGAGGGGCACAGGACATGGGGTATTATATAGGAGGGGCACATGACAGGGGGGGTCCTGTCATGTGCCCCCACATATAATGCCCCCCTGACATGTGCCCCTTACTCATCATTTGCCCCTCTCACTTATAATTTGCTCCCCCCTCCCCTTTCTCACACCCGTCACCTTTCTCCCACGCTGCGGCTGCTCCATTCCTGCAGTCAGTGAGAGCCGCGGGGACGTGATCTCCGGGTGCCGGCGCGATGATGTGATGTCATCGTGCCGGCCTGCCGTGATTGGCTCTCACTGACTGCAGGAATGGAGCAGCCGCGGCGTGTGATAGCAAGGTGACGGGCCTGAGAAAGGGGTGGTGAAGCGGGACAGCCGACAGCTCCTGCTCCACCATGCGATAGTTCAGGAAGAGGGGCAACAATCTCGGGGGGAAGGGGGCAATTGCCCCGTTGCCCCCCCCCCTGGATCCGCCACTGCCTCCACAGTGGGCGGCGACACGGCAGCTCGGATCGGATTCGCACAGCCAGCACTGCAGAGAGAGTGAGTGAGCCAGGCCGGGGCAGAGAGCTGCGAGTGCGAGCGCGCCCCCCCAGATGTTGCGCCCGGTGCGGCCGGCCCCCCCTGCACCCCCCACGCTACACCTCTGTGCTGAGTATATGTCAGGAGAGCAAAGAGCAGTAAGAAGAGCACTCTCCCAATGAATATAGATGAGTCTGCTGAATTCTTTTGTGGTAGCGGGGTGTGATGAGGGCAGATGTTGTTACCCTAGGGGCAGATGGCATTAACCCCTTGTCTTTTTGATGCCAGGGCGTGGTTTAGCCTAAAACCACCCGAAGGTATACCACTGGATCCTGGGCAAGGTACGAGGGCAATAAAGACTACAACATCAAGTTACAGACAACGGTAGCTTTACTGAGGATAGACAGTTGGTGAAGTTTATACAGTTCAGCCAGGGCCAAAGGAGGTGACCAGTGACAGAGAGACCTTAAGGGCTTGCTGGGACTTGTAGCAGGACTGGAAAATTGAAAGCAGACCACGCTGAGTTGACAGATTACAGGGACTGACTTGACTTGACTCAAAAGCTGTGACTTTAGCTTACTTGAATTGATGGTGGCTGCAGGACTGGACTTTGAGTCCTCCAACACTCTGGACACACACACTAGGCGACTGCACTGGACCCCAGCAGGAAGCAAGAGCTAAGAGCCAAGAGAGAGAAGCTAGCTCCACCATGGGCTTATATGGGGGAGACTAGCAGGGAGCCCATAGGTCACTCTTGGGATCACCTGGTCACTGATACCTCCTGGGTAACAATCACAAGACATAACTTTTAAAGATACAACACACTTTATAATACAGTACACTGCAGAACATATGTACGGGGGGGGGGGGGGGGGGAAACAGGTGCAAGGGGTCCTGGGGACACTGAAGGAGGCTGCTTGACAGGGCAGCAAGGATACGGGGCAACATCTTCCCTACTTGGCCACCGCACTTTGACAAGTTCCTTTAGCCAATAGCACTGTATTATTTATTCCATTTGCACAATATTGTTTCTGTTTGAAGGGACCTTTAAGGATAAGATGTTCTGCTGCTGGAACTTCCAACAATCAACTTGTAAACTCTGCAGGAACCTAAAGAGAAGTGTTCAACTCTCCTGCAGCTCCACACAGGGAACATCAAGCATTACAGAGTGCCTACTTAAATCAATAGCTATTGGGGGAATACACGGATGTGCTCCCAAGCAATAGTCACTTTTTTTTTATAGCCCCTCCGACTTGTAGGGTGTTTCTTTTCTTTCTCTCCATATTAACCAAATGTACTCTAGAAGAAACTTCTGAAACCTCCAAAAAATGTGACTAAATTTCAGCGATGACTATTAAATGTAAAATGAAGGTGTATATATAAAGGTTCAGACAGATGTCTAAGACTGCATAAAGTGAGCCACGTGTGACATTCTGCTGAGTGGTGTTTGAAGTATGTGGTGTCTCCTGCTGGTTTTAAGTGCACAATATAAACTTCAGAATACTTTATTCTATTTGCTTTGCATTTTCTGACATGACATTACAGAAACATTAAGAATCAAGCAGTGGGAATAACAAGGAAGTCATTTCTCTATTTTCGGAGTGAAGGATCAGGAAGGGTTTAGATGCTGAGAAGTGACTCATTCTCCTCCTTATTCCTCTGCATGCTGACAATAGGCGCATAGCCTGAAGCTTTATGAATGGAAGAAGTTTAGAAGACCGCGGAAGTTTCTGTAGGTGACAGGATGAAGAGATTCAATCAAGATAAAGTGAACACAACATCAATAGATAACCATTTGCTTTACTCTGTCCTTTCTGGGAGCTGCACCAGACAATGAATGTATTGTCTAAAGGGCAGAGTTTGTCCAGGTAGCACAGGCTTCCATTCTCTGATTTACCAATGGGGCAGTCCGAGGATGTGAACGTCTCCGTTGTATAAAGATAGATTCTCTAGCTGCAGCTGCCTATCTCATTTCATTCCTATTTTACTTTCCATCAAGACTTCTCTTAAAGGGGTACTCCTGTGGAAAACCTTTTTTCTTTAAATCATCTGGTGCCAGAAAGTTAAACAGATTTGTAAATCACTTCTATATAAAAAAAAAAAAAAAAAAAAATCTTAATCCTTCCAGTACTTTTTAGGAGCTCTATACTAAAGAGAAATCCAAAAACGAAATGCATTTCCTCTGATGTCATGACCACAGTGCTCTCTGCGGACCTCTGCTGTCCATTTTAGGAACTGTCCAGAGCAGCCTATGTTTTCTATGGGGATTTTTTCCTGCTTTGGACAGTTCCTAAAATGGACAGCAGAGGTCAGCAGAGAGCACTGTGGTCATGACATCAGAGGAAATGCATTTTGTTTTGGGATTTCTCTTCAGTATACAGCCCCTAAAAAGTACTGGAAGGATTAAGATTTTTTTAATAGAAGTGATTTACAAATCTGTTTAACTTTCTGACACCAGTTGATTTAAATTAAAAAAAAAAAGTTTTCCACGGGAGTACCCCTTTAAGCTGTACATAGCTTTAGCTCTAAAGTCATGATTCTGTCAGCTTGTCCTATGACTCCTTATGAGATTCCTGCATTAGCGGTGAACAATCAGGATAGTGTGGTGACACTGGGGCCAGTGGATGTGGCAGTGTGCTGAGAATTGTACTGTTTGCAGTCACCCAGTAAATTAATATAATGGCAGGATGGGTCCTCTGGACCTTGTACACTTTCCCAATTAATACAGGAGTAAAAGAAAAGGAGATGCACTGGTTGTAATGGTCTCTGTCCCCCAGGGAACAACTTCTGTAGTGTATCTCTAGACATAGTTGCTGTTGGGACAGTTCCGCAATTTGGAACCCTGTTCCGGCAATTTAAATGTCCAAGTAAAAACAGGGCAGTCACATGATGGCACTTACTCATATACTGCACTCTCTGTTGGCTCTGCTCACCCTGTTCTCCCATGCCTGTGTTCTGGCTGGAATATTTCCCCATCTGTTACTGCATACAAATGAAAACCCCCGACAGCTGCAAAATTGTGATGTTTTTTTTCAAGCGTGCCTCCACAAATAATTGTTATTCTTTTTGTTGCGCTGCACATTTTATGGTAAAATGACAGGTGTTATAAAGAGTTATAACTTTTAAAAGTCGAGGAGGAAAAAAACAAGACCAAAACCTGTTTGTCTCAAGACCAAAACCTGCTTGGGGGGGGGGGGGGGAATGAAATAGATGCTAAAGTGAAGATTGGGCCTACACAAGAAGGCAACACCTGGCCCCTTCCTGTCGCAAATGTTTTCTATGTGCAACACTGGGGCAGCTAAGACTGAGAATGTGCATGTCCCTGTAGGTAGACTTCGCCCAGTTTGCCATGCAACATCTGGTACTGGATTAACCACTGATGGGGTGGTGCAAGAGACCTGTGGTACAAAATCCCTAGCATTGTTAACAATACAAGTCCTCTCTTGCCATATCCAAGACACCTTGCATGATGGGGACATATTTCCTTACAGCATCACCCCAATACTCAAAATAACTCCCCAAATGTTCAAACATGGTGATCACCTAATAAGGTCTTATAGCCAACAGAGTCCAAATTGGGTAAGTTCATTGTACAAGGGATGATATAAGTGTGCTCCCCCTATTTGGAATCAGCTCTATGGCAGCAAACAGAGAAGTTAACCCTAAATGATCCACTCCAATTGAATTTACACTGCCCAATCCTATTGTTCTCGAAGAAATAAGCTGCCTCCAAAAAAGTATGGTCCCGGCTTACCCCTACTCTCCATTCAGAACACCTGAATGCTCTTCTGAGTTAGGGTTGCCACCCTAAGGCTAAGTATCTACTTGGTTTTATTTCTGGCAGTTTTTGGATATCTGCCACTGCAGTTTTTGAGCCAAAGCCAGAAGTGTATTCAAAAGGAATAGGACATATAAAGGAAGGACTTATACTTCTCATCCCATATGGATCCACTTCTGACTTTGGCTCAAAAACTGCAGTGGCAGTATTCCAAAAACTGCCAGAAAAAAAACCAAGTGGAAACTTAGCCTAACTAAAAAAAAAAAAAAATACTGTCCATGCTAATTTGCATAATTAATTATACATGCGTAACATCACAGGATACACATATGCAGGGGGAAATGTTGTCCTATTTTGACCCCTATAACTTTTTTTATTTCACCTTCTAAGGGCCTGTATAACGACTTATTTTTTGCGCCCCGATCTGTAGTTTTTAACAGTATCATTTTCCTTTTTTTATTCAATTTAGGACTTTCAGTTAGTTCCTAACTACAAATACCAGCATGCCCTGATACAGCCTGTGGCTCCGCAGCTGCCCCAAATGAAAACTCCCAGCATGTTGGACTATATAGTATAGGTCAGTGTTTTCCAACCAGGGGTACCTCCAGTGGTTGCAAAACTACAACTCCCAGCATGTTGGACTATATAGTAGTATATAGTATAGGTCACTGTTTCCCAGCCAGGGGTGCCTCCAGCTGTTGCAAAACTACAACTCTCAGCATGTTGGACTATATAGTAGTATATAGTATAGGTCACTGTTTCCAAACAGGGGTGCTTCCAGCTGTTGCAAAACTACAACTCCCAACATGCCAGGACAGCCGTTGGCAGCTGGAGGTGCTCTGGTTGGGAAACACTGGTATAGGTTATGGTGCAACATTACAGGGGTTTAGGATTGGTTGGATAAATACCCCCCATTGCATTGCCAGTATTTTTAATATAAAAATACCAGCAAGGTGAACAAAAACTGGCTGTGCCAGTAAAATATCGGCCAGGTGGCAACCCTAGTCTGAGTCGAAAATTAATGTCAATAGAGAGAATAAGAGAAATAGCTGTCAGCCAAACAAGCGTTCACCTGCCAGCTATTATATGAGTATGGTACCTTCACTCTCCTCTCCCCATTTAGAGAACATGCATGCTCAGGCATACCAAGCATGCATGTGCCGTAGTGGTTGGATGAGATAGCTGTTGGATAAACAAGCATTTGGTTGACAGGTATTTAAGGTGTATGACTATTCTTACAGAGAGATTGAGATCAAATAGAATTAGAAGATTATGAGTGAAAACTGTGGAGTAAAAACCGGAGCTTCATCTTTCTCTAAAGGATTATATAGAAACTAAATTACAATTAGGGAAGACCCTAGATCATTACCCCTTGACCATCCCAAACCATCAGGGAAGGTTATTTTTTTGTCAATCCCTAAACCAACCTGGACCCTTAAAGTAAAAGGGGTATCCACTATCCATTGTACAGGGGATAAGTGTCTGATCGATCGCGAGGGGACCATCCTCTGGGACACCCCAAGATCTCTAGAGCGGAGCCCCGACTCTCTTAGCTTAATAGGGCCATGGACAGCATGTGCACCATTCATTCTGTATAGGATCACCAGAAATACCTGAGTACATCACTTGGGTATCTTCGGTGCTCTGTAGTTGAGATCACAGGGGGTCTCAGCGTTGGACCCACCCTGACGATCATCTATTCAGTTACTTGTGGGTAGAGGATAAGTTCATCACCCTAGACTACTAAAATACTATATTACCCACAAAACCTTTCTAAGGCTGCATTCACATCTCGGTTTTACACTACGTGTGCCGGATCTAGGTCCGGTCACAAAACTGGATACGGGTCAAAAATGAGCCGACCGGAGTCACTGTTTGACTCCGGTCAGCTCATTAAAGTGAATGGAGTTTAGCGCTGGTCCGGCTGGGGTACGGGAGTGCCCGGTTTGCCCCTTCCCCAGCCGGATCCGGCACCCGTAGTATAAAACCGAAATGTGAATGCAGCCTAAGATCATACAGGATTGTATAGGATTATTATCACTAACCCTTAAACATCCAATGCAAATGTGTGATATAGGTTGGCAAATAGAAGGTTGGCAAAATGAGGATAATTGATGGGCTTTTGCTTTCATCACTGTGGGCAACAATATGCTTGGAACCGCCCCTCCCTTCCCATTAAAAATCCATAACACGGCATAATGCTGTTCCATTAACACCATCATCTCAGCACTATACTGATCTGGCAATAGCCCATGGAAATTCTCCAAAAAGTAACACCTCCACCTTATGTATAAATTGCTTTTCCACTTTCTTATTGCTGAATACATTATCCGGCCAGAAAATGCAAAGTCATGTCTGCAGCAGTCAGGGCGCATTAATCCCGCATACATCAACATATCATAAATTCATCTTCCTTCAATGACTTGGCTGCTAGAGGAACATATGAAATGGGCCACAAGCTAAAAAGAAAACAATGACAGAACATGAAGTCATTACAATGCACATATTGTTAAACAAGATCGGTAATGATAGGCGTCACTGGGAGAGCTTGAAGTGTGTCGCCTCGTTTTGCAGGGCTTATAATTGACCCTGTATGTTTGTTTTTGTCTTTTTGTCATTGTTGGGGTTTGTTGTTGTTTTTTTTTCGCTCATTGGATGAAAATAAATCAATTTTACTTAGTGTCAGTTGCCTCTTTACAGTTCTGTAACAAGGTGTACTTTTGTATGATTTTAATCTGCATACGTTCAAGACAGCAAAGCTTTTCGGAATCATCTTTTAATGGCATTGCAATTTATAGACAGTAACTAATTTCAAACTTCATAGCACTTGGCTTTTATGATTATTTCAAATCATTTAAATGCAAATGAATTTCCATAGAGAGAAAACATCAATGCCCTTGAGTGGCAACTTGTAATAGACCTGCAAGCTAAAATCACAGCCGGAATTGAAGCAGTCTGATAAGGTTTGACAGGAGGTCTATATAAAAATGTTTGCCCAAATCCAATTTACATTTCATTTCGCGTAGCATTCTATTTGCCCATTTTGTCACTTCGATATATCTTATTTATTTAATCATACACTGATATCCAATCTTCAATCACAAATACATATGGATTTCAGACAGATCTAAAAAAGAATCACATGTATAATAGTTTCACAGCAACAGGAGTATTAACATCTGGGGAAGCGGAGAGGCTGTCATTTATAGAGGCCTTTATTACCTAAGTGCACCGACTTATTAATACATGAATTCACCGCAATGTAGTATGTTTCTCCATAGAGTTTTATTATGGGCTGCTGTTATTTATGATTAGGCTCAAAGAAACAGATACATTATTAAAGGGAAACTGACAGCAGGTAAGGGGATCCTGACCTACAGATAGATGCTAATAGGGGTTGTTACCATAGGCGTGCGCACAGGGTATGCTGAGTGTGCGAGGTCAGGGAGGTCAGAAACCTCCAGTGGTGCATGACACATTCAGGACATCCCTGTGTCCCGGAAAGATATTTCAGGACACAAGGATGCCCCTGTTACCATTCTGCGGCGCCGCATTAACTTTAAAAACGCAGGGGCCGCCAGGAAGTAGCGCACGTAGGGACATCACTGATGTCCCGTGCGTGCGCCCATAGGAACGGAGGAGCGGCGCATGTAAGAGGGGGACTCGCGGGCATGGTAAGTTGAACGTCATCTTCGGCATTCCGACCACCAGGGTCCAGGGACCACCCGGGTCCTCCAGTCCAGGGACCTACTGCTATGGCCTTTAGGCCATAGCAGTAGATCGTGAGCCTGGACCAGAGGAGCGGTGGTTGGAACACTGAAGTGGGGCTGTACACAGACATACAGCTTCCAGCCATACATTATATATGGCTGAAGGCTGTATGTCTGTGGGGAACTATACTGCACCTAATGTGGGGAACTATACTGCAACCAATGTGTGGAACTATAATGCACCTAATGTGGGGGAACTATACTGCACCTAATATGGGGGAACTACAACCTAATGTGGGGGAACTATACTGCATCTAATGTGGGGAACTATACTACACCTAATGTGGGGGGAACAAGACTGCACCTCATGTGGGGAACTATACTGCACCTAATGTGGGGGAACTATACTGCACCTAATGTGGGGGAACTAAAACCTAATATGGGGAACTATACTGCACCTAATGTGGGGGAACTATACTGCACCTAATGTGGGGGAACTATACTGCACCTAATGTGGGGGAACTACAACCTAATATGGGGAACTATACTGCCCCTAATATGGGGGAACTACAACCTAATGTGGGGGAACTATACTGCATCTAATGTGGGGAACTATACTACACCTAATGTGGGGGAAACAAGACTGCACCTCATGTGGGGAACTATACTGCACCTAATGTGGGGGAACTATACTGCACCTAATGTGGGGGAACTACAACCTAATATGGGGAACTATACTGCACCTAATATGGGGGAACTACAACCTAATGTGGGGGAACTATACTGCATCTAATGTGGGGAACTATACTACACCTAATGTGGGGGGAACAAGACTGCACCTCATGTGGGGAACTATACTGCACCTAATGTGGGGGAACTATACTGCACCTAATGTGGGGGAACTAAAACCTAATATGGGGAACTATACTGCACCTAATGTGGGGGAACTATACTGCACCTAATATGGGGGAACTATACTGCACCTAATGTGGGGGAACTACAACCTAATATGGGGAAACTAGACTGCACCTAATGTGGGGGAGCTATACTGCACCTAATGTGGGGGAACTATACTGCACCTAATGTGGGGGAACTAAAACCTAATATGGGAGAACTATACTGCACCTAATGTGGGGGAACTAAAACCTAATATGGGGAACTATACTGCACCTAATGTGGGGGAACTAAAACCTAATATGGGGAACTATACTGCACCTAATGTGGGGGAACTATACTGCACCTAATGTGGGGGAACTATACTGCACCTAATGTGGGGGAACTACAACCTAATATGGGGAAACTAGACTGCACCTAATGTGGGGGAACTATATTGCACCTAATGTGGGGGAACTAGACTGCACCTAATGTGGGGGAACTAAAACCTAATATGGGAGAACTATACTGCACCTAATGTGGGGAACTATGCTGCACCTAATATGGGAACTATACTGCAGCTAATGTGGGGAACTATACTGCACCTAATGTGGGGAACTATACTGCACCTAATGTGGGGAACTATACTGCACCTAATGTGGGGGAACTATACTGCACCAAATGTGGTGAAACTAGACTGCACCAAATGTGGGGGACTATATTGCACCTAATGTGGGGGAACTACACTGCACCTAATGTGGGGAACTATACTGCACGAAATGTGGGGGGAACTATACTGCACCTAATGTGGGGAACTATACTGCACCTAATGTGGGGGAACTATACTGCACCAAATGTGGTGAAACTATACTGCACTTAATGTGGGGGAACTATACTGCACCTAATGTGGGGGAACTATACTGCACCTAATGTGGGAGAATATACTGCACCCAATGTGGGGGAACTATACTGCCAACCTAATGTGGGGGGAACTTGTACTGCCAACCTGATGTGCGGGGACGTAAACTGCACCTAATGTGGGGGAACTATACTAACTGTGTGTGTGTATACATGTGTGTGTGTATATATATATATATATATATATATATATATATATATAAATGCACGCGCGCGGCGTGAATTTGTGCTTTAGAGTGCACAACCTAATGCAATAGTACCTTATAGTACCTTTAAAATTACTGTTTATTTATAATATCTTTCTATCTATATTTTATCTAAATCTACAAGGAGGGGCATTATGAAAACCCCCTATGTAGTTAGTAGGTAGCACTCCTATTACTTTAGTAGTTTGTCCCCATATTAGCTAGGCAGGAACATAGTAGATAGTCCCTCACATTAGGCAGCAGAGTTCCCCCACATTAGGTGTAGGCAGCAGAGTTCCCCCATAGTAGGTGTAGGCCGCAGAGTGCCCCAACAGTGGGTGTAGGCAGCAGAGTTACCCCACAGTGGGTGTAGGCAGCAGAGTTCCCCCACAGTAGGTATAGGCAGCAGGGTCCCCCGACAGTAGGTGTAGGCATCAGGGTCCCCCACAGTAGGTATAGGCAGAAGGGTCCCCCGACAGTAGGTGTAGGCATCAGGGTCCCCCCACAATAAATGCAGGCAGCAGAGTTTAGAGCACATTTAGAGTCCCCCCAGTAGGTGTAGACAGCAGAGTTAGAGTCCCTCCCCCAAGTAGTTGTAGACAGCAGAGTTAGATCCCCCCAGTAGGTGTGGCAGCAGAGGTAGAGTCCCCCCAAGTAGGTGTAGACAACAGAGTTAGACTCCCCCCCCCCAGTAGATGTAGACAGCAGAGTTAGATCCCCCAGTAGATGTAGGCAGCAGAGGTAGAGTACCCCCCAAGTAGATGTAGACAACAGAGTTAGAGTCCCACCCAAGTAGGTGTAGACAGCAGAGTTAGAGCTCCCCCAGTAGGTGTAGAAAGCAGAGTTAGAGTTCCCCCAGTAGGTGTAGGCAGCAGAGTTAGAGTCCCCCCCAGTAGGTGTAGACAGCAGAGTTAGAGTCCCCCCAGTAGGTGTAGGAAGCAGAGTTAGAGTCCCCCCCTACCCCAGTAGGTGTAGGCAGCAGAGTTAGAGTCCCCCCCCCAGTAGGTGTAGACAGCAGAGTTAGAGTCCCCCCAGTAGGTGTAGAAAGCAGAGTTAGAGTCCTCCCCCCACCCCAGTAGGTGTAGGCAGCAGAGTTTGAGTTCCCCCCCAGTAGGTGTAGACAGCAGAGTTAGAGTCCCCCCCCCCAGTAGATGTAGACAGCAGAGTTAGACCCCTCCCAGTAGGTGTAGGCAGCAGAGGTAGAGTACCCCCTAAGTAGGTGTAGACAACACAGTTAGGACCCCCCCCCCCAAGTAGGTGTAGATAGCAGAGTTAGAGCCCCCCCAGGAGGTGTAGACAGCAGAGTCAGAGTTCCCCCCCAGTAGGTGTAGGAAGCAGAGTTAGAGTCCCCTCCAGCAGGTGTAGACAGCAGATTTAGAGTCCCCCCCCTCCCCCAGTATGTGTAGGCAGGTTGAAAAAAAATTATGCTCACCTGTATGTGTCCCATGCAGCGATCTTCTCCGGAGCGCAGCAGGGGCCTGCGTCTTTCTTCCTCCACAGTGCGGGCACTGATGAGTGACGTCATCGGCACCTGCGCTGCATGGGGGCAGTGGTCACGTCTCCTCTGTGTAAGTCACATACAGTAGAAGGCAGCGCTATCTGCTGGAGATCCGAGACAAGTGCCCTGGATCCTCAGGAGTGGCGGGCCCTGTACCCGTCCGGGCCCTCATGTCTGATCGGACCGGCCGGTCAGTCCGCCCCTGTACCCCTATGCCCAGGCCCAGTAAAGGTAGCAACATCAGTCAGGTGCCTGGTGGTAGTAGTAGCAGCAACAGCAAACAGTCAACCTTTGGCATAAGTTGCAGGGTTGGTGGAGGTGGAAGCAGTGGTTGAGCATAGCACTAGGGGGACTGGTGGTGGTGGACATATTGGTGATATTATAAGGCATCATGGTGGATATACTGATGTAAAGAAAGAAGCCCATGATCAGACATCAGAAGTTCATTCTGAGAGGAGTAGTGGGGACGATGAGGAGGAGCTTAATGATAATGATGATGTCAGCGATGAAAAGCAAAGCCTAGATAGGGCTCTCTGAAATGTACCAGACGTAAGCCTATTGGTCTGATCAGCTATGGGGCAGGTGACAGCAATGCTGCTGTATCTGTAGGCTTCAGAAAAAAAAGCCTTTCAGAGGAGGTGCATGGTCAGGTGAGGGTGTACCTGTATCTCTTTTTACGGTATCCTGCTGGGTGGAAATTCTTTACTTTTTAACCAGATGCAGAAAACTAGGCACAGTGTCATATCTGTAAACATAAAGTAAGGCATACCCGCTGGCTATAGCTAGCACTGTTCCACCACTACTGCTGTCCATTGGCTACTACAACTAGTCCACCACTTCCTGCTGTCCTTGGGATACTACAACTACCACTAGTCCACCATCCTTGCTGCTGCTACTACAACCAGCCAGGACTACACATACACAACTACACCAAAAAAAGGGATTTTTTTTTTTTTGCATTCTCATAAAAAAAGCTTGTTAATCTATTTTGGCACACTGATCATTTTACAGCTCCCAAAAGGAAGATATTTTTGGGGGGAATGCTTAGAAAAGGCATTGTGCTTTCTTCTTCACTTGCCAGCTACAAAACCTTTTACAACTCCCAACAAGGGAACATTTTCATTTTTGATAAATGTTTTCCACTTTTCAATGTTTACAAAAGCTATTTCTTTTCACTATTTTAAGACACCAATTCTGCTGCAAAGTAAGGCATGTCTAGGGTCATTGATTAGGTATTTAGACTCTACGTAACCACATGGAGCAACATCACAAGGCCTGGCTCCTACTACCACTAGTCCACCAATTCCTGCTGTCTGCTGGCTAGAGCTACCACTACTCCACCACTGTGCACACTCTTAGATCCTCAGAACTTTTTTTCACCTTCTGAGAAGGAGGCTTAATTGGATTTTTGTAGGGAGCCAGCCAGCTTGCCCGGACTTTCCAACAGCAAACACCTGACGAACGGGAGTCCAGTCTCCTCTCTCAGTTGAGTCAACACTCCACTCCCTGCAAGACGCAACACTACCCCTGCAAGAGGCAGGAGCTACTGCAGCATCTTCACATTGGAGTATATGATGATGAAGTTTTTTGCATTGAATATTCCAACCTGACATGAATCGTCACCAAAGGAATGTACTGCTACTACCGGCCACGGCGTGGTTTCAGCGGTTCAATTTACAAAGCTATTTCTTCTTCACCTTTTTAAGGCACTTGCTCTTAAAAAGGGAGAATATTTAATTTTAGCAACTGTTCAAAATTTCATTGTTTGCAAAATCGATTTCTTCTTCACCATTTTGAGACAATTGCTTCCAAAAAAGTGAGAAATTTTTGATGATTTTTTTCAACTTTTCAAAATTTCTATATTTACAAATGCAATTTTTTCTTCAATATTTTGCAACACACGCAATTCCTGTTTTAACTCCCGAAAAGGGTGAATTTTCAATAATTTTGTCAACTATTTTATCTTTACAAAAGCTATTTCATCTTGACTATTTTGGGACAACAATCCTGTTGCAACTTCCAAAAAGGGAGAAGTTTTGGAAAACTTGGAAAAACCTGATACCTTTGTGAGCACTTTAAAAACTTTTATTTTATTGTTAAAAAGCGTACAAAATCTACTAGTGCAGTGTGTTTTTTAAACAAGCTGTTAGTTACTATGGGTTATAACTTGGACATTAATTTAGCCTTAAAGGGGTATTCCAGTTTTTTTTTTTTTATTTATTTTTTTTTACTGTGTTACAGGGGCTGTAAAGTTAGTATCCATAATATAGTCTTTGTACCTGTGTTTGATGGATGGTCCTATGTGATGTTCATTTTAGCAGCATACAAAATGAGTGTTGTCTCAGCTTCCCAGGTGCAGTGCGGCCCGAGACATTACATCACTAGTCAGGTGTTGAAAGGAGCCTGTCTGCTTCAATGGGTGGAGCAACCACTGGGTGGGAGGAGATCATTTTCCACAGGGCTGCAGGGTTGTATTTTCATGAACAGCACGCATAGCTCAGCTGCACTGCAAACAATGGGAAGGAAGAAAAGTGATCTCACACTTACAAACAAGGGATCTGGGACTTGTAGTTTAAGGGAGGGAACTCCAACAGGAAATAGCCATTTCACTAAAAAGAAGAAGCAATGTATTGGTGGACTCACAACATAGCTACATGACAAGCACAGATCCTTCCTAAGCATGCCCATTACTGTCTGGCAGGTAAGTACTAAAATCACATTATGGTGGATAACGCCTTTAAAACACTTTAAAACTACTCTAATACATTCCAAGGTGACCTAGTAGTGTTATACAGAGCTATTAGGCAGTGTTATACACGTATTTTGAGGTTTCTTTCCTTTCCAGTCTGTGAAGAACCTGTTCGCCGTGAACCAGACTTTTTCAAAAAGTTTTAAAAGCGCGCTTAGCTATAATTATAAGACACCTCGGCTTGAAAGTGTGAGTAACTTGCACACCAAATTTTCAATACAGCGCGCATCTAATTTTTTTTTTATTAAGTGCCATCTGCATGGCTCACAGCATGATTTGCACTCTCACTGAAGTAGAAAGGTTTTTATTTACTCCCCTCCTCCCCCCATTGTGTTTAATATCCTCTTCAAAGAGAACAATTAACGTGATTTGGTCGAAAAATCAAATGTAATGAAAGTGGACTGCGGCACCATGCGGAGGTCCATGAATATGTCAGCGGGGAGCAAATGTGACACCTGACTGCCGACCCCTCAGATCTGTATTCGCTGAAGTGCAGCTTCATTTCAGCAGGTTTGGCATGAGAATGGAAGATGATTTCATTATGACTGGCCTAGACGTCAGCGCAGAGGTAGCAGAGTTCAGGCTGTGGCTATTGGATTGTGAGATTCCATTTATTGATACCATTAAAAAATTGATGGATTTCAGTTGGAGTGTGGAGTAAACCAATTTCCAGTGTTGTTGACTGATATATTGTACATCATGAGGAATGGTAATTATAGGAATTAGAGGTAGAGCCAACTCTCTAATTGATCCCAGCTGTGATGTTCACCGGCTAAAAATACTGCAGAGTATTGTTCTTGACATTTCACGTGACATTTATAGTCGCTGACAGCAAAGGTTATTTACAAAACTGCAACAATGCAGAAGCGCAACCTTTATTTTATACATGAACACACAGGTTTATTTCTTGCACATACATAGGTGCATACCGCCATTCTTCTCTATGGAAAAGGCTTCAGCGCGCATCTATTTTACTGCAAAGCGAATACTGTACATCAATATAGACTTTGGAAGATGGAGCTGGTAAAGAGCACATGTCAGCATTTCTGACCTTTCTATTTTAGTAAGTAGAAGTCTCCTTAAAAAAGTAATTTGCAATGTATTGTTCCTCTGATATTCCTCCTGGAAATGTAAAAAATTTATGACAACTGGGTATTGGAATGATTAGTTCCCAATCTGCTTCATCAGTCAGAGAACGTATTAGTCAGGCTTCAAGTTTTTCTCAGTTGGCCCTCAGAAAAGGCAATTAAATAAGACCAGAGTAAGACACTGGAGTAAGATGCACCAAATTTAGAGCTGCACACCTCTTTGGGTGCCTGCGCATCTTTATAATATAATCTATGACCACTATTATCTCCTGTGTATTTCACTTATAATTTGCACCAATTTCTGTTAAAAGGAATATTTATATCTGGACATTTGTGGCATATACACGGGATACCCCTCTGAGACCCCCACATATTTCAGCCCCCTCAGCCTGGTTGCAGCTGCCAGAGGTGATCAGGAAACTGAAACCATCCCAACCGGCTTTTTATGTAATTTGCTCAATGTCCATTACCTCCTTTTGGAGTTGGGTGAACAGCGTAGAACAGTGAACTATGCTGTTTCTGCAACTCCGGAACGGGGGGGAGAACATGATCTTGAAGTGTGGGCCTCAAAGATGGGAGCTGCATCTATTGGAACTTTATAGCATATCATGTGGAAAGCCCCTTTAAAGGGGTACTCTGCTGCCCCAGCGTTCAAAACATTTTGTTCTGAAAGTTTGGAGCGGGCGGTGGGGGTTGTTGTGACATCACGGCCACAACCCCTCATGATGTCACACCACGCCCCCTCAATGCAAGTCTATGAATATGAATAGGGGCATGGCTGCCGCAATGCCCCCTACCATAGACTTGCATTGAGGGAGTGTGGCGTGATGTCACAAGTACTTCCTTAGGTGTATTTACACCATCATCAGATATTTGTACCCTATTAACATATATAAATTAACATATATAAATCAGATAAAAAGAGCCCCTAAAAATAATAATTGTAACATATAATATTTGTCATATGCAGTGTGTGTATATATATATATATATATATATATATATATATATATATATACAATAAGGTGTCATCACATTCATTTAAGTCATTACTCAACAATACCTATAAGCATACTAGTTAAATCAGTAGATCCCGAATATTTGTTACTCGCCTTATTATAGTGCAGGTATTACAGCAATGTGTATCTCTGTGGTTTTTTTCCCTACTTCTACATCTTATGGTCTGCCACCTGGTGGAAGAATTCAGTAATTGCTGATGAGCAATTCTCAACCTTTAGATTATTTATTTATTTTCAAAATAAACAATTCTTTACAATTTTGACCTTCTTTACAATCCCAAAGTGCAAAAATGGTGAATACTTTGTTAAGCAGAACCGTTTTGTCAAGGTCCCAACTTATACAGGTTCAAGAGAAGTGACCGCAATAACTGAAGATCAAACACATTCAATTATCTATAAATATGTTCATGGTTTTAGGCTCTGGTCGCACCAGATTCAAGGCTTTCTTCCACCAAACTGGTCAGTGATGGACCCCACCCACTTTAATGTGGTCTGTTGGGGTCCTAGTAATTTAGATGTTGTGAATAATATTATTTTTGCAGAATTGCGGAAAACTTGACCAAACCCCCAGAGGGACACAGCACAAGTGTAAAATGGAATCTTACAAGCAGGGCTGGTGCAAGGATTTTTGCCACCCCACCCATTGGCTCCACCTTTTGACACACCTAACCTTACCACTGTAACAAACCTCCTCCTCATATAATCTTCTTACTTCTAGGTTACACTGTAACAAACCGCATCCTCATGTAATCTCCTTACAACTGGGGTGACACACTGTAAAAAACCTCTTCACATAATCTCCTTACTACTGGGGTGACACTATAACAAACCCACTTCTCATGTAATCTCCTTACTACTGGGGTGACACACTGTAACAAACCTCCTCCTCATGTAATCTCCTTACTACTGGGGTGACACTATAACAAACCCACTTCTCATGTAATCTCCTTACTACTGGGGTGACACACTGTAACAAACCTCCTCCTCATGTAATCTCCTTACTACTGGGGTGACACACTGTAACAAACCTCCTCCTCATGTAATCTCCTTACTACTGGGGTGACACTATAACAAACCCACTTCTCATGTAATCTCCTTACTACTGTGGTGACACACTGTAACAAACCTCCTCCTCATGTAATCTCCTTACTACTGGGGTGACACACTGTAACAAACCTCCTCCTCATGTAAGCACCTTACTACTGGGGTGACACACTGTAACAAACCCCCTCCTCATGTAATCTCCTTACTACTGGGGTGACACACTGTAACAAACCTCCTCCTCATGTAATCTCCTTACTACTGGGATGACACACTGTAACAAACCTCATCTTCATGTAATCTCCTTACTACTGGGGTTACACACTGTAACAAACCTCCTCACGTAATCTCCTTACTACTGGGGTGACACACTGTAACAAACCTCCTCCTCATGTAATCTCCTTACTACTGGGGTGACACACTATAACTAACCTCCTCCTCATGTAATCTCCTTACTACTGGGGTGACACACTGTAATAAACCTCCTCCTCATGTAATCTCCTTACTACTGGGGTGACACACTGTAACAAACCTCCTCCCCATGTAATCACCTTACTACTGGGGTGACACACTATAACAAACCTCCTCATGTAATCTCCTTACTACTGGGGTGACACACTGTAACAAACCTCCTCACGTAATCTCCTTACTACTGGGGTGACACACTGTAAAAAACCTCCTCCCCATGTAATCTCCTTACTACTGGGGTGACACACTGTAACAAACCCACTTCTCATGTAATCTCCTTTCTACTGGGGTGACACACTGTAACAAACCTCCTCCTCATGTAATCTCCTTACTACTGGGGTGACACACTGTAACAAACCTCCTCCTCATGTAATCTCCTTACTACTGGGGTGACACACTGTAACAAACCTCCTCATGTAATCTCCTTACTACTGGGGTGACACACTGTAATAAACCGCACCCTCATGTAATCTCCTTACAACTGGGGTGACACACTGTAAAAAACCTCTTCACATAATCTCCTTACTACTGGGGTGACACTATAACAAACCCACTTCTCATGTAATCTCCTTACTACTGGGGTGACACACTGTAACAAACCTCCTCCTCATGTAATCTCCTTACTACTGGGGTGACACTATAACAAACCCACTTCTCATGTAATCTCCTTACTACTGGGGTGACACACTGTAACAAACCTCCTCCTCATGTAATCTCCTTACTACTGGGGTGACACACTGTAATAAACCTCCTCCTCATGTAATCTCCTTACTACTGGGGTGACATACTGTAATAAACCTCCTCCTCATGTAATCTCCTTACTACTGGGGTGACACACTGTAACAAACCTCCTCCCCATGTAATCACCTTACTACTGGGGTGACACACTATAACAAACCTCCTCATGTAATCTCCTTACTACTGGGGTGACACACTGTAACAAACCTCCTCACGTAATCTCCTTACTACTGGGGTGACACACTGTAAAAAACCTCCTCCCCATGTAATCTCCTTACTACTGGGGTGACACACTGTAACAAACCCACTTCTCATGTAATCTCCTTTCTACTGGGGTGACACACTGTAACAAACCTCCTCCTCATGTAATCTCCTTACTACTGGGGTGACACACTGTAACAAACCTCCTCCTCATGTAATCTCCTTACTACTGGGGTGACACACTGTAACAAACCTCCTCATGTAATCTCCTTACTACTGGGGTGACACACTGTAATAAACCGCATCCTCATGTAATCTCCTTACAACTGGGGTGACACACTGTAAAAAACCTCTTCACATAATCTCCTTACTACTGGGGTGACACTATAACAAACCCACTTCTCATGTAATCTCCTTACTACTGGGGTGACACACTGTAATAAACCTCCTCCTCATGTAATCTCCTTACTACTGGGGTGACACACTGTAATAAACCTCCTCCTCATGTAATCTCCTTACTACTGGGGTGACACACTGTAATAAACCTCCTCCTCATGTAATCTCCTTACTACTGGGGTGACACACTGTAACAAACCTCCTCCTCATGTAATCTCCTTACTACTGGGGTGGCGGGGTTTTGCTGGATGGGTGGGTGCTTTGGATGCTGGTTAACTTTATTGCTGCAGGCACAGAGGCACCCCCATCAAGAGTGCACTCTAGGCGGCTGCCTATTTTGATGGTCCTACTTACAAGGTTTGAAACAAGATCTATAGAGCATTTTACACTATGGATCCCTTTTTTGCGAGTCCTAGATGCTGGATTATCTGGAGATGTCTCTGCCGCTGTCCCTTCTTTTTGCGTTGAGGGCGAGCATAGAGTCAGTTCTTAATGGCACAACTATATACCAGATTGTGTAGTTTTGCAACAGCTGGAGGCACACAGGCTTTGAAACGTTGGGCTAGATGATAAGACAGAAGCATAGTCAGAAATGGATTTGAGCCTTAAAGCGAGGAGTAGAACAACAGATACCAGATGTATGATCCAAGGGGCGAGACAGAGACATTGGGGGAATTCATCAAGCTGTGCTTACGGACACTGTTTTCCATGGTGTAAGTGTTTCTTATGTGTGACACATTTATTATACGATCACAGGGGGTTGGCATACATAAGAAAAAAACAAGAAATGACTTCAGAACACCCACCACCTCTTCTCCTCTGTGACTTTTTTGCTCTAAAGCCGCATTTGTGACAAAAATGTGCGATATATATGTATTTATTTCATTTTTTTACCACTTATTTCCCCTAAATGTATTAACCCATTTTTTTTTTCTCATTTCAGTTTCATGTATGCGTGTATTTCGTGTATAAAGGACTATGGTGACCCAAATAATTTTTTTTGTTTAATATAAATCAAATGGTTAACGAGGGCTTGTGGGGGAGTGTTTTTTGGACTAAAATTTTTTAAACGTATTGTGTTTTTTTAACAGGCTTAGTAGTGGAAGCTGTCTAATGGATGGATTCCATGACTAAGCTGGGGCTTATCCCCAAAAACAGCTAGCGCTAACCCCCAATTATTACCTCGGTACCCACCGCCACAGAGGTGCCGAGAAGAGCCGGTACCAACAGGACCGGAGCATCAAATATGGTGCTCTTGGGCCTATGCGTTAACAGGCTGGCGTTATTTACACTGGGGAGGGCCAGTAACAATGGTACTCGCCCACCCTGGAAACATCAGGCTGTAGTTTCTTGGTTGGTATCTGGCTGAGAATTAAAATACAGGGAACCACACACATACATTTTTATTTTGCGTAAATAATAATAAAAAAAAATGCTTAGGGTTCCCCGTATTTTCATTCTCAGCCAGATACCAACCAAGCAGCAACAGCCTAACGTTACCAGGGTGGGTGAGGACCATTGTTACTGGCCCTCCCCAGCCTAAATAACACCAGCCTGTTACCGCCTAGGCCATGAAGCCCCATTTTTTATGCTCTGGGCCTGTTGGTACCGGCTCTTCCCGGCACCCTGTGGGAGTGGGTACTGGGGTAATAATTGGGGGTTAGCGCTAGCTTATTTTTAAAATATGTTAATACATATATGGTGCCTCCAGTAGTTGCTAAACTACAACCCCCATCCCATGACAGGAGTTGTAATTTAGCAACAGCGAGCCTCCAGTTTAGCAACAGCTGGAGGCACCCTGTTCCTAAACTACAACTCTCATCATGGGAGTTGTAGTTTAGCAACAGCCAGGGAAGCCCGCTTATCTCCCATCCACCTGCGCCACATGACCACAACTCCCAGCATGCCCTTACAGCAAGGACATGCTGGGAGTTGTAGTTGTGTGGTGTGCGGGCGGCAGGTGATAGATGTGGGCGGGCGGTGTGGAGCGGCCAATCACAGCTTCAGGAGGGAAAAATTAAACTACAGTGCCATAGTTTCATATTCATGGTATGGGGCTGGGGAGCGGAGCAGAGCACTTGTCACCTGCCCGCTCCTCACAAGTACAACTCCCCGGAGGGTACCATGAATATGAAACTATGGCACTGTAGTTTAATTTTTCCCTCCTGAAGCTGTGATTGTCCGAAACCCCTCGGCCAATCACAGCTCCAGGTGGGAATTTGAAATTACAATGTTGTAGTATTATATTAATGGTTCTCGGCCGACCCCACTCCACACTGCTCGCCAGCATCTATCACCCGCTGCCCCTCCCATATACGACCCGCCGCCCGCATATACCACCCGCTTCCCAGCCACATTTGACACCCACCAGCTAGCAAGACTACAACTCCCAGCATTTCCTCACTGTAAGGGCATGCTAGGAGTTGTAGTCTAACAACAGCGGGTGGTATATGTGGGTAGCCACTGATCGATGCAGATGGCGGGTGATAGATGCGGGCGGCTGGCGGGTGTTAGATGCGGGCGGCCGGCGGGTGTTAGATGCAGGCGGGACTTTAAGCTACTTTTTGTAAGCCAAGTTCTTTTCGGTGTGGATTTGCGACTTTTTAACCCACTTGCAACTTTTTTTGCAACTTTTTAACAAAAGTCGCCGTTAGTAAATCCCTGCCTACAGCTAAGCAAAAAACAGATCTCGTGTAAAACAGCTGGATTGTGAGAAATTGAGCAGGCTGGCCTACCAGTAAAAGTCGCACAAAAGTCGCACGTGCAACTTTTTTTTGCTACAAATATACACAATAAATCCTGTGTCAATCCCTTGATGAATTCCCCCCATTCAACAAGAACGCTGCCTGGGCATGATGGGAGTTGTAATTTTGCAACAGCTGGGGGCACATGGGTTGGGAAACAACGGGCTAGAGCAGTGGTCTTCAACTTGCAGACCTCCAGATGTTGCAAAACTAAAACTCCCAGCATGCCCGGACAGCCAACGGCTGTCCGGGCATGCTGGGAGTTGTAGTTTTGCAACATCTGGAGGTCCGCAGGTTGGAGACCACTGGGCTAGAGGATAAGACAGAAGCATAGTCAGAAATGGATTTGAGGTTTAAAGTCAGGAGTAGAACAACGGGTACAAGATGTATGATCCAAGGGGCGAGACAGAGACATTATATATAAGTGATAATAATTAATAATCCATAATATATCAAATAATCCATAAATCTGATTAAAATTTTTCAATTTTTTTTTTTTTTTTTTTTTTTTTTTTTAGAGGCAAGAGCTCTCTTTTTTTTTTTTTCTTTTCTCTCATTGTCTTTATAGGAAATATATCTAGGAATAGAAAAACAGAGCAAATTTCTTCCAAAAACAGCGCCACACCTGTCCTCAGGTTGTGTGTGGTATTACAAGTTGGCTCCATTCACCAATGGAATTGAGCTGCAATACTACACACACAACCTGAGGACGGGGTGGCACTGTTTTTGGAATAAATCAGCTATATATTTCTAATCTTGGAAAACCCCTTTAATATCCTTATTTAAAAAAAAAATATTTTTTTGAATTATTATTATTTTTTTTTAAATTATAAATCAAATAACCACACAGCATTAACAAGTTGTTCTCTACCTATTTGCCAAAACTGAGATAAAAGCCTATTTTATCATTCAAACAGCAGATGGTCACGCATGGTAAATTTGAAACATTCAGAACAGAGGTGGGGGCGCTGTTGCATTGAAGCTTATGGAAAGTACCTTGCAACAACAGTGGCTAAAAATGGTACTGCAAGTTATGAATACAACATAAGCTGCAATGCAGCAAAAATGGCAGAAAGGCTAAGTTGTACTGAACAAGAAGATACTTGTAGCTAAATCACTCGATTTTTATCATATTTAAGAAGAAAGCCTAATGAAATATTTATTTCCTTTAAGGTTTGCAAAAGATCAATGCAGTCACCCTGTGAGCTGGTTGAAACGTACAGTGTAAGCCAGGGACATGATCAGGGTGGCAGATGTGCCATCTTCTCTCCAAAAATTCAGATAAATGGAATCAGAAAGGTTTTAATCATCTACGAGATGTAAATGTGGCCGTCTCTCACATACTTAAGCCTATTGTCTTGCCCAGTGAAGTAAAGGGAAATGTCAATTGCAGATTATTCTCGCTTTGATACTCTAGGTGTTGCGCTCGTACGGAATTGGAAATGTTCTAATTTCGCTTGTAATTATTTTAGAATTGTCAGACGTATGAAATCAAATCAAGATCTCACTTCCTAAAGCAATATTGATGAACGTCGGGATTACACGAGAAAGGTAATAGATTGTACATGAGAAATAAAACCAATTATGGCAAGAAATAATTGTCAGCAATATATGAATGTTCATTCGAAGTGCGGAGAGATGTGAGATCAGAATGCTGGGGGGGGGGGGGAATAGAGCTTCATGTACATATGGGAAGATACTGCAATAGGGTATATGGCAACGTACAGATAGATACAATAAACTACTGCAATAGTGTATACAGTGACATACAAGTACTGGCAGAAAGATACTGTCATAGCGCTTACAACAATATACATTTTTCACAAAAAGGCGCGGTTCATAAAACCCTTCCATATCATGCGTATTGCCAAAATCAGTGGATTGCAACTCAAAATCAGCAGAAATGTGTAAACAAAAAGGGGCAAAAAAGGCGCAAATATACCCTGCTTGCATCTTTTTCTGCGCCTTTTCTAGACACAAAAACCAGTCTAAAGACAAAGATTAATGTCGGCCATAGTATCTACATATATATATTATTTATACTGTATACAAGAAGATACTGGCCCTCATTTACTAAAGGAGAACCAACGGTTTTTCTTGGCTATTGCGCCCAAAATTTGGTCGCATCCTGCGTGAAACCAAATCTGCGCCCAAAATCTAGGCGCACAACCTACATTTTCAGAAACACTCGGAGAGTTTAATTTAACCTACAAAATGGGCGGGGTTTACTCAAAAATGGGCGTTAACCCGACAAAATGGAAAAATCAATCGGAGTAATTGTGAAATCACTCTGAAAAAAGTGTGATTTCTCAACTCTGAAAAAGCGACAGCCCAGGGGTCGAGTGAAAATGGAAACATGGAGTGTTTTTGAGGAAGGGACAGCTGACCATTGTGGTTCATGATTAAATTATTTGTTTTATACTTTAAAAGCATTTTTAACCCCTCAACGCTTTTATGATTAAATTATGTAATAGATTTTTTTAATTTATATATATATATATATATATATATATATATATATATATATGTAAGGGAGAAGTGGAAAAGCCGGCACTGCACTGCGGATTCAATGAAGCAGGGGTTCACAAGATAACAACCAGTTTTGCTGTGGACAACGACGCTGATTCTCCGAGGTGCTCAGTCCAAAGTAACACAAAAACAATATAGAATATGTAGAAGGAACCAGATGGCACTCACCAGACAAATGGAACAGCGATACTTTAATTTCTCATGCACGGAGCCGCAGGCGGGTAGGACTCAGCGGTCGGCAGGGGGCGTGTGACCACACGCCCCCTGCCGACCACTGAGTGCTACCCGCCTGCAGCTCCGTGCATGAGAAATTAAAGTATCGCTGTTCCATTTGTCTGGTGAGTGCCGTCTGGTTCCTTCTACATATCATATATATATATATATATATATATATATATATATATATATATATATATATATTTTTTTTTTTTTTTTTTTTTTTTTTTATTTAATATATTTTTTTTTAATAAACTTTTGGGTTGTTAACCCATTAACAATCATGAATGTAAAGTTACATCCTTGTGCAGAGTAACTTTACTTTATTTATTTGGTTTAATTTTTATATTTTCCAGTGTGACACCATTTATTCCCGTGCGACAGAATTTAATATCGTGCGACACAAAAAAAAAAAACGACACATGCGACAGATTAGTAAATCAAAAGGAAAAAAAAGACGAGTACACTGAAAAAAAAAACCTAACCGACACTCCAGTCTTTGTAAATGAGGGCCACCGTGTACATTGACACACATACAAGTAATTAAATAGTGTATAAAGAGACCTACATATAGATACACAAAGATAATGAAATAGTGGACACATTCATATATACAGCAAGTGATGCAAGAAGATACTACAATATTGAATACTTTGACACTTTAAAATACTGACATAGTGTATACAGTGACACGCACAGATATAAGAAGATTTAAGAAGATGAAATAGTATACAACAGTGTGTGATACAAGAAAATACTGAAATAGTGTACATACAAATACAAATTATTTAATAGTGTATACAGAGACATAAATATAGAAACAGTACAAGAAGATACTGCAATATTGAATACTTTGACAAACAAAAATACTGAAATAATGTATACAGTGCCATGCATATAGATACAAGAAGATACCAAAATAGTGTACACAGTGACATATCAAGTATGTGATACAAGAAGATGCTGCAATGGTGAAAAAAGCAACATACATGTAGATACAAGAAAATACTGCAACAGCATATGCAACAATATAAATGTAGACACAAGCACAAGAAGATACTGCAATAGTGTATACAAAAACATACCTGTAGCTACTGTACAAGAGGATACCCTAAAACTATGCAACAACACACATAAAGATACAAGAAGATTCTGCGGTTGGGGAGGGTAAGAGGGCAATTCTATTTTCCAAATACTGGAGTATTCAAAAATCATTTTACTCATTTCACAAATTATTACTTGAGTCTTTATTTTAGATAGATAGATAACAAAGGATAAGTGTGTGGTGTCGGATAATGTGTATTTAACTTATCGTGACTCCAGGGCGTGGTTGACCTATACACTGCCTGAGGTAGGCCATCTTCACCTGTGCCAGGCACGGGGGAAATTTTCACTCCAATGCAAGGTTACGGTTAACTTGCTTGCTTTACTTGCTTTACATCATTTTTACTACCTTGGGTGTGCTGCTTCTATCCCTCTTAGATAGATAGATAGATAGATAGATAGATAGATAGATAGCAAAAACAAGGGAAGAGCAGCACCCAAAAATGCCCAATACAGCTCTGGGTCCAGGCAGTTTAGGGGCCCTTGGTCCTAGGTCCAGTGCTGCAGTTGCATTTATTGGATACTAGATAGATAGATAGATAGATAGATAGATAAATAGATATGAGAAAGATAGATAGATAGATTTTTTTTTTTATATTTTACACACACTAAATATTATTCCTCACATGAAAATTTCCCATTTTTTACAATGTACTTTGCTCGGGTGGCTTGGTTTGCATATAAACAAATAATCGTATTAGATTTTTGACCGGTGTCAATACTGTAAGAAAGAGGTTTTATTTAATGTCCCTTTGGTAGTTGGTAGTTTTTGCCATGTCTCGCATCCCTTCAGAAAATCTTATTTGGCATTTTGATGGACATATGAGGCTTTCATGAGTTTTCCAAATAGAATTCAATTTTGTAAGCGGAAAAGGGGCTGATGCTGCAAATTATAAATAGAGCTGGAAACTGCAACACAGCAAAAATGGCAATTTATTGAGCAAGACCATGTCTAAATCATTCTACATTATATGACAGTAAAGGACTATAGGCAGCTAAAGAGAAAATACCCTTCTGCTGTCATGTATATGATTTACCTGATAAAATCCTAGAAGCAATGAGGTACAATGAAGAAAGGGGGAACAAAGCAAAGATCAAACAGGAATCCAATTACAGTATTAAAGGGGTACTCCGGTGGAAAACTTTTTTTTTTAAACGAACTGGTGCCAGAAAGTTAAACAGATTTGTAAATTACTTCTATTTAAAAATCTTAATTCTTTTAGTACTTTTTAGAAGCCGAGGAAATTCTTTACTTTTTGAATTTCTTTTTTGTCTTGTCCACAGTGCTCTCTGCTGACACCTCTGTCTGTGTCAGGAACTGTCCAGAGTAGCATAGGTTTGCTATGGGGATTTTCTCCTGCTCTGGACAGTTCCTGATATGGGCATCAGGTGTCAGCAGAGAGTACTGTGGACAAGACAAAAAACAAATAAAAAAAATAAAGATTTTCCTCTGTAGCAAACAGCTGCTAAAAAGTACTAAAAGGATGAAAGGGGTTCTCCGGTGCTTACACATCTTATCCCCTATCCAAAGATGAATGATCGCGGGAGTCCCGCCGCTGGGGACCCCGGGATCATGCACGCGGCACCCCGTTTGTAATCAGTCCCCGGAGCGTGTTCGCTCCGGGTCTGATTACCGACGACCACAAGGCCGGCGGCGTGTAAAGTCATGCCTCTGCCCCCGTGTTACGTCACGCTCCGCCCCTCAATGCAAGCCTACGGTAGGGGGTGTGACAGCAATCACGCCCCCTCCCATAGGCTTGCATTGAGGGGCGGAGCGTGACGTTGCACGAGGGCGGAGGTGTGACATCACACGCCGCCGGCCGTGTGGTCGCCGGCAATCAGACCCGGAGCGAACACGCTCCGGGGACTGATTGCAAACGAGGTGCCACGTGCATGATCCCGGGGGTACCCAGCGGCGGGACTCCCGCAATCAGGCATCTTATCCCCTATCCTTTGGATAAAATTTGTAAGCACCGGAGAACCCCTAAAGATTTTTTAATGGAAGTAATTTACAAATCTGTCTAACTTTTTGGCACCAGTTCATTTAAAAAAAAAAAAAAGTTTTCCACCGGAGTACCCCTTTAACCCCTTGGGGATGGAGCCCATTATGACCCTAAAGATGGGAGCATTTTTTGCAAATCTGACCACTGTCACTTTAAGCATTAATAACTCTGGGATGCTTTTACTTATAAATTTTATTCCGAGATTGTTTTTTCGTGACATAGTCTACTTTAAGGTAGTGGTAAATTTTTGTCGATAATTGCATCATTTCTTGGTGAAAAATTCAAAAATGTTATGAAAATTTTTAACATTTTGCATTTTTCTAACTTTGAAGCTCTCTGCTTGTAAGGAAAATAGACATTCCAAATAAATTATATATTGATTTGCATATACAATGGGGGTGATTTATCAAAGGATTTAGACTGTTTTTTCCTGTCTAAATTTGTCGCACAGAAAGTCGCAGTCTAAATATGTGCGACTTTTCTGCGACTTTTGCGGTAGAGGATTTTTAGAACATGATGCATGCAAGTCTATTTTAGACAGAAATGCATTGGAAAATGCATTGGCGCTGAATTTATCAAGTGCGACTTTTGTGCGACAAGTCGCATCAGCCCAAAATACGCTGAAATGTCAGACCATGTTGGAGCAGGTCTAAATGCAGTTTAAGCTGTAGACCCTGAAGTCTAAGCACAGAATTTATCAAGGGCTGTGAGACCTTTGCTAAATTAGGAGCACAATAGACAGGAGACTACCACATACGCTGGTCTATAAGCATACCCAGAATAGACTAGATTAGTAAATGTCCCCCAATATGTCTATTTTATATTTGCATCATAAAGTTGACATGTTTTTACTTTCGGAAGACATCAGAGGGCTTCAAAGTTCAGCAGCAGTTTTCCAATTTTTCACAACAAATTCAGAATTTTTCAGGGACCAGTTCAGTTTTGAAGTGGATTTAAAGGGCCTTCATATTAGAAATACCCCATAAATGACCCAATTATAAAAACTGCACCCCTCAAAGTATCCAAAATGACATTCAGTAAGTGTGTTAACCCTTTAGGTGTTTCACAGGAATACCAGCAAAGTGAAGGAGAAAATTCAAAATCTTCATTTCTTACACTCGCATGTTCTTGTAGACTCAGTTTTTGAATTTTTACAAGTGGTAATAGAAGGAAAAGCCCCCAAAAATTTGTAATACAATTTCTCTCGAGTAAGGAAATACCTCATATGTGTATTTCAAGTGTTCGGTGGGTGCAGTAGAGGGCTCAGAAGGGAAGGAGCAACAATGGTATTTTGGAAAGTGAATTTTGGAAACTGAAATGGTTTTTGGGGGGCATGTCACATTTAGAAGGCCCCTATGGTGCCAGAACAGCAGAAAACCCCACATGGCATACCATTTTGGAAACTACACCCCTCAAGGCACGTAACAAGGGGTCCAGTTAGCCTTAACACCCCACAGGTGTTTGATGACTTTTCATTAAAATCGGATGTGTAAATAAAAATAAAAAATTTCACTAAAGTGCAGTTTTTTTCCCCCGAATTTACAATCTTTACAAAGGGTAATGGGAGAAAATGTCCCCCAAAATTTGTAACCCCATCTCTTCTGAGTATGGAAATACCCCATGTTAGGACGTAAAATGCTCTGCAGGTGAACTACAATGCTCAGAAAAGAAGGAGAGCAATTGAGCTTTTGGAAAGAGAATTCGTTTGGAATGGTAGTCAGGGGCCATGTGCATTTACAAAGCCCCCCGTGGTACCAGAACAGTGGACCCCCCCACATGTGACCCCATTTTGGAAACTACACCCCTCACAGAATTTAATAAGGGGTGCACTGAGAATTTACACCCCACTGGCGTTTGACAGATCTTTGGAACAGTGGGCTTTGCAAATGAAAAATAAAATTTTTCATTTTCACGGACCACTGTTCCAAAAATCTGTCAGACACCTGTGGGGCGTAAATGATCACTGCACCCCTTATTACATTCTGTGAGGGGTGTAGTTTCCAAAATGGGGTCACATGTGGGGGGGTCCATTTTTCTGTCACTGTGGGGCTTTGTAAACACAAGTGGCCTTCAATTCCGGACAAATTTTCTCTTCAAAATCCCAATGGCGCTCCTTCTCTTCTGAGCATTGTAGTGCACCAGCAGAGCACTTTACATCCACTCATGGGGTATGTTCTTACTCAGAAGAAATGGGGTTACAAATTTTGGGGGGCTTTTCTCCTATTTTCCCTTGTGTAAATGCAAAAATTAGGGTAACACCAGCATTTGAGTGAAAAAAAATGTTTTTTTTTATTTATCAATCCAAATTTAATGAAAATTTGTCAAACACTGTGGGGTGTTAAGGCTCACTATACCCCTTGTCACGTTCAGTGGGGGGTGTAGTTTCCAAAATGGGGTCACATGTGGGCATTTATTTTTTTGCGTTTATGTCAGAACCGCTGTAAAATCAGCCACCCCTGTGCAAATCACCAATTTAGGCCTCAAATGTACATAGTGCGCTCTCACTCCTGAGCTTTGTTGTGCTTCCTCAGAGCATTTTACACCCACATATGGGGCATTTCCATACTCAGCAGAAATTGCGTTACAAATTTTGGGGGTCTTCTTTTCCTTTTACTGCTTGTGAAAATAAAAAGTATGGGGCAACACCAGCATGTTAGTGTAAAATTTTTAATTTTTTTTTACACTAACAGGCTGGTGTAACCCCCAACTTTTCCTTTTCATAAGGGGTAAAAGGAGAAAAAGCCCCCCAAAATTTGTAGTGCAATATCTCCCGAGTACGGAAATACCCCATATGTGGCCCTAAACTGTTTCCTTGAAATACGACAGGGCTCCAAAATGAGAGAGCGCCATGTGAATTTGAGGACTAAATCAGGGATTGCATAGGGGTGGACATAGGGGTATTCTATGCCAGTGATTCCCAAACAGGGTGCCTCCAGCTATTGCAAAACTCCCAGCATGCCTGGACAGTCAGTGGCTGTCCAGAAATGCTGGGAGTTGTTGTTTTGCAACAGCTGGAGGCTCCGTTTTGGAAACACTGCCGTACAATACGTTTTTCATTTTTATTGGGGGGGGGGGGGGCAGTGTAAGGGGGTAGTGTAGTGTAGTGTTTTTAGGGTACATCTGCACTGGCGTGTTACGGTGAGTTTCTCGCTAGGAATTTGCGCTGTGGTGAAAAATTTGCCGCAACCCAAACTTGAAGCAGGAAACTTACTGTAAACCTGCCCGTGTCAATGTACCCTGTACATTCACATGGGGGGGGGGGACCTCCAGCTGTTTCAAAACTACAACTCCAAGCATGTACTGACAGACCGTGCATGCTGGGAGTTGTAATTTTGCAACAGCTGGAGGCACACTGGTTGAAAAACCTTCAGTTAGGTTCTGTTACCTAACTCAGTATTTTCCAACCAGTATGCCTCTAGCTGTTGCTAAACTACAACTTCCAGCATGTACTGATCGCCGATTGACATGCTGGGAGATATAGTTATGCAACAGCTCAAGGTACTTAACTACAACTCCCAGCATGCTGTTTCGGCATGCTGGGATTTGCAGTTTTGCAACATTTGGAGGGCTACAGTTTATAGACCACTGCAGTGATCTCCAAACTGTGACCCTCCAGATTTTGCAAAACTACAAATCCCAGCATGCCCAGACAGCAACCAGCTGTTTGGGCATGCTAGGAGTTGTAGTTTTGCAAGATCTGGAGGGATACAGTTTAGAGACCACTGTATAATGGTCTCAAACTGTAGCCCTCCAGCTGTTACAAAACTACATATTTCAGCATGCCCAAACAGCTGTCCGGGCATGTTGGGAGTTGTAGTTTTCCAACATCTGTATAATGGTCTCAGACTGTATCTCTCCAGATTTTGCTAGGCAACTTACCGGCTTCCGTAGGATCTAGGGAGCTGCCCTCATCTGCCACACGTCACCCGTCTCCGTCGCCCGCACCCTCCGGATCGGTAAGTGGATCTTCGGCGCCGGTCCCACGACGGTTTCCCCCTCCTGCCCTGCCTATTGTGGTTGGGCAAGACGGGGGAAAAAAATTACCCCCCTGCCCCCGATCTGCTATTGGTGGTCGCGTCTAGACCACCAATAGCAGGGATAGGAGGGATGGCACCCCTGCCACCTCACTCCTATCCCTTCAGGGGGATCGTAGGTGTCTTAGACAACCGAGATCCCCCTTATATTCCGGGTCACCGGGTCACCATATGTATCGCCGACATGGGGGGGTCTAATGGGCATACCCTGGGCATTTGCTGATATCGATAGGCAGGCACCCTGGTCCCCGGCCGTCACGCGGCGGGGGACCGAAATTCCCACGGGCGTATGGATACGCCCTTCATCCTTAAGTACCAGGACGCAAGGGCGTATGCATACGCCCATCATCCCCAACATGTTAACCTGTTAAGGACCCAGGGCGTACCTATACGTCCTGAGTCCGGTCCCGATCTATAACGCGGGGCCACGGCTAACAACGGCCGGGACCCGTGGCTAAAATTGATCGCGGTGCCGCGCGTTATTTACCCTTTAGATGCGGCGTTCAAAGTTGAACGCCGCGTCTAAAATGAAAGTGAAACCATGCCGGTTAGCTCAGGGAGCTGTTCGGGATCGCCTCAGCGAAATCGCGGCATCCCGAACAGCTTACATGACAGCTGGAGGATCCCTATCTGCCTCCTCGCTGTCTGATCGCCGAATGACTGCTCAGTGCCTGAGATCCAGGCATGAGCAGTCAAGCGGCAGAATCATCGATCACTGGTTTCCTATGAGAAACCAGTGATCAATGTAAAATATCAGTGTGTGCAGTGTTATAGGTCCCTATGGGAGCTATAACACTGCAAAAAAAAAGTGAAAGAAAAAGTGAATATAAATCATTTAACCCCACCCCTATTAAAAGTTTGAATCACCCCCCTTTTCCCATAAAAAAAAACCTGTGTAAATAAAAATAAAAATAAACATATGTGGTATCGCCGCGTGCGGAAATGTCCGAATTATAAAAATATATTGTTAATTAAACCGCACGGTCAATGGCGTACGTGCAAAAAAAATTCCAAAGTCCAAAATAGTGCATTTTTGGTCACTTTTTATATCATGAAAAAAGGAATAAAAAGCGATCAATAAATTCTATCAATGCAAAAATGGTACCGCTAAAAACTTCAGATCACGGCGCAAAAAATGAGCTCTCATACCGCCCCATATGCGGAAAAATAAAAAAGTTATAGTGGTCAGAAGATGACAATTTTAAACTTATAGATTTTCCTGCATGTAGTTTAGATTTTTTCCAGAAGTACGACAAAATCAAACCTATATAAGTAGGGTATCATTTTAATCGTATGGACCAACAGAATAAAGAGAAGGAGTCATTTTTACCGAAAAATTAACTGTGTAGAAAGGGAAGCCCCAAAAATTTCCAAAATGGCGTTTTTTTTTCAATTTTGTCTCACAATGATTTTTTTTTTCTGTTTCGCTGTAGATTTTTGGCTGAAATGACTGATGTCATTACAAAGTAGAATTGGTGGTGCAAAAAATAAGCCATCATATGGATTTTTAGGTGAAAAGTTGAAAGAGGAAAAAACAAAAATGCAAAAACGGAAAAACCCTGGGTCCTTAAGAGGTTAAGGACCCGGCCAATTTTGTTTGGCATTTTCGTTTATTCCTCCTTTCCTTCTAAAAATCCTAACTCTTTTATATTTTCATACACAGACACACATGAAGGCTTGTTTTTTGCGTCATCAATTTTACTTTGTAATGACATCACTCATTTTACCATAAAATGTACGGCGCAACCCAAAAAATATTATTTATGTAGGGAAATTGAAAAGAAAACCGTAATTTATGAAATTTTGGAAGTTTTTTTCATGCTGTACACTTTACAGTAAAAATGACATATTTTCTTTATTCTGTGCGTCAGTACGATTAAAATGATACCCATGTTATATGCTTTTTTATAATTGTACCGCTTTAAAAAAAACTATGTTTAAAATTGCCCTATTTTGACCATCTATAACTTTCTCATTTTTCCATATATGAGGTGTTATGAGGGCTGATTTTTTGCGCCATGATCTGTAGTTTTTATCGATATCATGTTTGCTTGTATTTTACTTTTAAAGCACTTTTTTTTATAATTTTTTGGGGAATAAAATGTGACAAAAAAGCATTAATTTTGGACTTTTAAAAAAAAATGCTTACACCGTTCACCATACGGTATAATTAACATTATATTTTGATAGTTCGGACATTTACGCACGAGGAAATACCAAATATGTTGATACATTTTTTTAAAAACATTTTAAAATGGGAAAATGGGACAGTTAAAATTTTAATTGGAGGAGGGGATTTTCTAATTTTTGTACTTTTTTTTTTTACACTTATTATGTCACTTTTACACTTTTTAGGGACAATTTATAGCAATCATTTGATTGCTAATACTGTTCAGTCCTATACATGGGACATAGCTGTAACATCTGCACTCCGGCCAGACACGCTGGCCGTGAGCGTTCTCTTGTCATGACCACGCTGCTGGCGGGGCGGGACCTCCCTGGTCTTCCTGTCCTCGCAGCTCTTACAATTAACCCCTTAAGGACGCAGCACATTTTGGCCTTAAGGACGCAGAAAATTTTATTTTTACGTTTTCATTTTTTCCTCCTCGCCTTCAAAAAATCATAACTCTTTTATATTTTCATCCACAGACTAGTATGAGGGCTTGTTTTTTGTGCGACCAGTTGTCCGTTGTAATGCCATCACTCACTTTACCATAAAATGTATGGCGCAACCAAAAAAATACTATTGGGGAAATTAAAAAGAAAACCGCAATTTTGCTAATTTTGGAAGGTTTCGTTTTCACGCCATACAATTTATGGTAAAAATGACATGTGTTCTTTATTCTTTGGGCCAATGCGATTAAAATGATATCCGTGATAACCAACTTTTCTATTACTGTTGCACTTAAAAAAAATCACAAACTTTTTAACCAAATTAGTACATTTAAGATCCCCCTATTTTGAAGACCTATAACTTTTTCATTTTTACATATAAGCGGCGGTATGAGGGTTCATTTTTTGCACCATGATCTGTACTTTTTATTGATACCATATTTGCTTATATAAAACTTTTAATACATTTTTTATTAATTTTTTTGGAATAAAATGTTATAAAAAAGCAACTATTTTGGACTTTTTTTTTTACGTTCACGCCGTTCACCGTACCGTTTCATTAACATTTTATTTTAATATTTCAGATATTTACGCACACGGCGATACCAAATATGTATATAAAATATTTTTTTTAACACTTTCTTGGGGTGAAATAGGGAAAATGGGGCAATTTACGTTTTTATTGGAGGAGGGGGTTTTTCACATTTTTTTTACTTTATTTTTTCACTTTTTTTTACTTTTATTTTTACACTTTAATAGTCCCCATAGGGGACTATTTAAAACAATCATTCGATTGCTAATTCTGCTCAGTGCTATGTATAGGACATAGCACTGATCAGGGTTATTGGTCATCCTCTGCTCTGGTCTGCGGGAAGGCAGATTAGAGCAGAAGACTCCCGGAAGACAGCGGAGGCAGGTAAGGGGACCTCCGGCTGCCGCACTGGATGATTGGATCGCCGCGGCAGCGCTGCGGGCGATCCGATCATCCAATTAAGTGACCGCGATGCTGCAGATGCCGTGATCGGTATTGATCACGGCATCTGAGGGGTTAATGGCGGACATCTGCGGGATTGCGGAGGTCCGCCATTACCGGCAGTCCCTGGCTGCGATCAACAGCCGGGACCTGCCGCGCATGATCCGGGCATCGCTCCGATGCCCACGGTTATGCTTAGGACGTAAATGTACATCCTGGTGCGTTAAGTACCGCATCACTAGGACGTACATTTACATCCTTCATCGTTAAGGGGTTAAAGGCACCCTGTCTTTAAGTATCAGCTCCTCCCTTTGCTCCCTGCCGGATCTTTGTTGCTTTGTGTCCTAGAGAAAGCTACTGTGTTCTGATATCTGTGTACCTGATCCTAGTTTCGTTACCTGACCCTGCCCCTGTGCCACCTGCCCTAACCTATTGCTACCTTGACCTCGCCCTTTGGTGCCACATCCCAGCTACCTGTGTGGACGAGTTGTGCCAGGGGTAGGGACCTGGGTGCCGCCTGCTGCAGCAAGACCATCCCGCTTTGCGGCGGGCTCTGGTGAAAACCAGCGGCACCTTAGACTCCGCTCCCTAGCATAGCTCACGTCATCATCCACACAGGCCCAGAGGATCCACCACCTGCCCTGACCTATTACAGTAAGATCCGGCCATGGATCCCGTTGGGGTGCCTTTGCTGGATGCCTCGGATCTTTCCACCGTTGTGGCTCAGCAGTTGCAGCAGTTAGCCTGGCAGGCGCAACAACTGAATCAACTCTCAGCCATGGTGCAACAGCTTCTTGCCAATCAGCAGCAACAACAGCAACAGCAGCAGCCACCTGTTCCTGAGCCTCCTCCTGTGTCTGCAGCATCTCCCGGGACCAAGCTTCGTTTGTTCTTGCCTTCTAAGTATGACAGAGATCCCAAGCTGTGTAGAGGCTTTGTGACACAATGTTCTATCCATCTAGAACTCATGATGACGGATTGGTTCCCAACAGAACGTGCTAAAGTTGCGTTTGTGGTCAGTCTACTGTCTGGAAAAGCTTTAGTCTGGGCTACTCCTCTCTGGGATCGTAGAGATCCGGTCTCCTTGAACCTATCGGCCTTCCTTGCAGAATTCCGCAATGCATTTGAAGAACCCGCATGAGCCTCCTCTGCCGAGATGGCTCTACTGAACCTCTTCCAAGGGTACTCCTCCGTTGGAGACTACGCGGTTCAGTTCCACACACTTGTCTATGAACTTGCTTGGAACAACGAGTCCTTGTGTGCTACCTTTAAAAAAAAGGACTTTCCACTAGAATCAAGGATGCTTTCGTTGCATGAGATTCTCCGACTAACATGAGTGAACTTCTTTGCCCCCTGCCGAAGAGGCTATGGAAGTGGACTGTTTTCGCTTAATGTAGCAATGAGAATTTGTGCCTATATTGTGCCAGTCTGGAGCACTTTCTCAAAGACTGTTCTGTACGTCGTCCATGTCCGGGAGAACGCTCTCATCTTGGACAAGTAGGAGTGGCATCTGTAGATGTGAATATTACCTGTCCTCGCTTGACCACCCCGGTTCAAGTGTCTACCTCTGCCAAGACTTCTTTCATCTCTTCTGCTTTTTTAGACTCTGGTTCCGCTGGCAACTTCATTGGTGCCTCCCAGGTCCATAAACACTGTCTTCCAGTGATGCGTCTTGTCAAGCCCTTCTACATTTCTTCTGTTAATGGACAAAATATGAACTGTAAGGTGCAATCCCGCACTGAACCCCTTGTCATGCAAGTGGGGAATTTGCATAAAGTAAAAATTTAGTTTTATGTGCTACCACATTGTACTTTGGAGCTTCTTCTTGGTCTTCCTTGGCTTCAACGTCATTCTCCACAACTGGACTGGAAATCTGGTGAAATCACTTGTTGGGGACAATATTGCCAAGATCCCTTTCTCGTGCCTCCTCTTAGGCCTGCTAATAAAAGCTTCAGAGCAGACGCTTTTTCCACATCCTCCGATGTCGCAGGATTGGACTCCACGCCAAGGCATAATGTTTCTTCTGTGCCTGTTAAACTCAGACGTAAAGTCTTGAATTGGGGACATTCTTTTTTGCCAGTTGGTCACCTTAGAAGACAGAAGACTCAACAACAGAAGCCTGCATGTTCCTTACAGCCTTTGCCCATTGCATAAACCCCTTGATCTAATGTAGTGGGGAACTTTCTGAGTTCCAAAGAAGAGGGGGAGACCAAAGGGGGGGGGGTACTGTAACATCTGCATTCCGGACAGACACGCTGGCTGTGAGTGCTCTCTTGCTATGTCCCCGCTGCCGGCGGGGCTGGGATTCCCTTTGTGGGACGCGCCCGCATGCAAATCCCAGCCCGTCACACACCTCCCAGGTCTTCCTGTCCTCGCAGCCCCAGCGCATGTACCCCTAGGGTGCATGCGGACCGGAGCTCTTACTTTTAAAGGGCCAGTACTCATTTAATTAAGTGTTCACACCTGCACCCTGTCTTTAAGTATCAGCTCCTCCCTTTGTTCCCTGCCGGATCTTTGTTGCCTTGTGCCCTAAAGAAAGCTGCTGTGTTCCTGATGTCTGTGTACCTGATCTAGTTCGGTTACCTGACCCTGCACCTGTGCCATCTGCCCTAACCTACTGCTACCTTGACCTCGCCTTGCCAGTGTCCTTTGGTGCCATGACACATCCCCGCTACCTGTGTGTACAAGTTGTGCCAGGGGTAGCGACCTGGGTGCCACCTGCCGCAGCAAGACCATCCTGCTTTGCGGCAGGCTCTGGTGAAAACCAGCGGCACCTTAGACTCTGCTCCCTGCCATGACTCACGTCATCATCCACACAGGCACAGAGGATTCACCACCTGCCGTGACCCGTAACAATAGCACTGATCAGTGTTATTGGCTATCTTCTGCTCTGGTCTACTCGATCTCAGACCAGAGCAGAAGACACCGGGAGACAGATGGAGGCAGGTAAGGGGACCTCCGTCGGCCATTATGGATGATAAGATCCCCGCAGCAGCGCCGCAGGCGATCATCTATTTTACCTACCGCACTGCCGCAGATGCCGTGATCTGTACTGATCACAGCATTTGAGGGGTTAATGGCAAACATCAGCACTATCGCTGATGTCCGCCATTACCAGCAGGTCCCTGGCTGCTGACAGCAGCCGGGACCTGCCGTGCATGATGTGAGCATTGGTCCGGTGCTCGCATCATGTACATGGCGCAAATGTAACTTTTTGGCACCAGTTGCTTGAACACTATTTTTTCCCTATGGAAAATGCACTGTTTATTGCACCTACAAAAAGCCAATGAATTCACTACAGCACAGACCAATAACTTTGTAGAAAATATAAATTAACCAAGAACCGTGTGGCTGAGCAATGTGACTGTTCCCTAGTAAACAGACAAGCTTCATTCTTATGAATAACAGCTGTTTTCCAGTGTAGTTCCTTCTGCAGAGGTCAGTCTTACTCTGTTCTAAAAAGCCTATGATTAGCCACTTCCATGATCTATCATCATCATTAGTGTTGCTCGCGAATATTCGCAATACGAATTTTATTCGCGAATATCGCATATTCACGAATTTGCGAATATTCGCGAATATAGCACTATATATTTGCAATTACGAATATTCGTTTATTTTTTATTTTTTCACACTACACATCATAGTGATCGTCCCTCTCTGCTTCCAGCTTGTGTGGTGTAAAGAAGGCTCTAATACTACTGTGTGAGACTGGCGTGAAAATTTGCATATGCGAAAATAAAACGCGAATATTACAAATATGCAAATTTAGCGAATATATGACGAATATTCGTCCATATATTCGCGAAATATTGCGAATTCAAATATGGCCTATGCCGCTCAACACTAATCATCATCATCAGCATAACAGTAATAATAATAATAACATGCTGCAGACATGCTGCAAGAACACCATGACATGACTCCAGCTGGGTGCACAGTATTGACTCACAATACAGTAAACACCTTTACTTTTAATAATGTTGGAAGATTTAGGTAATCCGAAAATATGGTGCAAACATGTTACCAGACAGAATATACCTTCTAGAGTAGTATGGTTTATGGTAGTGGTGTTCAACCTTTCCAAAGGCAGATGGGTAATATGGTCATGTTCCAATCATGTCCTGTGGGTATCAGAAACCTTATACTCCAATACTGTAGTGGTTTTTCACACAGTGTGCCTCCAGCTGTTGCAAAACTACAACACCCAGCATGCAAAGGCTGTCCGGGCATGTTGGGAGTTGTAGTTTTGCAACAGCTGGAGGCATACTGATTGGAAAATACTGTCCTTTCCCTTTAAGGTAGATCAATTGTTTTAGGTTTTGGCTGGGATTACAATAGTACAAAATAAAAGTTAAGTCTTTATATTGTCAGTGCGCAGGAGTATAAGGTTTTCTGTGACCTTTGGTCATTTGTTGTTAGTATGGTGATACCTTACTGTGCACTCTAAGGTCCATTTTGTTGTTGTAGATTCGCTGGGACTAGCCTTTCATTTTATTTGTTATATGATATCAACAAAATAAAGGAGTTGTCTCCTTTTTCAAATTCCATTTTGTTTAAAAGGTCTAGAGAACAGAAGCTAGCCACAGTGGGACCTTCAGTTTTGACTTCCAGCGATCAGTTGTAATCTGTTGAGCAGCTTGGCAGCAAGTGTTTAGTTCTCGTAGACAAGGGTAGGCAAAGAAGCAAGGGCCTCCAGCTGCTCCACGTGTAAAGTTGAGAAAGTAGATAAAACTTGACCTTTATTCCATCAAATTAAAAACATTGGATATCCTTGGTCATAAAACACAAAGAAAGGAAAGGCAACCGACACGTTTCGAGCTGAATCTGGCTCTTAGTCGTGGCACAAAAATATACGGGCATGTGCCCCTTATATAGTGTAGGTCCTTAATGAGCCCAACGGAATCAGGAAACCTGGAAACCGGAAAATGAGTGACGTGTGCAGTCCATGCTCTATTTAGAAAAAGCCACAAAATGCGGACTGGACACTGAATAGCAAGGTATGTATGATGAATCTCTGGTGTCAGATGCTATCTTCCATAGGCAAAGGGCTTGTAGTTTCAGCTGGAATCCAGATGGTCAGTAATATGCCTGTTATCCACTTGAGACTATCTACTGTATATGGTGTGATGAATACTAATCCTCAATTGGCCCACATGGGAGAGTTGATAGAGGCACCAACTGCAGCCTATTGTGCAATCTGAGCACCTTTATGTATAGAGCAGTGGTTCCCAAACTTTTTTTGCCCAAGTACCCCTTGGCAGCCCATTTCCTAAAATTGTACCCCCACAAGTTTTTAATTAGTATAGTTGCTGTTCAAACATATTTGCTTTTCTTTTCTCCATATCCTCTTTCCAGGCCCCCTGATCCTCTCCCTATATCCTCAGGCCCCCTGATCCTCTCCCTATATCCTCAGGCCCCCTGATCCTCTCCCTATATCCTCAGGCCCCCTGATCCTCTCCCTATATCCCCAGGCCCTCTGATCCTCTCCCTATCTCCCCAGGCCCCCTGATCCTCTCCCTATCTCCCCAGGCCCCCTGATCCTCTCCCTATATCCTCAGGCCCCCTGATCCTCTCCCTATCTCCCCAGGCCCCCTGATCCTCTCCCTATATCCCCAGGCCCTCTGATCCTCTCCCTATCTCCCCAGGCCCCCTGATCCTCTCCCTATCTCCCCAGGCCCCCTGATCCTCTCCCTATATCCTCAGGCCCCCTGATCCTCTCCCTATCTCCCCAGGCCCCCTGATCCTCTCCCTATCTCCCCAGGCCCCCTGATCTTCTCCCTATCTCCCCAGGCCACCTGATCTTCTCCCTATCTCCCCTGGCCCCCTGATCCTCTCCCTATCTCCCCAGGCCCTCTGACGCAGTTGATGCCTTTTGTGATCGCAATTAAAGGGGTATCTGCTGAAAACATCTTATTCCCTATCCAAAGGATAAGATGTTAGATCGAGGAGGTCCTGCCACTGGGGACTCCCGCAATCTCTGCTGCAGCACCTCTGTCATTCAGTTCATGGAGTGAACTCCGCTCCGAGTCCGATGCCAGTCTATGGGACGAGGCATGACCACTATGTACTAGCCACCTCGCCCCTCCCATAGACATGAATAATGGGGTGTGACATCACAAACGCAGAAGCTGCAAACTTCTGTGTTCTGGACACCGCCGCTGCCGGCCTGGAGATTGTGGGGGTCCCCAGCGGCGGGATCCCATGATCTAACATCTTATCCCCTATCCTTTGCATAGTGGATAAGATGTTTTCAGCGGAGTACCCCTTTAAGATTTCTCTCCACAGAATCTGCCAGACAAACATTTACAGTAACTCTTCATTTCTCTACCACAATACCCACCTCCTTACAAACTTCCCATGTGTATTGCCTCAACACACTAATAGTGCCTGCTTTGTGGCCCCATATAGTTCGTAGGCCCCCCTCTGTACCCCATATAGTTGTGGACCCCCACACTGCCCCATTTAGTTGAAGATTGTTGAACATGGTCTGGGGACCTATTGCTATGTCTCCCTGCCACTTTAAGATCAGGCAGCATAGGCTGCGGCCACTTGAGAAGCAGTAACCAGTAGCTGCAGCCACCATTACCAGTTTTGCCCTAGGTGTACTCATACCCCAGATTGGGAAGATGCTACATTAAGGAAAGATGAAGGGATCCTCCTTATAACTCAGAATGTGCTAATAGACAATTGGGGGGAAAGCTTTAGCCTTTAGCAATTTCTTCATTCTTTGTAAATAAAATCGAAATTCTGAATCCGAAAAAAAAACAAAAAAAATATATTCTGCCAGATTTATAATTTACAGTGTAGGGTTTTAAATATGAGAACATCATTGAAATGAAATCCTGTATTAACTTTATCATCTAGAACAATGTAGGATGTAGATTCTTACTCATATTCCTGAGACGTCTCAAGTCACTGATAGCTTCTGCTGCAAGATAAGGCCACAGAACATCACTTAATTCAGTAGATGGCTGCACGGCGCACTGCGGATGACAGGCTTTCTGCTTTCGCTGATGTAGTTAGGGTCACCGAGGGCTGAAAAGAACTAATATTCTTTGGCTCATTTGATCTTAGTTAGCAGAAGTCTACAATAGCCAAGGGATCAGAAGAGACAGGGAAGTCATCAAGTTTTCCACTTCCAGGCATATTTTGTGATGACTTTCAATCTGTGTTATAATCTGGAAGAGAACCAGGGTCTTGACACAACTCATCTCATTACAGCAGGAAGGATTCTTCACACTGTCTCAGCCTGGGCCTTAGTAGCTTCAAGCAGTTATAAGGAAGAACTTCATTCATGTGGGCCCTTCAGCAGGCCGATTCTATAGGACTGTCAGGGAAATGAATGTCACCCAGCGGTCCATATTATATTCCAGTCATATTGGGGAGGTCGGCAAGATCTGCACCAAATTTATAAAAAATAAAAAGCATGCCAACATTTTATGGGAGAGGCAAAAAAATCTTTGTGCAGACCACATGCCCACTTTTTTCTATCACTTGTCACATGTTCTTACGTGACTTTTAAAAAGTAAAAACTAAGTCTAGGTTTGCACTGAGCCTAAGTCTAGGTTTCCAGCCTGGTAAAATTCCATCCTGAGATTCCCCAAGGAATGCGCGGATATTGCCATCCCCATAGAAGGCAATGTACTCTGTGTGGATTCTACCTAAAGAATGACAGAGATTATTATTTATGCGGTGGAATTTCAGTGGTATAAAATCTGTAGTGTGGACCGTGCGGTGGAATCCTATTGACAGCAATGGGATTCTGCTGCATCGGAATTTCCAGGTGTTATTTCTGAGCAGAATTAGACTTGGAAATTTACGGAGTGAACCTACTCTTACTCTTTTTGTGCTAATTTTAGTGTAATACTAAATACAGAAGACAAATGAAATATAATATCAGATCAATTTTTATTTTCAACCAATGGTGAGGTCCAGGTTTGACCGAATTTTCGACTGGTGAGGCCCCAGTAAAAAAAAGATTACAAAGCCCTGCTGTAAAAAATAATAAAAATCTCATTATATTCATGAGCTGGACATTAGGTTAAAGAAGCCTGTGCCTATGGGCTATTCTGAAGGGGAGAGGGCACTGGTTATAAAAGGTGTACTCCGGCGCTAAGACATCTTATCCCCTATCTTAAGGATAGGGGATAGGATGCCTGATCGTGGGGGTCCCACTGCTGGGGACCCCCCGTGATCTTGCACGCAGCACCCCATTACAATCAGTCCCCGGAGCATGTTCGCTCCGGGTCTGATTACTGGCGATCACGGGGCCAGAGCATTGTGACGTCACGTCCCCGTCCCCGTGTGATGTCACGCTCCACCCCCGTGTGATGTCACGCTCCACCCCCTCAATGCAACTGCCACGCCCCCCCATAGGCTTGCATTGAGGGGGCGGAGCGTGACATCACACGGGGCGGGGCCGTAACATCACAATGCTCCGGCCCCGTGATCGCCAGTAATCAGACCCGGAGCGAACATGCTCCAGGCACTGATTGTAAGGGAGTGCTGCGTGCAAGATCACAGGGGTCCCCAGCGGCGGGACCCCCGCGATCAGGCATCTTATCTTATATAGGGGATAAGATGTCTTAGCGCCGGAGTACCCCTTTAATACTGCAGTCTCTATTTACTTATATACACACAATGGAGGCCTATGCTGCAAGAACAATAGTTAGTTGTACTACATTTGACCTTCTCTGGTTAAAGTTTGTGCACCTTTGGAGTCCTGACCCTGTCTCTGCTACTTTTACGCTAGCTGATCACAGTGTTATCAGAGTTAAGGTGTTGTGCCCATAGGCACCCTAGACGTACATCTGATACGGGTGAATTGAAAATATTAAAGAAAGTTATGTCAAAGTCACTTAAAACTACACAACCAGACACTGTATGGCAAGTCAGACTTGTTATAATAGAAAATAATATTAAATATATATACAAAATATATCACAACTAACTATATCCAATAATTGATATCCAGCATTTAAATTTTATATTTATGGGAACACTCTACTATTTAACTTATTAAAAAGGACCTGTCAGACCATGTCTGATATTAGTATATACACCCACTGGCCATTTTATTAGGTATACTTCTTCAGTTATTTGTTAACACAAATAAGCCAATCACATGGCAGCAACACATTGCATTTATGCATGTAGACTTGGTCAAGACAACTTGCTGTAGTTCAAACCTGACTTTGAACAAGGTATGATTCTTGGTTCCAGGCGGGTTGGTCTCAGTATTTCAAAAACTGCTGATCTACTGAGATTTGCAAGAACAATCATCTCTAGGGTTTACTGAAAATAGTCCAAAATAGAGGAAATATGCATTGAGCAGCAGCTGTGTGAACGAGAATGCCTTGTTGCTGTCAGAAATCAGAGGAGAATGGGCAGACTGGTTCAAAATAGAAAAACAACAGTAGCTCAGCTCTTGTTACAACAAAGGCATGCAAAACACTATCTCTGAATGCACAACTCATTGAACCTTGAAGCAGATGGGCTACAGCAGCAGAAGACCACACCTGTCAGCTAATATCAGGAAACCGAGGCTACAATTTGCATCGGTTCAATTTGTCAATGGAAGATTAACAAGAACTCTGCCCGATTTGATGTGTCTCAATTCCAGCTGTAACATTCAGATGACAGGGACAGAATTAGAGTGACATAGAAACACAGTAACATAGTTTGTAAGTTTGAAAAAAAAGACAAGAGACCATTGAGTTCAATCTAAAACCCTACTGTGTTGATCCAGAGAAAAGCAAGAACTTCCCAACTCCAATATAGCTCAGAATAAATCCCTGGATCAATGTTCTATCCACATAAATCTAGTACCCATAACCTGTAATATTATATTTTTCCAGAAATACATCAGGTCCCCCTTGAACTTGTTTATTGAGTCAGACATCACAACATCATGTGGCAGAAAGTTCCCTAGTTCACTGTCCGTGATGATGGTGAAACCCTCTTTCCTCTAGTCATGGTTACTAGGCAGAAAAAGATAACTAGAAAGATCTCTGTTCTGTCCCTTCATATAGTCGTACATTGTGATCGTATAGTTCCGAAGATGTCTTTTCTCCAAACGAAATAACCCCAAGCATGATAATCTTTGTCGCCCTCCTCTGCACCTGCTCCAGTTCAGCCATGTTCTTCTTATATACAGTTGCCCAAATTTGGACACAATACTCCATATGTGGTCTGACTAGTGATTTATACAGAGGCAAAACCATGTCCTTGTCACTTGCCTCTATACCGCTTCTAAAACATTCTATTACTTTACCTGGCACTGATCACTAAAGTAGAGTTTACTGTCCATCAATATTTCCAAGTCTTTTTCAGTAGATGATTTATTTAATGTCTTATTATTCAACACATAGTTGTACAATTAGTTTTTATGGCACAAATGCATAACCTTACATTTATCCATATTAAACTTAATTTGCTATGTCTGTGCTCAAGCCTCCAGCTTCCCCAGATCCCTCTGTAATATTATGTTATCCTTCTCTGTGATGATCACCCTACCCAGTTTAGTATCATCCGCAAACATTGAAATTCTACTCGGTAATCCATCTACAAGGTCATTAATAAGCATATTGAAAAGAAGTGGATCCAGTACTAACCCCTGTGGTACCCCACTAGTAACTGTCACCCAACCAGAGTAAATTCCATTGATACTCACCCTCTGCTTCTATCAATAAGCCAATTGCTAACCCATTTACATATATCCTCCCCTAGTTCCAACATCCTCATTTTTTGGCCCACTGGGACCCCCGTTTATTCATAAAACAGGGACATAATTGTCTCTAGAATGAACCGTGTAGACTGCATCTGCGGGGCCACCACTCTATTCATTCTCTATGCGGCTGCCAAACTTTTCCTAGCACACACAATAATGTCCCCTTCTTGGGGTCAATGGGGGTCCCGGCAGTCAGACCCCTACCTCCTTACATTCAGGTCATTTTCTCCCACTGAAAAGGATGTTGTGTTGTGCTTTAGGGTCTGAGTTTAAATGTGCATATGTTTTTAAATGACCAGAACTACCTAACTACGTTTGGGCCATTTGACATCCCCTTTTGACAGGATGCTGATGTATATGTGCAATGGAGAGACAAATTGTGATGTGAACCCTAAGTATTGCTCACATTTGCTGCTATTTTTTTCAATTTTCAATGATCAGATAACCTCTTTCATTTAATGTGACTTTTTCATAAAATACTTTAACATTTTGGCTGATTTCTTTATAGTTAATGTTTGGGTTTTAGGTTATGATATCCTGAGTGAGTCCTGGGCTCTCCAAAGCCATTGGTTGCCTATTATGTGGAAACGGGTTGTTGCAATGGTGAATGAAGGGTCTGGTGATATTAACCTTTGATTTGTCGTGACGCCAGGGTGAGGGTTGCTTAGTATAGGAGATCCTGCAGCCAACCGGCCCATAAACGGCAGGGATAATCAACGGAATGTCCACAGCAGATTTTATGAGATAACTGGAACTTTTGCTGAACTTCTTATTCAAGCGGTCTTTACAATTAAACAGTTTCTCATGAGGTAACCGGGATGCAGGTTCCTCACAGGCTTTGCTGGGACTAATAGTCTTAGCTTTAAGCAGGCCACTGTGCTACTAATTGTATGAGTTGAGTTGAATAGTAGTTACAAGGATTTAGGAAACAGAGCTTTATAACTCACGGTTCTAGTGGCTGCAGGTTCTTTAGGCTTTGGCCTAGTTAAGATGAATTGAGATATGCTGATTGTGCTTGCCTGATAGTCCGGAACTAAGAGCAGGAACCAAGAGAGCAGGTACAAGAGAGAGAATTTAGTGACTACAGCCCCTTATATATTAAGGGGGCTGGACTAATCCCATTGGCTGCAAAGCCTGTAAGTCCTGAACCCAGAGAACTCTGGGTACATCACATGACCTTACCACAAGACCCCGGAAGGTCCTAAATATCTATACAACCATTATCATATACCACGTGACCTGGGTAGGTCCTATACATTTATACACTATACAAAGATACATTTCTATGAGGCGACCAAGGGGCAAGCCCTGCAGGAGAGTCCTGTAGAATGGAGGGACTCTAGCTGAGGGGACTTTAGACAGGGACAGGACCAGGACCTGTACTGGGAGACCACAATTATTAGACTTTTGAACCTTTGTGATAACAAGTATTATAATTGTCCCAGGTTTCCTTCATCGATTCCCAATGACCGCACTTCAGAACAGCAGACAGATTTGTGAGCAGCGTGCCAGGATTCTAGCGGGTTGTTTATTGGACTCAGGAGATAATGCCAAACACTTTGTTAGCCAGGTTCTTCAAACAATAGGAAGAAAAATTCTGTTTGTTTCCATGGAAACCCTTTATACTTGTAGAGGTGGTACTGGTTTATTTGCTCTGGCTTTGTAGCTGAACAGAATATTAGATTTGCTGCATACATTGTTGGAATACAAATTGACACCTGTATGTTGGTTTATTGATTATTATAGCGCTCTATGTACAAACATGGGCTTTATGAAAGAGACATCAGTGTCTTGACACAGTAAATCCAGGCTTGATATTACCTACCTTTATACTGCGCAAAATCTTCTAGCCATTTATTTAGGGCAACTCTATCTTGGTGAAAAATAAGAAAACTTTAGAAAAGTTTTTCGTTGTAAAAATAAGCAAATAGTATAGTGTTTCCCATGGGATTGGATTAGAGAAGTGGCCCATTGGTGCATTACTGTGAGAACCTAGGAGACCTCTCTTAACCTCCCTACCTGATGACTTTTGGTAAGTCCATCTAGATAAGAAACGGTGGAGAGGTAGCCATTCATGCATGTAAATCCCATAACTCCCATGCAATGAGCCATGTTCAAGTGTGGCCACCTCTCTTGGGCCACAATCACAATTATGCCGTCTGTGGCACGTGTATGTAAGCATACTGTCCAAAATGGGTGCCCACATATACATGTTTGGATAGGCATGGTCCTCATTGATTTTAATGGCTTGAACGTAGCCAACTAGAGGCTTTATTGGGTCATTTTACGAACAAATACAATTTGAACAATTTGAACAATGTAAACCTGATTGTAAACGCCACCTTATATGTGGATGCAAACTGGGTGGATTTTGGGGGTCAGATGGGAAACAGCGCACCAACCATCCTTGAGGGGGTGTACCATCCAGACAAGCCCTGAACTATTTTGGCATAAAGATGTTAGAGAAGGAGGTCTTGGGATTTTCCTCTATGAGTTAGATCCAACCTGTTTATGAAATAATTGGGCAACTATTTATTCCATTGGCTCCCATGGTATGCTACATTACACTCAGGGCTGCCATCAGAAATGGTGAAGGCCTGGGCCCCCATCCCCCTCTAGGTGGCCTGCCCCCAAGTCTGCCCCCAGGGACCAACCGTTATTTTTCATAAAATTAGAAATACCAGCTGGGTAGCAACCCTACATACACATCCCCCTACACACATACACAGCCCCCATACACACATAGCCCCACATACGCAGTCCCCCACACACATAGCCCCCATATACACTCATACACTGCCCCCATATAAGTTAGCTCCTCTACAGTGGGCGCCGGGCAGGGAGAGAAGGAACACGTGGGCTTACGCCACTGGCCTGCTGGTAACTGACGGCCGCGCGCAGGCACGTCTCTTACCAGCTGCAGCCACAAAGTGTCAGTCTGCTGCCCTCCAGACAGCGCTCCCTCTCGCTCCAGCCCCCAATCCGGACCACAGACGCAGACAACCAGGGCAGGGATGGGCTGGTCGGATCTCAGTAATAAAAAATAAAAAGAGGAATATGATGATAGTGACGGTCCCCCTCTCTGGCGTGACTGACTGACTGCCCTTACAGAGTACGGTCAGGCAGTCAGTGTATGATGACAACCCCCCGCAAAAAAAATAAAAATTGGGTTTGGGCCCAGTATGAAAAGCATACCCTCTCCGGGGGTGACTATGGAAGAAAACTGATGTTTCCCTTTTGTACTAAAGAAATGTTAAGAGGGTATAGTGGAAAATAAGCAAATGGGTTCTTTATACCCTTGATAAGAGTATGCCATAGTGTGCACCTGTATAAGCACTATGGGATTGACCATAGCAACCAATCAGATTGCTTCTTTCATTTTGCAGAGGCCTTGTTAAAAATGAAAGAAGCGATCTGATTGGTTGCGGCAACTGAGCAGCTTTTTCTCTTTACAGGTTTTGATAAATCTTCCCCTATGTAACTACATTGGAAGCCTGTACTTTTTGGGACAAAGTTGTCTAATTAATAAAAATGTCTTGTATGGCCCTAAAAGGATTCTGTAATAAAACAAGCTATCTCTGTAATGCACACATCCGTGATAATAACCAACCCATATTGATTTTACTGATGTAATGTACTCAAGCAGGAAAACGAATCCTTTCATCATTTCACACTACACATACAGAGAATTCTAGCTCAGCATGAAGCTATAACCATTTATGTTTAATTATGTACAATTGTATATGTAAGCAAAGGAATCGGGACACACTATGTTCAATTCCAAGTTTTTCATCAAAGAACAGACAAAGGCACCTTCACCCAACCAATGACCTAGCTACTTTCATCAGGAAGACATATGGTAGATGCAGAGATTTCTAGTTGTAGTGGATATATATAATGGTCATACACCTATAATTGGTGTTGGCTAAATTTTAATTTGGCATATACAAAAATGTTCTGCACTGCTGACTGTTCATGTGCTCTCGAGGGAGAAAGGATGGCAGAAGTTTATCTTCCTGAGAACAAAAGAGTTAGGCTAGGTTCACACTGTGGAATTTCTGGGCAGAATTTCTTCCGGAGATCAAGCCGGCTGCATTAGGACCGCACGGACTACATTGCTGTTCCCATAGATGGCAATGCATTTCTGAGCAAATCTCCCAAAAGATCCACCCAGAAATACATTGCAGTCTATGTATGGGCGCAGCAATGCAGTCTGCTCGGTCCTAGCGCCGCCGGCTCGATCTCTGGCAGAAATCCTGCCCAGAAATTCTGCAGTGGGAACACAGCCTTAGGGTCCATGCACACGGCAGAATTTCCGCTTGCATAATTCGGCCTCAAATTAAAGCCCATAGACTTCTATGGGATTCTGCACTCCCATTCACGCAAGCGGAAATTCAGAAGTGTGAATGGGAGTGCGGAATCCCAAAGAAGTCTATGGGCTTTAATTTGAGGCCGAATTATGCAAGCGGAAATTCTGTGTGCATAGACCCTTAGGCAGTTAAAATCCAACATGCCCATATTTGTTAAGCAAAAGTTTGGAGGACTCTATACACACACTTTAGACAGTTGGTCTGTCTATAGTGTATGAGAACCTTAAAGTGTACCTTTCATGAAACAAACTTTTTATATATTAAAGATGAAGCCCTACTGAACAACTTTTTAATTGCTTTAATTAAATTTCTCCTTTCATGTTTTTTTTTTACTTTAAAAACTTCTCCACTAGGGGTCTCCCTAGCAATCCTGTCAGCAAGCATTTCGGACTCAGTGAGTGAGTCTGAAATCAGCTCCTACACAAGCAGGGAGCAAACAGAGAATACATTCCCTCTTCTCTTTTTCTCATTTCCTCTCCCCTCTATCCACTTTCCACATGGCTAACTATATATGCACTGCTTATTGCTCTCTCTACAGACTTGCCATTGCTATGACAACCTCCTGTGCACTGTGCCTTGAATTGAGCTACTAAAGAGCAAAGAAAAAAGGAATTTTTAGTGGTTTTTAAAGCAAAATAAATGCAGGGCTAGACTTAGGCAGAGTCAGGGACAAATGGGGAGGGGAATTAGGGAAAGTTTAGATGGTGATAGTTACTCTTTAATGGGGTATTCCCATCTGAGCCACTTATCTCCGCACTGATCTCTTCATCTGACTGAATTCAGGACAGGACACTTGCGGCTAGGGGTCAAGTCCTGGGGAAAAAATTGTAGAAACTCACCGAACATATCCACTCAAAGGCTGGTCCTGCAGGGCACCAACTCATGGGATTGGTGTTCCTGCTGTGGAAAAAGTGCAGGAACTCAGTTCCCATGCGTTCCTGCAGGACTTGAGCCCTGCTTGCGGCGCTATGATGATGTCACCCCTCAGTTTGCCTGAATATATGTGCTCCCAATGCTAATCTGCAGCTAGATAGATTGGCATAGTAAGCGCAGGAGGTCCACAGCAGCAAAACTGACACTGTGTGTGTCATGTGGGGCAGAGATATGTGCAGCCCTGAAATAAGTAAGACCTTTTGTCCCTGCCTTACAAAGTCCCTGTCCCTGATAGACAAACTCATAAGGTTGTGGTTGCTAACCCTGGAGCCGATTGGCGCAGCGCCTGCAGCTCTTGAGTGGTCAGAGCGCAACAAGTGATGCCTGGTATGATAGTTACAGGGCATTACACTTCTCCTGCTCTGTCTGACAGCTCCAGGGCATGTCTCATACAAGTCTGTGGGGCTGCAGAAAGGTGGCCAGGACAGGAGGAACTGCACAGGCTCTAGTTTGTGAGAACTCGAGATCCCAACCATGGCACTGCGCAAACACGGCCATCACTGCAATATCGCAATGGTGGCTGTAACCCTAGGAAACAAACATTAAACAAAGAAGGAGGCAGCAGGAATATATTCAGAAAATATGGAATTTTTTTTAAATAACATCTTATTAGTTTTTGCATTATGTAATCCACCTAGATTAAGGAGATACGACGGAATACCCCTTTAAGTGTGATTGTTCTTAAAGTGAATAACCCTATTCTACACAGGTGCTTTTTTAATATAATTTTATATAATTGAGGCAATACTTCGCTGAATGCCAAAAATGACTAGCCCCATTGAACAGATAAGTAATGCTGGCAGATACCCACTCAATATTCTGAATAGTTGTAAATATGTTTGTGAATGAATGAGTGAATGGACTATAATTGATGCTGGATAGGTGCAAGATTTTTAGACAAATAATACATTCACCCTACGTAGCATGACAGCACATTATGCAACCCAGCTCCTATACTATACATCTTACTACAGTGACCCCTCGACCTACGATGGCCCCGACATACGATAATTTCAACATGCGATGGCCTCTCAGAGGCCATCACATGTTGAAGGCAGCATCAACATACGGTGCTTTTTTATGTAGGGGCCATCGCATAAACGGCTATCCGGCAGCACAGACTGCTTCAGCTGCCGCCGGATAGCCGTTTACGTTGCCCCGTGAGCTCCGCTGACGATCACTTACCTGTCCTCGGGGCTCCGGCGCATCCTCTTCGGGATCCTCTGCATCGTCGGTGCTCTCCATCGACGTCATCACGTCGCTGCGCATGCCGTCCCGTCATCCAATTGGAGCGGTGTGCGTAGCGACGTGATGACGGCGACGGAGAGCGCAGATGCTGGGGAAGAAGAGGCTTTGCCAGAGCGTCGGGGACACCTCGGGGACGCGGCGACAGCGATGGACGGCAACATCCCGGGCCGTGGTGACGAGCAGTGACGGTCCGGAGCGGCGGGGACCGGTGAGTACAACTTCCTCTAACAGTGGTCTACAACCTGCGGACCTCCAGATGTTGCAAAACTACAACACCCAGCATGCCCGGACAGCCAACGGTGTTGTAGTTTTGCAACATCTGGAGGTCCGCAGGCTCTAGACCACTGTCCTATACTTTACATTGCACGGTCCCTCAACGGATTACCATCGTATGTTGAGGGACCACTGTACTTGCTACAATAACACTTCTGCAGACATTTTAAAAACGCTTTCAAAGATGTCCTCACATTTTTCAAATACAGCCAGCGGGGGACGGACTTCTCTCATCCCCTACAAACATCTGACATCTTTTCAGCTCCCATTTCAGTGGCTGCAATAATGTCTTCATGCCCTAAACCACTTTTGGGCATCGGTTGCCTAAATAGTTTTAGTTAGGATCCATTTTATGTCTATGATACCCTGGCAGGGCTACTACTAGAAAAAAAAACATCCCAAAAAATAAAAATAAAACTTCTATTACAAAAACATCAAGCATGGCTTTGGGACTTGTGTTCTCCATATCGGCCTGTTTGTCAAGCATTGTCCAGTCACATAATGCGTTCCCATAATAATACAACTAAGAGAAGGGAAAGGATGTGGTTTGATCTCTAATCTTTTGATCTGTGACTCATAAAGACCAAAGGTCTTTGTTCACAAATGACTTTTTGGGTCTGTTCTATTTTAGATAATCTTTTCTCAGAGTCTAAACATTAAGGAGCAGCTGGAGGAGGTGTTTTATGAAATGGGGTGCGGCCACAGTAAATGCTTGGAAACCATGAATTATCTTGTGAACTCGCTGGACAGTTTGGAGAACATTACAACCGTTCCCTTTGAGCTTTAATACATTTCTGCTGACAAATTTACAAGATCCATTGAATTTACACAGTGCTTTGGATTTATGGTAAACAAATGGGAAATTTTCAATCATACCCCTTCAAGATCCTATCACTTATCATAAACTACCAAGTACTTTAGTACTTTTGTGGTGGCCACGGGTGAGGTCCGCAGCCACCGCTACGCTGGGGTTAGCTACTTGGTTCTTGGGGGGGTTATGAACCCAGGGTCGGATGGTATTAACTCTTAATGTCACGTGACGCCACTGCAGTCTTGGTATCTCCCGGGGTACTACAGGTCCGGGGTATTCCGTCTCCCCACAGGCTAGCAAGGAAAGAATTGACTTCACACTAGGTTGCAGTTTAACGGAGGCTTTACTAACTTGAAGATAGGTGGTACAATCTCCACAGCGCTCAACCAAAGTCTCCCAAAGGTTTAACAGACAGTCTCTAGAGGACCACACAGCTTGCAGTGCCTGGACTTGATATTGCATATATGCTTGGCTCTTACGGCCGGTGCATTGCCGTGGAATGAGATTTGCCATAGAATGAGATGGTCCGCCTCCATCACATCCTATTGGCTCTCTCTTGTCACGGGACATATTTAAACCTCACGCATCGATGCGCACAGCAGTGTCAGTTTGGCCATCACAGGGAGAGGATCTCCTCACCCTGTGATAGCTGAAGCTGTACGGAGCTCTCATGGCCTCTGTGGCCCGACAGAAGTTCACACATGTACGCAGCTCATACGGCTGCCTCATATACATTTACTCTATTATTACATCCACAGCGCTATCGGGATCCCTATGCCGCTGTCATCAGTGTGCCTCCCCCCGAGCGGCCCACGCCCGCAGCTCTACTCCCCGTCCCCCGCAGCTGTACTCCCCGTCCCCCGCAGCTGTACTCCCCGTCCCCCGCAGCTGTACTCCCCGTCCCCCGCAGCTGTACTCCCCGTCCCCCGCAGCTCTACTCCCCGTCCCCCGCAGCTCTACTCCCCGTCCCCCACAGCTCTACTCCCCGTCCCCCACAGCTCTACTCCCCGTCCCCCGTAGGTCTATTCCCAGTCCCCTGTTAACGCTCAGGGAGCGATCAACAGCGCTATGGGGATTCCTATGCCCGATGCCGCTGTCATCAGTGTGCCTCCCCCCGAGCGCCCCACGCCCGCAGCTGTACTCCCCGTCCCGTTAACGCTCAGGGAGCGGGGAACAGAAAGTAGAGCATCGGGCGCAGGTAAAGTAGTACTGCGCATGCGCAGCACTACGCGAATAACTTAATCTGCGCCCGATGCTCTACTTTCTGTTCCCCGCTCCCTGAGCGTTAACGGGACGGGGAGTAGAGCTGCGGGCGTGGGGCGCTCGGGGGGAGGCACACTGATGACAGCGGCATAGGGATCCCGATAGCGCTGTGGATGTAATAATAGAGTAAATGTATATGAGGCAGCCGTATGAGCTGCGTACATGTGTGAACTTCTGTCAGGCCACAGAGGCCATGAGAGCTCCGTACAGCTTCAGCTATCACAGGGTGAGGAGATCCTCTCCCTGTGATGGCCAAACTGACACTGCTGTGCGCATCGATGCGTGACGTTTAAATATGTCACGTGACAAGAGAGAGCCAATAGGATGTGATGGAGGCGGACCATCTCATTCTATGGCAAATCTCATTCCACGGCAATGCACCGGACTAGGAGTTTTAGGTCTGCGCTATATTAGGCTTGAGATTAAAGTCACTTACTGAAGTGTCGGTAGATTTGTGGCTTTTCGCCGGAAGATATTGACTTGTCCTTTAGGAATTCTCTGATCAAGGCTGAAGTAAAGGCTTGATATTTCTCCACTCTGTACTCTAACTGAAATGAGTTGATGATTCTTCTGAACTCCACCTCTGAACTCCACTCCTGAACTGCTGAACTGTGCAGATTCCTGAACACCACTTCTGAACTCAGCTCCTCAACACCTCCTGAACTGTGCAGACCCCTGAACTGAACTACACAGGAAATGCCACCCCTTATGAGGGAAGGCTAAACTAAAGCCCATTGGCCAGGCAGCTGTGGATCATAGAGTTGTCTGTCTCCCCTTTGAGATTAACAATAAAGTTACATACAAGCAATAACATAATATAACACCTTACACAAAAGTTTAGTCTAGCCCTCAGTCCTCCACTCTCACATACCCTGACTAAGCATGAGGTTGCTAGGTAACATACTTAAAGTCACAGACACCTAATAACAGATTATTAAGTTATAACAGTGCAAATACACTGGAGGTCTCAATCTGACAGGGCCTACAATACCTTGACACAATGTACCTGTACTGGGGCACCACACTTTATTTTTGTGATTTCTAAATTCATATTATTCCATATTATTCCATCCAGTGCAGCAGGTTTCCCGACACCCATACACTTTATGCATCATAATATGGACAGTTTCTCCGATCCCACCCAATGGCCAACTGCACCATCAACTTGGAAACATGGTGGCTTCCATCATTACTTTCCATTCCCAAGCCACTTCTTTCTACCCAGTTATCAAAATCACAACTGTATTGAGAAAACTAGATGTCTGGAAGGTACAAATGAGTCTTTATTCCCAGTATACTATTGTTTTTATCCAGCTAGGTCGGAAGCTGGAATTTCATTTTATCTTGGATAAGACCTGCTGACTGCTCCTGTGTTCACCATACGTGGAGGAAGATAAAAGTGATGGTACCACTGGCTGAGAGAGAGGGATGAAAGCTGTAGAAGTCATAATGTGTGAAGGTGGGATTAGAGAATGGATTAGAGAAATAGAGGCGTGGGATGGAAGATGGTGCTCTAGGAGATGGTGGTGGCATAGAATAGAGTCTTTGAGCGTTTCTGTGTATGTATACAACAATGGCGGTTTTGGTCAATGGGCTCTTTTTATTATCGGGTGTGGTTAGTCAATGGCCATGCATTAGGTGTGGCTTTGGGAATATATCCATAAACCTGTAATGTAAACAATAGTGTCATATGTTTTCACAGGCATTAGTACAACATACCATTGGACATAATGTTGCATTATGTTATTCTGTAAAAATATCACTGTCTTCCCAATAATAATCCTTATGTGGAACATGTGTATGATTAATACTTACAGTACCAATCTTCTGACAGTGGTTTGATCTGTGATGGTAAATGGTTGTTTGAGCTGCGATGGACTTGGTAATAGGTTTCAGAAAATCTGCAAATGGTAATGGTCAGCATATGTTAAGGCTATCATGGCATAACAGCAGCTACAGCTACTACCATCAGATCACTACTATCTATATATTACTTTATTACATTTCCTTCTATCCATAATGCTATCTCCCAACAGATAATCAAATAATAATGTAACCTTCTATTTTGAATTTTTGTTGGATGATGTTTGGTAGTAATTTGAATTGCATGGCATGAATGGCTGAAGGATGGTTTTAGAGTATAACTACACTCAGAAATTTCACTTACCTGAATGTTATTGTTTCAACATCATATAAGGATTTCTTGAAGCCATATTCATATGAATAGGTCATTTCCAGACATTTCAGCTACAACTCTGCAGTGTATTGATGTGCCCTAAGAGCGGTCTTAAATTGTCCCTGTTATCCCTGCACTGTGTATTATCCTTGTACTGTGACATCACTGTGTAGTATCCCTGTACTGTGACATCACTGTGTATTATCCCTGTACTGTGACATCACTGTGTGTATTATCCCTGTACTGTGACATCACTGTGTGTATTATCCCTGTACTGTGACATCACTGTGTGTATTATCCCTGTACTGTGACATCACTGTGTATATTATCCTTGTACTGTGACATCACTGCGTATTTTCCCTGTACTGTGACAACACTTTGTGTATTATCCTTGTACTGTGACATCACTGTGTATATTATCCTTGTACTGTGACATCACTGTGTATTATCCCTGTACTGTGACATCACTGTGTGTATTATCCCTGTACTGTGACATCGCTGTGTGTATTATCCCTGTACTGTGACATCACTGTGTATATTATCCTTGTACTGTGACATCACTGTGTATTATCCCTGTACTGTGACATCACTGTGTGTATTATCCCTGTACTGTTCACTGTGTATTATCCCTGTACTGTGACATCACTGTGTGTATTATCCCTGTACTGTGACATTACTGTGTATATTATCCCTGTACTGTGACATCACTGTGTGTATTATTCCTGTACTGTGACTTTACTATATGCATTACCCCAGTACTGTGACACCACTGTGTATTATCCCTGTACTGTGACATCACTGTGTACTATCCCTGTACTGTGACACCACTGTGTAAATTATCCCTGTACTGTGACATCACTGGGTGTATTATCCCTGTACTGTGACATCACTGTGTACTATCCCTGTACTGTGACATCACTGTGTATTATCTCTGTACTGTGACATCACTGTGTATATTATCACTGTACTGTGACATCACTGTGTATATTATTCCTGTACTGTGACATCACTGTGTATATTATCCCTGTACTGTGACATCACTGTGTATATTATCCCTGTACTGTGACATCACTGTGTATTATCCCTGTATTGTGACATCACTGTGTATATTATCCCTGTACTGTGACATCACTGTGTATATTATCCCTGTACTGTGATGTCACTGTGTATATTATCCCTCTACTGTGACATCACTGTGTGTATTATCCCTGTACTGTGACATCACTGTGTATATTATCACTGTACTGTGACATCACTGTGTATATTATCCCTGTACTGTGACATCACTGTGTGTATTATTCCTGTACTGTGACTTTACTATATGCATTACCCCAGTACTGTGACACCACTGTGTATTATCCCTGTACTGTGACATCACTGGGTGTATTACCCCTGTACTGTGACTTTACTATATGCATTACCCCTGTACTGTGACACCACTGTGTATTATCCCTGTACTGTGAAATCACTGGGTGTATTACCCCTGCACTGTGACATCACTGTGTACTATCCCTGTACTGTGACATCACTGGGTGTATTACCCCTGCACTGTGACATCACTGTGTACTATCCCTGTACTGTGACACCACTGTGTATATTATCCCCATACTGTGACATCACTGTGTACTATCCCTGAACTGTGACATCACTGGGGGTATTATCCCTGTACTGTTCACTGTGTATTATCCCTGTACTGTGACATCACTGTGTGTGTTATCCCTGTACTGTGACATTACTGTGTATATTATCCCTGTACTGTGACATCACTGTGTGTATTATTCCTGTACTGTGACTTTACTATATGCATTACCCCAGTACTGTGACACCACTGTGTATTATCCCTGTACTGTGACATCACTGGGTGTATTACCCCTGTACTGTGACATCACTGTGTACTATCCCTGTACTGTGACACCACTGTGTATATTATCCCTGTACTGTGACATCACTGGGTGTATTATCCCTGTACTGTGACATCACTGTGTATTATCTCTGTACTGTGACATCACTGTGTATATTATCACTGTACTGTGACATCACTGTGTATATTATCCCTGTACTGTGACATCACTGTGTATATTATCCCTGTACTGTGACATCACTGTGTATATTATCCCTGTACTGTGACATCACTGTGTATTATCCCTGTATTGTGACATTACTGTGTATATTATCCCTGTACTGTGACATCACTGTGTATATTATCCCTGTACTGTGATGTCACTGTGTATATTATCCCTGTACTGTGACATCACTGTGTGTATTATCCCTGTACTGTGACATCACTGTGTATATTATCACTGTACTGTGACATCACTGTGTATATTATCCCTGTACTGTGACATTACTGTGTGTATTATTCCTGTACTGTGACTTTACTATATGCATTACCCCAGTACTGTGACACCACTGAGTATTATCCCTGTACTGTGACATCACTGGGTGTATTACCCCTGTACTGTGACATCACTGTGTACTATCCCTGTACTGTGACACCACTGTGTGTATTATCCCTGTACTGTGACATCACTGGGTGTATTATCCCTGTACTGTGACATTACTGTGTATATTATCCCTATACTGTGACATCACTGTGTGTATTATTCCTGTACTGTGACACCACTGTGTATATTATCCCTGTACGGTGACATCACTGTGTACTATCCCTGTACTGTGACATCACTGTGTACTATCCCTGTACTGTGACATCACTGTGTGTATTATCCCTGTACTTTGACATCACTGTGTGTATTATCCCTGTACTTTGACATCACTGTGTGTATTATCCCTGTACTGTGACATCACTGTGTGTATTATCCCTGTACTGTGACATCACTGTATGTATTATCCCTGTACTGTGACATCACTGTGTGTATTATCCCTGTACAGTGACATCACTGTGTGTATTATTCCTGTACTGTGACATCACTGTGTGTATTATCCCTGTACTGTGACATCACTGTGTGTATTATCCCTGTACTGTGACATCACTGTGTATATTATCCCTGTACTGTGACATCACTGTGTATATTATTCCTGTACTGTGACATCACTGTGTGTATTATTCCTGTACTGTCACACCACTGTGTACTATCCCTGTACTGTGACGTCACTATGTGTATTATTCCTGTACTGTGAGACCACTGTGTGTACTATCCCTGTACTGTGACATCACTGCGTATTATCCCTGTTTTGTGACATCATTGCGTATTATACCTGTACTGTGACATCACTGTGTATATTATCCCTGCACTGTGACATCATTGTGTGTATTATCACTGTATTGTGACATCACTGGGCATTATTATTATGTGGGGGGGGCACAGGACAGGGGACATAATTATATTGTATATGTGGGGGCACAGGAGGAGGGAATCGTGTCTGACAGTAATATATTCAAAGAATACAGGGTTTGGCAGCATTATATAATTTTTTTTTTCATATAGAGGATCAAATGGAGCCAATGCTATCTGGCGTCAAGTTTGCAGAGAGAAGATTAAACTAGAGCAAGTCCTGGCAGTATGTACCATCTGAATTAAATGGGTACTCCGGCCCTAATACATCTTATCCTCTATCCAAAGGATAGGGGATAAGATGTATGATCGCGGGGGTCCCTCCCATAGACTTTCATTGAGCGGGCAGGGCGTAACGCCACACAGGGGGCAGAGTCATGATGTCGCCATACTCCGGCCTGTCACGATACTCCCCTGTGCATGAACTCTAGAGTTTGCTCCCCAGCATGCATCATTTAATGGCAGCAGAAAATAAGGTGTCCACATCCCACACCTCCGCACCGCACTCTCCTTTTATAGTGCTGAGGATAGAAGTAAAGAACAGATATCTCATATGTCATTGCTAAGTGTCCATCTTGTATGTTTACACAGAGTGGAGTGGTTAGCGGCAACGTCCTTCTAATAATACTTTAAGGTTCTTTACAATAATTAAGAACAAACTGCTGATAGGAGAGAATTATCTATGCACAACACATAGTCACTAACTCCGTCAACTCCCAAACAAAGGTTAACAGTGATTCACCAAGCGTGAAGTCACCAAATGAGTATGTTGGAGTAGCTGTCAGTACAGCAAGTTCAGTACAAATAATTACCTTGTGTCCTACCATAGGAAATATATCATTAAACAAAAGACCATATATATAGTTAAAGAAATTATATTTATGTAATGCAAAAATCAAAGTTAGTGAGCACCTCCTAACAAAACGAAATACGGGCTCAGGTGCAGATCTGTTATGACTGCAATGCTAAAGCAAACAAACTGCAAAAAATGCAGCAGAATTTAACAAGCGCCGAGAAACTGTACCGCCGCTACCTGCCACCACAAGGCAACCTCACTCAGATGGGTCTTTACACTAAAAAGGGTTCACCTCCCATACACTTACAGACAGCCCTACAAAATGAACTCAGGCTAGATACTGTAGGAGAAAAAAAAAGTTATACATACCTGCCCCCAGGCAGCTACTTGAGTGGTCCACCACCCATCTCTTCCACCACCCATCTCTTCCACCACCCATCTCTTCTACTGGCCAAGATGGGACACTGATGTGGCTAGTGAATGGGCAGGTCATGTGCAGAGCTCAGAAGCAGAACCAGAAGGGGAATCCCCCTTTAAATATACCAGTCAGCAGCTACATTAAAACTACCTGCCTACTGGCCACAAAAACATCTCTAACTCATCAAGGGACAAATTCCATAGGGCTTCTGAAGGTATCCTGTGGTATCTAGTATAAAGACATACAAAGTAGATCCTTTAGGTTCTCTAAGTTGCGAGGTGCGGTCACTATGGATCAGAATTGTTTTTCCCTCACATCCCACAGATGACTAATCAGATCGAGAGTTTGGGAATGTAGAGGCCAAGTCAACTTTTTGTAATGTCTTAAAGTTTATGTCTTATTTTTTTTAACTAGGTAGGTACTCAAGGTAGTTAGCTAGTTAGGTGGGTAGGTGGGTAGATAGGTAGGCAGTCAGCTGCTAAGTAATCAGGTATCTAGCCATTTAGGTAGATAGGCAGCTAGGTAGGTGGGTAGGTAGCCAGTTAGGTGGATAGGCAGCCAGGTAGCTAGTTAGGTACTGTAGGTAGCCACGTAGGTGGGCAGGAAGCTAGCCTTCTGTGGTGGCGGATGCGAGGATACTGTCTTGTGGGAGTGTAGGGTAGTTAGGGTGTTGCTGTTCAGAATAGTTAAGGGCGCTGTCAACCCTTGTCACTCGTGACACCAGGGTGAGGGTTAAATGCTGTGTTCTTGATAGGCCTATTGCCACCCTTCCCAAGAGCAATAGGTGATGCAGAAATAAAGGATTGTCCACAACCGCTGTTAACTGAAAACTTGCAGGAACTTTTACTGAAGAATTTCTGTACATGTAGTAATAGTAACAGTCCAGATAACAGTCCATATAGCTTGAGCAGTGATTGACAGTCGGTTGGGATCAGATAAGCCCAATTTAGCTTCTTAAGGATTGTATGGCAGAGATCCGCTGGATTTAGGCGAGTATTTAGGTCCAGTGATCTTGCACTGAGTAGCGGGGAATTGCTTAGTCTATCCGCTATGTTAGAGGCCTAGGCTGCAAGGCTTTGGCCTAGTAAATCATCTTGTAAGCTGCAGAGGTCCTACCTCTTCCAGAGTCAGCAACCCAAGAGAGGGATCAAGATGGCGCAGGTCCCTTATATGGGCAGGGGTTGGCCGTTTTGGATTGGTCCGTAACGACTGTCACTCACCATTACAGTGCATTGTGGGTGAACACGTCACGAGAACCTCCAAAGGTCCTGTAGCAAAACCATACAGTTTTAACCTAATCACGTGACCCGCAGGTCCTGCTACTCTCCGAACAGGTAGATAACTAAATATATACATATACATACTTATACTTATATTAATAAGAACTGCTATATAGTCATCGACTAAGTGTGAGATGACAAGGGGAAAACTACACAGAGGGACCCCGACGTCCTCTGACTATGGGGACCTCTATACAGGTAACATATACAATACGGTACCGGGACACCACACATCTAGGTAACCAGGTAGGTCAGAAGCTAGGTAGATTGGTACTGTAGGTAGTCAGCTAGTAAGGTAGTCAGGTAGGTAAGTAGGTAGGCAGCCAGCTACTGTATGTAGATAGGTACTGTAGGTAGCCCTCCTCACAGTAACCATAAGTTTCCCCTTTGCGGCAGGATAAAAAAAAAAAAAACACATACTAACCTAGTCTCATTCATTGATCTCCAGTACAGCAGAGGCTGAATCCTTCTCCCTTCACAATAAGTGACATCATTATGCCTCATGCAGAGGTCTTGGTCTCCTGTCAGTGAAGGCCACAGGCCTGCGACTTACACTGGCAGCTTTCAGCTGTATAAGCTTGTACACATGCAGCTGGAGGCAGTGCTCGCTCACCTGGGGATCCAGAGCTAGTGTCTTTGATCCCCATGAGTGAGTATGGGTCTGTGCTCCCCTCAGTGGCATCGAGGGGATGTGCCATAGTTGCAATACCCTAGGTACGCCACTGCTGTTCAGCATGCTTGCCTTCATACCATAGTGCATCCTGGTACTATTATCGGGTAAGCATATCATGTGGTCCTGGCTGAACAAATAATGGAACAGAAAATGTGATTTAGATCAGAACAGTCCACTTGCATCTATTGCTGCATGGTCCAGTTCTGAAGCCCCTATGCCCTCACTCAGTCCTCCAGGGTGATGGGGGTATGGGGGACCATCCCTTTAAAGTTACAAAAGGAATCTGAATTATTTTACCATTTTTGTAAAGTTATACTAGTGTGCTAACAAATCTTAGGAGTAATGCTTTATCATTGGAAGATCAGGGCACTGAAAATATGAAAACATAAAATATAGGACATCCATCCACTGAATTTTTCCAACATCTAGTAGATGATACATGTCAATAGCTAGTAGATGATACATGTCTGGTCCATATGTACAATTGGCTGGTTTTGGATATGACACAAATAAAAGGATGTCATTTATTTAAGTTTAAAAGTTCTGCTGTGCATGCCACCAAATGTAACTTGCACTTATGCTGTCATTATGCCACAATTACATTGGCAATTTGTTATTTTTATTTACTATTGCTGTTTCACCCTCTGATGACTCACAGCAGAAACAAACTAGTGGTGAAACACGTAGGCTTGTGTGGGGCGTAGACAGTCAGCCTAAATGGAGATAGACATCTCTGCTTGCCTCATTTTAGCCTCTACTCAATCAGTTTTTTTTCTTCTTCTCTTTCTTAAATAGACACTGTCAGATCTAAAAACATTTTATATGTTGTTACTGATGAAAATGAAAGACATTTTGTAATATGGTTATTTAAAATGTTTTGAATATTTAATAAAGAAAATTTCTCCTGAAAATCCCACCACTAGGGGTCCCTTTACCTACTTGGACACTGGCCAGTCCTGCAGCAGCATCAGCTTGTCCATGAGTCATGGTAAAGAGTTGACTCATGAACAAGGCTACATGAGCAGACACACCAATCACCTCCCACCACCACAAGGGAGAGACAGGCCCCCTTCTCCTGAAAGGAATTCTTACACTGTGAGCTGATGAAAAGAGGGATTTTTATAATAAATATAGGTGATACAGGCATAAAAATGGACATGGTCAGGATTGGGTATTGAATAATATATATATATATATATATATATATATAAGCTGAGTACCCGGTGTTGCCCGGTTTTTCCTTACTAATCCTTGTTGGGGAGGAAAATAAACAAAGGAGGAAGCTTTTGACTTCATTTCCCGTCCTCATATCCCAACCTCCTATCCTGTCCTCCTATCTCGACCACCTATCCCCACCGCCTATCCCGACCGCCTATCCCGACCGCCTATCCCGACCGCCTATCCCGTCCTCCTATCCCGTCCTCCTATCTCGACCTCCTATCCCGACCTCCTATTCCGACCTCCTATCCCAACGTCCTATGCCAACCTGTAATATGTGTACCAGGTATTGAAATATCTCCAGCCGTACAGAAGTTATGTGGGAACATTTCCCATTCATTTGCATGGGACTTTAAACAAAAGTTAAGGGTTAAATTAATTATCCTATATTTTAAGTGGACATATAAGTAATATGTGACCAAGTATTATCAAAATATCTCCAGCCGTTTGGAAGTTATGCAGTAACATATATTTCCCATTGACTTGTATGGGACTTTAAACAAAAACCCTGACTATGGCAAATGGAGGTGAGTAAGGGTTAAATCACCTATGTTTGTTGTTGACATATAAGTAACATGTGTGCCAAGTTTCATGTTAATATCTTTAGACGTGATGCTGGAACATACACACATACATACACATAGACACATACACACATTGGCTCTCATTTACTATTGGCACCAGAAATTCTGTCTGCGCCAGACTTTCCGCCAGAATTTGAACCAGAATTGAAAAAACCCTGACAAACTCTCCATTTTGCTAAGAAAACACGAAAAAGGGGTGTTGCCGCTGGGAAAAGAGGGCGTGGTCTCCGAAAGGTTTCCACATAAAATGTGAGGGATTTGAGCCGAGGAAAACCCCACAGATCAGAACATGTGTAAAAAAAAGCAAAGTGTAGGGAAAGTGGAAAATGTAGGGAAACCTTAGTAAATACCTAGAAAAATAAATTGTAAGGAATTAAAGCCCACAAAGTAACCAACACAACACTCTTAGTAAATCAGGGCCATTGAGTTTTATATATATATATATATATATATATATATATATATATATAATAATTATTATTATTATTATTTTATTTTTTTGTGGGATCTGACAGGTATGCTTTAAGTTGTTAGAAATGAGGAAAATCTAACAACAAGGTATAGTAGGCTTAGGAGAATACATGTGCTTGATGGTTAGTTTACATGTGCACTAATGGGGTTCTGTCAATTAGATACACATTGGCTGAGGGGCAGTATGACATTCTGGGCCCTGGCGTCACTCCGGACCCAAGCATCACGATTTCTGACAACAAGAGGATGGCAGCCGGGGTTTGGAGCGGGACATAGGAGGCACCGTGGGAACACTGGAGGTAAGTAAATATTTACTTTAGGTTTATTTTTTTTATATATATATATATATCTCATGTGCAATGAGCAAAGGTATGACCCTCCCCTCCTCCTGCTGGATAACCCCTTGAAGGCACCAGAATGGGAGGTGAAGTGGGGATGATTATAGATTTGATACACAATGAAACATCATAGGATTTGTTTTTGGGAAATTGCTCATATGCAGCATACAGGAAGAGGGACCTGTCAAAGGCATCAGTCCCTACTCTTGTACACGAAACCAATAGTATAGCGCTCTGTGCAGGGCAATCAGGGCACCTTCAAATCCAATTTGGAATCTGATTCGAATATAATCAGACCCAAAACATTTTGAACCGTTTAAAAAAATTTGCCCCTCTCTTGTGATGATATCATAGGTGGTGATGTGGGAAGTGGTGAAGTCACAAAGAGTCAAAGCTCTATAAAATAAGCAATCAAATCAATCATCTGCAATGGATGATAAGTTTTCACAGTGGGCCATGGTCCTGCATATATGAAGTCACAACAGTCAACTCAATACCTTGGTGACATCACTGAAAATGATGTCATCAGAGCTTTGTCATGGACAGGAGCCCCTGCAGTGCATGTGAATAATCTCATAAGTAGTACAGTGGTCCCTCAACATATGATATTAATTGGTTCCAGGAGAACCATCATATGTTGAAACCATCATATGTCGAGTACATATGTCTATGTAAAAATAGTAATTGGTTCTGGGGCCTCGGAACCATTGTATGTTGAATACATATCTCTATGGGAAACTGCTAATTGGTTCTGGGATGACCACTGTATGTGGAGTGTATGGGGAGTGTTTAACAAACCAGGGTGCCTCCAGCTGTTGCACAACTACAACTCCCAGCATGCATGTACAGCCATTGACTGTTTGGGCATGCTGGGAGTTATAGTTTTGCAACAGCTGGAGGCACACTGATAGGGAAACATTGATGTATGGGGTGTATAGTGTGTATATGTATTGTATGTGATGTGTGACATCGCATACAGTACTGTACAGTTCTTTAAATACCTTCAGGGGGGGGGGGCAGAATGTCCTCCATTACCATCCTGCCGACTACAGCTCTATAGGAAAGGAAGGAAGAGGAGGGCAGCCAGCAGCTCATTGGATGCCTGCAGTAAGATGCTGCAGGCTATTGGCTATGGCGGCACTGGGGGGGCGGGGCTTACACGGAGCTCACAGTGGAAGCATGGACAGCATGTGAGTAACAGGAGGCAGAACGGGGCACACGGGACACATTATACAACTATCTGTCAGTTACTGAAGTTGTCAGCGTTGTCAGATAGCTGTTTGTACGATGGCCCCAACACACAGCAGCATCATATGTCGAGGCTGCCTTCAACATACGATGGGCTCTGAGAGGCCATCATATGTTGAAATAATCATATGTCGAGGCCATCATAAGTCGAGGGGTTACTGTAATGTCATAAGGTGATGATGTCACAGAAGTATAATGGCAATTTTAGTGACATTGTCCGCAGTGTCCCCCTTAAAACCTCAGATCTGATAGCGGCATTACAGATGGAGGTATGTCAATGGTGAGCACCAGGAACGACAGACATTGGTTGTCAGACATTGGTTGCATCCTTTTAGAGTAGACCGCCTATTGACATGAATTGAATAGGCTTGAAGGGCACTTATCAGGTCAGACTACCCTGCCACATGTGATATACCCCTTTACATTACTCAAGGAGAACCACCTCCAGCTAGCCTGAACTACTACTCTTATTCTCTTTCTGAGTCCCACACATGACTTGTTACATTGCACAAATATAGAAAGATGATATCACAAGGTATTATTAGCAATAACATTGTGAGAGCATCCGTCACCGTTTATCCAAATAGTTCAGTAATAACAATAGGGTGATTGTGAATGAAAAGCAATTTCCATGTCAGTCAGACAAATATTCAGGTTAGATGTACATTAACCTGGAGTGATTGAACGGGCATATGAGCTCACAATAGGTTCCCATCTGACATAATGATCCAGGTTTATTTGCATTTTAATTGGAGGTTTATGACATTGCGAATGTGCACCAGGACTTCCAGGGCAGCCACATTCTAGTACACAATGACATGCAGTTAAACCTGTTTGACTACAATGTGTGCAATGTATACACAGTTATTAAAATATTAATAATATGGCAAACTGACAAGAGGCTCATAAATCTGTCTCATACATAGAAACCTGCTTAACTGGATGTGGAGATAATCTAAAGCTGGCAGTGGGTCAAAATACATTGAATAATAATTAACAGTTTCCTCATTCTATTTTGCCTTAATATCCAAATTGAGGTCATATTTAATTCTGACATTGTTACTAGTATGAGGTCATGTCCTCACGGGCGATGCCATAGACTTGCATTGAGGGAGCATGGCCGTGACATCATGAGCAGGGCATAACTGTGACGTCACGAGCCTCTGCCCCGCATCCCAGTCATCCGGCACGGAGTGAAGTTTGCTTTATGCACCGGATGTCTGGGGTGCCACAGCCGAGATCGAGGGGATCCCCAGCGGCAGGACCACCGTGATCAGACATGTTATCCCCTATACTTTGGAGGGGCGGACTTTGTGCCTTATAAAGCCAACGGATCCCATTAATTTTCAAGGTCCACCAAGTTAGGAGGCCTGAAATACTGGAGAAGACCAAATAGAATTAGGATTTCAATTATTTAGCTTTTACATGTTAAACTAGCACTATAGTTGTTCCAAAAAAAACATGGTAACGTGTAGTTTCCAGCAATAGAGTAGCCATCGAAATGAATGCCCTTTTTTTATTTATTTATTTATTTATTATTATTCCATTTCAATAACAGTAATTATACATTCTTTATAGTATTACATTTCTGTTTTCTTAACATACTATCAATATTACAGAACATTTTTAATACCCCCCCTCCCCTCCCTATACATTCCTCAAGTTCAGTTACAGTACCCTGTCCGACCCACTTCACCCACCTTCTCTTTAAAAAGTACCCCTTCTCTCCTCCCCCTCCCCCATCTCTAAATAACCACCATATATATAAAAAAAAAAAAATATATATATATATATATATATATATATATATATATATATAATATTAATTCCTCATAAGATCTTAGAAATGAATGCCCTTCTATGTAATACATGATAGGCCATGTTAGGAGTCCCTGACACCAATCTTCTGTGCTCTGCCCAATGTGGGAAGGGGTCCTGCTTGGACTGCAGAATACAGACAGAGGTGTGGAACTTGTGACAGTCACATCCTGGAATGTCAATAGGACTGGACAAATAGAGCACTGACAGTAAAACAAAGAATTCATTTGGCACTTGTCCCTTCTGTCTTTCAACACATGAAAAATACATGACTGTACGCGAGCCAGCAGAAGCCTGTGAACCTAAAAATGCTGTAATCTTCCTCATAAAAAAGCCAAATGACAAGAAAAAGCCTTCTCTAGACAATGGTGCCATAGATTTTGTGGCCTATACTTAACTCTTCATTAAAGTTAATGATGTGATCGGTGATCTGCTCTTAATGACTTTATAAAAGCTTAATGCTCAGGATTGTCTTATCTCCTTTTGTATAAATAGTGGCTCTTTGTTATGATAAGAAATTTTACATATATTTATTCTTTACTATGTCTACATGGCTGCTTAGGCCTTGTGGTGCCTGGCTTTACCCTTAGAGGACACAGTTGTGGTGCCTTGGGGGGGGGGGGGGGGGTGTATGGCAGTTGGGGTGTTGCTGTGAGGTATATCACGGTTATAATTAACTCTTGTCAGTCGTGATGCCAGTTTGAGGGTTAAATGCTGTATGGCTTGGCCTATTGCCACCCTTTCCAAGAGCGATAGGTAGATGCAGAATAAAGTATTATCCACAACCAGAGCTTTGCTGATAACTTGCGTAAACTTTACTGTAGATTTTCTGTAACATGCGAATACAGGAACAGTCTTTATAATAAAGTCTATGTACGGCTTAGCTGAGATTGACGTATGGTTGGGACTTTTGGAAGTTCTTTAGCTTAGTAGGATTTAGTATGCGCAGATCTGCTGGATTTAGGGTTATGTTTAGGTCCAGGGTCCTTGCTAGAAGTAGCGAGGAAGTTTGTAAGAACTCACTGTTTGATTCATGCCGAGGCCGGCAGGCTGTGGCCTAGTAGCAGTCGTTGTAAGTTGCGGAGGTCTTTCCTCATGAAGTGTCAGCAACCCAAGAACAAAGAGATGCTGCTTGCTTTGCAGCGCAGGAACAAGAGACCAAGAGAGCGTCTATTGGCTGCAGCTCACTTATATGGGCAGGGGCTGGCCGTTTTAGGATTGGTCGCCACCATCTGTCAATCAGCTTTACAAGGTATTGTGGGTATCACATGACCCATGAACCTCCAAAGGTCCTTTTACCTACCATAGAGACTAAACTACAGTCACATGACCTGCAGGCCCTGCAACGCTATGCAAGGTAAGTATACACTTTCTATACAGTATTTACATTTAGTTTAGCAATATATTAACTATATTAGGGGTGACTAGGGGATGACTAAAGAAGCGGAATCCCACAGTTACTAGGAACTCTGACTTTGGGGACCCCTAACCAAGGTACGGTATGCAATACGGTACCGGGACACCACACAGTATTTTCACTTTTTTTTCATCTGCACCTTTTTTAGAGCCATAGGTCTTTCAATTTCTCACCTACAGACCCATATGTAGGCTTGTTTTATGCCAGACCAATTGTACTTTATGTCATCCATCATAATATCACAAAATCTATGGTGAATTATTGTGGGGCACAATTAAAAAATATTTGTGGGGTCCAATTGAAAAAAAACGGTTAAAATACACTTTACAGTTAAAACAGCATGTAGTAGAGTAGAGACTTCACATGAAGCCAGTCTTCTATGTTATTTAAAGGGGTACTCCACTGGAAAAAACAAAACTTTTAAATCAACTGGTGCCTGAAAGTAAAACCAATTTGTAAATTACTTCTATTTAAAATTTTAATCCTTCCAGAGCTTATCCACTGCTGTATGTTCCAGAGGAAGTTCTTTTTGAATTTCCTTTCTGTCTGACCACAGTGCTCTTTGCTGACAACTCTGTCCATGTCAGGACCTGTCCAGAGCAGGAGCAAATCCCCAGAAGACACCTATCCCGCTCTGGACAGTTCCTAAAATGGACAGAGGTGGCAGAAGAGAGCACTGAGATCAGACAGAAAATAACAACTCAACTTTCTCTGTAATATACAGCATCTGATAAGTACTGGATGGATTAGGATTTTTAAATAGATGTAATTTACAAATCTGTTATAAAAAATGTTTTTTTCCAGGTGAGTACCCCTTTAAGACATCCAATCACTAGAATAGACCTCTACTGCATAAGTGATTTAACAGATGCCCCCAGTAATGTACGAAGAACCCCCAAACAGCTAGATGAATAAAGATAATGGAGTCTTTCTTGGTGACAGATTTATTTTAGCTTCTCTGTAATCTTTCATAAAATCTTTCTCTACAACATATTTGAGTAAACTCTAACAGAGCATATAAAATGGTATGGACAAGGTACAACTACTTCTGTAAACCCCTCTAAAGTCACAGTGGTATTGCCTGTTGACCTCATATTTTTAGGGTCCATTCACAGAATATCTGGGAGACATAAATATTTGTATTTTAATCGATCTTTAATACTAAGATCAAATCCGTAAAGCAGAGGTGGAGTTAGGTAGCTGGCGGCACAGGTTGAGAGTCAGCGATCCAAGTCTAGCACAGAAGGACCAGGCAGAGGCAACACCATTTGAAGAAGCACAGGCCACATACGGATAGCAGATCAAGAGCAAACTATTTTACTATGGATAACCGCACTACTGCTCAAACTCAGTGGAGCAGGGAGAGTAGTCTTAAAGAGGTAGTCCACCCCTAGACATCTTATCCCCTATCACGGGGGTCCTGCTGCTGGGGACCCCCGCAATCTCCCTGCTGCACCCGGCATTCCTTTCGAGTGTCAGGGGCAATGCTGGAGGCTCGTGATGTCACGGCCATGCCCCCTCAATGCAAGTCTATGGGAGGGGGCGTGACCGTGACGTTACTAGCCTCCACATCGCCAGTCATCCGGAAGTTCGCTCTGTGCACCGGATGTCTGGGGTGCCGCATCTGAGATTGCGGGGGTCCCCAGCGATCTTATCCCCTTTGGATAGGGGATAAGATGTCTAGGGGCGGAGTACCCCTTTTAATAGGTAGGCATGCTTGCTCACCCTATGGTTCAGACCAGGAACTGCAGCCATAGCAGAGGAAACAAGAAGAGCATTGGAGGAGAAAGTCTGGACCTGGCGGCGGGGGAAGAGATACAGTGTTGGTAAGTGACAAGACGAACCATGAGTTAGTGAGTGCCAATTGCCAGCATTACAATAATATGTTTGCTTTTTTTTTTTTTTTACAGAATCCTGTCAATGCAAATAACACAGGACACTTTTAGTAAGTTTGGAGCGTAGGAGAAAACCAGATAACATGGAGGAAACCCACATAAACTCAGGGTGAACATACAAACTCTTTGCAGATGGTGTATGTCAACAATCAAAATATGCCATGTGCAAGAGGAAGCTAAACAAGCTCTGCCTATCATAGAGTCTTCGAAATACGTAGGTTTCTTTTATCCCTAATTCAAGGGAACAAATTTCAGGATTTTAATGTTGGCCAAAAAACTCAGTATGATCCCAAAATGCATTGTTTGGAATAAACCTACTTATCTCTACATTTCAGCCATCTTCTTAGCCTTTAGCAAGCTCACATGATAAGCAGGTGAAACTAAGGCCAATCCAAAAAAACCTTCTCCTAAGCTTCAATATTTACATAACAGGTTATTTAGTGTAGTGCCTGAACACAGAGATTCCTTTTTAATGTGATATTTGGTAATAGTATCGCTCCCTTTGCTCGGATTATTCATTTTAATATGACAAACAACTAGGAAATGCAATCTCTTATTTTTGTAGGTTAGACGTAATGTTTATCCAGTGCAATGCTGAGCACAGATAGACAGATGCACATTCCAGATAGCTTGATCAGAGCTATATTTCTGTAGCAAACAAATGATAACACAATACCTAATGGCCACGGAACAACTTGTGCTTCCAACGTGACTCACATTTCAGGTTTCTCTAGTGTTGAATGTGGCAGAGGAGCTTGAAAGCAGGACACATGCTCCACAATATGCTAAACTCCAAGTTGTTTATAAACAGATGGAAATTAACATCAAAGTGACAAACACCATCTGGTTCAAATTGAAACGTCGTGAATTAGTTCTAAAGCAGGACATTCTCCGCAAAATCTCATTTCTGCATTTTCCCCAACCAAAACCACAGCCCCTTCAATATGGGAGCAAACAAAGCCATCAGCTGTTTACCACAGGTCCAGCTACCAAAACTCCTGGCAAATAGCTGATTTACATGTAGTATAACATGGCAGCCATTAAAATAAATCGCTGTCTATGTATTATATGGACATCCTGAATCTGCTAGAACCACTGCTTAGTGACGGAGGGGGGGGGGGGTGTCTGTATAATGACGGAGGGGGGTCTGTATGATGATGGGGGGGTCTGTATGATGATGGGGAAGTCTGTATGATGATGGAGGGGGGCGTCTGTATGATGACGGAGGGGGGTCTTTATGATGACGGGGGGTCTGTATGATGACGGAGGGGGATCTGGATGATGATGGGGGATATTGACAGGGGGTGATGATGACGGGGGGTTTGGATGATGACAGGGGGATATTGACAGGGTGTGATAACAGGGGGGGGTCTGGATGATAGGGGAGGGGGGGTGATGTATTTCCCACCCTAGACTTATACTCAAGTCAATATGTTTTCCCAGGTTTTCCGGGTGAAATTTGGGGCCTCGACTTATATTCGGGTCGGCTTATACTCAAGTATATACGGTATGCACAGACATGTCAAAAGTTTAGAACTGTTAGGGTCTCAGTGCTGAGACCCCCTCCACCAGCCATAGGAAGGTGAAAGGTGTCGCTGTGCACTTCACTCCCCAGCTTGGTACTCAATCCAATTTATTCCAGAAGATTGGCTCCATAGACTAACATGCAATCAGTCAGATTGAGCACCGAGCCAGGAAGTAAAGTGTACAGTTGCATGCTTCTCCCAGCTGTCAGCTGGCCAACAATGGAGTGGCTTCCTAAGAAGCATTTCAAGGTCCTGGAGTGGCCTAGCCAGTCTCTAGATCTCAACCCCATAGAAAGTCAGTGTTGCCCAGCAACAGCCCCAAAACATCACTGCTCTAGAAGAGATCTGCATGGAGGAATGGGCCAAAATACCAGCAACAGTGTGTGAAAACCTTGTGAAGACTTATAGAAAACATTTGACCTCTGTAATTGTCAACAAAGGGTATATAACAAAGTATTGAGATAAACTTTTGTTATTGACCAAATGCTTATTTTCCACCATAATTTGCAAATAAATTCTTTAAAAAAACAGACAATGTGATTTTATGGATTTTTTCTCTCATGTCTCTCATAGTTGAGGTATATCTATGATGAAAATTACAGGCCTCTCTCATCAAGTGGGAGAACTTGCACAATTGGTGGCTGACTAAATACCTTTTTGCCCCACTGTATCACATCCCAGTCAGTTTTACCGTAAAGTACACTGTGTAAAAATAAAGCCCCCAAAAGTTGAAAAATTTTATTTTCTTTTCAACTTCCCCCCACAAATAATATATATTTTTTTCATTGCACCTTCCGTTTTGTGTTAAAATGAAAGATCAATACAAAGTAGAATTGGTTTACGCAAAAAAACAAGCCCTCATATGGGTCGGTGGATGGAAAAATAAAACAGTTATGACTCTTAAAAGACAAGGTGGAAAAATAAAAATGCAAAAAATAAATCTGGCTGTATCCTTAAGGGGTTAAATTCTCCTTTTTATAGCCATTTTTGTAATAAATGGAGTCTCCCAATTATTTTAAGAGTCCATTGGTACAAATTTGCATGTAATAAATATTACTTATTTCTATGTTTATTTATTTGTACATTTATTTTGTAAACATCCTTCTGTACTATACAAAAAGGAATTTTTATCTTCTTCGTGTGGATTATGTAGGGCTCATTGTCATTCTCCTGGTGTAAAAGTGAGGAAACATATGGAGAAATATGATCCACTGATAATTCCGCTGCTTTACCATCCGATCAGATAACAAATAAATTCTCATCTCATTCTACTTATCTCCTTTTTCTCCAGAAATCCATAACATCTTTTAGGTGTTAATTCCCTCCTCAGTCCAAAAGCCTAGACATTTATTAATGCTTATCTCAGAGTTCAAGAACTTGTTAAGTAAAGACAAAGTTTGATTCCAGAAGGAACAGGTGGAATTTTTGAATGTAATACGGCACTGTCTAGAAGGATCTGGGAATGCCCAGAGAGATTCACTAAGGCTCTCTTGTTTTTTAGTTCTCCTTTGGCTGGAGGGGACCAGCCTATATCTAATGTGTATGGTCAGCTTATTTCAGTAGCCACCAGCCCACCAGACTTCAGAGAACAGTCATCCTGACCCCATTCACAATAAAGTGTCAGTCTGTTGATTCCACCCAAATGGGAAATCTAATGTGAGCCATACTGCTCTGCTAACTTTACCTCCGTAGGTAACGTTCCCTCGGCATCTGAACTCTTGTTTAGTTAAGCATTTTTCGAATAAAAATATAGCACATCCTTTAAAGGTACTCATCTGAAGGTAAACTTACTAAACTCAAAAAGTCTGTGGGACAAGTCTCAAATCTAATACGTAAATGATCTGTTTTAGCATTGTAAACCTGTTGAATTTGTCTTCATCTTAAGGAGTCAACTCCAGGACTAGGTGCAGCAAGGAGAAAATGACCTTAAAAGAGGCGCCCAGGTATCCATGGAAAGATCACAACCAGGTCATGAAAGTGGAATAAAACTTCAAGTTTATTGGAATAACAATGACACGTTCAGGGTGAACAAACCCCTTCTTCAGATTGGGCAGATTCCTAAAATAACATACACATCTTGGCTTTATATATGCACACTGATAAAAAAAACAAGATGGTAGCCAGATCAAAGGTCAAAGTGACACATTCTAATAAAACAATGTGAATGCTCAAAGAAGATAAGATTTCACATTGGTAAACAGTTACCTAATATATATATATATATATATATATATATATATATATATATATATATATACATACAGGGTCAGTATTTTCATCAGGGAGAGGACACCACTTCTGTTGTAGGACGGAGATTTAAATAGGCCATATAGCACTCCGCGGGCTCCTGGGTAAAAAAAATATGCAAATTAGCTCACCACACCACCTTCACAGGTATTGTGTCCTGCAAAACAGCCCAGGCTCCAGTTAAGAAGTCTCAGAACTGATTGGGATTTATGCCAAGCCAGAACTCTCTCCAGATGGAGAGAGGACCCATCTGCAGACAGCTGTTTTGGGGTGCTTGCCCCTCGTCAGTGCAGAGCAGGGTTATCTGGCTTGGCTGAGGTGAGAGGCCTGTGATTAGGTGCTTCTCGGCCTTTTGGCTAAGATCAAGTGTAGTATCTGTTCTTATTAATTTCATGCTGGTGGCAGGCGACACCAGTGTGGAGCTGGTGGGGATGGGTGCTGCATGGTAGGGAGCAGGTATACCGGGGCTGGTTCTGAGGAATCAGCTCGTCGGCTGCCCCGATGTGACCTGTTTCCTCCAGGTCTCGCCATGAGGCTGAGAGGGTCTAGAGCCGAGGTACTTTAGTGCCTCGGGGAGTGGTGACCCCGAGGTGCCGAAACTCACTGGGAGGATAGACTCACTGAGTTGAAGCACGGGCACCATGATCTCCGCACCTTTGTGGCACTCACCTCTTGATTCCCGGCCTTCTGGCAAGGATCAGAGACATTTTTATAGATCCGGGCAGTATATCTGCACACATTCACTTATTTATTTCTTTTTGTCACACTGTGTCACTTTTTGTTTGTTGTGTGTCCACAGGATTTGTCAGAATGCGGTAGCCCTTCTGGGTGTCCCTCCTGGTGGTCTAGGGGAGGTGTGTGTGGCCATTAGGTTCTGCACCTCCCTGCAAATACCCTGGGTACTCCTGCTGTGGCAGGGTACCTACCGTTATCGGCTCTGCGGGCAGATACCTTGGCTAACGCCAAGGGGGATGCCAGGAGCATTTGTGGTCCCTTAGTAGCTTCAGCGAAAAGGGACATCGAACCTGGAACATCGCAGGTACCTTTTGGTCTGGAGGTGAAGGGTAAGGTTTGTTGGGGGGCCTCTCTCCTATCGGAGAAGGGCTTGCGATAGACCGCATCCTCTCTGCACGTTTTTTTTAGTGTAACACGTTTGCACTTTTTCTTGCACTCTGGGTGATTCGAGAGCACGTTCCTCGGCTCTTAGATAAAAAAATTAAAAAAAAAGAATGCAGATGGGTCTTCTCTCCTGGGGAGAGTTCTGGCTTGGCATAAATCCCAATCAGTTCTGAGACTTCTAAACTGGAGCCTGAGCTGTTTTGCAGGACACACTACCTGTGAAGGGAGTGTGGTGAGCTAATTTGCATATATATATATATATATATATATATATATATATATATTTATGCAAATGGATTGTCTTCTCCCATATATGTTTATATGGTCATGTGTAGAGATGAGCGAACTTACAGTAAATTCGATTGGTCATGAACTTCTCGGCTCGGCAGTTGATGGCTTATCCTGCATAACTGAGTTCAGCTTTCAGGTGCTCCGTTGGGCTGGAAAAGGTCGATACAGTCATAGGAAAGAGTCTCCTAGGACTGTATCCACCTTTTCCAGCCCACGGGAGCACCTAAAAGCTGAACTAATTTATGCCGGATAAGCCATCAACTGCCGAGCCGAGAAGTTCGTGACGAATCGAATTTACTGTAAGTTCGCTCATCTCTAGTCATGTGTATATACTGTATATTTTTATATGTGTATATATTTATATGTGTATATAAATATATATATATATATATATATATATATATATATATATCTTTTTTCTTTGTAGAAGGATTCATTTGAAGGATTATCATGTACATCCTTTTATCTATATCCATGTGACAATTTTTAATCCCCCTCATTTATTCATAAATACTGATATAGTTCCTTATCTATAAATTTTTTTAATCTATATATTTATTTACCCATTTATGCGGTTTATATATTATTAGTATTAATCTAGACTCATGGGACCTATAAAGTTGTAGAATGTGTGTGTGTATATATATAGTACTGCTACATTATCTTATCTCTATTATCTATCTCTTATGTTTCAATTTGTCCTAGAGCATTCCAATCAGCAAAACATCAACCCTTTCCACCACCTAATATTTCCTCAGGACAGGCGGCTAATGCGATCCGCTATACAGTCTTTGCTGAGTCTTTGCTGGGACACGCTACTTAGCGACGCGTCCTGAGCAACCTGCGCGCCGGCCCGCTCTGTTTACATCAGAATGGCGGCATATTATTGTTCACTAAAGAGCCACGACGAACAGTGCGCTCACTCTGCATTACCTCTGTTGCAGGGACGCGCTCCTTAGCAACGCATCTCTCGCAACCAACACGCCACCCTGCTCTATCAATTTCATAAGCTGTGGCACGTTGTCTTTTGTTTACCAGCCATGGTGCGCACGGCAACTTCAAGATGCCGATCAAGCCTCATCCTGGTCCTCAACCGGACAAACTCAAACGAACTCAAACATGTTTTTTCCAATATATTATATTATATATAGTACAATGATTATTTCTGAGTTCCTTTTAATGTCTATAGTTATATTATAGCTAGGTAGCTGTTTACCAATGTGAAATCTGATCTTCTTTGAGTATTTACGTTGTTTTATTAGAATGTGTCACTTTGACCTTTGATCTGGCTACCATCTTGTTTTTTTTATCAGTGTGCATATATAAAGCCAAGATGTGCATGTTATTTTATGAATCTGCTTAATTTGAAGAAGGGGTTTGTACACCCTGAAATGCGTCATTGTTATTCCAATAAACTTGAAGCTTTATTCCACTTTCATGACCTGGTTGTGATCTTTCCATGGATACCTGTGCGCCTCTTGGAAGGGCATTTTCTCCCTGCTGCACCTAGTCTGACTATATAATATCCATCCCTTCCATCCTGAGACCTGTGGCTTGTACGGGATCCCCCTTCCGTTATACCTCTGCTTGAGGTTAAATGCGTAATTAATATACGCTCCAGGTGAGCAGCCATTTTATAGACTCCATGTCTGTCCCCACTTTATGTGGGGCATATCTTTGTTTAATTCGGGTAACGCACAAGGCGCCTTTCCTGGGCCTTTTCTATTTCTTCTTCTATACAACTCCTCCAGGAGGCTCCTCTTCCTCTCCACTTACAGCTTTGTCATCAGGGTTTAATGCCTTAAATGGGCACTGTCATGAAGTAAAGAAAATTGATATGTTGTAGTACTTAAGTACTACAACATATCTCTAATATACTTTAATTAAAAAAAGTGATTTTAAACAAGTTTAAAATCACTTTTAAATTCGGCCGATAGGGGTCACCCTCCTAGTGGCCGAATGCATTCAGCAGTGACGTCACCACTGAATTTCGACTCATTTCAGCCTGGCAAGGAGTCGAAATTCAGGTACTGCCGTGCTCGCTCCCGCCTGTCAATCAAACAGGCAAGAGCGAGCACGCTGATAGCTGGGGCTGCGCGCATTGGCCAGCTCCACTGGCCTCGCGCGCGGCCCCGCCCGCCCCCGTTAACCTGTCCGGAGGCAGCGCGAGCACTGATTGCTGCGCTGATCTTCCGGATGGGTAAGTCTGATCTGCAGTGCTATTGGCAGATCATCTATGCGCGCTCCCGAAAGGAGTGCTGCATAGACGATTTGAGGGCGGAAGCAAGCGCCCAGCAAGGCATCAGTGACGTCGTGCCTGCTGGGAAGCGCTGCTTCCTGCCCTGCTTTATAGAGCAGATTAAGAAGCATTAAATCTGCTCTATTAAAGCGATTTAAAAGTTTTTTAAAGCCAGGTAGGGGGTTAGGGCTAGATTACTAATAGGTAGGGACATATTAGATTATATATTACTTGGTGGGAGCTACACTTTAAAGTGTACCTGTCATTTAAATAAGATACATCTCACATGCTTTGATCCATCTGGGTCTTGCTAGTACAAAGACTTATAATAGAGCAAAGAGACAAATATCACTAGAGCTAGGGAGTAAAGAGCACTACCGCACACTTATCTTTGCTTATTCTTCAGCTCGGTGGGAGTCTTGGCACAAAGACCCCAACCAATAAAAACGTAACACATGTTTCTGTGATTTTCATGACTCTTAGATATGGGATAGACCACCCCTTTCTATATTATTCTCAGAACAGCAAACATGGGCAGATAGCTGATAGAAAGTTAAAACAAATACTTGTCTATAGCTCATGGCTGCTTGCAATTTATAAAAGTGCTTATAAAATCATGTTTTTCTGCTATACACACTGTGCTGATCTTCAGCATGCACATCTCCTCCTTCCCCAGCCCATCCCTGTTCTGTATGACTGATGTACAGGGTTTGGCTTCAAGCACTGAACCCTGTAAATCAATAATGCAGGGCAGGGAGGAGTGGGAGAGAGAGGAGATGTGCATGCTGCAGCTCAGCACTTTTAGGGCTGCAACTAACGATTATTTTCATGATTGATTAGTTGGCCAATAATTTTTTTCCTTAATCAGATTTTAAAGAAGAATGGGATTAGGGAACCAGGTAAGAGTTAACAGGAGGACAAAAGAGAAGTGGGGACCACACCGTGAAGAATTAACAGAGTAAGAAGAGGGAGGACAGCACCTTAAAGGGGTTATCCAGGCATAGTAAAACACTGGTAATTTCTTTCCAAAAGACAAAAAGGTGGTGCTCAATGATGGCGCTGCTTTCCAGACTGCACTCTAGGCTGCGATCTTGGTGCTGGAAATAGGATGCAAATGTCCCTGGCCAGCAGTGCTTTCAAAAAGGCATCCAGAGGCACTGGAGGGTGGAGAAAGATATAAGGGCACACTGAGAGGATAAGTGGTAGGGAGAGAGGCACTTATAGGATGTATACTCTTGATTGCTAGCCCATGCCCCCTACCAACCGAGGAATAAATAATGGAAATTGTTATCAATTTTTATTGATTGTATCAATTAACTGCCCTAATAACTTTGCTAACAGCCATAAGCTAAGAGAAAGATATTATTTATTGTATCTCCCTATCAGCTATCTGCCCATGTTTGCAGCAATGAGCATGATATAGAGCTGACAGACTCCCTTTAGGAGGATGAAGGACGTACCGATCTTTTTCTATTGTCTCTCTTTTATCACTGATATTACTGATCAGTGCAATGCCTATAAATAGCACTGAACCATAATAGCAATCTAAAGATTACTATTTATTGTTCCTTACAGAGACTTAAAAAAAAAAAAAATGTGAATAAACCCCTCCCCCAATAAAAATGAAATACAACAAAAAAAGTTACAAATAAAAAAAAGCAAAAAAATAACAAATAAAATAAACATATTTGGTATTGCCATGTGCAGAAATGTCTGAACTATTAAAATATAATGTTACTGATCCCATATGGTGAAAAGCATAAACACCAAAGCACAAAATTGCAGATGTTTGGTCACATCACATTCCAGGAAAAAAAAAGAAAAAGTGATAGGGGTGGTACTGATAAAAACTACAGATCACATACAAAAATTGAGTCCACATGCAGCAGTGTATATGAAAAAATTAGGTTATAGGGGGGTTAGAATAGGGCAATTGAGTAATACAACAATAGAAAAACATGTAACGATGGGTATTGTTTTAATCGTATTGACCCAAAAAAATTTACAGAATGCTTCAGTTTTACTGTAAACTGTAACTTGTAAAAATGAAACACCTCTAAAGTAGCAAAACTGCATTTATCTTTTTAACCTCCCGCACAAATAATTTTTTTTAGATGTGCTATGCATTTTATAGTAAAATGAAATGTGGTGAGGGTGTGATGAGGGCAGATGGAATTACCCTAGGGGCAGATGGCATTTATCCCTTGTGTTCATGATGCCAGGGCGTGGTTTAACAGCTTCACCACCCGAAGGTAGGCCGCTGGATCCTGGGCTATCCTGTAGGTCACATGGTCACTGGTACCTTCCTTGGTTACAATGCATAGCAACATTACTTAAAGGTGTATGATGATTTTTACACTTTACATTATGTAACATAGGTGTTTAACATGGAACAAAGCTACAGGGGGGGCCCAGGGGTCACTGAATGGAGTTTGCCTGACAGGACAGCAAGGATACAGGGGTGCAACTCCTGTACTGGGCCACCAAAAAAAAGTGTCAAAGTAAAATTGGTTGTGCAAAAAACAAGGCCTTATATGGGTCTGTGGATGAAGAAGAATTAGAAATGAAAATCAGTTGTGTCCTCAGGGTCAAAAAGGGACTTTGTGTCCTTAAGGGCCACAAAAATGTGTTTACCTGTTTTGGTCTAAACTTTCGGAAAATAGGCATGTATTGGGGTACAGTATGACTTTTGTGTGTGTTTGTGCAAAGTATCCTGGCAGTGAAAGGATTGATGCATCCTCCTCTTTTTAACCAAAAATCGAAAATTTTGCACTGAGCCCCTTCTGACCAAGCCAGTTTCTTCTTTTAGCACAAAAAAAACTTCTAGTTTTGCTTGTGACTATGAGACTGCGGATTGGGCCATGGAGTGAGTGTGACATGTGATTCCCAACAGTGACAGTGGTAGTGACCAATGACTTCATAGAAGAGACATCTAGGCCAGAAGACAGTGACATCAGTGTAAATAGCACTGCTACACTGCTTGACTACAAAGTACTGTACCCTGAAGCCTGCAAGTGTAGAGACTGGTTCCGGGGATGAAGGACCACCAGCTTGCAAGGTCTGTGCACCTGTATATATGTTACCATTACCACCAATCTTTCAATGCCTTTTGAGTAAAGCCTATCTGAATTTTACTGTAAAGACTGTGTCTGTCACGTTATTGATATCCCATCTCTTTAGGAGGTCACCACTAAGCCTATTCCACCAACATTAACAGCCTGCAAGAGTTAACCTTCACAACCCACTTGGCACCTCATACACACCTCTCTTTACTAATACGATCTCATTTGTATTGTAAAAATCATCATTTTAATAGAAATCTTTATACCGTACCCACTGCAGGAGATGATTCATCTTGCAGTCTTATTCCTATTTAAAATATACAGGAATGAGTCAGAGAAACCATTAAAGCATCTAAATATTAACATTGCTCATTGTTTTCCTCATCACTCCCAGTATTTATACATCCACACAAACCTGCATTATGCACTTTCATTTGCATAATAATGATGTTATATTGTGCGGTTATTATGTTCATGTGGAGCTTTACAAATGATAAACTTCCAGAAACTAGAGATCTCCTTGAAGTATTAATACAATTTACACCCGCCATTCGGCTTCAGACAGTCGTCCATTCCATCCCGGCTGGCTCGTCAATATTTACAATCCAACCATTACCAGAAATTGGAGATAAAGCTTCTGTAAAGCACAGAATGACTCAGGGAAGCATTATCCGCTCAGCCATTTATAATGCCTACATACAGAAGACTGCTGGCAGCTCATCATCATCTGCGCTGGCATCTCTGATAAAATTAGAACATATTTACATGAATGAAGAGAATTAGTCATGTCCTGTCAGACACACTGCCCCTACATCAACCGTAGAAATGCCATCCTAATCCAAGCCAACAAAAATGTATCATTTATTTTCTTATGGGACAGGGACATAAGAACCAAACAGATAAGGTAAGCAAATCCTACTAAGATACCGCCAATGCACATATCATTACAGATTATTCACCAGTATGAGTTAGGATTAAAAAATAAGTTCAACATACTGTGGTGACCCAGTACAGGAGTTGCATCCCTGTACCCTTGCTGCCCTGTCAGGCAGATTCTATACAGTGTCCCCTACCTCCCGCCCTGCACCTGTCCCATTGTCTATTCATTTGTATTCCATTTATATAATATATTATACCTGAAATGTGATTATCCTGTTGTCATGTGATTGTAACCCAGGGAGGTATCAGTGACCATGTGGCCTAAGGGTGACCTATGAGACCCCTCCTAGTCTCCCCCATATAAGCCCTGGATGGAGCTAGCTCAGTCTCTTTTTGCTATTCCTGCTTAGCTGAGTTGCAGTAAGGTCAAGTCCTGTAAGAGTGTGTCTGGAGTCCAGAAGAGGCATAAAATCTATCACGCCACGGATCCTAAACTCCATTGCCCCATAGGTTAAGTCAAAGCCTGGTAAGCTACAGTGGGGAAGTCAGTCATAGTCTGTCATAGTCAAGTCAGTCCAAGTCATCCTGTCTCAAGTCAGCGTGGCCTGCATCCAAATTGTCCAAGTACACTACAAATCCCAGCAAGCCCTAAGATCTCAGAAGTCACTGGTCACCTCCATGGGCCTAGCCAAGCTGTATCAACTGTTACATCTGTCTAACTCAGTAAAGCTGCCGTTGTTCCGTAATTTGGCGGTATTCAGTTGCATTCCTTCGGGGGGTGTAAAGGATAAACCACACCCTGGCATCAAAAACACAAGGGGTTAATGCCATCTGCCCCTAGGGTAATTCCATCTACCCTGCATTACACCCTCCCCACAATACAGAAACAGTACCCTTCTTATCCATTTGTGGTGACCTGTTACCATTCTCCCACTTTCTTACCACTATGGCCACCATGTTGTTCTCACAGATGTAGCCATCAATGAATCTCTCCTGCAGCATCCTCCCGCTACCATCTTTGATGTCCTGGGCCCTTTTATTGCCTACTATTATGTATTCAAAGGGTACCCTCTAGTCATCGTCTGCCAATGTCCTGGCAATGTGTAGGACCTCCTGAGATGCATCCCTGTTGAGCAGGTTCCATAGATGTTTTTTCCTAGTTCTAACTTGGCTAAGCTCCTGACCAGGCCTAGTACAAGGATTTTTGCCACCCTAGGCGAAAGCTAATTTTGCCGCCCCTTGACTCCACCCATTGGCCTGCCCATTGACACTCCCCACCTTACTACTGGGGTGACACACTGTAACAAAACCCTCTCCTCATGTAGTCTCCTTACTACTGGGGTGACACACCGTAACAAACCTCCTCCGTGTGTAATCACCTACTACTGGGGTGACACACTGTAACAAACCTCTTCCTCATAAAATTTCCTTACTACTGGGGTGACACACTGTAACAAACCCCTCCTCATGTAATTACCATACTAGTGGGATGACACGCTGAAACAGACATACATTATGGTACACTTACACATGCTGTAGAATTCTGCACCATGCCCCCATCGACTGTCAACTGGATGGCTACTAACTTTCTTGCAGCAGGCAGAGCGGCACCCCCTTAAAAAAGGTGCCCTAGGTGGCTGCCTATTTTGTCTATAGGCAGAACCGGCCCTGCTCCTGAACTTCTTTATTCCTGTTATCTTTGTTGACTGAGCGCTACCTGCCTTGAACCTGACTGTCTGCCTGTTCCCCATGATGTCCGAGCTTCGGATGTCTGTACGGCTACACTTAAACTGCGTTTAGCAATGATGAAGCCGCTTCCATTGAACACAAGCCCTGGGATAGTCCTGATGCATGCGTCACATGAATCCTGACGGAGGCCAATAATGTTTTTTTTACCTCTGTTTTAGACGTGTATGTCAAAGTTAGCAGAACGGAAGAGTAAAGATTATTGCGCTATTCCATCTGACTGGATCCTGTAAAAAAAGTATATCAGCAGTATAAATCTTTTTAACGTTGGAACTTATGTATAACAGATGCCATTTAGTTATATTTCAGGAACTCTGACGTATACATCTAGTGGTCCCTAGCCTAACCAATTTAACCAAAACATGATGATCCTAAAGAGAAATGGGTTTTGTAGATGACACCCCCTTTAATGGTGAATAGAGAAGCTTTCCCCTAACACTATTTTGTATCTTTCCCAGCACTGTGTCTCTCGGGGCTAGCTGCATTGATTCTTATGGAATAATTAATAATAAATCTTTTATACGAGACACCAGGCTGTCATTACATAACAAAGACAAAGGGGCACTGCTAAATATATCTGGAGTTCGTCGAGGCTCCAAATTAATAAACCACACGCTTTCATCACTAACATAGGGTTGGCAGCTTATAGGGAGATGATTTATTGGGGTAAAAATGCTGCTGGTAGGAGGCAATGAAGGTCAAAGTATTTTGAGGAACAAACAGCTGGAGATACAGTGGTCCCAGAGGCTTAGGGACACTATATTCAATCTGGGTATGACAGACCACTGAGGTCAGGTCAGATGTTTTACAGCATGTTCTTTTACAATTCACTGGACCTGGTGATCTGTTACACGTACCGAACTGGTTAATTAATTCATGCATCTTATTTCAATCTGAAAAAGTTACCAATAATTGCATAATGCAACCAATTTCCATGTTTTACATAATGGTGCTTTGTGATTCTGCCAAAGAAATGACTGTATATTGTTGCACCAATATGACCGGAGTGATGTCCAATGTTGGTCATTACTGGCAGATGTCAGATGCTGGGTATGGTGCATGCCCGACTCCTGAGCAAGCTCCATACTCCCTTACCCGACCATACCATAAATGTATGGCATGGGTAGGGAAGGTTTTAAAATTGCCACCCCCCTTCTGACAGCAGGTGGCGCTGCCTGAGGCTATTAACGCAAGTGGCCTCATGGCAGAAGGGTCCCTGACCCATAGTATAATAAATTGATAAAGAGTCAATAGCAGGCATAAATAGCAGTTCATTTATCAGAGGCACATCCTCTATTATACAAGATTTTTTTGACCCATGAAGCAACGTATCCAGTTGATAAATAAGCATTCAATGAATGGGCCCTTACTGTACCTCCATGTGCAACAACCCATACCCAACAATCAACATGGTTGCATTTGATCGCTGCAACAAAATAGAAATATATCATTTACTGCACTGAGAAATCCTGTATAACAAGGGTGGCCCACTTGTCTTATTATGTTTTTACATAGTTTTACTGTACATTAATAGGATGGCAGTATAAATGTGACTTGAAAATTGTGGAAACTTCAGGTTCATATACAGACTGATAATACTTTAGGTCATATAAGCTTAGGTCTATTATATAGATTAATATTTATGATTTTATCCATTGCTGTTTCTATTGGGTGGTACTGTATTTTCCTGTACACAGAGTTATTTCTATGAGCCGCCCTGTTTAGTCATCATTGTGCACAGATCAGTGACATCAGTAGCTGTTGATGTGAATGGGAGTCTATTGGCAGAGAGACAATCACTCATTTAGATTCCACTCCGTCATGAGAGAATTTTAGGGTCAATGTACACTATGAATATTCAGCTCTGAATTATTCTTGCAGCAGCCTTTGCGTGTTTTCAATGGGATTCTGCGGCTCTGTGCACTAGAGATGAGCAAACTTTAGAAAAATTTGATTCGGACAATTCACCAAATTTTTGGTAAAAATGTGGTTCGATTCGAATTTATTTGTAGCAAATCTGTATTAAAAACGGCTATTTCTGGCCTACATAGAGCCTCTATAGGGGAATAGAACATTTTGCTGTGTTCTAACAAGCATATGGAATGTGCTGGGGTAGTGAAATAATACTGTTATTCAGAATAACATGCAGATTACCGGCATCGCTTTTAGAATCACTGCCACAGAACGGCACAATGACAGAGCCTGGATGTGGCATCAGTATGAGGAGACCACATAGTGGCTAAATTACACAGCGTGTAAGTGTTGGCAGCATGAGGAGACCATATAGTTGCTGAATGACAGCGTGGAGGTGTTTGCAACATGAGCAGATCATATAGTGGCTGAATGACACAGCTTGGATGAGGCTGAAGCATGAGGAGGCATATAGTGGCTGAATGACACAGCGTAGAGGTGTTGGCAGCATGAGGAGGCATATAGTGGCTGAATGACACAGCGTGGAGGTGTTGGCAGCATGAGGAGACCATATAGTGGCTGAATGACACAGCTTGGATGAGGCTGAAGCATGAGGAGGCATATAGTGGCTGAATGACACAGCGTGGAGGTGTTGGCAGCATGAGGAGACCATATAGTGGCTGAATGACACAGCGTGGAGGTGTTGGCAGCATGAGGAGACCATATAGTGGCTGAATGACACAGCGTGGAGGTGTTGGCAGCATGAGGAGACCATATAGTGGCTGAATGACACAGCGTGGAGGTGTTTGCAACATGAGCAGACCATATAGTGGCTGAATGACACAGCCTGGAGTTGGCTGAAGCATGAGGAGACCATATAGTGTCTGAATGGTACAGCCTGGGGTTGGCAGAAGCATGAGGAGACCACAGGGGCGTACCTAGAGCATTTGGCACCGGGGGCGGACCCTTTGTTTGGCACCCCCCCACACAGACGCACCCCCCCTTAATTACACCCCCTGCCTCCCCTCCCCCAGAAGCGGACTGACAACACTCGGGGCCCCCGGACCAAAAAAAAAGGCAAGGGCCCCTGCTAGGCTCTGCAGCTCGTCAATCTTCTGCCATGCCCCTATTCCACCCAAATCCCACACACAATAAACTAAAATTTATATATGTAAGAAACACTTTATCGTAGGTAAATTTCTATGACCGATAATACTGGTATACAAGGAGTAAATATATACCACCACACAATAACTGGATAATACCGCCATACTGTACTGAATAAAACCACTATACACAGACCAGTATACTATAAAGGATCTGTATACAATATAAGTGATTATATACAGGACCATATGGCGGTAGATATCAGCTGCACACAGGATGTGTATACCATATAAGTGATTACAGTTACATTTTGGGACTCACAATTACGTCTTTTCTGATCAGCGGCGTCCTGTTTCCTTTTCTTCTCCAGCCGGATAAGACCGCCATGTGGATCTCTTAACATCTGCAGAAAAAACATGTCAGACTCTGCATATTTTCAGTGCCCTCCCCTCCTCTACACAATCTTCTCATCTATAGGCCCACAAACTGTAATAATGCCCTCCTTGGTGTCCTGCATAGTAAAAGGGCAGGTAAGTAGGTAGCCAGGTAACCCCCTCTTTCCCATAGGTATATGCAGAGTTACACTCCCCCCTCTTTCCCATAGGTATATGCAGAGTTACACCCCCCTCTCTTTCCCATAGGTATATGCAGAGCTAGGCTACACCCCCCCTTTTTCCCATAGGTATATGCAGAGTTACACCCCCCCTCTTTCCCATAGGTATATACAGAGCTAAACCCCCCACCCCCTCTTCCCCATAGGTATATGCAGAGCTACACCCCCCTCTTTCTCATAGGTATATGCAGAGCTACACCCCCCCCCCCCCCCCCTCTTTCCCATAGGTATATCTAGGGCTGGGCGGTATACCGGTTCATACAGAATACCAAATTTTTTGGGCTGCACAATATGAATTTTCCCCCATACCGCAATACCGGTTGGGCCCCTCCCCCTCGGGAATGTATTATCAGCCTAGCACAGCGCTGTCCCTACATCAGGGAACTAATCCTATGTTACCCGCCAGCACTGTTCTGCTCCCCCCAATTAATGATCAGCCCAGCTGGGTACTACTCACATATGTCAAGCACTTCCCTCCTCCTCTTTGTTGGGGCCGCCGGGTGCTGGAACTCTATACTGTACGCCAGTGGTCTCCAACCTGCAGACCTCCAGATGTTGCAAAACTACAACTCCCAGCATGCCAGGACAGCCAGCGATGGAACTCTCTGTACGCCAGTGGTTTACAACCTGTGGACCTCCAGTTGTTGCAAAACTACAACTCCCAGCATGCCTGGACAGCCAACGGCTGTCTGGGCATGCTGAGAGTTGTAGTTTTGCAACAGCTGGAGGTCTGCAGGTTTGAGACCACTGCTGTACGCTGTATACCTATGCCCGGGCTGCAAAACTTTACTCACCCACGTCGGCCGCACGCTGGGGACGGGAATGCCGGACAGCCGTCAGCCTATCACCGGCCAGACCAATGCCCCGCCCTGGCCAGTGATAGGCTGAGCCCACTGTCATGTATGAAGCCGGCTTCTTACATGACAGTGGGCTCAGCCTATGACTGGCAGGGGCGGGGCATCGCTCTGGCCGGTGATAGGCTGACGGCTGTCCGGCGTTTCCGTCCCCAGCGTGCGGCCGACGTGGGTGAGTTAAAAGTTTATTTTCTGTATATTTTGCAGCCCGGGCATAGGTATACAGCGTACAGCAGTCGTCTCAAACCTGCAGACCTCCAGCTGTTGCAAAACTACAACTCCCAGCATGCCTGGACAGCCAACTGCTGGGAGTTGTAGTTTTGCAACAACTGGAGGTTCGCAGGTTGGAGACCACTGGCATACAGTGAGTTCCATCGCCGGCGGCCCCCAACAAAGAGGAGGAGGGCAGTGCTTGACATATGTGAGTAGTACCCCGCTGGGCTGATCATTAATTGAGGGGAGCAGAACAGTGCTGGTGTGTCACATGATTTTGGGGGGGAACCGCCGTAAGTTAAAAAAATACCGTGATACACATATATGGTCATACCGTCCAGCCCTAGGTATATGCAGAGCACCCCCCCTCTCCCCCCTTCCCTATAGGTATATGCAGAGCACCCCCCTCCCCCCTTCCCTATAGGTAAATGCTGAGCACCCCCCCTCTCCCCTATAGGTAAATGCAGAGCACCCCCCTCTCCCCCCCTTCCCTATAGGTAAATGCTGAGCACCCCCCTCTCCCCCCCCTTCCCAATAGGTAAATGCAGAGCTCCCCCCTTCCCTATAGGTAAATGCAGAGCACCCCCCCCCTCTCCCTCCCTTCCCTATAGGTAAATGCAGAACACCCCCGCCTCTCCCCCTTCCCTATAGGTAAATGCAGAGCAACCCCCCTCTCCCTCCCCTTCCCTATATGTAAATGCAGAGCACCCCCTCCCTCTACCCCCCCCCCTTTCCCTCTCCCCCCCTTCCCTGTAGGTATATACAGAGCAAAAAAAAAAAAGAATGCTCACCTCATATCCCACGCAGCGATCTCCTCAGCTGCAGGGCCCGCGTCTTCTCCCCTCCACAGTACAGGTGATGAGTGACATCACCGGCGCCTGTACTGCATGCTGCGTGGGGGCGGAGGTCACATCTCCTCTGTGTAGCTGCAGATGCGGCTCACACAGAGGGGATGCCTTCTCCTGTATGTGTGTGTATCGCGCATACAGGAGAATGTAGCGCTTACTGCTGGGTATCTGGGACGAGTGTCCCGGACCTGAGCAGCGGCGACGGTGGGTCAGTCCGCCCCTGGCATCCCCCTTGAGAGTGGCACACTTTTGGCTGGCCTTTCACAGTATCTAGGCCCTTGACAGATTAACAGGAACAAAACAGTACACTACTTAGATGTAGGTATGTGGTATGCACTGATGAGGGCCGAAAAATGCTCTACAGTACACTTTAAAAGTATCTGAGTACAACTCAAGCCTGTGATTACTTTTGCCTGGACTTTCACAGTACGTAGGCCTTTGATAGATTAACAAGTACAAAATAGTACACTACTTAGATGTACGTATGCGGTAAGCACTGATGAGGGCAGAAAAATGCGCTACAATACGCCTAAAAACTCTGTATTTTTGTAAAACACCAGCCGGTGATTACTTTTGACTGTTCTTTCACAGTATGTAGGCCCATGACAGATTAACAGGTACAAAATAGTACACTACTGTTACGCCGAGCGCTCCGGGTCCCTGCTCCTCCCCGGAGCGCTCGCGGCGTTCTCCTCTCTGCAGCGCCCCGGTCAGACCCGCTGACCGGGAGTGCTGCACTGTCTCTGCCGGCGGGGATGCGATCCGCGTAGCGGGACGCGCCCGTCCACGGGTCACATCCCAATGCACTCACCTGTCCCGTTCCCCGGCTGTCACGTCCCGGCGCGCGCGGCCCCGCTCTCTGAGATTTAAAGGGCCAGTGCACCACTAATTGTCAATCACTTCCATTGTTATAAAAACCCACTTCCCCTTCCTGTCCCTGCTGGATCTTGTTGCCTTAGTGCCCTGAGAAAGCGTTTTAGTGTGTTTCCAAGCCTGTGTACCCAGACCTTCTGCTGTTGCCCCTGACTACGACTCTTGATGCCTGCCCTGACCTACTGCTACGTCCAACCTTGCTCTTGTCTTGTCCCTGTGTACCGCGCCTGTCTCAGCTGTCAGTAGGGTTGAGTCGCTATCGGGTGGAACGACCTGGGGGTTACCTGCCGCTGCAAGTCCATCCCGCTTTGTGACGGGCTCTGGTGAAAACCAGTAACCCCTTACATTCCGTTCCCCTGGTACGGCCCACGCCATCACCTCACTGACACAGAGGATCCACCTCCAGTGTCCTCGCTGCATACCAGTCCGGATCCTGACAACTACTTAGATGTTTGTATGCGGTTTGCACTTATAAGGGCAGGAAAATGCGCTACAATATGCCTAAAAACTCTGTATTTTTGTAAAACACCAGCTGGTGATTACTTTTGGCTGTCCTTTCACAGTATCTAGGCCCTTGACAGATTAACAGGTACAAAATACTACACTACTTAGATGTACGTATGCGGTATGCACTTATGAGGGCTGAAAAATGCGCTACCCTTAAAAAAAAAACTTACTTTTGTAAAACACCAGCAGTACATAACAGGGCTGCAGCCCAAAAAAGCTGTGTACTACACACAAAATTGCACTCTGTCACAGACTATTAGGAATGAACTGCTGTGTATTATTCCATCTACAGACTAGTATAACCAACAGATGATTTTTGATTGAGCAAAGACACTGAATTGCGCTGAAAAATGTTCCTGCCTCCTGTGCTAAGGTTCATAAAGTTGAGGCAGCTTGTTGAAATGTATGAGGCAACACACAGCTATCTGTCCCTCTCTGTAATACTATGCCGAAGAAAGTGACTGGGAGGATAATGCCTGCAGCTGCAGTAAAAATCGTTTTCAGTGAAAAAAACACTGCTCTCCGTCCACGAGAACGCTGATGTGACTAGGAGGATGTTAGAAATTACAATTCCCTTCAGGGTCGGAGACCCATCCGGGACTAAGACCCCCAACTATAGGGACCTTGATAAAGCTGGGTCTCTCCAGCGAAACGTCGGGGGGATGCTAGGGAGTAACTAATTTTAACAAGCAATATTAGGAATTGGTAGATAAAATAGAGGAAGCTATATGTGATGTGAACCGTTAAAATTGGAGTCTTAGGACCCGGAATAATGGAATAAAGAGTCCCTAACATAGAAGCCTGAGTAAAAATTAAATTAGTGGAACCATTATTGGACCAATCCAATTCCTATATATTGTGCTTTTAAAACACACTTCCTTTTTGTATTATTTTTGCACTATAATTTGGTTTATTTTAATATAATAAATAAAAGTGAAGTTTTAAAAGGGTGACCCTAGTTGGGGGTCTTAGTCCCGGATGGGTCTCCGACCCTGAAGGGAATTGGAATTTGTGAATTAAATACCCTGGGTACCCTATGGGGGATTTTTGTGTATATAGGAGGATGTTAAACGCTGCTGGACTGCACTTTTCTCTGCTGTAACACACACACACACACAGGCTTTGCGTCCTGTGATCCTTCTGCAGTGTATAGTAATGAAGTGACTGGCCGCAAGATGGCTGCCAATTATATAGGGCTGTGACATCACAGGGGCGACTGGCTGCTGATAGGCTGCTTCCTGCATGTGATTCAGGGTCATCCCGCCTACTTCCCTTCCCTCCTTGCCTTCCCACCTTCCCAGAGTTCCTTGCCCCATGTACTGACATGTGGATCCGCCATTTTAGATGCCTTGGAGCCATGCACCGCAGGAAATGGAGTTTAATTAAGCGATTTGCACGATAGAATCGTGGCGATATTTGCTTTCGGTCCGAAACGAATATTTACTGAAATTTGTAATGAATTTAGGTTTGTCAGCTTCGATTCGCTCATCTCTACTGTACACACTTTTGCAGTTCCGTATCAGAACTTTCAACGCAGAATTAGTTTGATTCCGCAGTGGACTTGGTGGAATCTGCCAGCAGAAGACCATTCGCCAGTGGGATTTTTAATTACTGTGCTTATTTCCATGAATTTGCGACAGAAGATAAGCACCAAATTCTCCTTATTTTTGCAGGTACACATTTCGCAAGGAAATTCAGCATGGTCATTGCTCTAGTTTAGCATTAAAGGGGTTATCCAGGGATAGAAACACAGAGCTAACCTCTTCCAAAATGGAAGTGGAATGGAACTGAGCTGCAATACCACAAACAACCTGAGTACAGAGTTGGTGCTGTTTTGGGGAAAAATAAGCTCCCATAGCAACCAATCAGCTTGCTTCTTTCATTCTTAACAAGGCCTCTGCGAAATGAAAGAAGCAAACTGATTGGATGCTGTGGGCAACTGGGAAACTTTTCCTTTGCACAAGTTTTGATAAATCTCCCCCTATGTTTCTATCCCTGGATAAAAAAAAAAAAAAAATATATATATATATATATATATATACATATATATATATATGTGTGTGTGTGTGTGTGTGTGTGTGTGATGTCCCAGTACGGGATATAGTCCCTTACAGTACTTAGGCCCTGTCACGTTGAGTCCCTCTGTGTCCTAGGGGCCCTCCTGCAGTGTCTCCCCCATTGTGTTATCTGTATATTAGGTGTAGTAGGTATAAAGGACCTTTAAGGACCTTTGAGTTAGCCACATGATAATGTGTTCACATGATGTGTTTATTACCCAGAGAGCCCCAGCTAACCAGGTGACCTGTAGCTTGACCTATGGGCTTCTAGCTCAGCCCCACCTTTACAAGAGGGGCAGCCATTACAATCTCTCTCTTCTACCACACTTCCTGCTGAGCTACAGTAAAGACCAGATGTCTCAGAGCCAGTGTCCAGCACATCTGGAGGCCTCAAGCCTAACCTACAGCCACATGCCAGTAAGTCAAGTCATCTATGTCTGCTGTCACTATCTACAGTCAAGTCAAGTCTATAGTCAAGTCTATTATAGTCAGGGTGGCTGAGTTGAAGTCTGTCCAAACACTGCAAGTCCTAGCAAGCTGCAAGGTCCCCTCTGTGTTACTGGCAACCTCTCTGGGATCCTGGCCTAACTGTAAAGACTGTACCATCTGTCTACCTCAGTAAAGCTACCGTTAACCCTAACCTGGTCTTGGACTATTATTACCCTGCCTAACCTAGGGATAGCGGTGCTACCGTTTGGGTGGTTATTGGGAAAACCATGCCCTAGCATCACGAACATTTAGGGGTTAATTCCATCTGCCCCTGGGCTATAACATCTGCCCCACACACCTCACCTTCACACCCTATGGCTCACTATATATATATATATATATATATATATATATATATATATATATACACACACACACTTATCTTGTTCTCATATTATTTGGGAAAGGAAAATGCATACATTGCAATTGACTTGTAATGCCAGCGCACAATGATCCTGGCCAATGTTTTTTTAGGAGAATGCTTACACAATAAAATGCAATGTCTGCAATGGAGCATGCCAAATACTTTTCTATGACCATTGTGAGCCCACACATTTCTAAGGGCTCTGTATTGTAGGTCTGCAAGGCATGGATCTGTAATAAGGTCATTTGAGGCCAAAGGCTGTATTCTCCTGTTCTAATTTAACCTAATTTTCCATAAAAGTTACAGGAACAAATAATTTACCTATTTCTTAACATCCATAGTATTTTGGTCCTAAATTGGTATATAATTTTAGGATGAAACAGAAAGAAATTAATATTATTGCAGGACATTGTGGTTCGAAGCACCTAGAATTGTACTGCAGCCAACAACCATTATGTAAAGCAGAGAAAGGTTCAATTTGTAATGTCTGTAATTTAAGCTGCTATCACACATACTGTATGTGCAAAATCATCTGATCATTGATTGATTTCTTCCCCTCGATCATCCACTGCACACAGTTCTTCTTACTAGATAACACACTTGGGCCCTCATTTACTAAGAGTGTTGGGTTTTTACTAGTGGGGCTAGTAGGATTCCACTCTATTTACTATGGAGAATGGAAAATACTCTGACCAGCTTTTTATCCTCAGGATTTATTCACAGGATTTTCTGTGAATTCAATAGTAAAAAGGTCGGGTTGTGAAGCTTCGCCACTTTTCTGGCCAGCTACATCCCTTTTCCAGCTGGCCGCGCGTCTTTTACGGGTTTATCGGTTCTGTAAGTCTATTTTGGCGCAATATGCTATAAAATCTGGTGCAGCCACATTTTGGTGCGCAACCCGAGAAAAGCAGTTATGCCACTGGCTCGCCCAACAACCAAGAAGAGGTTGCACTGATAGTGTTAGTAAAGATTCACCCCAAAGCACAACTTGCTGCAGTGTCTGGTAGGATGGAAGTTGGGGTCTCCTGATGGTAGGCTGTGGAGTAAACGCCAGACACGTGGTGGTATAATAAATAACTCAAAGGAGCACCCTTTGGGGTATACAATGAATCTAGAAAATTTACAGACCCTTTCACCTTTTTCAAATGTTGTTATGATGGGGCCTTGTGCTAAAATCATTCCCTACCCCATCATTTTGCACTCAATACCTCATAATGACAGTGAAAACAGAGTATTTTGCACTGACGAAAGTATTTAGACCCTTTACTTAGGGAAAGACCCTTTAGCAGTGATTACAGCCTCCAGTCTTCTTGGGGATGATGCCATACGGTTTGCACACCTGGATTTGGGGATTGTCTGCCATTTTTATCAGCATATCATCTCAAATTCTGTCAAGTTGGATGGGGGCCATGAGCGGACAACAAGTTTCAGGTCTAATCAGAAATGTTATTAAGGATAAACTCAAGGCTCTGGCTCCATTCAAGGACATTTGTCATTGTCCCTAGGCTACTCCTGTGTTGTCTTGGCTGTGTACTTAGGGCTAATGTCTTGTTGGAAAGTGAAAGAATATCTCTGTACTTTGCTTCATTCCACTATATCTGGACACTGACTAGTCCCCCTGTCCCAGCAGCACCTCGCTTTACTGTAAGGATGGTATTTAGAGTGAGGAGCAATCCCTGGTTTTATGATGCTTAGATTTGAGGCCAAAAGGTTCAATCTTGGTTCTATTAGACCAGAGAATCTTGTTTTTTTGCACACTCGGGTACCTTTTTTGCAAATTCCAGGTGGGCTTTCATGTATATTTTTCTGAGGAGAGGTTTATTTCAGGTCACTCTGCCATAAAGCCTAGATTGTTGGAGTGCTACAGTAATGGTTGACCTTCCGGAAGTTCCTCTCATCTACACATGGGATCTTTGGAGCTCACCCAGAGTGACGGTTGGGTTCTTGGTCATCTGTATTATGAATTCTCTTCTCCCCCAATCTCCCCCAGTCCATAGTGTCCACATAGTTCACAATGATTGGCTCCCTGCAGGGTTCAAAAGGGTACTCCGGTGGAAAACTTTTTTTTTTTTTTTAATCAACTGGTGCTAGAAAGTTAAACAGATTTGTAAATGACTTCTATTAAACAATCTTAAACAATCAGGAGGGTCCCTACCTCCCTCCTCGCTGTCCGATCGCCGAATGACTGCTCAGCGCCTGAGATCCAGGCATGAGCAGTCATGCGGCAGAATCATCGATCACTGGTTTCCTATGAGAAACCAGTGATCAATGATAAAGATCAGTGTGTGCAGTGTTATAGGCCCCTATGGGAGCTATAACACTGCAAAAAAAAAAGTGAAAAAAAAAAGTGAATAAAGATCATTTAGCCCCTTCCCTATTAAAAGTTTGAATCACCCCCCTTTTCCCATAAAAAAAAACACAGTGTAAATAAAAATAAAAATAAACATATATGGTATCGCAGCGTGCGGAAATGTCCGAATTATGAAAATATATCGTTAATTAAACTGCACAGTCAATGGCGTGCGCGCAAAAAAATTCCAAATTCCAAAATAGTTCATTTTGGTCACTTTTTATATTATTGATAAATCCTATCAATGCAAAAATGGTACCATTAAAAACTTAACATCACGGAAAAATAAAAAAAGTTATAGGGGTCAGAAATGACAATTTTAAACGTATTAATTTTCCTGCATGAAGTGATGATTTTTTCCAGAAGTACGACAAAATTAAACCTATATAAGTAGGGTATCATTTTAATCGTATGGACCTACAGAATAAAGATAAGGTGTCATTTTTACCGAAAAATGTACTACGTAGAAACGGAAGCCCCAAAAAGTTACAAAATGGTTTTTTTTTTTTAAATTTTGTCTCACAATGATTTTTTTTCTGTTTCACCGTAGATTTTTGGGCAAAATGACTGACGTCATTACAAAGTAGAATTGATGGCGCAAAAAATAAGCCATCATATGGATTTTTAGGTGCAAAATTGAAAGAGTTATGATTTTTTAAAGGCAAGGAGCAAAAAACGAAAATGCAAAAACTTAAAAAACCCCGGCCCTTAAGGGGTTAAAAGCTCTCCTCAAGTTTTCACACTGCTATAAACCTCTACTAAACTGAGGGTGCATTCACACCACGTTTTTGCAATACAATCCCGTATATGTTTTCAATGTGAAAACCGTATGCCAAACGACGCATCCGGTTGCATCTGTTTTGCATCCTGTACGGTTTTGTCCATTTTTTTTCCCGTACCCAAAACCGTAGCCTACCACGGTTTTTGGTCTGGGTGAAAAACTGTATTAAACTATATACGTTTCTTTTTAACATGGGAGTCAATGGGAACCGTACAGAACTGTATGTGCGTACGGTTCCATCCAGTTTGCACCATATGGTTTTTGACTTTGCACAGTTTTTTTCTTGGAATTTCAGTCAAACAAGTGAAACTTTATTCATAATGGAATGAAAAGTGGAAAACGTATAAGTTTTTTTCTTAAAAAACGGATGCAACCGGTCATCATTTTTAAAACCGTATACTGTTTTTAACTGTATGCGGGTTAAAATTTGTACACACATTTTGATACAGTTTAGTCCGGTTTTGAGGAATCAGTTTTTCATCAAAAACCTGATATGGGAACTGTATGGCAAAAACGTGGTGTGAATGCAGCCTAAGCTTCATTTTTAACCCCTTAACGACCATGGATGTGTATACACGTCCAGGCAGGATGCACGTTCCCGCACCAGGACGTGTATACTCGTCCATTATTCTCGTGGGTGCTGACCAGTGCACCCACGAGATTGCGGCAGGGACTCGGCTGTAACACACAGCCGGGACCCTGCCACACTGCCGGGACCGAAATAAACTTCGGTCCCGGCAGTTTAACCCTTCCAGCCACGGTCGGAAGTGACCGCTGGCTGTAAGTGTTATGACAGAGAGAGGGAGCTCCCTCTGTCACCCCTGCAGCATCCCGCAGCACGATCGCGGGGGGCTGTGTGTAGTCCCCGGCTTGCGGGGACCTGCCGCACTGCCGGGACCGAAGACAACTTCGGTCCCGACAGTTTAACCCTTACAGCCGCAGTCGGAAGCGACCGCGAGCTGTAAGGAGTTTTGACAGAGGGAGGGGGCTCCCTCTGTCTCTCTCCTGTAGCACCCTGCAATGATCGCCGGCAGGGGGCCGTCACGCCCCCTCTCATAGACTTGCATTGAGGGGACGGGCGTGACGTCACATGGGGGCGGAGTCCTGACGTCACGGACTTCCGTTCCCGTAGTTGCGACTCAGACCCTCCAGCGCTTCCGCACAAAAAACAGGTGGGTGCCGCATGTAATACTGCGGTGATCCCCAGCGGCGGGACCCCCGAGATCGGGGATAAGATGTCTAGGGTGGGAGTACCCCTTTAAGTTTGCCTTCCCCTTCTTGGCTATCACTACCATTCCATTTTGGGGAGATTAATTTCTTGTTGCTATGGATACACTGCTTAACAGTCCCTGCCTTTAAAATAGGGTTGTTAGGCAACATTTCCCTAGAAACCTTTCTGTCTCAGATAATTCAGGGATTTATTCTGGAGGAAAAAGGATCACATTACTGATGGCAGAGAAGGGACAAGAAGGGTCAGCAGAACATAATGCCTTTTTTGTTACTTATTGCCGCATTAAACGTAAACTGGAGAAATACATTCCTAATAAGAACCACTTCACCTGATCCTCCAGCTGACTGACTGTTACCATATGTATATGGACGGCTTACGCCTGAATGAATAATATATTATCTCATCAAATGTGCAACTGTGGATAAATGCAGGATATCGGATGTCTTCTCAGAAAATAGGGATTATTTTAAAATGTAATTTTACTTTAAAAATAATGGCAGTAGTAGTAGTATACACCTTATTTACCTTTATGTTCTCCTCCTGATGTCATAAAATTCCTTTGGCTAAAAGCATTACAAAAATTGAGCAAAAGATTGCCAGATACAAAATTAACCACCCCTATAGATGATCCAAATGGCATCCAATCGACTGCAAATCAGACATACAAACTGTTCATGCACAATAATGTCAAGCGATCATGCCTCTTTTGGTGTTGAAACATTTAATGTGTATGAGGGCTGTCCACCAATTGCAAATGTGGAAGAGAATTGGATTTCAACATATCTAATCTTCTCATGGGAGATAAGCTACTACTAGATGTGTTAACCACCAGCCTAGAGCCCTATTATACGGAAAAATTATTAGCAGAACAAGGCCGATAATGGCCCCGTATAATAGAGCCAGCGATAGGCTGACAAACAAGCAAGTGCTCATTCACTGGCTAAGCAAAGCATACATGAGTATGGGGGTGTCAGGAAACGTAGCTGTCAACCAAAAGGAGCATTCAGCCAAAAGCTGCCTAATGTGTATCGTTATCCATAGTTTTTTAACATGGTTAAAAAATTATCGCTCATCAGTCGCACATTGCCCTGTATAATATTCGCAATTCGAATATTTATCACGAATTTTGCATATTCACGAATATGGCGAATATAGCGCTATATATTCGTAATTACGAATATTCCGAATTTTTTTTCCACACAGAACACATCACAGTGATCTCATCCCTCCCTGCTTCCAGCTTGTGGTCTAAAGAAGTCTCCAATACTACTTACTGTATTAGACTGGAGAGCGAATATTTGCGAATATGAGAATATGCAAATATGCAAACATATATATCCTCATATTCGTGAACGTTGTCACTGAAATTAGATAGGCAGATAGATAGTGACGATATTCGCGAATATGACATGACAATATTCAAAATGAAAAATGTCATAGACCCATTATCACTTCTGTATAGACCAAGAATATTAGGAGATAGATAGATAATATACAGGTTGGGCCATTTATATGGATACACCTTAATAAAATGGGAATGGTTGGTGATGTTAATTTCCTGTATGTGGCACATTAGTATATGTGAGGGGGGAACTTGGTTGGTGACCATGGCGGCCATTTTAAAGTTGGCCATTTTGAACCCAACTTTAGTTTTTTCAAAAGGAAGAGGTTCATGTGACACATCAAACTTATTGGGAATTTCACAAGAAAAACAATGATGTGCTTGGTTTTAACGTAACTTTAGTCTTTCATGAGTTATTTACAAGTTTCTGACCACTTATAAAATGTGTTCAATGTGCTGCCCATTGTGTTGGATTGTCAATGCAACCTTCTTCTCCCACTCTTCACACACTGATAGCAACACCGCAGGAGAAATGCTAGCATAGGCTTCCAGTATTCGTAGTTTCAGGTGCTGCACATCTCGTATCTTCACTGCATAGACAATTGCCTTCAGATGACCCCAAAGATAAAAGTCTAATGGGGTCAGATCGGGAGACCTTGGGGGCCATTCAACTGGCCCACAGCGACCAATCCACTTCCAGGAAACTGTTCATCTAGGAATGCTCGGACCTGACACCCATAATGCAAGCAAGATGGTGCACCACCACATTATGGGTGTCAGGTCCGAGCATTGCTAGATGAACAGTTTCCTGGAAAGTGGATTGGTCATCGTGGGCTAGTTGAATGGCCCCCAAGGTCTCCCGATCTGACCCCCTTAGACTTTTATCTTTGGGGTCATCTGAAGGCAATTGTCTATGCTGTGAAGATACGAGATGTGTAGAACCTGAAACTACAGATACTGGAAGCCTGTGCTAGCATTTCTCCTGCGGTGTATATAGCAGTGAATACGGATACTGGAAGCCTGTGCTAGCATTTCTCCTGCGGTGTTGCTATCAGTGTGTGAAGAGTGGGAGAAGAGGGTTGCATTGACAATCCAACACAATGGGCAGCACATTGAACACATTTTATAAGTGGTCAGAAACTTGTAAATAACTCATGAAAGAATACAGTTATGTTAAAACCAAGCACATCATTGTTTTTCTTGTGAAATTCCCAATAAGTTTGATGTGTCACATGACCCTCTTTCTATTGAAAAAATAAAAGTTGGATTCAAAATGGCCAACTTCAAAATGGCCGCCATGGTCACTACCCATCTTGAAAAGTTTCCCCCCTCACATATACTAATGTGCCACAAACAGGAAGTTAATATCACCAACCATTCCCATTTTATTAAGGTGTATCCATATAAATGGCCCACCCTGTAGATAGATAGGTAAATAGTTATCCGCATGCGCATATGCGCATGCAAATACACGCAAGCATGTTTATGCGAAGCGATAATGACTGCGAATGTGTCCAATATACGAATTTCACGAATATAGGACGAATATTCGTCCATATATTTGCGAAATGTCGCAAATTTGAATATGGCATATCATCACCAATAATAAGGCATGCGCCGAAATCCAATGACAAACCACCCAGCCTGCCCAAAAATGAACCGTTTAATGAGCTTAGTAAAGCAAAACTGATCTAGGAGATTGGCACTTGTATCGGATAGGAGTCGAGCTGTGAAATACAGCCCTTATTGCCCTCTTCCTATTCAAAATTCATGCATGACCAAGCAAAGCATACATGTGTATGGGGGTGTCAGTAAAGGTAGCTGTCAACCAAAGGAATATTCAGCCAAATGCTACCTTATGTGTATTGTCGTCCTCAGTTTCATGTCTGGGAGCCAAGTGCTGGACATGTTCCAGACATTAAAGGGATACTTCATTGTTAGACATCTCATCCCCATTCCAAAGGGTAGGGGATAAAATGTCTGATCGCGGGGGTCCGGCTGCTGGGACCCCTGTGATCTCCGTGCAGACACCTAGCGCTATGAACATTATGTTCGGAACACTGGGTTCGGGAGGCCGTGGTCATCATGACATCACGCCATGCCCCCTCCATTCATGTCCATAGGATATGTATGGAGGGGGCATGGTGTGATGTAACGACCACAGCCTCCCGAACCCAGCATTCTAAACATAATGCACAGCAACGAAGTACCCCTTTAAGCCCCAACATGACTCACTGGCCCTGATTTACTATTGTAAACCCGACATGCTTTGTCAGGTTGTGTGCCAGATTCTGGCGCATTGTGCCAGAATTTGCACCAGAATTGAAAAAAAAAACAATTAACGCTCCATTTTATTGAGAAAACCCAAAAAAGGGGCATGGCCATCGGAGAAAGAAGGTGTGGCCACTGAAAAGGGGGCGTGCCCCCGACATTTTCACAAAAAAACTACATATTTACTAAGGTTTTCACAGAAAATGTGGTGGATTTGAGCTGAGGAAAACCCTACAGATCAGAGCATATGTAAAAAAAGCAAAGTGTAGGGAAACCTTAGTTTAAAAAAAATTGTAGGGAATTAAAACCCACAAAAGAAACCTACAATCCACTCTTAGTAAATCAGGGCCACTATATACCATACAGTAGCAAATTTTATTCATAAACCATGTATTTAAATACACACACACACACACACACACACACACATATATATATATATATATATATATATATATATATATATATATATAATGTACAAAAAAAGAAAGTTGCAACAGCACTCTAGGTCAAAAAATGGAGGCTCTTAGTGCACTTTTTGATCAAAATGTGTCCCCCCATCCACCACGCGGAGGTGGCCTCATATCGGATGGGACCCTAACATGATAACTCACCTCTGCTGTGCATATAGCCTCTGACTGTGTGACATGTTGGATCAGCCATTGACTAAACCACCTCCAGTCTAAGAGGGGTGGGGTGCACGGCTAAACAGAGTGCCACACCCCCCAACTTACAAAGGAAAAACAAAAGGAAAAATAGCCAGCACAACAACCTAACACACAGGTGCCCGCTGCTGTGGCAAATACAAAATGTACAAAAAAGAAAGTTGCAACAGCACTCTAGGTCAAAAAATGGAGGCTCTTAGCGCACTTTTTGATTAAAATGATTAAAATGTGCACAATATGACGTAAATATATATATGTATATATAAGGCCACCTCCGCATGGTGGATGGGGGGCATCCACCATGCGGAGGTGGCCTTATATATACATATATATATTTACGTCATATTGTGCATATTTCTGGTAGCCAATTCTATAAGAAAGCATGGCATGCTGTGCAATCCAAAACAGTAAAAATATAGCCTACTGTTCCATATGTGCCTGGGGCTGCCAAAAAGTTACTTTAGCATCTTTGGATTCTACAAGGGTCTATAAGTACCCATACGCACAGGATGGTTTAGTCAGCTGTCAGCTATCTCTCCTGCGCCCATCATACACATCGGCCAACTGGCCATGTGTTCTGAATGGAAAGAGGACAGGTAAGCAGCTGCCAGACTTCTCCGACAGTGGCTTATCTCTCTGAGAAGAAAAATGTTCTTCTTTGCTCTGGCATCATCTGATGGGAGCGAGTCAGGAGGCCCCCAAATACATTAGACTGTCAGTCAGTTCTGAAATATGCTCTGAGATTATCTCTCAGCATGTATTCTAAATGTGCCAAATGTAGTGAACAGAGCCTTAGGCCGCATTCACACAACGTAAATTTTGCACATCTGCATGAATTCTGCATCCGTATTGGTTCAGTGTAGAATTCTGCAGATGTTAAAAAGATGCAGAATTGATGCAGAATTTTTGCAGAATCCCTACGGAAATGTTCCCATGGATTTTGCCTCTTATCTTCGCAGCTCCCCAGGACTCCTGCACTGCTGCGGTACTACTACAACACCCATCATGGAACAGACTTGTTTCCATGATAGGAATAGTAGTTCCCCCGGCTGCAGGAGTCTGCAGGCGGCTGGGGAGACTACTTTGGCAATAGTACTACTACATCCATCATGAAACAGAGTCTGTTCCATGTTGGGAGTAGTAGTACAGGGGCTGAGGGATTGATCGCATGGGGTTTCATTTTTGAAACCCGATGTGATCAAAAGTTATTAACCGGGGTAGCGAGCGGCATGTCATCCCCAGCGATGCAAAAATTCATATTGAAATACCCAGCCGGGAGCCCTAAATGCCCGGCACCAAGTAGCCATTCAGAGCTCCCGGTGGAGTTTTTAAAATTCTATAGTGCTGATCATGGTTTTTAATATAGATGGCTGGCCGGGAACTGCAGCGCAATGCTGCCCGCTTCCCCGGCAGGAGCCATCTCTCCTGCTACAGCTTCGGTCATGGACAGTGTCTTTTACATGATGGGGCTGTAGTAGGAGAGATGGCTTTTGCAGGGGAAGTGGGCGGCATTGCGCCACGAGCCCTGGCCAATCATCTATATTAAAAACCTTTTCCATACTATAGAATTTTAAAAACCCCACCGGGAGCCCTGAATGGCTACTTTGTGTCGACCATTCAATATATGATTATTATAATTATAACATAATTATAGAAAACCAATAGTAGGCCACTTAGGTTGCATTCAGACGGCTTTCTTGCAATCATGTTTTAGCATTTATATTATAGCTGCAGAACCTGGACCTTATGTGACTCAGGGAACTGGACATAATGTACTCTAGAACCCTATTGGTAGATGGGGAGGTTTCTGGATCCTGTGACCTTAGTAGAATTGTGACAATTACTAAATGCTGACCATTATACAGTAGTGTAATTTTCTCATACAATATTGTGATGGCCCCCCCTGTAGCCCCACATACTGTAGTGGTGTGATATTAGCATGAAATGTCTACTTGTGACATTGGATGGAGACATCTGACCTAATAAAACTGGATAAAGTCCAGGCTCCTACATAATCGTGTCTCCATTGTCCCAATGTCCTTGAAATACAGAGGGTGAGATTATTGGTGAGTGAATTATTCTTTTCACAGTGCCTTTAATAATATGCATTCAGTCACATTGTCCGACCTTCACACCTGTTTAATATTGCATATTCAGCGGCGGAAAAAAAAATTCATTTTGTTCTTTCGATTTTGTCACCATCTGTTGACACAGTCCCCGTGTGTTTATATGTCCATCTGTGACTTTGAAAAAGTAACATACTCCCCCAAAAAAGCTGCTGATTCACCTAAAGGACACAGCAACAAAAACACAACAAAAAACTATTCAGCAAATAAACCTATCACTGTCATCAGGGGCTTAGACACCCCTCCACCACACCCCAACCCCCCTCGGCTCTGACTTGTATGTTGTAATCACACTAACAATTGCATTCATAAAGGCAACAGCTGCACAGCCAGGACTAGCCGAACCATACATGGCTCACAATGTGTAACCCCACACTACATCCAAATCTGCATGATTTATTTATGGATACAATATCTGTTTCGCATCCCTGCCTAGTGCACACTTCCAGAAATGCAAGGAAATTGAAATTGTACGCTCTAAAAGGTTGAAGGTTAGCACTCTGAATTTACGGTGCAATTAGAAAAACAATTAAAAACTGCAAAATAGCATATGCTACCTCCCCATAAACGCCTATATATACTCCATACACAGTACACGTATGGTAAATCATTTTCATCTATTCTAGTATCACACTAACAAAATTCATTTATCATGACCAAATAGATGTATTTGATCAAACTGATTATCCGGTCGGCCAGTCCATCGAATACAATGGGGAAATCCATTTATTGATGCCAACACATAAGAACAATTCATCCATGTATCTTAATGTATCTTAACACGTTGATTTGCAGTCAATAGTCGGATTGATTTGCCCGTGTCTCATCCATCTCTGTATTAATATTTTAGTTCAAGTTGTAGCACCTGCCCCACTTTACTCTTGTGTGCTCTTAAATAGGCACTCTCATTAAAACTAATTGTGCTATTACACTCCTTATGGTAAATAAAAAATATTTCTAATACACTTTGTAAAAATATTTTTTTTAGCTTTCTGTGTTTTATTTGTGTTTAAAAAGCTGCCACTAGGTGTCTCCCTACTTGTCCAGAGCACATTTCCTCCATAGACTTTGGACTCCTGCTGGCTTGGCAGAAGTCCAAACACAGGAAAAGCAGTCTTGAGTGCTGAGGGGGGGTGTCCAGCCTTATCCAATCATAGCTCATCTCACACTGAACAGATCTGGGCTGTGTGTAGTAGAGTGAGGGAGGAAGTTCTCCCCTGTATGGCTTCAGATGATGTCATGCCTGCTGGGGAACACCCATTCCCAGTCTGTGAATCTGACTGAGACTGAGCAGAAAATACAGAACAATATCAAGGTAGAAAACTAAAAAAATTAAATTATAAAAATAAAGGCAGGGGGTGGTTTATCATGATGGGAGCAGTGAACTGGGAGGATTATAAATTGTATCAAGTTAATGAGAGGTACTCTATACTTGACAGCCAAGTATATAGATGTAGCAGTACTGAGCTTGTTGTCTGATACAACTTATCAAGAATTTACAATATGTTTCAATTTCATCTGGAGCCAATAGATTAATGGAGTTGAGCAAAATAGAATGGCAGCAGGCTGAATCTATTCACATGGAAGAATGCTGCCTCAAATTAAAGCCTATAGACTTCTATGGGATTCCGCACTCCCATTCACACTTCGGAATTTCCGCTAGTGGAATTCCGCGGAATCTCATAAAAGTCTATGGGCTTTACTTTAAGGCGGAATTCTGCCAGCTGAAATTCTGTCATGTGAATAAACCCTTAGGCTGGGTTCACACGGCAGAATTTCTGGGCAGAATTTTTGCCGTAGATTGAGCCGGCGGCGCTAGGACCAATCAGACTGCATTGCTTCCCCCATAGACTGCAATGCATTTCTGGGTGGATCTTTTGGGAGATCTGCATTGCCATCTATGGGGACGGCAATCTAGTCTGCACGGTCCTAGTGCTGCCGGCTCGATCTCTGGCAGAAATTCTGCCCAGAAATTCCGCAGTGTGAACCTAGCCTTATGGAAATAAAGCATAGCTTTTATAGTAGATCACCGCCATTAGGCTATGTTTACACAGCAGAATTTCTGAGTGGAATTCCACTTGGAAATTCTGCCACAGCAGAGTCCCATTGATTCCAATGGGATTCTGCTGCCCTTCCATGAAAATCCCGATTCCTGCATCCGCAGAAACATTGAACCATTCAATGTTTTTGCAGATTCCGCTCAGGAATGCCATCTATGAAGACTGCGCAGATCAGAGAGCTCCTAGTGCTGTGGAATCAAGAAAATGTGCAGAATGTCCTCCCATATTTTCTGGGTGGACATTCCGCACATATTCTGCCCTGTAAACATAGCCAAAGGGTATCTTCTTACGGGCGGATTTTCGCAGCTTATTTAACTGCAGATCTGCTGGTGAAGGCCCCGCTCTATGCTGGCTTTATATGTTCCTGCTGGTAGCGGCAATACACCGCTACAAGCAGACACAGTGCAGCGATGTGCGCGGCTTACTCGCACATGGCGGACGCTCTCCCTGTTCTGAGCTAGGCAGAGAGCTCCTGCGATGTGCGAGTATAATGCAACTCGCACATTACAGTGTGTCTGCTGGTAGCGCTGTATTGCCGCTACGAGCAGGCACATGTAAAGACAGCATAGAGCGGGCCTTCACCAGTGGATTTGCAGCGTAAAATATGCTGTAAATCCGCTCGTGTGAACGTACCCTAAGGCTTCGAACAGACACTACTTAGTTAGGCATTTTTTGGGGAAGATTTTTCCACCTATAGGCCTATGGGTAAAAAAAAGAAAACACCACAATTTCTTCAAAAAAGACCATACGTAGAGCATGCTAACATTTTAAAAACATGCCAGGATCTAAAAACCTCACAGAAGGGTGAAAAAAGGCTATATATATACATATATATATATATATATATATATATATATATATATATTTGGTCTCTTCTCAGACTTTGTTGCAGAGACGTTTAAGGGGGGATATGATAAACGTATATAAGTATATTTATGGCCCATACAAAACATATGGAGAAAAACTGTTCCAGGTTAAGCCCCCTCAAAGGATGAGGGGGCACTCCCTCCGTTTAGAGAAGAAAAGTTTTAGTCTCAAGGGGCGACACGCTTCCTTTACCATAAGAACTGTGAATTTATGGAACAGTCTACCTCAGGAACTGTTCACAGCAGGGACGATTAATACATTTAAAACTGGGTTAGATACATTCCTGGAACAAAATAACATTAATGCTTATGCAGAAATATAAAATCCCATCCCTTCCCCCAATATCCCACCACACCCTTACCCTTCAATTCCCTGGTTGAACTTGATGGACGTATGTCTTTTTTCGACCGTACTAACTATGTTACTATGTTTCTGGCAGGCCATGTGCACACACAATATTTTGAGCCTCCTTTTTTGTTACCAAAACACAGAAAAAACTGTACATTTTCCCATTATGATTTTTCTCTGTGTTGGTTCCATTCCTGGTTTTGGCAAAAATGTTGACCAAAATGGTACCATATATATATATACCACCGCCTAAGAATTGGTCCAAATACCCAAAATACTGTATTTAAATGCATATAGCAATAATGTAGTCACAATAATGTTTTTATTAGCTACTGCATAATGTCAATTTATTCAAAAAATTCTATAAAAATATTAAAAACACACAATACAGGAGGATAGAAAACATGAACACTAAGGACATAGGAACCTTGTAAATGCAGATGTTAAAGTGCAATGTACTACAATCAAATGAAAATATATAATCCAAATCTAGAATAGATGCATAACATGGAGTTCACATTATAACCTGCATAAAGTAACCACATACATATGTGGCTGCTTCTATATACAATCATATACTGGCCAAGTGGCTCTAAAGCCAAATATATCCAAACATTAAATATAAAGTACAAGTACAAAGAAAACCATCAGAAAAATGTTGTATATCCAGAAAGTACCGTATTTTTCGCCCTATAAGATGCTCCGGCATATAAGACGCACCCAATTTTAAAGGTGCAACAGTGATCTTCAACAAACGGCTGTCCGGGCATGCTGGAAGTTGTAGTTTTGGATCATTTGGAGGTCCGCAGGTTGAAGACCACTGGTATAGGAGGTAGTACTCACGTGTCCCCGTCACCGCTGCCCTGGATGTCACTCCATCGCTGTCGCCACGTCCCCGTGATGTCCCCAACGCTCCGGACGACTTCTTCCCCGGGATCCACACTCTCCGTCGCCGTCATCACGTAGCTACGCACGCCGCTCCTATTGGATGACGGGACGGCGTGCGCGATGACTAATGACATCGAAGGAGAGCGCCAGCGATGCAGGGGATCCCGGCACGGAGCAGACACCGAGGAGGCAGGTAAGGTCCCCCCCCCCCCCCCGGTGTCCTGTAAGCTGTTCAGGACGCCGCGATTTTACCGCGGCGGTCCCGAACAGCCCGACTGAGCAGCCGGATACTTTCACTTTCGCTTCAGACACGGCGGTCAGCTTTGATCGCCGCCTCTGAAGGTTTAATACAGGGCATCACCATGATCAGTGATGTCCTGTATTAGCTGTGGGTCCCGGCCGCGATAGCTGTGTATTCGCCGTATAAGACGCACCAACTCCCCCCCCAGTTAACTGGGGAAGAAAAAGTGCGTGTTATACGTTGAAAAATACGGTATATAAAACAAAGTATAGTAGATTACCAGGGTCCTATGGTCCGTAAATGCACCCAATGCATTTATTGGGCCCCTACATCAGAGCATGGGATAAGGACCAGCAAGATCCATTCAGATGAAAAGAACTGATTAAAATGTATGCAGAAAAATGTGAATATGTGAATCTACCCTAAGGACTTGTGCGCATGGCAGTGTTATGGGCACTGCATATGTATATAGATGTGCTGAGGGGGGCAGACATATAGCGTTATGAATGAATAGTATATCTGTCAGCATCATCGGCCAGGAGGCTGCTGGATGCGCTGCTGACAGATATACTTGTCACATATAGTGCATTTGTGCAGCGCTATTTGTATATATATACTATTCATTCATAGAGTGGCGGCTGCATATGTATATAGAAGCGCTGTGGGGGGCAGATAACACTATATGTCTGCCCCCCCAGCACATCTATATACATATGCAGCCACCGTGCTATGAATGAATAGTATATCTATCAGGATCATCTGGCAGGCGGCTGCTGGATGCGTTCTGATAGACATGCCATTCTCTGCAATGGAAATGCACTGCAATGGAAAGACAAATGCGCCGGCGGGGTCACATTATGCGCTGGCGGGGGGTATAGATGCATACATATAAATGCACTGGCGGGGGTCATATTTGTATTAATGCACTGGCGGGGGTCATATTTTTATTAATGCGCTGGCGGGGGTCATATTTTCATTAATGCGCTGGCGGGGGTCATATTTTTACTATTGCGCCGGCGGGGGTCATATTATAAATGCGCTGGGGGGCTAAATATATAGCGCTCTATGCCCCTCTCCCCCCCTGCATCGCTATATATCTTGCACCCCCCATCCACAACACTTTTATTACACATATGTTCCCTCACATTGTCCATTTTAAAAAAACCCTGCTGGGATCCCTTATTGGCTCCTCAGTACCGGCCATTCTGGGCTCCCAGCGGGGAATTCAAAAATGAAAGTAAAAAATACATTGTGATCGCAGGGTTGCGGACGATGCCGCCTGCTCCCCTGCTTAAGAACTTCTATTCGCATCGGGTGTCAGAAGTGAGACCCGGTACGATCAATCCCTCAGCCCCTGTACTACAACCCCCATCATGGAACAAACTCTGTTCCATGATGGGGGTAGTAGTACAAACACTAATGTAACCTCCCCAGCAACCATCAGACTCCCGCAGCCGGGGAACTACTATTCCCATCATGGAAACAAGTCTGTTCCATGATGGGAGTAGTAGTAGTCCTGGCTGTGGGAGTCTGTAGGCAGAAGTGTTAAAACGTCCGTACATGATGGATGTTATAACGGGTCTTAACGGATGAATTTGTCCGTTATTTGGACAGCCATTATACAGCTGTTAGCACCCGTTAATTCACCCGTTATTAAACGTCCGTACATGATGGATGTTATAACGGGTCTTAATGGATGAATATGTCCGTTATTTGGACAGCCATTATTCAGCCGTTAGCATCCGTTAATTCACCCGTTATTAAACGTCCGTTAACAATACATAATAACGTACATTTATTAACGGGTGAACTTCATAGTGAAAGCAGCCTTAAGAAATGCTAGGGATACTGGATGTAAAAGATACACATACTGGTCTAAGTGCCCTTTCCACCATTGAAGTCATTGGGATAAAACCATTACAAAACATTAGGGATAGAGTAAGCACAAAAGAAACATAGCAGGGGCTCGCAAATACATAGAGCACTAGTGTCCTGTGTGAATGGGACTTTCTAGTCCCCGCTGTTCTCCATGTAGCATCTTGATGATGTAGTTTAAATGTAAAAAAACTCAGCTCGCTGCCGCCCTGTAAGGATGGGGCCTAAGCGTGTTGATACTGCTTCACAGCAGTACATGTGGGGGTTGCTGGGAACTGTGTATATTATATATATGCTTATGATGTACGTTCATGGTGGAATAACAGCAGTGCTATTTGTGAACTGTGAGAGTTTACCTATATTTTGGATATGTATTGAAATATGACATTTTGTCTATAGCCTGTTATGGGTCCATTCTGTACATTAATGCAATAGGAGGGACCTATGAGTGGAGGGTAAATCCAATATTATTAACATTTGACCGCTAAGCGGTCACTAAGACCCTAAATTTCCCACCCAATTTAAAACTTAACGTTTAATGAGCCGAGATTAAAATAACCTCACACATATTGATCCATGGTGCATTGATTGGCATGACACTGCATGCTATAGAAGTGAATTGAAAAATTAGACTGTGGCTGCAGTCCACAGTCTATAGTGTGAGACAATTAAAAATCTAACACATTGCCCGCCCGGGCGGGCGGGCAATGTGTTAGATTTTTAATTGTCTCACACTATAGACTGTGGACTGCAGCCACAGTCTAATTTTTCAATTCACTTCTATAGCATGCAGTGTCATGCCAATCAATGCACCATGGATCAATATGTGTGAGGTTATTTTAATCTCGGCTCATTAAACGTTAAGTTTTAAATTGGGTGGGAAATTTAGGGTCTTAGTGACCGCTTAGCGGTCAAATGTTAATAACATTCTGTACATTGGTGCGTTTTAATTTTATGCTGAACTTTTTTATGATTCTGGGGAAAAAATTGTAGCACTATTGACTCTCAGAGCCATTGCTTCTAGAGGACATGCTACAAAAAATATCTCCTTACACAAAGAGTCCAACAGACCTCCATGTCGGCTCCATGTGGACTCTGCCTAGTACACAAGCTCTTATGCAGACCTGGAAATGCACATATGTGTAGCTCAACCACAAAAAATGGGCGAGGTTAACTAAAAGCTCTCCCCCACAGAGAGATATAGAAAAATGATAGAAATGGGATATTAGTCCTCAGCTCAATATCAAAAAGATTAATGGTGAATGTCTGGTGTCAATAATAGAGAAAACGAAATTGGTATATAAATGGTATTTAATAGATATTAAATAGTGCGTTCCCGCAGGGCCCTACGGTGGAGCACAATTGGTTAAAAGGTAATAAATATAAAAAATGCAACAAGTTATTACACTACAGAGCGAATGATACTATTAATAACAAATGTATCTATTATGGCTGCCAGCCATATAATGATACACTGGGTGATAACATACAGTGTTACGCTGATCAGGATGTTAGTAAATTCAGTGTGCACAAAAATAAATAAAAATGAAAAATAAAAACATTCCTCCTGGAAAGGAAATAGCTTAGTAGAAAAAATAAGAATAAAAAAAATATAAAAATAAAAATATAAAAAAAGTACAAAATGTCCTGTAAATAATAAAGGTGACAGTCCTATAGGTGGTGGAGTTGTGTCCTGTAGAATGAATCCTACGATTGTCCTGAGACAATGTCCTGTGATAAAATCATGTGCTGTAAATGATTATAACACATAAATCAATTTGTATAGTGGGTATTAAAGCTGGATCGCTGTTACCGATTTCTCCACTCCACAGCCAAATGGCCTGCAAATGAAAATATGATCGCTGGCACGATTGTGCCACTCACGGCACCGCTGGTGGACAGATGGACGATGGACAGATGCGCTCTAGCCGGGGCGGCGTGATGGTCACAGGATGTACAGCCGCTCTCACCGGCGAGCTGTCCCTTGGCGTCAGGTATACTCTAGCCGGGGCGGAGTGTTGATCGCAGAGTATCCAGCCGCTCTCACCGGCGAGTTGTCTCTTGGCGTCTGACGTAGCAGGTCAGCTGATGGCAGGTCAGCTGACCTTGTGCGGGAGGTTAGTTGATACTGGATTACGTTGAATATCAATGATGCATGCAGATAGAAATATTATTCCAATGATGGAGGGCTCTGCACCGGTTCAGTAGATGGATTTGAATACAGGACCATGTAGTGAATGGATGATAAATAGGATCTCTCCAGAGAGGAACTGTCCGATCAGTGCTTGTATAACCGCAGCTGTAGTGTGAACTAGACCAATATAAAAGGCTCAATCACAGTTACCAAACGCGTTTCGGGGTTCAAAGCAGATTAGTAGTGCCCCTTCCTCAGTGGTGTATGACCATATGCGGTCTCTGCTCGTTTTTATAAGCCTCCAAACAATTAGGATTATATCTAAGACCAGGTAAGGAATGGTGGCATGAACTCTGACTATCGAGTAAAAGAAAAAATCCGACATGGATGATAAATCTAGGTAAGAGAATATGCCAACACAGGTTTTTATAATGTATCAAGAAAATGATCCTTAGTGTTTATATAGAACATTACATGATATATGTAGAATATCAGATAAAGTAAAATTGAAATAAAGATAAAATAAAAATAAAAATAAGAATAATAAAAATAAAGATAAGATATGAATAATAAAAGATACATTTTGAAAATAAAAAAAAATGAAATAAAAAATAAAAAAATGATGAAAAATAAATGAAAAAAAGAATGAATGAATGGTGTATAAAAAATGAGAAAAAATAAAAGTAAATAAACATATATGAAATAATCGAAGAAATATATATATAGATATAGATGACATTATTTTAATTTGGAGGGGTACCCAGTGCGAGTTGGACCACTTCATCCTTGGTATCAACAATATCGACCGCAACTTGAAATTCACTTCTACCTATAGTAAGACCAAGATAGAATTTTTGGATATAGAAATTTTCCAAGTGAACACAAAACTCCATTGTAAAACATACACAAAACCCACGGCAAAAAACAGTTTCATCAAATTCAATAGTTGCCATCTACCCAGATGGCTAATCAATGTTCCAAAAGGACAGTATAGACGTTTGAAATGCAACTGTACATCAGATGCTGATTTTCAGGAGGAAGCCAAATTTTTGACTTCACAATTTTTAGAGAAAGAATATCCTCAACATGTGTTAGATAGGTCATTCGATGAAGTAAACAAACTAGATAGGGCATTCTTTTTTACTGTCGATGATAATTCAGAAATGAATGAACAATCTACTAGGATTATTTTACCGTTCAATAGGGATTATAAAAGAATAGAATACATCATATTCAAACATTGGCACCTGGCCCAACAGGACAAACTGATAGGGAACTTGATGCCACCCCGACCGCAGATAGTCTATACTAAGGCTCCCAATTTAGGTATTACTATAGCTCCATCTGTTAAAAAAACGATTTCCCAAAAATCATCCATGTGGCTGACCACCAAAGGGTTCTTCCGTTGTGGTACATGTCCAATTTGCCTTCAATTAGGAGGCCCAAAAAAAACATTGGAGGTGACATCTACCACCAATGGTTTCAAATGGCAAATACCGAGTTTGATCACTTGTACTACTAAGGGTGTCCTATATATGTTACAATGTAATTGTAACAAACAATATATTGGTAGAACAAAAAGACCCCTTAGAGTCAGGATCTCTGAACATGTATACAACATTAGAAAAGGCTGTATGAAACATCCTCTATCGTGTCATTTTGCCCAAGTTCATAATAGAGACCCTACTGGACTCATATTTGTTGGGATTCAAGTCATTTCTAAGGATTGGAGGGGAGGGAGTTATCTAACTCGTATGTCTAGAGCTGAAGCTCAAAAAATATTTGATTTTGAAAGTCTTGAACCCAAAGGCCTTAATTCCAATCTAGAACTATTTGGTTTTCTCTAGTAATATCTCATTTGGTATTCTAGATAACCTTATATGCTATCCCCTGGTCTCCTGTATTGTACCCTGTCCACCAATGATCCCTTTATGGCTATCATTATCATTTTTCATTTCTTCAATTATTTCATATATGTTTATTTACTTTTATTTTTTATCATTTTTTATACACCATTCATTCATTCTTTTTTTCATTTATTTTTCATCATTTTTTTATTTTTTATTTCATTTTTTTTTATTTTCAAAATGTATCTTTTATTATTCATATGTTATCTTTATTTTTATTATTCTTATTTTTATTTTATCTTTATTTCAATTTTACTTTATCTGATATTCTACATATATCATGTAATGTTCTATATAAACACTAAGGATCATTTTCTTGATACATTATAAAAACCTGTGTTGGCATATTCTCTTACCTAGATTTATCATCCATGTCGGATTTTTTCTTTTACTCGATAGTCAGAGTTCATGCCACCATTCCTTACCTGGTCTTAGATATAATCCTAATTGTTTGGAGGCTTATAAAAATGAGCAGAGACCGCATATGGTCATACACCACTGAGGAAGGGGCACTACTAATCTGCTTTGAACCCCGAAACGCGTTTGGTGACTGTGATTGTGCCTTTTATATTGGTCTAGTTCACACTACAGCTGCGGTTATACAAGCACTGATCGGACAGTTCCTCTCTGGAGAGATCCTACTTATCATCCATTCACTACATGGTCCTGTATTCAAATCCATCTGCTGAACCGGTGCAGAGCCCTCCATCATTGGAATAATATTTCTATCTGCATGCATCATTGATATTCAACGTAATCCAGTATCAACTAACCTCCCGCACAAGGTCAGCTGACCTGCCATCAGCTGACCTGCTACGTCAGACGCCAAGAGACAACTCGCCGGTGAGAGCGCCTGGATACTCTGCGATCAACACTCCGCCCCGGCTAGAGTATACCTGACGCCAAGGGACAGCTCGCCGGTGAGAGCGGCTGTACATCCTGTGACCATCACGCCGCCCCGGCTAGAGCGCATCTGTCCATCGTCCATCTGTCCACCAGCGGTGCCGTGAGTGGCACAATCGTGCCAGCGATCATATTTTCATTTGCAGGCCATTTGGCTGTGGAGTGGAGAAACCGGTAACAGCGATCCAGCTTTAATACCCACTATACAAATTGATTTATGTTATAATCATTTACAGCATATGATTTTATCACAGGACATTGTCTCAGGACAATCGTAGGATTCATTCTACAGGACACAACTCCACCACCTATAGGACTGTCACCTTTATTATTTACAGGACATTTTGTACTTTTTTTATATTTTTATTTTTATATTTTTTTTATTCTTATTTTTTCTACTAAGCTATTTCCTTTCCAGGAGGAATGTTTTTATTTTTCATTTTTATTTATTTTTGTGCACACTGAATTTACTAACATCCTGATCAGCGTAACACTGTATGTTATCACCCAGTGTATCATTATATGGCTGGCAGCCATAATAGATACATTTGTTATTAATAGTATCATTCGCTCTGTAGTGTAATAACTTGTTGCATTTTTTATATTTATTACCTTTTAACCAATTGTGCGCCACCATAGGGCCCTGTGGGAACGCACTATTTAATATCTATTAAATACCATTTATATACCAATTTCTTATGCAGACCTAATGATCAGAATGACCTACTGCGGACGGTAGAGTTATTAAAAAAATATACATATATATATTTGATATTTGTGGTTATTCAAATATAAGGTTTGGTTATACAAGTAGGGCCTGTAGGCCTAAGGCACCGCAACATTTCTAGGCCGCATGTTCATTCAGAGAAACTTTACGGAAATTGAGGTGCTGGTTGCAAAACAGGTTTAAGGGAAATTTGACAGCAGGGACACCTATACTAACCTACTGCTACTGGGATCACTGCACTGTTTTTGTTTTTATGTCACGCTGTGTAGAACAAAACTATTAATGTGCAAATTAGTATGTTTGGTGCACTGGGAGTGTTCTCTAGACCCTAAGTGCTTTGCTACGTTCACCTGCTGGTCCAGTAGGAACACTCTCTAATAAAAAAGTCATTTCTGAGGAAGGTTATGCGTATTTACTAGGGGGCATATTAACAGGACCTGCCGAGTGGGCGTAGCAGTGCCAAAAAGCAGTAATGTAAAGTTGAGCTAAAGCTGTTCTGGGGTCCCCTTTTGAATGGAGGCCCTGGTCAATTGCCCAGGTTGCCTGCCTGTAATTCCGTCCCTCTGCATGTCTCTGTGATATGTCAAAAATGTTTTTTTTTTTTTTTTTTTAAAGGGTGGAGGGGTTAGTAATAGGTTAAGGAATCTAGTGTGTGGTGTTGGTGGCTGGGTGTAGGGAGAGTGGTTTTTATTTTTCTTGTATTTGGTTGTCTGTCCCAACAGCAGGCCTAAGTAGCTGGGGTTGAAGACATCACTTTGTTGTCACATTACATAGGTTAAAGTGTACCAAACATCTGATCAGTGTTGACTATAGGTGTGCTATGGGATCAGAGCCCATAGCACAACTATAGTCAACACTTAAAGGGGTACTCCGCCACTAGACATCTTATCCCCTATTCAAAGGATAGGGGATAAGATGTCTGATTGACCCCCGTGATCTCCCTGCTGCACCCGCCGTTCGTTTAGAGCTTCAGGTGCAGCGCCGGAGGCTTGTGACACCTCCTCAATGGCCGTCACGAGCCTCCACCCCGTATCGCCAGAAGCAGCTGAGATGGAGGTGCCCCCAGCGGCTGGACCAGTGGCGTAGCGGGGGCCCCCGCAGCCCCCGCAGTGCGGGGGGGCCCCGTCTAGGCTGGGGACCCTTAGCCCCGGCCCCATGAAAGAATTGTGTGCCTGTAATTCCTGGGGGCCCAAAAGCAGCTCGCCCCTTTTGCCCCTTTTGCTACCTTTTTATGTTCACCGTCACTCATCCCCAGGCAGCCAGTACCGCAATGGCGGTCTGGGAGATGGTCACGTGACGTGCGACGGGCAGCATCATAGAGAAGCGGAGCAAAGAGAGTCTCCCGCTCCTCCTCTCAGTCCCCACACGGCCGCTTCCAGGATCCAGGCCGTAGCAGGGGACCCACCGCCAGATATGTGAGTATGTATAATGTGTGTGTGTTGGGGTATTTATTATATAGTGTGTGTGTGTTAGGGGTATTTATTATATAGTGTGTGTGTGTGTGTGGTGGGGGGGATTTATTATATACCGTAGTGTGTGTATGTGTGTTGGGGGGGTATTTATTATTTAGTGTGTGTGGGGGGGTGGGGGGATTTATTATATAGTGTGGGGGTGGGGGGGATTTATTATATAATGTGAGGGGGTATTTATTATATAATGTGAGGGGGTATTTATTATATAATGTGAGGGGATATTTATTATATAATGTGGGGGGGATTTATTATATAATGTGAGGGTGTATTTATATATAATGTGGGGGGGGGGGGGGTTTATTATATAATGTAAGAAGGGAGGAAATTATGCATATGAGTGGAGGATAATAATGATTATTATAATCCTGCCCTCACATATATGTAACATCTCCCCCTCACATGTATAATCTGATAATCCCCTCCTCACATTGATTATCCCTTCACATATAATCTGAGTATGATATTATATATGTGAGGGGATAATCAATGTGAGGAGGGGGTTGTCAGATTATACATGTGAGGGGGAGATGTTACATATATGTGAGGGGAGGATTATAATAATCATTATTATCCTCCCCTCACATGTATAATCTGATAATCCCCTCCCCCTGTACGTATCCTGTACTGATGCTGAGTTATATCCTGTAGATCTTTTATTAAAATTTCAAACATAACAATAAAAAATTACAAAACATAAACATACCATATCCGACAGAACATATCAATATAGCGAATCATAAAACCAAACACCATAGCATAAAATACAACACCGGTCCACCCCACACTCATTCCTGCACACAAACAAATATATACAATATTTACAAAAGACATATTCCTATAATACCCATTATACCCATACCATACTAATAAACTATATACACTAATATACACTAATACTAAATGTGAATTTCCTGGCCCAGTTGCAATACCAAAAACCCAATACCAGTAATATACCAAAAGAATAACAACAACAATAATACATACAAAATAATAAAAACCAACACAAACAAAATAACACCCCATTTTTTTTTTTTTTTTTTTTGGCCCTGAGCTGGTCCCGCATCCCATGCCCCCAGTACATGTTACCAGACGTCCATGAACCAGTCCAGGATTTTCTGTATATATATATATAAAAGTCCCATACAAACCCCCTCCCCCCTTTTTAACCCACCACCCAACCTAAACTAAACCCAAACCCCAGGTGGCATCACACAATATATACAATATATACATTACATAAAATATACACAGACTAACAATATATACAATACATTAGTATACAAATAGACTACAACAATAAATACAATAACAAATACATATAACCAACAAATTACCTAACCCCAAGGCCGTAGCCTGGGGTATAATACACCTCTAAATAGTACCCCCTAAAACATAGCTTTTATTGTATATCCAGATAAAATACGAATTTATTTAGTTTTTATTTATAAACCCAGTGAAATCAATATAAAAACTGAATGTCAGGTAGGTTAGTGTCTGTGGAATCTGAGCAACATTGCTCCACTATAAGGGGTTCTGCAGCAACCCAATATGCCTACACTGACATTAACTAAAAACTAGATTGCCGCCTCTACATGTTTCGCCGTCCCCACGGCGTTCTCAAGAGGCAAACCAGTGGCAACCTCGTTGCCACTGGTTTGCCTCTTGAGAACGCCGTGGGGACGGCGAAACATGTAGAGGCGGCAATCTAGTTTTTAGTTAATGTCAGTGTAGGCATATTGGGTTGCTGCAGAACCCCTTATAGTGGAGCAATGTTGCTCAGATTCCACAGACACTAACCTACCTGACATTCAGTTTTTATATTGATTTCACTGGGTTTATAAATAAAAACTAAATAAATTCGTATTTTATCTGGATATACAATAAAAGCTATGTTTTAGGGGGTACTATTTAGAGGTGTATTATACCCCAGGCTACGGCCTTGGGGTTAGGTAATTTGTTGGTCTCTTGGCCTCTTTAGTCCCCTTTTGGTCTAATTGATTTTTTTGTTAAATACATATAACACTATAAGCCAAACAACAAACCCCTAAAGCTCAAGTTCAGCGCCTGCAAGCCCTGTATTACCATAAACCAACTGCTCAAAACAAAAAGACTAATGTGCCAGCATCAGCCCACCACCAGGGGGAGACAACAGGCTAAGGCACTTTAAAGGCAGAGCCCCTCCATAGACGAGAGGCCCTGCCAGCACCCAGCCTCTCGTACTCCAGAGAACGCACCTTCACCAGGTCACAGAGAATGTTCCTAACCACCACATCCACAGGGAGGATTTTACGCTGCGTCGACACTAAACACCGTGTGTTCCACGTGTAGTACCTAACCACTGAGCTGACTAGGAATAAAGTGCACCGGTCCCAGCCTCCAAGGTTTCTGAATGCCCCATAGGCCCATTCCGCATAGGAGAGACTGGCCAGCCGAGGCCAACCAATGGAAGCGCCCACCCTGTTGTAAACCTCTGTGTTAAAGGGACAATGAAGCAGAAAATGCTCCATGCTTTCCAGCATGCCTCCACACTCTTCGCGGGGACATCCCCGGTCATCAGAGCTCCTGCACTTCAGATTGTCCCTCACACACAGTTTCCCGTGGAAACAGCGCCAAGTCAAGTCCCAAAACTTCAAGGGGATCCTGATAGAATTCAAAAGCTCTAAACCCACCTCCAGATCCCGACTTGGGCAGTCCTTGAGCGCCAATGGCCTCTGGAAATGAGAAGACAGGACCCTCTTGTCAAGGAATTTCCTCGACAGAGTCCTAATCTCCCCCATCCCCAGACCCCACCGACGAATAACCTTCAGAACCGGGGTAGCGTAAGCCGGAAGATGTCCGTGTGGTGTGCGAAGATCCTTCACTTGCCCTCCTGTCTCCCATTCCTGGAAGAAAGGCCAAAACCATCCCCTACAGGAGGATACCCACGGAGGAGCCCTCTCTGACCAGAGGTTTGCTATATTGGTCTTAAGAAAGGTATTCACTAGGAACACCACAGGGTTGACCATACACAACCCCCCTAGTCTCCTCGTACGGTAAGTAACCTCCCTCTTCACTAGGTTCAGTCTATTCCCCCATAACATTTGGAAGAACACACTGTAGACCCGGGTCCAGAGAGGTTCTGGCAACATGCATACACTGCCCAAGTATATCAGTAAAGGGAGCAGGAATGTTTTGATCAGGTTAACCCTTTCCCGGAGGGTCAAAGACCAACCCTTCCACTGATCCACCTTCTGAGCGGCGATCTTAAGCCTGCTGTCCCAGTTTTGTTTGGGGTAATCCCCTTGGCCAAATTCGATGCCGAGAACTTTTGCAGATTCCTGGGGCTCTGGAAGGGCGTCCGGGAGATCAAAACCAGGATCTCCCCCTCCCAGCCAGAGACTCTCGCACTTATCCCGGTTGATCTTGGACCCGGATGCCTCCGAGTAGCGGTCCACCTCTGACATCACCCATTGGCCTTCCTCTTGTGAGGAGACAAACACGGTGACATCATCAGCATACGCTACCGCCCTCAGAGCCAAATCCGGCACCGCCAGGTCCATTCTCACCCCCGCCAACGGTCCACAATCAATCCTCCTAAGGAAAGGATCAATTGCAAACATGTACAGCAACGGGCTCAAAGGACAACCCTGACGGACGCCAGACCCAACCTCAAAAGAGCGGCCAATCCAACCATTCACAAGCGGGAAACTCTCTGCCCCTGCGTACAAGGTCTTAAGCCAATCAACAAACCCCCCCGGCAGGCCATATCTCAGAAGAACAGACCAGAGGTATTCATGGTTAACCCGATCAAATGCTTTTGCCTGATCCAAGGACAGCAAGTACCCCTTCCAGTGGCCAGCCCTACCCTGCTCCACAGCCTCTCGGACACTGAGCACAGCACTAAATGTACTGCGGCCCGGAACAGAGCAATGCTGCGCCCCCGAAAGGAGCCGGGGTGCAAACTCCACCAGCCGGTTAAACAGCACTTTTGCCAGAATCTTTCGGTCCACATTGAGAAGTGCTATGGGACGCCAATTCTCAATGTGGGACGGGTCTTTACCCTTTGACAGGATGATCAGCGCTGACCTCCTCATTGACCTTGGCAGAGTGCCCGAGGATAGACACGCATTAAAAACCCCAGTCAAGAGGGGAACCAAAGTGTCCTTAAAGGTCTTATAGCACTCAGATGTTAAGCCATCCGGACCGGGTGACTTCTTGAGGGCAAGCCCATCAATAGCCATCCTGACTTCCTCTTCCCGGATCATCTCTGTCAAAACGTCAAGAGAGGAGTCTACTCCTGGTTCAGGGACGGTTTCAGCCAAGAAAGCTGATACCTTATCTCGATCTAGATCCTTCCTTCCCAAGAGGTGCGAGTAGAAGGATCTGACGACCTCCAGGATCCCTGATCTGGACCTTTTCAAGGATCCCGTACTATCAATCAGTCCTGAGACTATTTTACTATTCACTGACATCTTGCAGTTTCTGTAAGGGTCGGGCGAGCGGTACTTCCCGTAATCCCTCTCAAAAACCAAAGATGCGTGTCTGTCATACTGGCACTTCATCAACAAGGACTTCACTCTGGAGATATCGTCACGACTACCTCCAGTCGAGACAAGGTTCTCAAGTTTCTTCCTCAGGCCCTGGTACAAACGGTACCTGTTTAGGCTTCTGAGGCCCGAGAGCTGGCGGAAGAATCTCGCAACCCTTTCCTTGAAGATCTCCCACCACTCTGACTTACTGCTACAAAGGCCCAGCAATGGTACCTGGCTCTGAAGAAAATCCTCAAAGGACTGTCTTATCTCCGCTTCTTCCAAGAGAGACGAATTCAGCTTCCAATAGCCTCTGCCCATCCGGGGGGTCTCTGTGACATTCAGAGAAAACAAAATTAAACAGTGATCGGAGAACTCCACCTCAACAACAGACACTGCTGAAGAGACGGCCTCCTCCTTTAAAAAAAACCTATCTATCCTAGACCTACAACTACCCCTATGATAGGTGAATCCCGCGTGGCCTGGGGTGTGCCGGATGTGGACATCCACCAGGCGAGCCTCACTCGCTATGCTATTAAGGGCGACGCTATCATAAGTCAGCTTGTCTCTGGCACCTCCCCTGTCTTGGGGCCTCGTGACAGCATTAAAATCCCCTCCAAAGACCACCTGCCGACTTGTAAAAAGATAGGGCTTGATCCTCATAAAGAGACACTTCCGGTCCCACTTAGACTGTGGGCCGTAGATGTTAATAAGGCGAAGTTCTTGTCCCTTCATGAGGACATCTAAGATCAGGCACCTCCCCATTTCTAACTCAATAACCCGTCGGCATTCTACCGCTGCGGTAAAAAAGACCGCCACTCCGCTATACGGCTCGGCCCCAAGAGACCAGTAGGAGGGCCCATTCCTCCACTCTCTTTTAGCCTTGTAGATAGATGACATATCTGTTAGCCTGGTCTCTTGCAAAAATAAAATATCAGCATTAATATGGGCAAAAAAATCATAGGCCGCAAATCGAGCCGTATCTGACTTTATGCTGGCAACATTAATAGATGCCAGAGTCAATGGAGAGGGTGCCGCCATCAAGGGTGATTGAGTTAGACAGCTTTCTTTTTCCCACCATCCTTCCCATCCACCCCACCACCCTCCTCATCAGATGATGGTTTACCCCTTTTAAGTGAAATAGATGTGTCCATTTTCCCTTTATATACATTTTCCTCGTCCCCTGACTCTGGGCCAGTCTCCCCCCCTGAAGACATAGATTCCCCAGGGAGAGAGGACTCAGCGTCTCCTGTGAGCCCCACCGCAACATCCGGAACCTCACCCCCAGCCCCCCCCTCCTCCGAAGAGGAAATGTCGCGGAGGGCTCGGAACCGGTTGGAGAGACCAATCAGAGGGGGGTCAGTTGTACCTTCCTTTGGCATCTGGCGGGTGGGAGAAGATCTTACATCTCTCCTTTTCTTATTCTTCCGAGTACCCCGCTTTGTTTCTGCCCATCCCCCACTGTCCTCATCCGCGCTCCCACCATGGGAGGACAGTGAGGAGACGGCATCCCCCTCTTTGTGGATCTTCCCAATCTCCTCATCCAGTTCACTATCCCCCAGGGCCTCAGCAGTAAGACTGGCCGCAGGGACAGGATCAGGAGTCACCCCAGTTGGTTGATGCTCCTGTGAGTCCTGAATCTCCCTGTCCCTTTGACGCTTCTCGAGACGCCTCAGTTGGGCAGGCGTCTTCTGCTTACTTTTCTTCCCTGGCCCCTGCACCCCTTCATCCCCGACAGCCATCCCCCTAGCAGAATCCACCTCACGGCTTACTCCCACCGGGGCAACAACAGCGTTGACAAAGGAACGAGGGCAGCGACTGAATGGGTGACCTAAGTCACCACACAGGTGACACCTAATCTCTGCACAAGATGTAGCGAGATGGCCTATTTCCCCACACAGAGTACACTTCTGCACAGTGCAATTGGCACTAAAATGTGTGGGGTCACCACATCTGTGACAGAGCTTCGGTTGACCCTGGTAGAAGATCTGGATACGATCCCTTCCGAGGAAGGTCGCAGATGGTATATGGGTAACGGTGTTTCCTGAACGCCTAAGCTTGACCATAAACGTCCAGGCCCCTGACCAGATGCCATATTCATCCCTGTTCTTTTTTGGGACCTCCACCACCTCACCATACCGACCTAGCCACGTCATGATGTCAATACAAGAAAGCGATTCGTTACGGGTTAAAACGGTCACCTTCTTGACATTATTTTGGCGAGACACTGCCTGAATGGCAAAGTCTCGCCAGCCGGGCTCATTCTTTACCAACTCATAATTCGACCAGAAGAGCTCAAGCCCCTCCGGCCGAACAAAGCTGATATCGAACTCAGGGGTACCATAAGGATGTATTAAGGCATAGATGTCAGCTGCCTTAAAGCCCAACTTCAGCAGAAGCTCAACAACTTTAGATCTTGGAGGACATGTATCACTGCCTCTCCACCTCAGCCGGACCACATTCCTTCGGAGACCACCTGGCCCGGCTGTTGGGAGAGACCACACAGTATCCCCCCCTCTTTCCTCTCGGAAGGCTGAAAGACCATGTCTTTCTATCCAAAAGGATAGATCAACCTCCCTACCCTCTACATTGATTGATCTCTCCCCTCTCCTTAAGGCCCCCAGGAGACGCTGCTGCAAACTGCTCTCCCCAGAGTCAGAGGACGAGGAAGCTGCTCCCCTTCCCCCAGCGGTGACATTCGCGTAGCTGCGGACGGGTGCTGCCACCGCTGGGGGTGCAACTGGACCAGGCCCTACATTCCCACCACTAATCTGTGCCCCTTCACCACCCTCCTCCACATAATCCATACCCAAACCATTGACCCCTATTTTAGCTGATGTGCCCCCCATACCTCCACCCGTGCTACAGCCCAAACCACCATTCAAAGCCCCAGAAAGATTTTTAGTAACAGATGAATTATTCCCCTCATTCACACCCTCAGTCACTCCAACATTAACCTCCACATTCATACTGGCTGGACCGGTGCGTTCTGGTGCAGATTTTGTACTATCAGCATCACTGGGTACCAGGGCTGGAGCCATCACCACAGGACAGGTCACCGGTCCCTTATACAAGGACCGGGAAGCCTGCCTAGCCTGTTTATTAGCGGCCCCAGCCCTGTTTTTACCGGTACCCTCCGCCTCATCCGTACTAGAATGTCCAGCTCCTGGGCGCCGCTGATCTGGATCAGCGGCGCCAATGCAAAACAAAAGTTTTTTTTCTACTTTTGGGAGAATCTATTTTTCCCTTAGCCACCACGACTACCTCCGGCACTGAGTCACCCCCCTCTCCCACAGGGGAGCGAACTATAGCACCGGAGTCTGCCTCTCTGCCCACCGCTGAGCCGCCCTCACTGTACGGCCTTGCGGCCGATGCCTTCTCTGCTCCATCCCTGCTACTGCAAACAGGCATGGAGCTCTGCGCCCTTTTAGTATCTGTACTCTCCCCGCACCTTTGCACCGAGTCCACCACAGAACACGGGCTGGGCTGGGTAACGGGGCTTGCACAATGAGCTGACCCTGCGGCCGACTCAGGGTTTACAGGGAGGGGGGTGTAGATGTAACTCACCACTTCTTGCTGCTTTGGCTTGGTCTTCTTCTTCTTACCCCCAGGTGCCTCATTTGGGAGCTCATCTCCAAACACCAGGTTCTGAGGACACACTGGGGATTCCAGCATGCGGATCTGGGCCATTAGCGCCCCTCCCTGGTAGCTGCTGTCACTGTCCTCCCCTGAGTCGGCAGGTGATACTGCTGGTTGCTGTGCAGGGGGCCCACTGTACGGGGCCTGCTGCTGTTGCCGCAGGCCACCAGGTGGATCTGCCTGTTGTTCTTCCTCCATCTCCTCCTCATCATCCACCTGGCTCTCAGGTTGCAGCCCCACCAACCTCTTATTTTCCTTTTCCTCCATTACCTTGAATCGTTCTCCATTTTCCAATTTTTCTTTAAATGGCCCACTCTTCGCCAGTAATTCTCCTCTCCTCTCCTCCAAAGCTTGTATTTCAGCCATAAGTCTCTTTATCTGCCCCTGGATCTCCGTCTTTTTCTTTTTTGGAGTTACCTTAGCCCTGGCACGGGCACACCGCAGTTCCTCTCGGAGCCTCCTGATGGCCTTACAGGCGTCTTCATACTCACGGAGGTGACTTTTTACCCGGGAGGTATAGGTGGAAATAGACTCCCGGGTCCTCAGCACTCCCCAGCCTTCCTCACTGAGGTCGGCTTCACCTCCGTGAGCACTCTGCCTTCTTTCTGATGAACCCAGCTTTCCGCTGGTAGCACCCAGCTTTCCTGAGGTGGATCCAGCCTTGGAGCTTCTCACCTCTGTGGGGGGAGTTGGAGCAGCATTGCTGCGACTCCTGGTGGAACGCCTCACCCCCAAATCCTCCGATGTTCCGGCCGCTTGCTGGCTTCTACTGCTCCCCTGCGGCCTAGTCCGAGGAGCAGAAGCCTGGGCCTCGCCTCCCTCACTCATGCCTGGAAACCCACTCCCTCCCTGGGGAGGAGGAAGCAGGCCCCAGGTGGAACAGATGGAAATCCCTGGAGCTCAGGAGGCACAGCAGACACACAGCACAGCTGAAGCACGACCACACCCGCAACTAATTGGTCAGCACTCCAGAGCTGTACTCACTATTCTGCTGGTGAGGTCACTGTGTACACACATTACATTACTTATCCTGTACTGATCCTGAGTTATATCCTGTGTTATACCCCTGAGCTGTACTCACTATTCTGCTGGTGAGATCACTGTGTACATACGTTACATTACTTATCCTGTACTGATCCTAATTTATATCCTGTATTATACTCCAGAGGTGTACTCACTATTCTGCTGGTGAGGTCACTGTGTACATACATTACTTATCCTGCACTGATCCTGAGTTATATATCAGACAGGAGGCTCATATCTTATGCATTATTCTTTCTTTAATAATGCCCATAGCAGAACACTTTTGGTATTCAATTTAATAAAAGAAAAAACTTCAAACTACAACTCCCAGCAGTCCTAGGGCCACAGTAGTCACTCCTCCTCCGTAGCCCCTATATAAGGACTGCCCCCATATAGGTCTTCCTCTTTCTTTCTGCTCATGGCAGACCCAAGATAAGTGTACTCCATATTCAATAATTATAATTTCTGTACCTCTATTCCTATAAGTGATGTTACTCTATAGGTGATATATTCCATAGGTGATATTATTTTATAGGTTACTGTAGTAATACCTCTTCTTTTACCCTCTGTACTTCTTCCCAGCGCCGGTTTACCCCGATTCTGGGCTCCTTTTCTCCCTGTCGCCGCTCCGGCGTCTTCCGTTACTCCTGCGATTAGATCGCGATCTCCCCTCCCCCCCTCTTTTTTCGCCATTTTGCGCTTCTCCTCTTCCCCGAGTTCGCGCGCGCGGGCTGGGGGCGGGGTTTTCTCCTTCTGGCTGGCCGCTTTCACTGCGGCCGGCGCTCAGTAAAGGGGCGGCACCTCCGCGATCTGCGATCTCCTATTAGGACTCAGAGGAACGTAGTCTCGCGAGACTTCGTCCCCTGAGTGTAAAACTCCGGGCTCCCCTCCCACCGCACGACAGTGCTTCGCCTGCGGTGTGGAGGATCGGAACCCGGTACTGTGTCTCAGTAGGTAGTGTAGTTGCCCCACACACGTTGTCTATCGGAATTTATTCCGCCTCCGTGTATATTAGGCATACTTACTCCTTAGTTCTCTACCTTAGTCTCCCCCCTTTTTAACACTTCTGTTATCATGGCTGAGGAACCTTCACCTGCCCCTCTCAGAAGTGAACCCCTCTCTCTGGACTCGGCACATTTTATGTCCGCCACCCAGATTCAGGACCTAATTAACAGGTCGGTCCAAGCAGCCCTGGCCTCCTCCATGTTGCCCTCTGGCCCGCATCAGCCGGGTCCCCATGCCCCAGTCCCTTCTCTTCACGGTGGAGAGCCACAGATAAAGAAGGGCAAAGCTTCCCATAAAAGGAAGCATACCTCTGACTCCCCGGCAGGGGAAGATAATAATTTGCTCCAGACAGTCCCTACCCCGGTCTGTCAACCCCAGCATGCTTCAGACTCCACTCGACCCCTGGGCCTCGGGGAGTTACATGGCAAGAGGCATAAGTCCGCTAGGCGGGCAAAACCCGACTCATATGTGGACTCCTCTACTGAGGATTCTTCGGGTTCTTCCAATGAGTCTGAGGACTACGAGTCCAATCCCAATATTGAAGAAGATGCTGGGGATACGGCGCTCGACACCGACGCCAACCATGCCACACAGGGCAAGGTTATCCTAGATGCCCTAGGAGAGCCCCTGTTCCACCCAGACGCAATCTCTCACCCGAGATCAGGCGACTGGTCACCACTCCCCCATGTGGCCCAATATGTAGAACTCTGGGCACGCAAATCTCTAGATAGGTCCAGCCGTAATAAGCTGAGGGCCGAATGCCCTAGACCTTTTATCCCCAATAGAGTGGTGGACACCCCTGAGGTGGATCCTATCCTGATGAAGTATCTATTGAAATCAGGTAAATTCACCAAGAAGGGCATAGAGCGCTCCTTCAAAACTATACAGGAGCGTATCCTCGATTTAATGGGTCCCCTCACTAAAATCCTAAACTTAGCGGAGCACGCTGCTGCAACGGACGAACCCGTGGACGTCCGTCAGCTCCGTGGGTGGGCTCAGAGAGCCATTTGCCTGGCAGGTACTGCTAATACCACCTGCTCAGTTGAGAGGCGCCGGTCGATCCTTATGCGCCTCGACCCTCAACTGTCCCACCTGGCCGAGACCGAACCGGGTCCCTCGGCAGCAGGCATGCTTTTTGGGGACAGTCTGATGAAAGACGTCAATAGATTCGTTGGCCTCTTTACGGGCTTAGATAAGGCCCAAAATTCCTTGAAAAAATCGGGGTCCACTAAAATTTTTCCCCGGGCCGGCAGAAGTAGAGGCCGATCTGCCGGCCGTTCTGCTCCCTACAGGCCACAGGGCAGAGCCTTCGCCCAATACCAATTTCCACAGACCCCCCCTTCATACACAGTACCCGTGGTTCAACCATCACAATTCTTCCCTCCTCGAGGCCGTCCCTGGAGAGGTCGTGGCGGACGTGGATACCCCCGTTCTCGCCCTTCTACCGGTGAGTGTACCTTCTACTCCTCAGTCTCACATACCTGTGGGGGGTCGACTGATGTATTTTTCCCACGCCTGGTCTGCGATTACAGCAGACGCATGGATTCTTCAGACAGTGGGGGGTTTTCACATAGAATTCCAATCCTTGCCGATGCTGGGTGTCATCCCACCTCCTATTCACTTTTCCGACCAAAACGTTGCCCTCATAGACAACGAGGTACGGGATCTCCTGTTCAAGCATGCGATCATGGAATCCAACCCGTCTTCCCTAGGGTTCGTAAGCAACCTCTTCCTCGTGAAGAAGAAAGGGGGCGGCTATCGTCCGGTCATAAACCTACGAGACCTAAACCAACATGTCACGTATCGCCATTTCAAGATGGAGGGAATCCATTCCCTCCGGGACCTCCTGATGCCAGGAGAATGGCTGGTGAAGGTGGACTTGAAGGACGCCTACCTCACCGTCCCCATTCACCCAGAGTCACAACAGTTCCTCCGTTTCCTTTGGAAAGGCCGCATGTGGCAATTTACCTGCCTCCCGTTCGGCCTATCGTCCGCCCCGTGGTGTTTCACCAAACTGATGAAACCGGTGGTAGCGGCTCTGAGGAGCAGGGGGGTTCGTCTGATCATTTACTTAGACGACCTTCTCATCATGGCCCATTCCAAATCTCAGGCCTCCCTTCACATGTCATGGGCGATATCACTACTACATTCTCTGGGCTTCATATTCAACCGAGAAAAATCGGTCCTGACTCCAAGTCAGGAGATGGAATTCCTGGGTTTCTTGGTGGACACCAATCGCGCACTGCTGCGACTTCCCAAGTCCAAATTAGCCCTGATCCGCAAAGAAATCAGGGCAATTTTGCGCAAAGGTTGCTTGTCTTTACGGATTCTGGCACGACTGGTGGGTCTCCTGGCGGCTTCCATACAAGCCATCTTTCCGGCCCCCTTGCACTACCGAGCCCTTCAGAGGCTCAAGATCTTACATCTACGCCAGGGCCTCAGATACGCGGACAAGGTACCCCTTTGTCCGGCTGCTATCGAAGAGTTACACTGGTGGCTTCGACATGCCGTCGAGTGGAACGGCAAAGCCATCTTCCACCCTTACCCAGACGTCATCATAGAGTCGGATGCGAGCCGACTTGGCTGGGGCGCCCGATGCGGGGAGGTTTCCACCGGGGGGACCTGGTCCGTCAAGGAGATCGATCTGCATATCAATGCATTGGAGCTTCTGGCAGCATATTTTGCAGTCAAGAGTTTCATGCCTCGTTCGTCCAATTGTTGTGTGTTACTACGCATGGACAACGTGGCGGCGGTCCAATACATCAACCGTTTGGGGGGCACCAGGTCCAAGATCCTGGCGGATCTTGCCAAAGACTTCTGGCATTTTTGCCTGGCCCGCAACATTATCCCGGTAGCGGAGTACATTCCAGGGGTCTCCAATACGGTGGCCGATTGGAACTCTCGCTATCTCATCGATTCCAGCGACTGGCGGCTGGATCGCTCCATCTTCCTGCAACTACGGCAACTGTGGGGCCCGTTACAAGTGGACCTTTTCGCGTCCCGCCTCAATCGGCAACTGCCCCGCTTTTTCAGCTGGAGACCGGACCCAGAGGCATCTGCGGTAGACGCTCTCTGCCTCGTCTGGCCGACGGGAACGCATTATGCTTTTCCTCCCTTTCAGTTGATCCCCCGGGTTCTCCTACATGCGACGAACCAGAGAGCGACGGTTGTGCTGATCACTCATTGGTGGCCGACGCAACCATGGTTCCCCCTCCTTCTGGGGATGGCCATGGATTATCCCAGAGTGCTACCCCACTTTCCACACCTTCTCACCAACCCGACCGGGGATCTCCATCCTCTGGTAATGGAAGGCAAACTACCTCTCCTAGCGTGGTTGGTTTCGGGGTCTCAGACGCGGATCACGACCTTTCAAAATCAGCTAGGGATCTCCTCGCCCTGGCCTGGGCCCCCGGGACTAGATCAGCTTATCGATCAGCCTGGAGGCTCTGGGTTCGTTGGTGTGATCAACGGCAGGTTGATCCCGTACATGCACCTGTGTCTGTAGTGGTGAACTACCTGGCAGATTCTTTTGAATCTGGCAAGTCCTACAGTTCCATTAATGTATACCGATCGGCTATTGCGGCTTACCATTGCCCTGTGGACTCCCTACCGATCGGCAAACACCCGCTGGTTTGTAGACTTTTGCGCGGCATAAAATTTCAACGTCCCCCTAGGCCTAGGTATCATTCGACCTGGGATGTCTCCAGGTTGCTCGATATGTTTGCTTCATGGACAGACAATGACGACCTCTCCCTGAAAATGTTGTCATATAAGTTGACGGTCCTTCTTTGTTTGGTGTCCATCAAACGTGTCTCCGACGTGAAGGCTTTGGACGTCTCTAGACGACAATTTTCGCCTCAGGGAGTGAAATTCTCGGTGGTCCGTAGGACCAAGACGGGTATTCATTCGGTTTTTTATCCGTTTTTTCCTGCGCATCCGAAGCTTTGCGTTGTTCGTTGCCTACAGGCGTACGAATCACAGACGGCGGATCTGCGCTCTCCGGATTCCCCTCAGCTCCTCGTCTCTTATGTCAGACCCCATCTTCCAGTTGCCTCCGCTACTCTAGCGCGTTGGGTACGTTCCGCCATGGACATGGCGGGTATTGATATATCTCTGTTCGGAGCTCACTCGTCCAGGGGCGCTATGGCTACGAAGATAGTCACAGCAGGGGGCTCCCTCTCCAACTTATTGATGGCGGCTGATTGGTCTTCAGAGACCACCTTCCGTCAGTTCTACTTCAGACCGGAGGACCACGTGTCTATGTCAGTCTTATAATGCTCTGGCTGTTTATTGTTTCTCTGTCGTAACTAGTTGTTAGCTTCGAACTTGCATAAGATATGAGCCTCCTGTCTGATATATAAATCGAGATTTTCCTAGCTTGTGACGGAAAATATTAGTTATATGAAGACAGGAGGCGAGTATCTTCCCTCCCTACCCACCCTATTACGACTTTTTGTTCTCTTTACAGGATATTGAACGCAAAGGCGGTGTTCCTGAGTTTGGTTGACCGGTCGTTTTCCGGCTGTTTGGTTTCTCTACGGTCCCCGTTGGGACGAAGTTGGGTTTTCCCTGCCATCTAGGCTTCTGCTGCCCGAGGTCGAAGGACCGAGTGTTCGCGAGCAACTGTGGATGTCTGGATAAAGTCGTTTTGTGCGGTTCTGATTCGCATGAAGAAAGAGGAAGACCTATATGGGGGCAATCCTTATATAGGGGCTACGGAGGAGGAGTGACTACTGTGGCCCTAGGACTGCTGGGAGTTGTAGTTTGAAGTTTTTTCTTTTATTAAATTGAATACCAAAAGTGTTCTGCTATGGGCATTATTAAAGAAAGAATAATGCATAAGATACTCGCCTCCTGTCTTCATATAACTAATATTTTCCGTCACAAGCTAGGAAAATCTCGATTTATATCCTGTGTTATACCCTAGAGCTGTACTCACTATTCTGCTGGTGAGGTCACTGTGTACATACATTACATTACTTATCCTGTACTGATCCTGAGTTGTATCCTGTATTATACTCCAGAGCTGCACTCACTATTCTGCTGGTGAGATCACTGTGTACATACATTACATCACTTATCCTGTACTGATCTTAATTTATATCCTGTATTATACTCCAGAGCTGCACTCACTATTCTGCTGGTGAGATCACTGTGTACATACATTACATAACTTATCCTGTACTGATCCTGAGTTATATCCTGTATTATACCTCAGAGCTGTACTCACTATTCTGCTGGTGAGGTCACTGTGTACATACGTTACATTACTTATCCTGTACTGATCCTGAGTTATATCCTGTATTATACTCCAGAGCTGTACTCACTATTCTGTTGGTGAGGTCACTGTGTACATACATTACATTACTGATGCTGTACTGATCCTGAGTGTGTTTGGGATGGAGGTTGGGGTGGGGGACAGGGGGGCCCAAAAAAAATTGCTTACCCAGGGTCCAATCAAAATTAAAGATGGCCCTTTGTGTGTCGCTGGTGCTGCACTGCGCTGCCGCTCGTGGGCCCCTTACCGAGAATTGTGTGCCGCTTCGCTGCTGCTCGGGGGCAAAAACAAATGTAAGAATTACCTACAGATGCTCTTCATAAGTCCATAGAAAATGCCCATGGCAGTACATATCAGTATGGGCGGAGTAATTTGTGATGGGTGGTGTATATTGGCATGGGCGTGGCATACCTTGTGGGGGAGGAGCTTAGGGGCCTCCTCAAAAAATCTTGCAGGGGGGCCCCTGAATTTATTGTTACCCCAGTGGGCTGGACCCTGGCGATCAGACCTCCCAGGATCCAATGGTATACCTTCGGGTGGTTATAGGCTAAACCACGCCCTGGCGTCACGAATACAAGAGGTTAATACCATCTGCCCCTAAGGTAACCACATCTGCCCCATTTTACGTACAACAGGATGCAGGAAAAAGAGGGTTCCAGAACAGTTTTTGCAGACTTGGTATATTTAAATGAATCTGGAAATACTGCTCGGATTGTAGACCATATTTCTTAAATAGCCTTGCATCATCATCTTATTCAATGCTAAGCTTTTCTGAAATTGCTTATGTATTTTTAGATATTCATAAATGATATTAGCTCAGCCAGTTTTCTGGGAATCTGTTGGCATTGGATTACAAAATAAAGCATAAACCACATATCTTATTTGGGCTTCCACTTTGTGATATTGATTCCCTTAATGTGCTTTGTGTAAGCACATCTTTTGATATAATCATCATGTAATGGAAAAAATGCTTTGAAAAGCCAAAGATAAAATATTGGAGAAATATTTCACAACTGTTCAAGCAAAGAACAATTTTTCCCCTCTGGTAAAATAAAAGTTTTATTAAAGTAGTTTATTTGGAGAGTATATAAATAATATAAATAAAAACATATTGATATTATCAATAAAACATAATAAATAAACTTTTTAATCTTCATTTATTTTAGAAAAAAAAAATGATTCCAAATATTTGAAACTATGTTACATTATTTGGCGACTCTGAATTTAACCCCTTAAGGGTACTCCGGTGAAAACCTTTTTTCTTTTAAATCAACTGGTGGCAGAAAGTTAAACATATTTGTAAATTACTTCTATTAAAAAATCTTAATCCTTTCAGTACTTATTAGCTGCTGAATGCTACAGAGCTGGTCCGGTGCTGCAGGACTGTCCGGTGGGGAGGTCTTCCGGTGGGATAGTGGTTCCGGGCTGCCATCTTCACCGGGGAGGCCTCTTCTCCGCGCTTCGGGCCCAGAATAGAGGTGTTGCCTTGACGATGACGCAGAGGGACGTTGGTAATGAACGTACCTCTGCGTTGTCGTCAAGGCAACGTGACTATTCCAGGGCCGGGCCCGAAGCGCGGAGAAGAGGCCTCCTCGGTGAAGATGGCAGCCCGGAACCACTATCCCACCGGACGACCTCCCCACCGGACAGTCCTGCAGCACCGGACCAGCGCAGAGCGGAGGTGAGTACAGAACTAAAGGGGGTGAGAGGGGGCTGGATGATGTCGAAGGCCGCAGTGGTCTTCAACCTGTGGACCTCCAGAGGTTTCAAAACTACAACTCCCAGCAAGCCCGGACAGCCGATGGCTGCCCGGGCTTGCTGGGAGTTGTAGTTTTGAAACCTCTGGAAGTCCACAGGTTGAAGACCACTGAGGGCGGAGAGTTCACTCGAGTATAAGCCGAGGGGGGTGTTTTCAGCACGAAAAATCGTGCAGAAAAACTGGGCTTATACTCGAGTATATACGGTATGTTTAACTTTCTGCCACCAGTTGATTTAAAAGAAAAAAGGTTTTCACCGTTGTACCCCATTAAGGATGCAGCTCATTTTCACCTTAACCCCTTAAGGACTCAGGGTTTTTCAGTTTTTGCACTTTTGTTTTTTCCTCCTTACCTTTTAAAAATCATAACCCTTTCAATTTTCCACCTAAAAAATAATTTATGGCTTATTTTTTGCGCCACCCATTCAACTTTGCAGTGACATTAGTCATTTTACCCAAAAATTCTCGGCGAAACGGAAAAAAAAATCATTGTGCAACAAAATTTAAGAAAAAACGCCATTTTGTAACTTTTGGGGGCTTCTGTTCCTACGCAGTGCATATTTCAGTAAAAATTACACCTTATCTTTATTCTGTAAGTCCATATGGTTAAAATAATATCCAAATTATATAGGTTGGATTTTATCGTACTTCTGGAAAAAATCATAACTACATGCAGGAAAATGTATACGTTTAAAAATGTCATCTTCTGACCCTATAACTTTTTTATTTTTCCACGTACAGGGCGGTATGAGGACTAATTTTTTGCGCCATGATCTGAAGTTTTTATCAGTATAATATTTGTTTTGATTGGACTTTTTGATCACTTTTTATTGATTTTTTTAATGGTATAAAAAGTGACCAAAAATAAGCTTTTTTGGACTTTGGAATTTTTTTGCGCGTACGCCATTGACCGTGCGGTTCAATTAATGATATATTTTTATAGTTTGGACATTTACACCCGTGGTGATACCACATATGTTTATTTTTATTTACGCTGTTTTATTTTTTTTATGGGAAAAGGGGGGGATTCAAACTTTTATTAGGGAAGGGGTTAAATGACCTTTATTAACCCTTTTTTTAAAACTTTTTTTGTGCAGTGTTATAGCTCCCATAGGGACCTATAACACTGCACACACTGATCTCTCATGCTGATCACTGGCGTGTATTAACACGCCTGTGATCAGTGTTATCGGCGCTTGACTGCTCCTGCCTGGATCTCAGGCACGGAGCAGTCATTCCTCGATCGGACACCGAGGAGGCAGGTAAGGGCCCTCCCAATGTCCTGTAAGCTTTTCGGGACACCGCGATTTCAACGCGGTGGTCCCGAACAGCCCGACTGAGCAGCCGGGATACTTTCACTTTCACTTCAGACGCGGCGGTCAGCTTTGATCGCCGCGTCTGAAGGGTTAATACAGGGCATCACCGCCATCGGTTAGCCGCGGGTCCCGGCCGTTGATAGCCGCCGGGACCGACCCGATATGACGCGGGAACACCGCGTGACCCGCGCCGCATATCGTGGGAGCCGGCGGAGGACGTAAATATACGTCCTGTGTCGTTAAGAAGTTAAGGACGCAGGCCTTTTTTGCATATCTGACCACTGTCACTTTAAGCATTAATAATTCTGGGATGCTATTACTTTTCATTCTGATTCCGAGATTGTTTTTTGGTGACATATTCTACTTTATGTTAGTACTAAAATTTTGTCGATACTTACATCATTTCTTGGTGAAAAATTCCCAAATTTGATGAAAAATTTGAAAATGTTGCATTTTTTTTACTTTGAAACTCTCTGCTTATAAGGAAAATGGACTTCCCAAATAAATTTTATATTGATTCACATACACAATATGTCTACTTTATGTTTCCATCATAAAGTTGAGATGTTTTTACTTTTGGAAGACATCAGAGGGCTTCAAAGTTCAGCAGCAATTTTCCAATTTTTCTAAAAATTTTCAAAATCTGAATTTTTCAGGGACCAGTTCAGTTTTGAAGTGGATTTGAGGGGCCTTCATATTAGAAATACCCCACAAATGACCCCATTATAAAAACTGCACCCCTCAAAGTATTCAAAATGACATTCAGTAAGTGTGTTAACCCTTTAGGTGTTTCACAGGAATAGCAGCAAAGTGAAGGAGAAAATTCAAAATCTTCATTTTTTACACTCGCATGTTCTTGTAGACCCAGTTTTTGAATTTTTACAAGCGGTAAAAGGAGAAAAATCTTCCTAAAATTTGTAACCCAATTTCTCTCGAGTAAGGAAATACCTCATATGTGTATGTCAAGTGTTCGGCGGGCGCAGTAGAGGGCTCAGAAGGGAAGGAGCGACAATGGGATTTTGGAGAGTGAGTTTTTCTGAAATGGTTTTTGGGGGGCATGTCACATTTAGGAAGCCCCTATGGTGCCAGAACAGCAAGAAAACCCCCACATGGCATACTATTTTGGAAACTGCACCCCTCAGGGAACGTAACAAGGTGTACAGTGAGCCTTAACACCCCACAGGTGTTTGACGATTGAATTGAATAATTTTTTTTCACTAAAATGCTGGTTTTCCCCAAAATGTTAAATTTCTACAAGGGGTAATAGGAGAAAATGCCCCCCAAAACTTGTAACCCCATTTCTTCTGAGTATGGAAATACCCCATGTGTGGACGTCAAGTGCTCTGCTGGTGAACTACAATGTTCAGAAGAGAAGGAGCGCCATTGAGATTATGGAGAGAGAATTTGGTTGGAATAGAAGTCGGGGGCCTTGTGCATTTACAAAGCCCCTTGTAGTGCCAGAACAGTAGACCCCCCCCCCCCCGCATGTGACCCCATTTTGGAAACTACACTCCTCACAGAATGTAATAAGGGGTACAGTGAGCATTTACACCCCACTGGCATTTGACAGATCGCTGGAACAGTGGGCTGTGCAAATGAAAAATAAAATTTTTCATTTGCACAGACCATTGTTCCAAAAATCTGTCAGACACCTGTGTGGGGTAAATGCTCACTGCACCCCTTATTACATTCTGTGAGGAGTGTAGTTTCCAAAATGGGGTCACATGTGGGTATTTATTTTTTGTGTTTATGTCAGAACCGCTGTAAAATCAGCCACCCTGTGCAAATCACCAATTTAGGCCTCAAATGTACATAGTGCACTCTCACTCCTGAGCCTTGTTGTGCCCCCGCAGAGCATTTTACGCCCACATATGGGGTATTTCCATGCACAGGAGAAATTGTGTTACAAATTTTGGGGGTCTTTTTTTCCTTTTACCTCTTGTGAAATTAAAAAGTATGGGCCAACACCAGCATGTTAGTGTAAAAAAAATATTTTTTTTACACTAACCAGCTGATGTAGACCCCAACTTTTCCTTTTCATAAGGGGTAAAAGGAGAAAAAGCCTCCCAAAATTTGTAGTGCAATTTCTCCTGAGTACAGAGATACCCCATATGTGGCCCTAAACTGTTTCCTTGAAATATGACAGGGCTCCGAAGTGAGAGAGCGCCATGCGCATTTGAGGACTAAATTAGGGATTGCATAGGGGTGGACATAGGGGTATTCTACGCCAGTGATTCCCAAACAGGGTGCCTCCAGCTGTTGCTAAACTCCCAGCATGCCTGGACAGTCAGTGGGTGTCCGGAAATGCTGGGAGTTGTTGTTTTGCAACAGCTGGAGGCTCCGTTTTGGAAACACTGCCGTGCAATGTTTTTTATTTCTATTGTAGGGGGGGGACAGTGTAAGGGGGTGTATATGTAGTGTTTTACCCTTTATTTTGTGTTAGTGTAGTGTAGTGGTTTTAGGGTACATTCACACTGGCGCAGGTTTACAGTGAGTTTACCGCTAGCAGTTTGAGCTGCGGCAGAAAATTTGCCGCAGCCCAAACTTGAAGCAGCAATTACTGTAAACCTACCTGTGTGAATGGACCTTGTACATTCCCATGGGGGGGGGGGCAAACCTCCAGCTGTTGCAAAACTACAACTACAGCGTGATCTCCAAACTGTGCCCCTTCAGATGTTGCAAAACTACAAATCACAGCATGCCCAGACAGCAAACTGCTTTGTGGACATGCTGGGAGTTGTAGTTTTGCAAGATCTGGAGGACTACAGTTTATAGATCACTGCAAAGTCATCTCCAAACTGCATCCCTCTAAATCTTGCAAAACTACAAATCCCAGCATGGCCAAATGGCTGTCTGGGCATGCTGGGAGTTGTAGTTTTGCAACATCTGGGGGGGGCTACAGTTTAGAGAGCACTGTATGTGGTCTCAAACTTTAGCCCCCCCCCAGATGTTGCTAGGCAACTACTCACCGGCTTCCGTAGTCTTTATCAGGGAGTCACGAGGGAGCCGCACGTCATCGCCGCCTGCCGCAGTCGATCAGGTAAGGGACCTCCACCACCACCGGTCACGCTACAGTTCCCCCGTTCTGCCCGGAGTACCGTCGATGGGCAGGACAGGGGAACCGAACTTTAACCCCCCGCCCCCGAACTGCTATTGGTCGTCACGTCTTGATGACTAATAGCAGGGATAGGAGGGGTGGGACCCCTGCCACCTAACTCCTATCTCTTCAGGGGAATCGGGGGTGTCTTGGACACCCCCGATCCCCCTGATTTTTCGGGTCACCAGGTCACCGGACACCTATATGACCCGGATCCGCCGAAAATTGACTCAGGTCTCAGGACCCCCCTGGGCATATGCACGGGATGCCTGCTGATAGATATCAGCAGTCATCCCGGTCCGGTCCCCAACCGGCTAGCGGCGGGGAACGGAATTCCCACAGGCATATGCATACGCCCCACGTCCTTAAGAGGTTAAAGGGGTTCTCCGGTGCTTACACATCTTTTCCTGATCGCGGGAGTCCCGCCGCTGGGATCATGCACGCGGCACCCCATTTGTAATCAGTCCCCGGAGCGTGTTCGCTCCGGGACTGATTACAGGCGACCACCGGGACGGCGGCGTGTGACGTCACGCCTCCACACCCGTGTGACGTCACGCTCTGCCCTTCAATGCAAGCCTATGGGAGGGGGCGTGATAGCTGTCACGCCCCCTCCCGTAGGCTTGCATTGAGGGGCGGAGCGTGACGTCACACGCCGCTGGCCCGGTGGTCGCCTGTGATCAGCGAACACGCTCCGGGGACTGATTACAAACGGGGTGCCGCGTGCATGATCCCGAGGGGTCCCCAGCGGCGGGACTCCTGCGATCAGGCATCTTATTCCCTATCCTTTGGATAGGGGGAAAGATGTGTAAGCACCGGAGAACCCCTTTAAAGGGGTACTTCGGTGGAAATTTTTTTTTTCTTAAATCAACTGGTGCCAGAAAGTTAAACAGATTTGTAAAAAAAAGGGATATGGATGCCGCTCTCACCAGCTCCGGACACCTCCTGCACCTGTGCTGCGGACTGCCGGCACCGCCTCCGTCAACTCCTTATACTTGAAAGAACTCCGTTCGGCACCAAGGTATGAGGTAAAAAAGGCTTGTCTTTATTTATTCCACAGCAGGATACATACAGATAAAGATGTCTGACGCGTTTCGCCCTTTGCAGGGCTTAATCGTAGACTAATACATCTTATAACAAACACGATTAAAATACTGAGCGGTCCGGTCACATGACCTACCGCATCATCACATTAAAATTGCATGGAAAAACTGGATACCTGGATAATACATGGATCACACCCTATTTTAGGAAAACCTGAGGTGGCTCTCTACGAGCTAATTCACACCATCCTATTTGGCCGTTACTCCTGTGTGCGAATTTTATCCTAAATTTATACCGATATGGCTGTAAGCCTGACTATTTTGATAATCCCAAATATTAAATACAATTAGTATGAAACAGAAGGGCCATCTATAAAAATTGTATCGCTTATAGGAATGGTAGAAACGACGAAATGACTAATACTATCTGAGATCTGGTTTAAGGCTATACGGTATTTCTGAGATAGTGCCAAACTCACTCTTATTTTTATTTATTATTTTTACTTTTATTTTATTTAAATTTTCTGTTATTCTAGATATTAAAGCCTGTAATGATTTTACTGATAGAAATGAATTCTACATATATTCATCACGCAGGATAGAGATGTGGATGAATTTAGGTAGTGCTTAGTACATATTATTTTATTCTTGTATATAAAAGTATTTTTCAATCCTGGGAAACTGGGTTAAAACGTTGGCTATAACGATATCTACCTATAATTTTATAGTTGCTAATGTATATTCTTCCTGATTTCATAATTATATATATACTTTACTATATTCATATTTTATTTATATTTTTATTTTTAATATTATTATTACATTGTAACTTAAGTTTTTATTTTATTATATTTTTGTTAATATTTTTATTTTTATTGTTATTATGATTTTAGTTTTATTACCATTTATTAATACATCACTCAAGTTGTTAGTGTTTCACCGAATAGTATGCGCTATAATGGTTATCTTTTATTACCTATTATTTTATTTTAATTTTACTTTTGTTATTATTATTACCTGTTTTAATATAATTATAGCAAGACTCTTCTTTTTATATTGGTGAATAGCATAGTTAATAGGTATTATTTTGTTATATATTATTAATTTATTTCATTATATTTATTTGTAAACGGCAATACTCTAACAGATGTTGTTAGAGTATTGCCGTTTACAAATAAATATAATGAAATAAATTAATAATATATAACGAAATAATACCTATTAACTATGCTATTCACCAATATAAAAAGAAGAGTCTTGCTATAATTATATTAAAAAAGGTAATAATAATAACAAAAGTAAAATTAAAATAAAATAATAGGTAATAAAAGATAACCATTATAGCGCATAATATTCGGTGAAACACTAACAACTTGAGTGATGTATTAATAAATAGTAATAAAACTAAAATCATAATAACAATAAAAATAAAAATATTAACAAAAATATAATAAAATAAAAACTTAAGTTACAATGTAATAATAATATTAAAAATAAAAATATAAATAAAATATGAATATAGTAAAGTATATATATAATCATGAAATCAGGAAGAATATACATTAGCAACTATAAAATTATAGGTATATATCTTTATAGCCAACGTTTTAACCTAGTTTCCCAGGATTGATAAATACTTTTATATACAAGAATAAAATAATATGTACTAAGCACTACCTAAATTCATCCACATCTCTATCCTGCGTGATGAATATATGTAGAATTCATTTCTATCAGTAAAATCATTACAGGCTTTAATATCTAGAATAACAGAAAATTTTAATAAAATAAAAGTAAAAATAATAAATAAAAATAAGAGTGAGTTTGGCACTATCTCAGAAATACCGTATAGCCTTAAACCAGATCTCAGATAGTATTAGTCATTTCGTCGTTTCTACCATTCCTATAAGCGGTACAATTTTTATAGATGGCCCTTCTGTTTCATACTAATTGTATTTAATATTTGGGATTATCAAAATAGTCAGGCTTACAGCCATATCGGTATAAATTTAGGATAAAATTCGCACACAGGAGTAACGGCCAAATAGGATGGTGTGAATTAGCTCGTAGAGAGCCACCTCAGGTTTTCCTAAAATAGGGTGTGATCCATGTATTATCCAGGTATCCAGTTTTTCCATGCAATTTTAATGTGATGATGCGGTAGGTCATGTGACTGGACCGCTCAGTATTTTAATCGTGTTTGTTATAAGATGTATTAGTCTACGATTAAGCCCTGCAAAGGGCGAAACGCGTCAGACATCTTTATCTGTATGTATCCTGCTGTGGAATAAATAAAGACAAGCCTTTTTTACCTCATACCTTGGTGCCGGACGGAGTTCTTTCAAGATTTGTAAAATACTTCTATTTAAAAATCTTAACCCTTTAAGTACTTAGCTGGAAGTTCTTTTCTTTATGAATTTCCTTTCTGTCTGACCACAGTGCTCTCTGCTGACACCTCTGTCCATTTTAGGAACTGTCCAGAGCTGGAGAGGTTTGCTATGGGGATTTGTTCCTGCTCTGGACAGTTCCTGACATGGACAGAGGTGTCAGCAGAGAGCAATGTGGTCAAACAGAAAGGAAATTTAAAAAGAAAAGAACTTTCTCTGTAGTATACAGCAGCTGATAAGTACTGGAAGGATTAAAATGTTTTAATAGAAGTCATTTACAAATCTGTTTGAATTTCTGGCACCAGCTGATCTAAAAAAATAAATAAATTTTAAACTCCTAAAGAACTAAACGTAATAAATAATTTCACATTGATAGATTTTAAAAGTGTTGGTTATTTATTTATTCGTGATTTTTTTATTAAGTAGCCAAAAGTTAAAAAAAAAAAAAATTTAAATAAACATTTGAAACAATAGGTGTTTTTGATGGTTCAAAATGAAATAAGCCAGTGACTGTCAGAGCGGACATTTCATGTATGAATGGAACCACAGGAACCATGACGAACAGGAGTGCATCAGGGACTGGGCACATCACAACATTAGCGGTTGAGTACGCTGGTATTTTTGTTTTTACAGAACCTTCAGGCATAAAAAAAACACCTTGCCTGGAGAATCCCCTTAATATTGTCCAAGGTATTATCAGTACTATGCAAATTATTGTATGGGGGTCTCCTACTATATTCCTAGACTACTTTAGGCAACAGCTCATCTGTGGTAATTTTCAAAGCAACACTAAATCCTCTCTGAATGTCGTATGGAAGAACTTCTAGCTAAAAGCCTATTTGAAGGCAAAACCTCAGAATCATTAACCAGTCTGTTTGGTTGAGGCAATTGACTACTCGGTATTGATCTATTGGCACTCTGGGGATGAACTCTGGGATGTATGAAGTGTAATCAATGGGGTTGGTAAAAATGTCAAGGAAAAATCTGCCATTAATAATGTAGCCAAATAGTTCCAAGCTACATCAGACAGATATATTTTGGAGGAGATGGATGGGTGGATGGATGGATGGATAATACCTACCCACAAACCTTTGGGTATGACACATAGTCTAAAGTAAATGGGGGAATTTACTTAGACTAGCATTACAAATGACATCTAATCCCCTATCCAAAGCATAGGGCATAAGGTGTCCGATCGTGGGGGTCCAGCCTCTGGGACCCCCTGCCATCTCTGTGCAGTACCCGGCATTCTGAACATTATGTTCAGAACGTTTGGCGCAGGCGGCCACTGTGGTAATGTCAGACCACGCCTCCTCGTGATGTCTTGCCCTCTCCGTTCATGTCTATGGGAGGGGGTGTGGAGGGAGTAATGCTGGAGTAAGATGTAACAAATCAATTAAAGGGGTACTCTGCTGCTGGACATCTTATCCCCTATAAAAAAGAATAGGGGATAAAATGTCTGATTGGGGGGTTTCTGCAGCAGTGGTTGTGACTGTGGATGCCCAGTACAGAAGTTGTCCTCCTGTACACTTGTCCGTCCTGTGTGGCGGATTCTCTGTCAGTGTCAGTTCTTGGTCCACATCCCTCTTATGGACCGTCAAGTGTTAAATATGCAATATTTTATTATGTTATCTGTTGGTTAATCTTTTGAGGCATTTTTGCCTTTAAATATTGTTGCTAAGCCTGTGTAACCAGGGAAGGTGACAGTGACCAGGTAACTTGCTGGTGACCTATGGGACCCCTCCATATTGCTCCCTTATGTAGCAGGGAGGAGCTAGCTAGTTCAGCTCTGAGTGCACCTACAGTCATGTGAAGACCTGAGAGTGTCTGGTGTTCCTGAGGGAGACCAAGGCCTAACCACACAGTCACTATCCATAGACCCCTTCAGGTGAAGGTCAAAGCCTGGTAAGCCTAAATACAGGGGAGAAGTCTAGTCAGCATAGTCAAGTCTGTCATGTCTAAAGTCAGCGTGGGATTGCATAATTGAGTCCTAGTCCACTACAATTCCCAGCGAGCCCACAAGTCTCCTAAAGTCCACTGGTCATCTCCTTGGGCCTAAATTGAGCTGCAAAGAGTATACAAAAGAGAAGGTTGCAGCAGCACTCTTGGTCAAAAAATGGAGGCTCCTAGTGCACTTTTTGATCATCCACTACCACGCGGAGGTGGCCTCATTTCAGATGGGACCCTAACACTCATTTCACTCACCTCTGCTGGGCATATGGCCTCTGACTGGGCGACATGCTGGATCCACTATCCATTTAAAAATCCTCCTGTGAAAAAGAGGAGGGTTGCACGGCAAAAGAGGGTGCCACTCCCCCTAAAGTGCACAGCAAAAACAAAAAGAAACATAGCCAGCACAACTACCTAATACACGGGTGCACGCTGCTGTGGCTAATACAGAGTATACAAAAAAGAAGGTTGCAGCAGCACTCTTGGTCAAACTTTTTCACAGTCAGAGGCCATATGCCCAGCAGAGGTGAGTGAAATGAGTTTTAGGGTCCCATCCGAAATGAGGGCACCTCCGTGTGGAGAATGGGGGACACGTTTTGATCAATAAGTGCGCTTAGAGCCTCCATTTTTTGACCAAGAGCGCTGCTGCAACCTTCTTTTTTGTATACTCTGTATTTGCCACTGCAGCGTGCACCCGTGTATTAGGTTGTTGTGCTGGCTATGTTTCTTTTTGTTTTTGCTGAGCTGTAAAGACTTTTTATGCAGGTTAACAGTAGTAACAGAGGAGGACCGGACTTAAGTTCCTCACAGTTGGTTGGGACCTTGTAGGGAATATAAGCTCTGAGGCTTGCTTCACGCTGTTCCACTGAATTTAGGGTTTGGTTTTAGGTTCAGTAGTCACGTAGATTTAGGATTGAGTTTAGTTGAACTCACGGTTTAGTATTCGGCTGAAGTTAGCAGGCTTCAGGCCTAGATTTGTCTTGCAGGTATACACGGAACTCCTCTCTCTCTGATGGTCCGGAACCCAAGAGAGTGATGATTGGGTAACAGCGCCCTTATATGGCAAGGGGGCAGGCTCATAGCTTATTGGTTCCACCAACTGTCAGTCCTTTCACAAAGCATTGTGGTACATCATGTGACCCACTCACGTGACCTGGAAGGTCCTTAAGCTCAACCTAACCATAGACTTATTAGTCATGTGACCTAAGGTCCTGGAAGTACTATACATATCTATAAATTATATACAATTATATAAACCAAACATATAAAATTAAAGAAGGAAGAGGTGACAAGGGGTTATCCCACATGGAGGATCCTACCAGTACGCAGGAACTCTGACTTTGGGGACTTAGCACACAAGGTACGGTACAAGGTATGGTACCGGGACCCCACAGCAGGATATATTATCTCCCATTACAACTAAGAACTCTACCAAGAATAGTTGAGATTCTATTAATTTTTTGGACTCCTGCCCTGTAATTGTCAGCACTGCAGCACTCCACCATATTCAAGAGTGCATTGAATCACAACACCCAAAATAAAATTTGCTTTAGAGGCTACAGGGGGGAAACGCAGAACACAAAGGTCCCAATCCAGACTCCAAAAAAAGCAAAAGCATAATTTAGTTTTTAACACAGGAAAAAAATGTTTCTACCACTTATGCTAACCTTAATAACAACAAAATTAAGATTTTTTATTTATCTTCATATATTTTGGCACAAAATGAGATAGATTTGCTATCTAATGGATACTTTTTCCACGGATATTAATTTTTCTCCTGTTCAGGCAACTTTTTTTATTGAAGCTATACTTTTCTTTTTTCTTTTAATGCTATTATTTATAGACAAATTAGAGGCTGTGCGATGGGGACTCACCCCTAGCTATGCTAATTTGGTTATAAGGCGTTTCGAGTTCCTTCACATCCCAAAGTCTCCCATTTTTAGTTAATATGTCGCCTTTTACAGACGATATATTGACGATCTGTTTATTATTTGGACAGGATCATTATTACAAGCCCATGATTTTGTAGAACTATTTAATAAAAATGAGTGGGGTCTGAAATTCACTTTGCATTGCTCTCCCACTGAAATTTAATTCTTGGATCTATTGATCAGAAGGGATTCTTCGGGGAAAATTAGTACTCAAACCTTTGTCAAGCCAGTGGATCTTAATAGTCTACTTGAATATGATAGTTCACACTGTCCGAAATGGATCTGCAATGTGCCTTATGGGCAATATCTTCGGATTCGTAAAAATTACACTTCATTTCAGGATTATATCAAACAATCCCTTATCATTCGTGACCGTTTTTAAAAAAAAGGGCTACCCAAATCGATATTATCCCAGGCATTTAATGAAGTGAAGAACAAACAAGAATCTGACCTTGTATCCCCCAAACCACATTCTGCGCTCCAAAATATTAACAAACTAGGTCACCCTAATAAATATGCATATCATTTTATTACCAATTATAATTATGCAGCTAATGATGTGAAGCAGATTCTGAGAAAATATTGGTCCACTTTAACCCCTTAAGGACATAGCGTTTTTCCGTTTTTGCACTTTTGTTTATTCCTCCTTACATTTTAAAAATCATAACCCTTTCAATTTTGCACCTAAATTGCACCTTATTTTTTGCGCCACCAATTCTACTTTGTAATGACATCAGTCATTTTACCCAAAAATCTATGGTGAAACGGAAAAAAAAATCATCGTGTGACAAAATGGACGAAAAAACGCCATTTTGTAAATTTTGGGGGCTTTAGTTTCTACGCAGTAAATTTTTGGGTAAAAATTACACCTTATCTTTATTCTGTAGGTCCATACGATTAAAATGATACCCTACTTATATAGGTTTGATTTTGTATTACTTCTGAAAAAAATCATAACTACATGCAGGAAAATGTATACGTTTAAAATTGTCCTTTTCTGACCCCTATAACTTTTTTATCTTTCCACATACGGGGTGGTATGGGGGCTAATTTTTTTGCGCCGTGATCTGAGGTTTTAATCGTTAACATTTTTGTTTTGATCGTACTTTTTGATTGCTTTTTATTTTATGGTATAAAAAGTGACCAAAAAGAAGCTATTTGGGACTTTGGAATTTTTGCGTGTACGCCATTGACTGTGCAGGTTAACTAACAATATTTTTTTATAGTTTAGACATTTACGCAAGCGGCGATACCACTTACGTTTATTTTTATTTACACAGTTTTTTTTATGGAAAAAGGGGGGTGATTCAAACTTTTATTAGGGAAGGGGTTAAATGACCTTTATTAACTTTTTTTTTTAACTTTTTTTTTGCAATGTTATAGCTCCCATAGGGGACTATAACATTCAATCCACTGAACAATGGCTATGCATTGCAAGGCATTGATCAGTGTTATCGGCGGTTGATTGCTCAAGCCTGGATTTCAGGCTTGGAGCAATCAATCGCCGATCGGACGCACAGGAGGAAGGTAAGGCTCCCTCCTGCTGCATCCTAGCATCATGATTTTACCGCGTTGGTCCCGATTAGCCCAACTGAGCAGCCGGGAAGCTTTCACTTTCGACCCAGCGATCAACTTTGATCGCCGCGTCTAAAGAGTTAATGCCGGACATCTGCCGGAATGGCGATGTCCGGCATTAGCCACAGGGTCCTGGCTGCTGATAGCAGCCGGGACCGTGCGGGTATGATGCGAGCTCAGCTCCTGAGCCCGCTTCATGACACTTCCATGCGGCAGCGCTGTATAAACCCGGAGTTTTGTGGCAAGGGGTTAAAAAGTGACCCTATATTAGGTGATCATCTCCCAGCCCAACCGGGTGTCACATTCCACAGGTCTATGAACCTGCGAAATGTAGCTGCCCCAAGTAGATTAAAATATGATAGATCTACCAACACTATAGATTCTAGTACTGTAGTTAAAAAGGGTACTTATCCTTGTAATAAAATCAAGTGTAAATGTTGCTCCATGATTGTGTGTGTAAAACACTCATATTTCTAAAAAAAAAAAAACTTATTTTATTAATACTTTTAGTAATTGTGATAATATGTATGCAATTTACCTCCTTTCCTGCTCAAGCGGTCTCCAATATGTGGGCCGCACTGTTCAGACCCACATGAATAAACATAGATCGAATGTTAAGAACCGCTACATGCTTCATAGCTTGTCTCGTCATTTATCACAGAAACACAATGGCAATTTTGATATCCTAAATCTGGTTATTTTTGAAACAATTCCTTCTTATGTACATAACAGATTTCAAAAATTGATTAACAGAGAGTCTTTCTGGACATTTAAGCTTGATACGCTTTTTCCGAGCAGTCTGAATGAGACCAATTAAAACGCATGGTAACACTTGACGGTTCTCACACTTTTGCATGTTAATGTATGGTAGATTTTTGTCTTGACATATATGTTTATACATTTTTTAATATGTATATTTGTATGTATTTGTATCATTTTTATATTCTGAAATTGTTTTGTTGTTTATCCATGTATGGGTTGATGGTGTTGTATAAATACCACTGACCCTCCCTGTTACCAATATGCCTGATGAAGCGGTTATCCGCAAAACATGTTGCATTATGGGTAATAAACTTTTTTACCTTTGAAGAAATCCATGTGCCTTCCTTGATCCTGAGATCACCCCTGGAGGTGTTCGTTTGATTACCTACAATGGAGACCCATTCACTCAAACAGTGGTGGCTGCTGTATGAATCCTATCCTATTATTTTAATTCCTGTTTTTTTATATATATATCTATTTTTTATATGTTTATTAGTTCTCAGCAAGGGCCCTGCTGAGACTATATATATAACTATATATCTAATAAATACTGTTTAATTCAAATCTATATACAACTAGTCTGTCATATCCATTTACCATTTTGCATCACGTCTATATATCTATTATTTTACCATCCTATCCTATTTCTTTTTATACACCATTTTATTTTATTTTATCTTATTTTATACATCATTCTAATCCATTATTCACACCATAATTAGGTCCTATCCATTATAATATTTTAATATTGTATTGTATTCTACGCAACATGTATATACCTTGAGGTCTGCAACCCTTTTTACTTTTATTCGTTTCTATTTTGCACTTAGGGTTACGTGTAACGCAGAAACCTCGGCATATATTTAATTAAATAAATAGTGAGACTCACCAACTCCCTTTTTTACCATATAAAAGTGGCAGAGCTATTGTGTATATAAATTGTCGTCATGCATTGTAAAAAGTCAATATAACTGCTAGTAAATTGTCTCGGGGAGAAGTAGAACATGCTGATGGGCCCCGTTAGCACAGGCATCAGGGTAGAGAGCCTCAGGTAGCCTGATCCACACCAATTCTCACCAAACCAGTTGCGAAGTCAAAAGTTCTCACACAGATTATTGTTGATTTCACCTCAGTTTAAATATCCTGCTTATCCGAGTATGTATGGATGTTGATCAAAATGCCACAATTTCCCCTGTTCACCAGCCCTGTGAAGGACATTGGCGCAATGCCCCAGTAATTGTCTCTATTACTGTTATAGCGTTGCCTCCAGTGGTCACTTCATTTCATCAGCCCTCCAGTACTATACGCCAAGGACGGCTTCTTTTAAGAGGGGGGAGTTTGTGGTGGCCCAGTACAGGAGTTGTCCTCCTGTACACTTGTCCATCCTGCGTGGCAGATTCTCTGTCAGTGTCCCCTGGGTCCACATCCCTCTTATGAACTGTCAAGTGTTAAATATGCAATATTTTCTTATGTTATGTGTTGGTTAATCTTTTGAGGCATTTGTGCCATTAAATAAGCCTGTGTAACCAGGGAAGGTGCCAGTGACCAGGTGACTTGTTGGTGACCTACGGGACCCCTCCAAATTGCTCCCTTATATAACAGGGAGGAGCTAGCCAGTTGCTGTTATAGCTGAGGTACAGTCAAGTGAATACCTCAGAGTGTCTGGTGTTCCTGAGGGAGACCAAGGCCTAACCATGCAACGACTATCCGTGGACCCCCTTCAGGTGAAAGTCAAAGCCTGGTAAGCCTAAATACAGGGTAGAAGTCTAGTCAGCATAGTCAAGTCTGTCAAGTCTTGGCTGGAGAGGACCCAGCATTCATGGTACATATTGGCACCAATGACAAAGTAAGAGGTAGGTGGAGTGTCCTTAAAAATGATTTCATGGACTTAGGCCGCAAGCTTAAGACAAGGACCTCCAAGGTAGTATTTTCTGAAATACTACCAATACCACGAGCCGCACCAGAGAGGCAGAGGGAGATCAGGGAGGTAAACAAGTGGCTCAGAAGCTGGTGTAGGAAGGAAGGGTTTGGGTTCATGGAGAACTGAGCTGACTTCGCTGTTGGTTACCGGCTCTACCGTAGGGACGGGCTGCACCTCAATGGGGAGGGTGCAGCTGTGCTTGGGGAGAAGATGGCTAGAAGGGTGGATGAGTGTTTAAAGTAGGGACTTGGGGGGGAGGGAACCTACAGCAAAGAGGGGGAAGATAGTTAGATAGAGAGGTGGGAATTATAAATGTACCTGGGGGTGGAGCGGAGGGAGGGGTTAGAATAGTTAATAGGAATAGGCTTCATAGGAAAATAAAACTTACACCCTTGAATCCCATTAACCCCAATAACATAAAGGATGGAAATGTAAAGTGTATGTTCACAAATGCCAGAAGCCTAGCAAATAAAATGGGGGAACTTGAGGCCTTGATACTGGAGGAACATATTGATATAGTTGGGGTCACTGAGACATGGCTGGACTCCTCGCATGACTGGGCTGTCAATCTGCAGGGGTTTACATTGTTTCCCAAAGATAGAATGAACAGAAAAGGTGGTGGAGTCTGTCTGTATGCTAGAAGTGGTATGAAAGTCAGTGTGAACGATGCCATAGTGTGTGATGATTCTGAGGATGTGGAATCATTGTGGGTAGAATTACAAAAGGAGGGAAATACTGAAAAACTAATATTTGGTGCAATCTACAGAGCCCCTAATATCACTGAAGAGATAGAAGGTCGGCTGTATAAACAAATAGAGAGGGCCGCCCGGGCAGGTACAGTGGTAATAATGGGAGATTTTAACTATCCAGATATAGATTGGGGTCCAGGGTTGGCTAAAACTACAAAGGGGCGACAATTCCTAATTTTATTGCAGGTTAATTTTATGGGCCAGTTTGTGGAGGACCCAACAAGAAGTGATGCCTTGTTGAATCTGATCATTTCCAACAACGCAGAGCTGGTTGGTAATGTAACTGTGAGGGAAAACCTTGGTAATAGCGACCACAATATAGTTACTTTTGACTTAAAATGTAGAAAACAAAGACAGGCGGGGAAGGCAAAAACATATAACTTTAAAAAGGCAAAATTCCCTGGGCTGAGAGCTGCACTACCGAACATAGACTGGGGGGAGGTGTTCTCAAATACTGATACAGAAGGTAAATGGGACATCTTTAAATCAACTCTAAATAACTATACAGCTAAATATATACCAAAGGGGAACAAATATAAACGATTAAAACTAAATCCTACATGGCTGACAAATGATGTTAAAAGAGCAATAAACAACAAAAAAATAGCCTTCAAAAAACATGAATCTGATGGGTCAGCTATAACATTTAAACAGTACAAGGAGCTTAATAAGATCTGTAAAAATGTAATAAAAACAGCAGAAATTCAAAATGACAGACAGGTGGCCAAAGAAAGCAAAACTAATCCTAAATATTTTTTTAGATATATAAATGCAAAAAAAAACAAGGACAGAGCATGTAGGACCCCTTAATAATGATAATGGGGAGGTTGTCACAGGCGATAAAGAGAAAGCGGAGCTACTGAATGGGTTCTTTAGTTCTGTATATACTATGGAAGAAGGAGCTGACATTGGCCAGGTCAGTGACTAAGACTTAGCGTTAAGTCGAAACGCGTCGGTGCGTTTGGTGTTGTCCTCCCTTACATTGCTTTTATTGCTTGCTCATGCACTGGATTTTAATATGAAGAATTAAACTTGAATGTTTTATCCAGCCTTGGGAGCCGGAACTTCCTTTTCTCCTTCCTGATTGCTACACCTGAGGACTTGGCCTCAGAGACCATCCGAAGCTCCCGCTGGTGCAGGTGTATTGTGCTATTTTCCATATACCTTGGAGACGACTGGGTGAGCTGATCTTTTTTCTCTATTGTTAGTGCTGGTAACACATCATGTAATGTACTGAACTGGCTTAATGTAGAGATGGTACAAGGTAAGTTAAGTAATATAAATGTAAGCAAATCTCCAGGGCCAGATGGATTGCACCCAAGAGTTCTTAGAGAGGTAAGTTCAGTAATATCTGTACCCTTGTTCATGATATTTAGAGATTCACTGGTGTCTGGTATTGTGCCAAGGGACTGGCGCAAGGCGAATGTGGTGCCAATCTTCAAGAAGGGCTCTAGGTCTTCCCCAGGAAACTATAGACCGGTAAGTTTAACGTGCATTGTGGGTAAATTGTTTGAAGGACTACATACAGGAATACATAGGGGATAAAAGTATTATAAGTGATAGCCAGCATGGGTTTACTAAGGATAGAAGTTGTCAAACCAATCTAATTTGCTTTTATGAAGAGGTGAGTAGAAGCCTTGACAGAGGAATGGCTGTGGATATAGTGTTTCTGGATTTTGCCAAAGCGTTTGATACTGTCCCTCATAGACGTCTGACAGGTAAGTTAAGGTCTTTGGGTATGGAAATTTTAGTTTGTAACTGGATTGAACACTGGCTCATGGATCGTACCCAGAGAGTAGTGGTCAATGATTCGTACTCTGATTGGTCCCCGGTAATTAGTGGTGTACCCCAAGGTTCAGTACTGGGCCCGATGTTGTTTAATTTATTCATCAATGATATAGAGGATGGTATTAACAGCTCTGTTTCTATCTTTGCAGATGACACCAAGCTTTGTAGCACAGTACAGTCTATAGAGGATGTGCATAAGTTACAAGATGACTTGGATAGACTAAGTGTCTCGGCATCCACTTGGCAAATGAGGTTTAATGTGGATAAATGTAAAGTTATGCATCTGGGTACAAATAACATGCATGCGTCATATGTCTTGGGGGGGGGGGGATAAAACTGGCAGAGTCACTGGTAGAGAAGGATCTGGGTGTACTTGTAGATCATAGACTACAGAATAGCATGCAATGTCAGGCTGCTGCTTCCAAAGCCAGCAGGATATTGTCATGTATCAAAAGAGGCATGGACTCAAGGGACAGGGACATAATACTCCCCCTTTTTAAAGCATTGGTACGGCCTCACCTGGAATATGCTGTTCAGTTTTGGTCACCTGTCCATAAAAGGGACACTGTGGAGCTGGAAAGGGTGCAGAGACGCGCGACTAAACTAATATGCAGCATGGAACATCTTAGCTATGAGGAGCGATTAAAGGAGTTACAATTGTTAAGTCTTGAGAAGAGACGTTTAAGGGGGGATATGATAAACGTATATAAGTATATTAATGGCCCATACAAAAAATATGGAGAAAAACTGTTCCAGGTTAAACCCCCCCAAAGGACGAGGGGGCACTCTCTCCGTCTGGAGAAGAGAAAGTTTAGTCTCAAGGGGCGACACGCCTTCTTTACCATGAGAACTATGAACTTATGGAACAGTCTACCTCAGGAACTGGTCACAGCAGGAAAAATTAACAGCTTTAAAACAGGATTAGATACATTCCTGGAACAAAATAACATTAATGCTTATGAAGAAATATAAAATCCCATCCCTTTCCCAATACTGCGCCACACCCCTACCCTTCAATTCCCTGGTTGAACTTGATGGACATATGTCTTTTTTCGAGCGTACTAACTATGTAACTATGTAACTAAGTCTACTTGTTCCGTAACCTTGCATCGGAGTGATCATTTGCCCCACGCCTGGCCCAGGAACTAGCAGCCATACATCAGATGGTGTAGAGGAGAACTACGCCCTGGCGTCACGAACACTAAAGGTTAACAACATCTGCCCTTCATCCCACCCCTCACCACATGACATCACAGCCACGCCCCTCGTGACATCACGCCACACCCCCTCCATTCATGTCTATGGGAGGTAGCGTGTTGTCTGAAACGATTGTTGTTGTAACGACACAGGGCGTGGCCATGATCACAGCCTCCGCCTTCGAGCATTCTGAACAAAATGTTCAGAACAGTGGAGCACCAGAGTCCCCCTTTAAGGGCAAGTGGCAAGAGCAATGTAAAAATAGCAAAAAGTCACAAATTTTTGCACAACTTACGCTTGCATACAAGGTTTAGCCATTTCCCCCCATCTCTACTGTCATTATGTGCTATGTTTGCTCTCTTTTTTCTCCTTTTCATAGTGAATTGTTTTCTCCTCATATGCACAAATTTGTTTAAATGTGTTATGAAACCTTGCTGGTTTTGGTTCATTGAATCAAAAGGGAAAAATCACAGCCTAAAAAGACCCAAAACTGGGTGAACTATTTTATAAATAAATTAAAGGGGTACTCCTGAAGGAACAAAAATTCAAATCAACTAGCGTCAGTATGTTATACAGATTTGTATACTTTATGCTTCAGAGTTATTTTCTGTCTAACCACAGTGCTCTCTTCTGACACCTCTGTCCATGTCAGGAACTGTCCGGAGCAGGAGAGGTTTTCTATGGGGACTTGCTCCTGCTCTGGGCAGGAGTTTTTAAATAGAAGTAATTTACAAATCTGTATAACTATCCAGGATCAGAAACATATGGCTGCGTTCTCCCAGAAACAGCTCTACTCTTGTCCTCAGGTTGTATGTGGTATTACAGCTCAGTTTCATTGAAGTGAATGAAACCAAGTTGTGATATCACACACAACCTGAGGACAAGAGTAGAGCTGTTTCTGTAAATAAAGCAGCTATGTTTTTCTTATCCTGGATAACTCCTTTAGTGTAATGTCAATATGGTGGATTCTGTTGATATACGTTATATTGTATTGTTGATTTTGATTTTCCACTTCTAAGTCCTGGTTGCTGGGACCGGAGGGCTGTGATACTCATTGACATCTCTATTTCTTGTCACGTTGGCCGGCAGTGAGAATGGTTTGTTTATTAGTTGTCAACTAAGAGGAGGAGATGTCATTATCAGCATAAGCCCAAGAAGGGCCTGGCTGTAGTGTGAAAGTGTGTGTTGTGACGCTGAGGCGCTCCATGACAAGTAAAGGGAGAGATTTGACAACAAGGGGAGTGTAAATGGTTTGTGTGTGGTGACAGTAAGCCCTGAAATAGACCTGTGGAAATAGTTAGGCCTCAGCTTGTCCATTACTGGCATGCAGATAAGGTAGAGTGAGCGATAGAAGCCTGAGGTAACGCTGCATAGAGAGCAATAGTAATATGGCTGGGTAAGAAGAGACCCTCCTACTGTTTGGTTGACAAAGTTGGGACCCCCACCAATCATGAGAATAAAGGTCCATTCAATGTCTATAGGACTTTCAAACATAGCTCAGTTAAGCACTCACCAATGTTCGTTCCATAAACAATGAATGGACCAATAGTCGAGTATGCACACTGCTCCTACATTCACTCCGTGAACAATTGGCCTCCATGATCCCAGCGATCGGACCACTAACAATCAGCAGCTTTTGCCTATCCCATGGATTGGGAATCTAGAAATAACCCTTTTATGCATGTAGTGCCATTGTTGTCTAAGGAAAGAAGAAAAATAAAATGTTTCTGTTTTACTAAAACAGCCTAAGACTGTGTCTTTTAACCCCTTAAGGACAATGGACGTAAATGTGCATCCTGTTTTGATGGGATTTAACACATCAGAACATACATTTACGTCCTGTACATGACGCAACTGGTGATCACATCATGCTTGGCAGGTCCCAGTGGCGTCGCTAGGGGGGGCCAGAGGGGGCAATGGCCCCTTCCTAGATCAGGCCGTGCCCCCCCCCCCCCCCCAATGCTGCGGGATTTTGCAGTGAATTTAATTTTTTTTTATTTCCCGCCCCAGACCGACTCATGGCGCAGCAGGGGGGAAGGGAAGCGTGCGTGGGTACTGCGCACACAGCATCCCCCAACACCCCCCTCTGTCCCCCTCCCCCCTGCAGCACAGTAAGCCGAAAATGGTGCCCTGCTACAAGATGCCGTGGAACTGCAAGCTGCGCCCCGTGCCGGCTTGCTCAAGGTACTGTACCCTTTCCACCCCTCTGTTACCCCCTCCGTCACCCATGTCCACCCCACCCCATCACCCATGTCCACCCCACCGTCACCCATGTCCACCCCCCATCATTCATGTCCACCCTCCTGTCCATCCCTGTGACCCATGTTTACCTCCCCTGTCCACCCCCCAGTCTACCCTGTCACCCATGTCCATCCCCCTATTCACCCCTCTGTCACCCCTCTTTTACCCCCCTTGTCATCCTTGTCCACCCCCCTGTCACCTCTGTTCACCCCCCTGTCTCCCATGTCCACCCCCCTGTCATCCATGTCCACTTTGGCCCCCTCTGGCACCCCTGTCCATCCCTCTGTCACCCATGTTTACCCCCCCATACACCCCTCTGACCAACCCCCAGTTCACCTCTCTGTCCCCCCGTCTACCCCTCTTTTACCCCCTTGTCACACCTTTCCACCCCTCTGACCCCGTCCCCCATGTTCACTCCCATGTCCACCCCCTGTCATCCATGTTCACCCCCCCCCCCCAGTCTACCCCCTGTCACCCATGTCCACACCCCTATTCACCTCTTGTTCACCCCCGGGCAACCCTCTGATCACTCTCCCAGTCTACCGCTCTGTCAACCATGTCCACCCCCTATTTACCCCTCTGACCCCCTGTTATCCCTGCTCACACCCCTGTCTACCTTGTCTACCCCCCTGTCACCCATGTTCAACCCCCATGTCCACCCCCCATTCACCCCTCTGTCACCCCTCTTGTACACCCTCCTGTCATCCATGTCCACCTTGGCCACCCCCCTATCCACCTCTCTGTCACCCCTGTCCATCCCCCTGTCACCCATGTTCACTCTCCATTGTCCACCCCTGACCACATCCTTGTCACCCATGTCAATTCCCTATTCACCCCTCTGTCCCTTTGATACCCCTGTCCACCCCTCTGTTACCACCTTGTCACGCCTGTCCACCCCTCTGTCACCCCCTACAATCCTCGTCACCCATGTTCACTCTTCTACACCTCTCTACACCTCTCTACTATACATGTACACTCCTCTACACCCCTGTCACACATGTTCACCCCTCTGCCACCCCCTATGCCCCCTGTCACCCATGTACACTCCTCTACACCCCTCTGCCACCCATGTACACTCCTCTACACCACTCTGCCATCCATGTACACTCCTCTACACCCCTCTGCCACCCATGTACACTCCTCTACAACCCCATACGGCCCTTGGTCACCCATGTACACCTCTCTGTCAACCCCATACGGCCCTTGGTCACCCATGTACGCCCTTCTGTCACCCATGTACACCCCTCTGTCACCCCATACGGCCCTTGGTCACCCATGTACACCTCTCTGTCAACCATGCACACTCCTCTACACCCCTCTGCCACCCACATACACTCCTCTACACCCCTATGTCACCCCCTACACCCCCCTGCCACCCATGTACACTCTTCTATACCCCTCTGCAACCCATGTACACTCTTCTACACCCCTCTGCCACCCATGTACACTCTTCTACACCCCTCTGTCTCTCAAGTACACTCCTCTACACCCCTCTGCCACCCATGTACACTCCTCTACACCTCTCTGCCACCCATGTACACTCCTTTACACCCCTCTGTCACCCATGTACACTCTTTTTCACCCCTTTGCTACCCATGTACACTCCTCTACACCCCTCTGCCACCCATGTACACTCCTCTGTTACTCATGTACACTCCTCTACATCCCTGTTACCCATGTACACTCCTCTACACTCCTCTGTCACTCATGTACACTCTTCTTCACCCATCTGTCACCCATGTACACCCATTTGTCACCCCTACACCCCTTTGTCACCCATGTACACTCTTCTACACCCATCTGTCACCCATGTACACCATTTTGTCACCCCCTACGCCCCTCTGTCACCCATGTACACTCCTCTACACGTCTCTGCCACCCATGTACACCCCTCTGTTACCCATGTACACTCCTCTGTCACAGGGAAATATAGAAAAATTCAGCTCACCGTTGTAGTTCTCAGACCCAGATCATGTATATGGTAACACACCTCTCCAGTTGGAAGACTCGGAGTGAGGCAAGGGCCGTGTTCCCAGGTGCGGCAATTAGGCAGAGGAGAAAGTAGCATCCGGCTCCCAAACTGGATAAAATACTGGCTTTATTGGAAAATATTAAAAACCAAACTGGAACATAATATGGATAAGAACAAACGAAACGCAACCAACGCGTTTCGACCTGTTAACAAGTCTTAATCATGGTAAGTATAATGGACAAAAGATGCATCTTAAATACTGTGGTAACCAGTGACATCACATAAGGTTTCTGGAAAATGTGGAGCTGGGAGAATGGGGAAAACCCGAAATGGAGTGAACATCTGAAATAAGTAGTAAAATAGACAAAAAATATATATCTTATTCAAGTAATTAATATATATAACTTAAGTCATGTCTGTAATTAAGTCCAGACGGGAAGCGCGTGTCTAAACACAGTATCCAAAAAGCCTCTCGTCTGAACACGGCTTTACTCCAATCTCCACCTCTCCTGGGCGGGCGTACTCTTTCTATACCTGTCACTGAAATGTTCGGAACAATACCTGCATGATGATCAATAATGTGTTTAGTGAAACCTGACACAGATCTACTGCCGATTTTGTTACTGTCGGGTATGTATAAGTGTTCTTTAATCCTAACTTTAAGTTTTCTGCTCGTACATCCTATGTATTGAAGGTTACAGGGTATGCAAATGATGGTATAAACAACATGGTGTGTTTGACAATTGATGAAACTTTTTGCTTGAAATTCCTGTCCTGTGGTACATGAATGAAATTTATCAGTATTGGGCATGTATTGGCAGACTGTACATCTTGGATGGCTACATTTGTAACTGCCTTTACATGTTAGCCATGTATCAGTGTGGGGAGCTATACTAAAATCGCTGGGAGAAAGTTGATTATGCAGTGAACGTGCTTTGCGGGGTACTACCCGAACACCTTGTCGCACAATTTCAGACATAGTTTTATCAAGATGTAATACTGGTAAATGTTTGAATATAATATGTTTAATATCTTGAAATTGTCTAGAAAATGGTGTGGTAAAGGTGGGAAGCGATTTAGTATTAGATTGAATATGTTGTCTGTCACAAAGATAGTGGTTAGCCGGTTTTGAATTAACAATATTTTCTGCTCTATTTATGATGTATGGTTGATACCCTCTAGTAGATAGGCGTTTTCTAATATCCTTGCATGTCTCCCTGTATGTGTGTTGTTCAGACGATGCGCGTCTTGCTCGTACAAATTCCCCAATGGGTAGGTTACGTTTTACATGTTCGGGATGACAGCTTGATGAGTGGAGTAAACTATTACCTGCACAGGTTTTACGGAATAATTTAGTGTGAATAACATTTGATGTACAGTCACCTCTCAGGGTAATGTCTAGAAAATCTGTTTGACTAGCTGAGATGCTGCCCGTAAAAACTAATGACAGATCATTATTATTCAAAAATTTGAAAAAATCCTCCCCTTGTTCAGGGGTCCCCCTCCAGATCAGGAGGAGGTCGTCAATGTATCTCCCATACCAACCCACAAGGTGAATGAGTGGGCTGGCATGGGAGAACAGGACGACCTCCTCCCAATATGCCATATACAGATTGGCTAACGAGGGGGAAAACTTAGAGCCCATCGGGCAACCGGTAACCTGTAGATAAAAAACAGAATCAAAACTGAAAAAATTGTGATGTAGCAAAAAATGTAAAACGTCCAATATATACTGTTGCAGAATTGATCCATAGGTACTGTACTTCTTAAGATGATAGGATATGGCTTCTATTGCTCGATCATGGGGAATGCATGTATAGAGGGCAGTGATGTCACAAGACATCCAACTGTCCTCATTGGTCCATTCACGGAGTCTCATGGCTTGTAGTAGGCTCTTAGTGTCCTTGATGAATCCTTTCGTCCGGGATACCAGTGGCTGTAGCATCCCGTCCAGCCATGCACTAAGTCGTTCTAGGAGAGAATCATTGCCCGCAACTATGGGCCTCAAAGGCCCCTCTGTCTCTCAAGTACACTCCTCTACACCCCTCTGCCACCCATGTACACTCCTCTACACCTCTCTGCCACCCATGTACACTCCTTTACACCCCTCTGTCACCCATGTACACTCTTTTTCACCCCTTTGCTACCCATGTACACTCCTCTACACCCCTCTGCCACCCATGTACACTCCTCTGTTACTCATGTAAACTCCTCTACATCCCTGTTACCCATGTACACTCCTCTACACTCCTCTGTCACTCATGTACACTCTTCTTCACCCATCTGTCACCCATGTACACCCATTTGTCACCCCTACACCCCTTTGTCACCCATGTACACTCTTCTACACCCATCTGTCACCCATGTACACCATTTTGTCACCCCCTACGCCCCTCTGTCACCCATGTACACTCCTCTACACGTCTCTGCCACCCATGTACACCCCTCTGTTACCCATGTACACTCCTCTGTCACTCATGTATACTCCTCTGTCACCCATGTACACCCCTCTGGCACCCATGCACACTCTTCTACACCCCTCTGTCATCCATGTACACTCTTCTACACCCCTCTGTCATCCATGTACACTCTTCTACTAATAGGTTTGTTTTGCAGGTTTAATGGTGAAGAATTGTGGCTGGAAGAAATTGTCATGATGGTGCAGACCAGATGGAGAAGAAAAGGGAACATCGCTGATTAGAGAAGACATCAATTTTGAGTTGCTGTCTAAAGCAGCACTTTAATCTACATACCCACAGATACATAGATATTGTGCATTTTGTGTATTGCGGCGCTTTTTCCCTTTTTCTTTTTTTTTTCTTTGCTCGTCAACCTTGGTAGGGGTGCCCTGCGAAATGTTTTCTTTCTTGGGTGTGCCCGAGCCAAAAAAGGTTGGGAATCACTGATATATACACACACATGTTTTAAAATTGCCCCCCCCCCCCCCCCCCCCGCTTTTGACACTGGCCACCCATGTGCCCCCCCCCTAAATATGAATGCTGGAGACGCCACTGGCAGGTCCTGGTTACTATCTGCAGCCAGAAAACTTCCATAAATGGCAGACATTGCAACGATATCCACCATTAACCCCTCAGAGTCGTTATGATGGATGATCCACTATGGGGATGTTTAAAAAGAATGTGAAAAATTCCCTCCCCCAATAGAAAAAAATGTAAATCGCCCTTTTTCCCATTCTATCTAAAAATAATTAATAAACATATTTGGTATCGCCAGGTGCGTAAATGTCCGAACTATGAAAATTTTATGTTAATGATTCCGTACGGTGAACGACGTAACTGTAAAAAAAAAAGAAAGTCCAAAATTGTTGTGTTTTGGTCACATCACATTCCCAAAAAAATAATGAAATCAGATCACCGCGCAAAATATGAGCCCTCATACAAACACGGATATGGAAAAATTTGAAAGTTATAGGTGGTCAAAATAGGGCAATATTTACCTATTTTGTGAATAAAAGATTGAGTTTTTTTTTTTTTAAAGCAGTACCAATTATAGAAAAGTATGTAAACATGGGTATCATTTTAATCACATTGACCCACAGAATAAAGAAAATATGTCATTTTTACTGTAAAGTGTACAGAATGAAAACAAAACCCTCCAATTTCAGTTTTCTTTTCAATTTCCTCACACACATAATTTTTTTTATGGTTTTCCATACATTTTATGTTAAAGTGAGTGAATTCATTACAAATTACAATTGGTCACATATAACAAAAAGCCCTCACATGGGTCTGTGGATGGAAATATAAAAAAAAAAAAATATGGCTCTTAGAAGGTAAGAAGGAAAAAACGAAAATGCAAAAATAAAATTGGCCTGATCCTTAAAGCCAAAATGGGCTGTGTCCTTAAGCGGTTAAAGGGGAACCCTCAACCACATTATATTTTATGAGACCATGAACCTGTATCTAATTTTCAGAAATTTTCATAACTTTCATCAAAAATTATTGTAACCATTAGCAGACAACGGGTTAAAATGGAAGCCTCATTTGAATACTCGGCAGCATATGTTATAATTAACTGTTACAAACAATGAATAATTGCCACACATGTTACAGTACCAGGCTCTTCTAGCAACAGTACTAAGAGATGCTGCAGAGTTTATTACATTTACCCAATGTTATGGCCTATTAGGCCTGGCTGCTACCAAAGGCATGGTGTATTAGGGATAATAAATGGCTCCCATCCCCCTCCAGCAGAGAAGACAGTGACTGGCAGCTGGTTGTCTGCTCTATTATCTCAGTCCAGTCTAATTACAGCCACTGATTACTTAGCACTGAGCAGCAATCACCTGCCAATCTGACAGCATGGTGCCATCTGTGCCACATGGCCTGGGTACACAGAGCTGGTGTGAGGTCACATAGGCTGCGGTGTACACTGACAAAGCAAGCAGCTGTTTGTGCAGTCACTGGATGTACAGCTGAGAGGACTATTTTAAAAGTGACATCATGGAAAAAATGTGGTCTATGAATCTGGAATTTGGAAAAATGTGCGGAATGTCCACACGAAAAACAGATACGGACATTCCCTATATTTGACTAACTGGCGGGCGCTAGGACCGCTCAGAAATCCACCGTCTTATAAACGACAATGCATTTCCTTGCGAACTCTGCAGAAAGAATCGACTTGAAATTTTGGGGACTCTACGACAGCAGAACATAGCCTTACAGCTATCCCACATCTTTAAAATGTAACCAACAATACAATCTCATTTTATTCTTTTAGTAACAATATAGAGGGTACAGATCAGCAAGTTCTGCATTTACTAGTCTTAATTCATGATCATGGACAAGTAAGTCCGAAATGCATAAGTCCTCCACATCGCAAGGTGTTCCTGTGTTTGGGGAAACTGTTACACTATGGATTTTATGATGTAAGGGGATATAAAGGTGAATTACATCTAAGAGTGCATTCACACAGCCGTCTGTGCCGTTTCTTTATCCCCGTTTTGTTTGTTCTGTAAAGGGATTCAAAACAGTTTAAAAAAAAATCCCATTCATGTCAATGGGATTTTTTTACAATCTGCTTGCACTAGTTTGCACCCGTCTGCACTCATTTACGTTTTTTTTATGCCAGACAAAAACGACACATGCAGTATTTTTTTCTTCCGTCCAAAAAACGGAAGAAAAAACGGATACAGTAAATTTAACATTGAAGTCTATGGAAAACGGATGAGCTTTTAATGTCATCCGTTTTTTCAATCCATTTTTACTTTTGAGCATGCTCAGAATGAAAAAAAAATGTTTTGGTTTATTAACTGAACTAAAAAGGATACAAATGGATAACATCTTAGTTCTAAGTCCGTTTTTACGGAACGGGTCTAGACGGCCGTGTGAACGCGCCCTTAGGACGGTGCTAGCATTCATTCAGTATTTCTCCTCGAATTGATCTGGTAGCATTTCTTTGTGGATTCTATCACATTTCATACAATATTTCATCTGTGAACATATGAAAGTAATAATAACAGAATTGGGTAAATCTACAGTAAGATTTGCCAAACCCAACTAGAATGAATTGGCGGTGGAGATTCATTTATTCCTGTAAAAGTCATTCCACTTTCCAAGTGTTCCTATTCCCTGGAGAAGTCTGGAATAAGAAAGTCCAGAGAATTTATTCCAGATATTTTGGGGGATTAAGAACAATTGAAAAGCAGAACAACTTTTACAAGACTTAATGAATCGATGGCTCATTCATCCGGGTTTGGCTTTGGTGAATGGTACTGTAAATTTGCTAAATAATAATAATATACCTATGAATTGCATGACCAATAATTTTAGCAAGATTATTTTTAATGTTTGTGTTACTATAAACATTTTATGATATAGTTCTTAAATAATAATACCGTATTTTTCGCCCTATAGGACGCACCGGCGTATAAGACGCACCCTATTTTTAGGTGCAAAATCTAAAAAATTAAAGATTTTGAACCCAATAGTGGTCTTCAACCTGCAGACCTCCAGATGTTGCAAAACTACAACTCCTAGCATGCCCGGACAGCCGTTGGCTGTCTGGGCATGCTGGGAGTTGTAGTTTTGCAACATCTGGAGGTCCGCAGATTGAAGATCACTGCATAGGAGGTAATACTCACGTGTCCCCACCGCTCCGGATCAGTCACCGCTGCCCTGGATGTCGCTCCATTGCTGTCGCCGTGTCCCCGTCGCTCTGCTGCCGGCCTGTTGCTGAACGTCTCTGCTGCCGGCCGGGTATCCTCGCTCTCCGTCGCCATCATCACGTCGTTACGCACGCCGACGCACGTACGCGACGACGTGATGACGAGGAAGGAGAGCGCCGGCCATACAGGGGATACCTGAACGGAGAAGACACCTAGGAGGCAGGTAAGGTCCCTCTCGGTGTCCTGTAAGCACTAACCCGGCTATTCAGTCGGGCTGTTCGGGACCGCCGCGGTGAAATCGCGGCGGTCCCGAACAGCCCGACTGAACAGCCGGGTTAGTGTCACTTTCCCTTCAGACGCGGCGGTCAGCTTTGATCGTCGCGTCTGAAGGGTTAATACAGGGCATCACCGCAATCGGTGATGTCCTGAATTAGCCGCGGGCCCGGCCGTTGACGGCCGCAGGGACCGCCGCAATAGAGGTGTATTCGCCGTATAAGACGCACAGACTTTTTCCCTCCAGTTTGGGGGAAGAAAAAGTGCGTCTTATACGGCGAAAAATACGGTAATTATAAAAATAATTATTATTATCAATAATAATTGTTACGCCGAGCGCTCCGGGTCCCTATTCCTCCCCGGAATGCTCACGGCGTCTCTCTCTCTCTGCAGCGCCCCGGTCAGACCCGCTGACCGGGAGCGCTGCACTGACATTGCCGGCGGGGATGCGATTCGCATAGCGGGACGCGCCCGCTCGCGAATCGCATCCCAAGTCACTTACCCGTCCCGGTTCCCGGCTGTCATGTTCTGGCGCGCGCGGCTCTGCTCTCTAGGGCGCGCGCGCGCCAGCTCTCTGAGATTTAAAGGGCCAGTGCACCAATGATTGGTGCCTCGCCCAATCAGTCTAATTAGCTTCCACCTGCTCCCTGGCTTTATTACCTCCCTTCCCCTGCACTCCCTTGCCGGATCTTGTTGCCTTGTGCCAGTGAAAGCATTTAGTGTTGTCCAAAGCCTGTGTTCCAGATCTTCTGCCATCCACATTGACTACGAACCTTGCCGCCTGCCCCGACCTTCTGCTACGTCTGACCTTGCCTCTGTCTAGTCCTTCTGTCCCACGCCTTCTCAGCAATCAGCGAGGTTGAGCCATTGCCAGTGGATACGACCTGCTTGCTACCGCCGCAGCAAGACCATCCCGCTTTGCGGCGGGCTCTGGTGAAAACCAGTAGCAACTTAGAACCGGTCCACCGACACGGTCCACGCCAATCCCTCGCTGACACAGAGGATCCACATCCAGCCTGCCGAATCGTAACAATAATAATAATAATAATAATAAATAATAATATAATGTATTATTAATAATAATAACAATAATACTAATACTCATATATTATTTTATTATTCTTATTATTAATGAATAATTAAAAAAAACTAAATGTTGTAATAATGTGTTTAAACCCCTCTGCACATCAGACTGGGGGCTAGGATATACTAATCCATTCATACTAGTTTGAGTCTTAGCGCATTTGAGCGCATTGGCTCCCCGGCCACTGGCTGGGAGGCCACTCGTCCCAGACATCGCCGCCGCCTCGTCGCCGCCGCTGTCCCTGCACGCCTGCTTCCGGACTCTGCAGTAAGTGTAATGAGGGAATGGGGTATGTGGGAGGGGGGTTTGTGATGGAGGGAACGGGGTATGCGGGGGGGGGTTTGTGATGGAGGGAACGGGGTATGGCGTGGGGGGGGAGGGAGACGCATGTAACTAACTAATAGTTTATCTAGACAGGGTGCCTCCAGCTGTTTCAATACTACAACTCCCAGCATGCCCTGACAGCCAATAGATGTCAGGGCAAACTGGGAGTTGTAGTGGTGAAACAGCTGGAGGCACCCTGTGTAAATGAACTAAGGGCGGAAGTCCCCCCACAGCAGGCATCAGTGACGTGGTGCCTGCTGGGGAAGTCTGCCTGGTAGTGAGCACACTGCCAGGCAGACAAAAGGCATTTTTAATACAGTAAAAATAAAAATTAAAAGCAGGGAGGGGGTTAGGGATAGATTGGCAATAGGCAGGGACAGAAAAAAAATAGGATGGTGGGAGCTACCCTTTAAATATGTTAATAAAGCTAATTAAAAGGAAAGACATCAATAAGAGAAAGCCTATCAATACAACACATCACATGATCATTACCTGATGGGTCATTGGCAGAATTACAAATTATCATTTATTTTGCATTGATTATTGGTCAAGCTTTTCAGCAAGGAGACTAGATCTCTCCTGCACACTCCCCTACCCAGCCATTCAACCTTACTACAGCAGAAACATTAATACACTTAAAAAAAAAGTGCATAAATATATAGAGTACAATAAATATGGGCAGGATACTGTACGTGTAAATATACCCTTTGTCAGCCACACATTTTCTTGTGTAAACAGGAGACGAGCGGCTGACAAAGATATGAGTGAAGGGCTGTACAAATGATATAGTGATCGCTCATGTAGCCCTGCCCACACCAAAATTTTGCAATGGAAAGACTCCCTAAAGGAGTAATCTGGTGAAAATCTACCCAGGCTTTGAAATAAGATTTAAAAAACTTATAGATACCTCCTTCGTTCCCAGCTGTGCTTCGGTATGAAGTGGTCCTGTCTGCGGCTGCTGACACTTGGCTTCTTGTAGCTGCAGATCTTAGCGGCTGAAGCTGGAGTAGCCCACAGTGACCCTCTGCCAATCACTGGGACACTGTTGTGGCCAGTGATTGGCACTGTGCGCTACGTCAGCTATAGAAGCTACAATCTGCAGCTGTGAGAAGCCAAGTGTCACCTGATGGGACCACGTGATGCCAGTGCCTGGTGGGGAGAGAGTGAGGTTTGTGGGAGGTATGTATAAGCGCTTTTTTATTTTACTTCCAAGCCTGATCTTATAGGTAAAAAAAAACTGTTTTGACTGGATAACCCCTTTAATAGAGTGCCAATCTGCTAGAACAGTACTTGTTTCGGGTCCGGGTCTGCCCATCAAAAAAGACTGTAAGAGAAGGAAGTTGAGTTAAAGGTTTTATTTGCAGGCTAGGCACAGTAGTTACCCAAAAAAATTTTTAACAGTGTACAACTTATTGCCACCATTTAAGGGTGAAGATGGTAAATACTTTTCTACATATGATGCCTTCTTATAGAAAACCAAGATGTTAAAAATTGATAGGAAACACTATATGAGCCATATATTTACTTGCGTATAATCACAAATGATAAGGATCCACAACTATGTGGCCAATAAATTGCTGTATGACAGTAATAAAATCCAACATGTGCTCAATAAGATAAATGAGATTATATTAAAGACCCTTATCACCTTCTCAGTCATCATTGTAATCAATCATAAAAGTCAACCATTGTTTCCAAGGACCGAGAAAAGGAGCCTCTAGAAATAAGTGATGTATTAAAGATTAAAGTCTTATATTAGGACACGTATTTCTCATTCCTTAAACTGAGGAAATACCTAATGAATAAAGATTACATTGTCACAAAGGGTAAAGTGTTATGAAAAGAGTTTTTACCAATTTACCTAAAAATTGAAGTATATCCCAGAAAAGTCTATAAGTCAATTCTTCATTTAGTCCTTTTCAAGTAAACGATTTTAACCTCTGAAATCATGTTACTTCAGCTATTGAGAGTTCATTGTCCAAATCACTTTTTCTTTTTCTGGGGCAGTAAAGACAGCTGACAAACATAGCACATTTGTACTGTACATTAAAAAAAAAAATGGCATACTCACCAGTCCCCCTGCTGCTGCCCCACTGCAGTTCTCTTCGTTTTCCTTCAGATTACATTTCATGCCTTCTCAGCCAATCACTGGGTTAGGGTGGGTTCACACTACGTTTTGTCCCATACGGGAGCGCATACGGCAGGAGGGAGCTAAAACCTCGCGCTCCCATATGTAACCGTATGCGCTCCCGTATGCCATTCACTTCAATGAGCCGACCGGAGTGAAACGTTCGGTCCGGTCGGCTCATTTTTGCGCTGTATGCGCTTTTACAACCGGACCTAAAACCGTGGTCAACCACGGTTTTAGGTCCGGTTGTAAAAGCGCATACGGCGCAAAAATGAGCCGACCGGACCGAACGTTTCACTCCGGTCGGCTCATTGAAGTGAATGGCATACGGGAGCACATACGGTTACATACGGGAGCGCGAGGTTTTAGCTCCCTCCTGCCGTATGCGCTCCCGTATGGGACAAAACGTAGTGTGAACCCAGCCTTAGGCGTGCATTACCAGTGAGGACAAAAAAACACAGGAAGCGGGAAGAAGAGGACCGCAGGGGGGAACAGAAGACTTGAGAGTAGAGATGAGCAAACTTACAGTAAATTCGATTTGTCACGAACTTCTCGGCTCGGCAGTTGATGACTTATCCTGCATAAATTAGTTCAGCTTTCAGGTGCTTCGGTGGGCTGGAAAAGGTGGATACATTCCTAGGAAAGAGTCTCCTAGGACTGTATCCACCTTTTCCAGCCCATCGGAGCACCTGAAAGCTGAACTAATTTATGCAGGAAAAGTCATCAACTGCCGAGCCGAGAAGTTTGTGATGAATCGAATTTACTGTAAGTTCGCTCATCTGTACTTGAGAGCGCCAGACTTTACTCCGCTCCCCAGTTTCCGGAACATTGAGTTCCTGAATGCTGTGTGCGGGCTTCCGTGTTCACACCCGCCCCCTCGTGACTTCACACCCTGTGATGTCACATCCCACCCCTCACTGCAAGTGTATGGGAGGGGGCGTGATGGCCATCGCGCCTCCTTCCCATAGACGTTTATTGAGGGGGCAGGCCGTGACGTCACAAGGGGGTGGGCGTGAACACGGAAGCCCGCACACAGCGTTCAGGAACTCAAGTAACAGAGTAACCCTTTAACATAAAAAACCTGTACTTACCTGCTGCTGATCCCCCATCAGTGCCATTCCAACTGTCCTGGTCCCTGCTGTAAGCTCTTCCTTATTCCAACATATAGGAAATGCAGGCTCAGCCTGAGTGGCCAAGGCCGGTCACCACTGATTTTTTTGTTATAAAACATCCACTAAAAAGAATGCCAGTTCTTACACCATTTTATATACAAGCTATAGAGCTCCCTTAGTAAATGGTAGAACTCCCTATTTACTATGGCAGGCATAGGCAATCTTCAGCACTGCAGATGTTTTGGACTACATCTCCCATGATGCTTTGGCAGTATTTTGGCTGTAAGAGCATCATGGGAGATGAAGTCCAAAACATCTGCAGTGCCGAAGGTTGCCTATGCCTGTACTATGGTGTGAGCTGCAACATTATTACAGTATCTGAATTTACTTACTTGCTAAATTTAGCAGTCTATATTGAGTGTAGGAGCAGGCATTGTTCATGTTTGGATAATGCTAAGGCTAAAGATGGGAAAAAGTGGCTCTATATATTGGAGAAAAAAGATGAAGCGAGGACAATGGCACTAATAAAAGCTTATAGCTAACCAGAGCAAAAGCCGTAAGTTATAGGTAATACTGCGCTGACTCTGTGTAGGACTATGCAAAAGCTATTTGGTTCAGCCTACTGGGCAAATTCAGGTTCTGGAGCATATATGTTGCTCTGGTTAGCTAAAATCTGTTACTAAAGTGGCCCTTCCTCTATTAAAGGGGTACTCCAGTGGAAATTTTTTTTTTTTTTTTTTAAATCAACTGGTGCCAGAAAGATAAACAGATTTGTAAATTACTTCTATAAAAAAAATCTTAATCCTTCCAGTAATTATTAGCTGCGGAATACTAAAGAGGAAATTCTTTTCTTTTTGGAACAGAGAACTCTCTGCTGAATCACGAGCACAGTGCTCTATGCTGACATCTCTGTCCATTTTAAGAACTGTAAAGAGTTGGTGAAAATCCCCATAGCAAACATATGCTGCTCTGGACAGTTCCTAAAATGGACAGAGATGTCAGCAGAGAGCACTGTGCTTGTGATGTCAGCAGAGAGTTCTGTGTTCCAAAAAAAAAATAATTTCCTCTGTAGTATTCAGCAGCTAATAAGTCCAGGAAGGATTAAGATTATTTAATAGAAGTAATTTACAAATCTGTTTAACTTTCTGGCATCAGTTGAATAAAAAAAACTAAAAAAAAAAACTTTTCCACCGGAGTATCCCTTTAACATTGGATCGTAGGAAGATCTTAAGAAAGATAGTAAGGTATCTCAACGGAATTTTTATATAGTGATGAGAGGCAGGGGCCATATTCGAATTTGCGATATTTTGCGAATATATGAACGAATATTCGTCCTACATTTGTAAAATTTGCATATTCCCTATGTTGGTTCTTTTTTTTTTCGCATAGTGTGCATGTGCAATCAAGTCTTTCACCTAAAAGAAGGAAGGGATAAGTGTCCAGTCTGGAAGTGCCGATATTCGCAAGAATACTGGCATTAAAAAAACGAATATTTGTCTAAATATTCCTGAAATTGCGAAGTGCTGATATTCGCGGTAAAAATTAGCATTTTGAATATTCGCGCTTTATACAGTATGTAATGGGCTTAACAGGCTGACCAGCCATTTCACTCTCAGGATCACCATGTGCATACCCATCTCTACTGAGCATCTGACTGCACAAGCTGAGTTACTAGTATTTACAGTGGGGGCAGGGCTGTCGGGGAATGGTGTCCTTTGATGCGAGTGGCTCTGCTGTTGTGACCTGTAATTGTAGTTTGTGATCACAGTCAATGGCCCCAGGCTGGATGGTCAGGAAATGAAATTGTCTATTCATGCATCCCTGCACTGACCCAACCCACTAACCTGGTGCTAAACATGAAATAAAACATTCTCCTATCTAGTAGAAGAATCTAAACAGCCGTCATCATCTTTCTTTAGAGATTTCCTTTAATTCTTATTTTTCTATACATGAAAATGCTCCACTCATACATGAAAATAAGACTGTGATATAGTGAGGGTGTCTGAAATGAAGGAAGATCAAGAGAAGGCTAAGAATAAAATCACTGGTATATGAAAGTTGAATGACGGTCATGAAACATGTGAAAGTGCATACCATCAGGGCCCATAGCTAATGCATTAAATGGGCACTGTCAGATTCAAAAACTTTTTATATGTTGTAAATCTTGGCTAAACATTAACCTTTCTAATAATATACTTCATAAGAATTTTTTATTTCCTTTTTATAGAAATCATGGCTTATAAAATCATGGCTTATAAAATCATGGCTTAAATGGTAACTCTGATTAAAACTATTTTTTGCTATTGCACTCCTTATGGTAAATAAAAAAAAATCTTTTTAATATACGTTGTTTTAAAAGAATTAAGTTTTCTATGTTTTATTTATTATTAAAAAAGCTGCCACTAGATGTCTACTTGTCCAAAGCACATTTCTCCCCATCTTTTGCACAGACTTTGGACTCCTGTTGGCCTGGCAGAAGTCCAAACACAGGAAATGCAGTCTGGAGTGCTAAGGGGGTGTGTCCAGCCTTATCCAATCATAGCTCCTTTCACACTTAACTGCCGTTTGCTGTTGGTTGCAGAGTTTAGGGAGGAAGTTCTCCCCTGTGTGGCTTTAGATGATGTCACACATGCTGGGTAATGCCCCTTCCCAGTCTGTAAACCTGAACCTGAGGCTGAGCAGAAAATACAGAACAATATCAAGGTAGAAAACTAAAAAATAAGAACAATAAAGGCAGGGGGTGGTTTATCATGATGGGGGCAGTGAACATGGAGGATTATAAAATGTAACAAGTTAATGAGAGGTACTCTTTAAGCACAGACATGAACAAAGTCTAGTAAGTGAGGATGGGTTAGCACTCATATATGCTCTCTGTCTGATAGTACTCCTCTGTGCTCTCTTCTGTCTGATAGTATTCCTCTGTGCTTTCTCCTGTCTAATAAGACTCAACTGTGCTCTCTCCTGTCTAATAGCACTCCTCTGTGCTCTCTCCTGTCCAATAGGACTCATCTGTGCTTTCTCCTGTCTGATAGGACTCCTCTGTGCTCTCTTCTATCTGATCGCACTCCTCTGTGCTCTCTCCTGTCTGATAGCACTCCTCTGTGCTCTCTCTTGTCCAATAGGACTCCTCTGTGCTCTCTCCTGTCTGATAGGACTCCTCTGTGCTCTCTTCTATCTGATATCACTCCTCTGTGCTCTCTCCTGTCTGATAGCACTCCTCTGTGCTCTCTCCTGTCTGATAGGACTCCTCTGTGCTCTCTCCTGTCGTATACTACTCTTTTGTGCTTTTTCCGGTCTGATAGCACTCCTCTGAGCTCTCTCCTGTCAGATAGGACTCCTCTGAGCTCTCTCCTGTCTGATAGGACTCCTCTGTGCTCTTTCCTGTCTGATTGTACTCCTCTGTGCTCTTTCCTGTCTGATAGCACTCCTCTGTGCTCTCTCCTGTCTGATAGGACTCAACTGTGCTCTCTCCTGTCCTATCACACAGGAGAGAGCACGGAGGAGTGCTAGCCCACTCTCACTTACTGGACTTTGTCTATGTCTGTTCTTCAGCTTGGACAAAGCCATGATTTTATAAGCCATGACATAAATTATGAAGGTTAATGTTTTGCCAAAATGTACAACATATAAAATGTTTTTGTATCTGACAGTGCCCATTTAACTCATGTTATATTGCAACCGTGGTAGCATGGAATGTCAGTTTTTGCTAGCTGCTATTCTGAATCATTAATCATAGAACTAGTGGGGTACACAGAAGAAAGGAAAAATATCGAAATGTTCCTCATATTATGACATAATACCACCTCACCAGGACGTACATTTACGTCCTGTGTCGTTAAGGGGTTAATATGCTTACAATGCAGTTCCCCGGGGAGAGAAGTCCCACCTAGTTTCCTACCAGTAGCAATGGGACCAACCATTATAGCTATTAGTTTCAAAGCAGGGGGTCCACATACTGATGTAATGAAGGAATCTTGGGGTCATTCCATTAACCGGGCTGTGCATTACAAGAAGAAAGGTTTTCTGAGATCGCGAAAAAAATTGTTCAAAGGAAATACCATAAAATAATTAAAGAACCATTACTCCCAGTGGTCCCATATAGCTACATGATGGCTGCAGCCCATTACTAGCCTCAGCGGTTTCATGCCTTACTCAGCTGAGGCCAGTGATGGACTCTTTTATAGATATATCGGACCATCATTGCTGCAGGCAAGAAAACATAGACCAGCAGAATCTACCCCCCTCACCAAAAAAAATTCCGAAATGGAAAAACCTTAATAATATTTTATGCAAGGCATCTCCAAGTGCACCAGTACTATAATACATCTGTGCTGCATATAGATGCTCTCTGGTGTTTGTTACTGTCCCCTCCTCATTTTTATTATTATTATTACTACTATTATTATTACTATAACTGCATAGCACTCCTCAGTTATTACCGGATCATCTATCTTCTATACTGGAAATATTCTGGTCTCTCACTTATTCTAGGAAATGGCTTTTCATAATGGATCTGGCCTGAGCAGAATAGCTTCAGTTACCTTGTATAATAGGTATCTATGGAAAGCTGCACAGATAACGCCATTTCCACAGCACAGTTTTATTCTCCATTAGAAATAATGACATTCCATGCATTCGCTCTTGCCGGGGAAGTGAAAAATACACGTAAACAGAGGCAGGATGGCTGAGACGTCTAGTCCAGCAATATCCAGATTGGCAGTGAGCGGCAATGACCTTAGACATGACTGTCATATTTTAAATCTCTCATTTTAACCCAAATGATTCCTTAACAGCACATTTATCTGGATGTCCCTGGAAATATAACCTTGGCGGCTCAGAACGTGTCATAGCAACAATAAAGCGAGAGTGAGGATGACACATTTAATCTTACTATTATCACAGGACGCAAGGTCATTTCAACTCTTAAAATAATTGCTGTCTGTGATCGAAAATGGGTGGTGTCTCTGGCTGTGCCTGATGCCCATATTATGAAGGGCGGTTCAGAGCTGGATGGTCACCATTAACATAAAGAGCTTGGGTTTTCTTTGTTTTTAATTTAAAAAAAAATTATTAGCTGTCTCGCCACCACAATGGACAAAAGAGTTAGAAAAGTATACATGGCATAAAACTATCATATACACCCTGTTCCAAATTATTATGCAAATTCTATTCAAGTATCACAAAGATTAAATATTTTGTTTTTCATTTTAACTCATGGATGGCATTGTGTTTCAGGGCTCTTTTGATCACTGAAAACAATCTCGAACACCTGTGATAATTATATTCTTTTAGGTGAGCCCAATTTAAGGAAAAACTACTAAAGGTGGGTGTTCCACATTATTAAGCATAGCACCATTTTCAAGCAATATGGGGAAGAAAAGGGATCTCTCTTCTGCCAAAAAGAGTGAAATAGTTGTCTTGGGTGAAGTATGAAAACATTTGATATTTCACAAAAACTTAAGCGTGATCATAGCACTGTTAAGAGATTTTTGGCTGATTCAGAGCACAGAAGGGTTTGTGCAGATAAAGGCACATTGAGGAAGATTTCTGCCAGATCCATGCATCGGATAAAGAGAGCAGCTGCTAAAATACAATTACATAGCTGTAAACAGATATTTGAAGCTGCTGATGCCTCTGGAGTCCCACTGACATCAAGGTGTAGAGTCCTCCAGAGTCTTGCAACTGTGCATAAGCCTTCTATTCTGCCACCAGTAACCAATGCTCACAAGCAGAAACAGCTGCATTGGGAAGAAACATACATGAAGACTTGAATGTAACCCTGGATGGTCCAGTTGGAAGGAGTTGTGGATGGTTGGTGGACGGCCACCCTGTACCAACAAGACTGCAACATCAGCAAGGTGGGGGTGGAGTCATGTTTTGGGCCAGAATAATGGTAAGAGAGCTGGGCGGCTGGGTGCAAAGTATGTGGAGTTTCTGACTGACCACTTTCTTTCTGGTACAGAAGGAAGAACTATGCTTTCCATAATAAAATCATCTTCATCCATCACAATGCACCATCACATGCTGCAAAGAATACTTCTGCATCAATGGCTGCTATGGGGTAAAAAGGAGAAGGAGTCATGGTGTGGCCTCCATCCTCCCCTCAATCCTATTGAGAACCTTTGGAGCATCCTCAAGCAAAAGATCTATGAGGGTGGGAGGCATTTTACATCCAAACAGTGACTGTGGGAGGCTATTCTGACATTTTACAAACAAATTCAAGCAGAAACTGTCCAAAAACTCACAAGTTCAATGGATGCAAGATTTGTGAAGCTGTTATCAAATAAGGGGTTCTATGTTAAAATTTAACGTGACCTGTTAAAATGTTTAAAAATGTAGAAATGTTGTTAATAGTTTGATTGAAATAGCTTTTGATTTCAGTAAATATGCTGCAAACACAACAAATGACAATTTTCAGTTCTTTACAACCTATAAGTATTTTGAAGCTTACTATGCGTAATAATTTGGAACAGTGCAGTGTAAGGTTTTTATGTTTAAAAAAAATGTTGTTGTCATTAGGAGGTTTGTCGAATAACATTTGAATTGTACTCATAATAGTTGATAACATGAGAATTATGCTGGCTGTTATTTACATGAATTATTTAGGTAAATACATAATAATTTAGAAGAGGGTGTAAAAGGGTACATCAAAAAAAACATGCATCAGTACCACCTAGGGCTGCAATTCCACACAACTTTTGTGTAGCATTTTTTTTTACCTGTAATAAACACCCCTCATTTTAAGCTTCAGAGATGCATTTTTTTTTTTTTTTATGTATTATTATTTATTTATTTATTTATTTAAATAGGGGGTTTTAGTATTGGCATTTTTCTTTGTCACTTTTCCCTCTGCATTTTTTCCATTACATGTAATGTAATTCATTCATGTGACTCACCATGGGTCATATTTCTACTAAAGAGTTTGAGGAGGGGGAGGAGCAGTAGAAAAAAGCACCATTTTAAAATCCACATTGTATTTTTTGTTGTTTTTTTCTCGGGAGGAGGGGTCCTCCCATAAAAGTGAGGAAAAATACCAGGATTACCTTTAAAAAAAAAAAAATAAATACATACCCTCAACATGTTGCCCCAAATTGTAAAAACAATATGCCAAAAGAAAAAAACACCATGTGAGTCTGAGTGATTCTGAGTGATTCCCAGCTAACGTCTGGCTTCAGTAATTGGCATTTTTTCCACACAAAAAGAAGCCAAGTGGAATCATAGCTTCAGAGGGGAATTTCCTCACTGGAATTTCTCTACTCAAAAACCTTGGCACACAAGTAATTTGAGGAAGATTCAAGCAGAAGTAGTACTGGGGCTTTAGTGAACACAGAAGAGGGTCAAGCAAGATCTCTGGAAGTCATATAAACCTTATTAGCAGTAAGGTTATGTGTGTACTGTTTTGATAGGAAACATTATGGACATTCCAGAAAAAAAAACTAAAATAAGAAAGATTAATAAATCAAAGTAGGCAAACATAATGTAATATCCAAGAGAAATCTAGAACTGGCAGGAAATTCACTACTACAGTCCTTATATGTCTTGGCTTGGATGTGTCCTTCCATCATCTAGGACAGTGATGGCGAACCTATGGCACGCGTGCCACAGGTGGCACGCCGAGCCCCCTCTGTGGGCACGTGGCCATAGTTCGCCATCTGACCAAATATGGCGATTACTTGCTTAAACGGTCACCGGCTCATGCAGCAACTCGGCCTGGCTTCCCACTGTGGCTCTGCCCGGCATCACGCAGCGGCTCGGCACAGCATTTAAAAGCCCTGCAGTGCAAGCCGGCTTCCGTACAGTGCACCGGACTGTGGCTTTCTCCCAGCAGTGCTTGGCACTGGCAGGAAGTTACTTCCTCCCAGCGCTCTATGGTAAAGCTGGAGCCGCGTGGGAGGAAATAACAGAGCGCAAGCCAGGTACCTGAAATGGGGAGGGAGAATTAAGGGGCTGTATGAGGGGGAACATAGGTTGTATGAGGGGGGACAGGGGCTTATCAGGGGGGACAGGGGCTGTATGAGGGGGGACAGGGGCTGTATGAGGGGGAACATAGGCTGTTTGTGGGGGAACTTAGGCTGTGTGAGGGGGGGCAGGGGCTGTATGAGGGGGGGGACACAGCGGCTGTATGAGGGGGGACAGGGGCTGTATGAGGGGGAACATAGGCTGTATGAGGGGGGACAGGGGCTGTTTGAGGGGGAACATAGACTGTATGAGGGGGACAGGGACTGTATGAGGGGAAATATAGGTTGTATGAGGGGGGACAGAGGCTTATGAGGGGGGACAGGGGCTGTATAAGGGGGGACAGGGGCTGTATGAGGGGGAACATAGGCTGTTTGAGGGGGAACATAGGCTGTATGTGGGGGGGCAGGGGCTGTATGAGGGGAGACACAGTGGCTGTATGAGGGGGGTAGGGGGTGTATGAAGGGGGACAGGGACTGTATGAGGGGGAACATAGGCTGTTTGAGGGGGAACATAGGCTGTATGTGGGGGGGCAGGGGCTGTATGAGGGGAGACACAGTGGCTGTATGAGGGGGGGCAGGGGCTGTATGAGGGGGAACATAGGCTGTATGAGGGGGGCAGGGGCTGTATGAGGGGGAACATAGGCTGTATGAGGGGGGCAGGGGCTGTATGAGGGGGAACATAGGCTGTATGAGGGGGGCAGGGGCTGTATGAGGGGGAACATAGGCTGTATGAGGGGGGACAGGGGCTGTGTGAGGGGGACAGAGGCTGTATGAGGGGGGACAGGGGCTGTATGAGAGGGGACAGGGACTGTTTGAGGGGAAACATAGGCTGTATGAGGGAGGACAGGGACTGTATGAGGGGAAACATAGGCTGTATGAGGGGGGACAGGGGCTGTATAAGGGGGGACAGGGGCGGTATGAGGGGGAACATAGGCTGTTTGAGGGGGAACATAGGCTGTATGTGGGGGGGGCAGGGGCTGTATGAGGGGAGACACAGCGGCTGTATGAGGGGGGACAGGGGCTGTATGAGGGGGAACATAGGCTGTATGAGGGGAGCAGGGGCTGTATGAGGGGGAACATAGGCTGTATGAGGTGGGACATGGGCTGTATGAGGGGGAACATAGGCTGTATGAGGGGGGCAGGGGCTGTATGAGGGGGAACATAGGCTGTATGAGGGGGAACATAGGCTGTATGAGGTGGGACATGGGCTGTATGAGGGGGGACATAGGCTGTATGAGGGGGGACAGGGGCTGTGTGAGGGGGACAGAGGCTGTATGAGGGGGAACATATGCTGTATGAGGGGGGACAGGGGCTGTATGAGAGGGGACAGGGACTGTTTGAGGGGAAACATAGGCTGTATGAGGGAGGACAGGGACTGTATGAGGGGAAACATAGGCTGTATGAGGGGGGACAGGGGCTGTATGAGTGGGAACATAGCCTGTATGAAGGGGGACAGGGGTGTATGAAGGGGGACAGGGACTGTATGAGGGGGAACATAGGCTGTATGAGGGGGGACAAGGACTGTATGAGGGGGAACATAGGCTGTATGAGGGGGGTAGGGGGTGTATGAAGGGGGACAGGGACTGTATGAGAGGGAACATAGGCTGTATGAGGGGGACAAGGACTGTATGAGGGGGAACTTAGGCTGTATGAGGGGGAACTTAGGCTGTATGAGGGGGGGACAGGGGCTGTATGAGGGGGAGCATAGGCTGTATGAGAGGGGACAGGGGCTGTATGAGGGCGAACATGGGCTGTATGAGGGGGGACATGGGCTGTATGAGGGGGACAAGGGCTGTATGAGGGGGGACAAGGGCTGTATGAGGGGGACAAGGGCTGTATAAAGGGGGACAAGGGCTGTATGAGGGGGACAAGGGCTGTATGAGGGGGGACATGGGCTGTATGAGGGGGAACATGGGCTGTATGAGGCAGAACATGGGCTGTATGACGGGGGACAGGGGCTGTATGAGGGGGACAGGGGCTGAATGAGGGGGACAGTGTCTGTATGAGGGGGACATGGGCTGTATGAGGCAGAACATGGGCTGTATGAGGGAGACAAGGGCTGTATGACGGGGGACAGGGGCTGTATGAGGGGGGACAAGGGCTGTATGAGGGGGACAGTGTCTGTATGAGGGGGACATAGGCTGTATGAGGGACGACAGTGGCTGTATGAGGAGAGGACAGGGGCAGTAAGAGAGGGGAACATGTTGTACATGAGGGGAAACATGGGCTACATGAATTTCATATAGCTCTCATATAGCTGGTGCCTCTCCTATAGTCTATATCCACATCATATGACTGTGTCCTCCCCCTCCTTCTCCAAAGGTAAGAAGAAGAGAGGAGGGGGGGGGGATAACTGTTAAAAATAAATGAGCATTTCTAAATTTATTAAAAATAAATAACCTGCAGCGCCCCTAACCACCCCCCTCCCCCCACACACAGAGCCCCTACTCCACACACACACAGTACCTATCCCACACAGCACCCCATCCCCCCACACACCTACATAAACACAGCAGACTCTCACACAGCACCCCTCAAACACACAGCACAGTTGTTGTGTTCTTCTTTTAAACAAAATATGTTAATTAGTTATGACAACTGTATGAGTTGTTTTTTCGAAACTTAAACCTCAGTATTCTGATTTAATTGCTGTGCTGGCACTTTGAGGGAAAAAAAAGTTGGCGTGCATTACGGTTTGGGCACTCGGGCTCAAAAAGGTTCGCCATCACTGATCTAGGAAGAGGTATACTATTTGTCATGACACAGGACTGATGGTTCTCAGGTCACAGAGGATTCCTGTTTACACGCACATATTAATTTCCTTCAGGCTATCAAATGACAACATTTACCAACATGTTTGCAATTTATTTGACTATTTCAGTAGATTTTCAGAAATGATAAACCTACATTGTGACCGTATAGTGACAATATTCTTGTAGTCTGCAGTCAACCTACTGTAACAATATGTGTAGGTCTATTAAATGCCATAGATCCAATAAAATGACCACTAAAGCTTCAATGTTTTGTCATCTGCTTATTCAGAATGTTGATTTTTACAGTGTTCTCCATACATTGTACCTTATATCTTAGACAAAAGCAACCATAGACATTCAAGTTCCAACACCTCCAAGAACTGCTGAGGCTCTTTTATGAGTTGATGCTGATGTCTACTATAAAAAATTACAACCAAACATTTTAGTAAAAACAATTATCTAAAATAATCACATCCAAGAATTAGTAAAAATGTTCAAAAACATAATTTACAGCATGTTTGCTGAGATGCATACACTTTCTGTGGTGTCTTACTATAACAGGATAGCATGCCACGGAGAGAATCTACAGGAGCAGAGGGAGTCCTGTCAAGGGGCAGAGTCCTAGCACCTGTACACTTAGTAGTGGAACATACATTGTATTCCTCACTGCTCAGTTAACATTCCCAAATGCCACTTTCTCACTACAGTTGCTAAGCCAAGCCCTCTGCATCCAGACCAGCAAATTTTACAGGTGTTTACAGGTTCAGAGACTCCTGCCTTAGATAGAAGTCCCTGCTCCTGTAGATACTGTACACGGTGTGCTATGTTAATAATATAGCGTAGTGTGAGATAGATGTAACACACCACCAATCAAGGTGGTAGCTACACCTGTATATGAGAGTGAGTTGTGATTATAGATGAAATTATTGAAAAATTTGATTCGGCCGATTCGCCGAATTTTCCCAAAAAATTTGTTTCGATCCGAATCTCTCGAATCTCGAATTTGCAGCGAACCTCTATTAAAAACGGCTATTTCCGGGCTACAGAGAGCGTCAATAGGGGTGTGGAACAAATAATTAACAATAAACGGAGCAGTCCTACTAGGCTAGGGGTAGGACTGCCCCGTTTATTGTTAATTATTATTATCTATAGGCACACACGGGTGTGTGCAATGCAGTATCCTCAGCATGGGTCCTTGTTTAAGTATTTTATGTGGAGCTCCCATCTCTGTATCTTCCAGGGGTGTAGAACAGTTTGCCTTGTCGTAACACACATAGGGAGTGTGCTGTGTTAGGGAAATAATACTGTTATTCAGTATGACATGCAGATAACAGGCGTCGCTATTTGAATCACTGCCACAGAGCGTCTGGATGTAGCAGCAGGGTTGGGAGACCATATAGCCTCACAATTTAAGAGATTAAAGAGAGGTATGCAGGCATTGTTGGCCTTTAACAGTAACTGTTGAACTTATAAGTTTAACAGGAAAAAAACTTACACAGCCTGATTGTACGTATAGTAGAGATGAGCGAACTTTTAAAATTTGATTTGGTCCAAATTTATTAATCGGCGAATCTGTATTATAAATGGCTATTTCTGGCCTACGGAGAGCCTCAATAGGGTTGTAGAACACTTTGTCCTAACATGCATAGGGAGTGTGCTGAAATAATTAGTTAGTGAAATAATACTTTTATTCAGTATCACATTCAGATTACAGGCATCGCTATTAGAATCACTGCCGCAGAGCGTCTGGATGTTGCAGAATTTTTATTCGATTTGATTTGAATTTATTTTAATTTTTTGATTACCTATTCTGGTGAGCAACAAGCTGGCGGTGTGTCGCGAGGCGAGCTACCACCTGTTCCAGCCCCTGCCATCAGCGCACCCCCATACTCTGAGTGTCAACTTGGAAAGGAGCACATTCAGCTTCTGTGCCATTGGTTAAGTGGGCGCATAAAGCTAGAAGTGGCCGCAGTGAAAAAGTTTGTACTTGTATTTTAAAATCGAGCTGGCGGTCCTCTGCCAGGCGAGATACCACCTGTTCCAGCCCCTGCCTCTCAGCGCCCCCCTGACTATGAAAGTGCGAATGTTTCATTTAATCAGATATGGTTCATTGTTATCGCTCAAAGCTGTTTCATTGGATTCTTGTGATAATTTCACAGGATATATGACGTTGACAACCATAGGGCCTCAGTCTTGAGAAGATTACATTGATTTTTTTTTATTAGAATTTAAAGATTTATATTAGATTCCCAGGTTTAATGTCCAGGTGTTTACTTTGAACTAATACTTTATGACAATAAAAAAAAACTAACAAGGAGTCACATGGCGCCACAATGACAGAGCCTAAAGGTGGCAGCGGCATGAGGAGAACATAATCTGGCAGAATGACACAGCCTGGAATTGGTGGCGGCAAGAGGAGACCATATAGTGACTGAATGAAACAGCCTGCAGCTCGTGGAAGCATGAGGAGACCATAGGGCCTCACAATCCCTAAGATTAAAAGATTAATTTTAAAATTTAAATTGAAGATTTATGGTAGCTAGTACTACCATAAAAATTTGTATGTAATGTCTCAGGGCAAGCAGAATCAGTAAATCATATAATGGCTGAATGGCAAAGCCTGGAGTTGGTGGCAGATGAGGAGACAATAGGGCTTCACAAACCCTAAGATTAAAATATGAATTTGAAATTTGAAATTGAAGATTTATGTTAGCTAGTGCTACCATAAACATTTGTAGGTAATGTCCCAGGCCCAGCAGCATCAGTAAACCATATAGTGGCTGAATGGCACAGCCTGGAGCTGGTGACAGATGAGTAGAACATAAAGTGGCTGAATGGCACAGCCTGGAGTTGGCGGCAGATGAGTAGACCATATAGTGGCTGAATGGCACTGCCTGGAGTTAGCGGAAGCATGTGGAGACCATATGGTGGCAGAATGGGACAGCCTTGAGGTGGCAGCAGCATAAGGAGTCCTGAAAGGGACCCGGTGAGAGAGTGGTGCGGTGGGTGGCAATACCAGTACCCGGTGACAAAGGTGGGTGAAAGAAGATCTGATGCGGAGGAATGTTTGTAACTGGGGAGCAGCGCCTTAAATCTGTTTAGCACTATACACATTTGTGAAGTGTTGGTGTGGCACCATGGTCAATCTACTCTGATGCATGAGGCATTGGTGGGTGGAAATCATGGCTGATCCACATTTTTCGTGGACAGACAAGTTCTCCTTGGGGTGTCTATGGCCACACCGCACTAAACATCCACTCTGATGGCACACTACTGGCCTGGCAGGACAGATTTTCCAGGGCAAACTCTTCTAGTTGCGGCCACAAATCAAGTTTGGCTGCCCAGAAGTCCAGCGGATCTTCAAGGTGTGTTGGCATGGGCATGTCAAGGTATTCCACCACTTGCTGGTTCAGGTCCTGCTCCAGGTCTACCTGCTTCACTATGCGGGTGAAGAAAGGTACTTATCAGCGACTGTAGACTCAGGCTCCTGGTGATGGAGCTGGTACTACTCCTGCCACCCCTCCCCAGCAGCCATGGGAAAGTGAGCGCAGAGGGTCCCCCCAATCAGACCTGTGAGATGATGGACGATGGCGCCGATAGTAGGTCAGTTTGTTCTCCCTCTCAGTGGGTGTAAAAAAGGCCCCGATTTTGTGGCGGTAGCAAGGGTCCAATAAGGTGGAGAGCCAGAAGTCATCCCGCTGCCGAATGGTGACAATTTGGCAGCCACTATGCAAGCAAGTGAGCATGCATTGTGTCATTTGTGCAAGTGACTCGGAGGGATTCCCTGCCTCCATCTCCCCTGCATACTGCCACGGTGTGTCTGGGTCCTCAGTCTCGCCTTCCTGATAACCCTCTAGCTCCTCTGGCTGCTCTTCCTCTCCTGTCAGATGACTAGAAAAACCGCCCATCTCGCGAAACATAAACTATGCTCCACTGTGCCCCTTCCCCTCCTCCTCCAGTTCAGCCCCCACAGGGCTCATGTGGCTGTGAGATGTAGGCGCCACGTCTCCATTGCCCTGACCAGCTATAGTTTCCAACACGTGTTGTAGAAAATGAAGCAGTGGAATGACGTCGTTCATCCCTTAATCCTTGCAATTGACTAATAATGTGGCTTCCTCAAAGGGCCTGAGCAAACGGCAGGTGTCACGTATGAACTGCCACTGGTTGACATTGAAGTTACACAGGGGTGTACCCCTATCCGCTTGGATCATCAAGAAATCGGTGATGGCTTTTCTCTGTTCGTATAGTCAGTCCAACATATGCAGGGTGGAATTCCAACGTGTGGCAACGTCGCAAATAAGACTATGTTGGGGGATACCGTTCTAACGCTGCAGCTCAAGGAGGTTGTGCTTTGTGGTGTACGAGTGGCTGAAGTGCATGCAAAGTTTCCTTCCCATTGTTAGTTTGTCTTAAAAATTGGGGGAACACTTCAGAAACCGCTTGACAACCAGATTGAACACGTGTGCCACACAGGGCGCATGACTCAGCTTTCCTTGTCGCAGTGCAGACAAGATGTTCTTCCCGTTGTCGGTCACCATGGTTCCCATTACCATTTTTCGTGGAGTAAGCCATGCTCCGATTTCTTTATGAATTACTTTTAGCAGTTCCTCCCCTGTGTGACTCCATTTGCCAAGGCAAACCATGTGAAGAACAGCGTGACAACGCCCTGCACACATGGTATGCTGAAGGGGCATTGGGACTTGTCTGTGCAGTGGAGGCTCAGGACACGGTGGAGGATGAGAAGGTGGAGTCGCACGCTGTCCCAGGACCAATGGCCTGAGAGTGTGGAGGAGGAAGCATCGTGACCTGCCCAAGTTGGTGTTGTGGCTGTGCAGGAACCACATTCACCCAGTGGTCCGTAAAGGACGTGTATTGTCCCTAACCTTTGTTACAGCTCCAGACGTTGGTGCTGCCATGCACTTTGGTACACACCGACAGGTTCAAGGACTGGCCCACCTTCTCTTACACAAAATTCTGCAGGGCTGGTACTGACTTCTTCGCAAAGAAATGACAGCTTGGCACTCTCCACCTTGGCTCAGCACAAGCTATCAGTTCTCTGAAAGGTGCAGAGTCCACCACTTGAAAAGGGAGGGACTGCAGCACCAGCAACTTGGACAGGAGCACGTTCAGCTTCTGGGCCGTTGGATGAGTGGGCGCATACTGTTGTCTCTTGGACATGGCTTCGCTGATGGATTGTTGGTGGAATGACTGACTAAAAGTAGGATGAGCAGGAGCATCTGGAGCAAAAGAAGGAAGGTATGACACACAGCTCCCTTCGGCTGAGGTGGTGGAGCCTTGGCTGGCAGAAACAGGGACCACTACATGGGAGCCACGGTTCTCCCAGGCTGCTTTATGGTGGTGCAGCATATGTTGACGCAGGGCCGTGTTGCCAACATTGGGACTCTGGCCACGCTTCACCTTCTGCCGACATATCTTGCATGTGGCTATGTTAACCTCCTCCAGATGCTTGATGAAAAACTGCCACACTGCCGAGTAACTGATTTTCCCACCAACAGTCCGCACTAATTGACTGCTACTGCCGCCGTCTCCAGGAACCCCTGTTCCACTACCTCCCGGGAAGGTAGGCTGCCGCGAAGCGGGTGGTCTACCCTGGGCATGTTTGGCTTCAGAATTTCCACTTCTGCCACCATGCTGACTGTCAACCATGCTACCACCTTGCTGGCTCAGCTGCTGCCTCACTGGCAACCTGCAACCCTCTTCCCTTGATGATGATGAATCCCTTCTGCACCCGGCTCCCAATTGTGATCGGCTTCATCATCATCAACAAGTGTCTGCACGTCACTGATGTCTTTCTCAGGTTTCTCAACAGTTTCTGCTTCAGGACCCTGAACGCTGGCAACACCGCCTCCCATGTCACTCTCCTCATTACTACTTGCCCACCTAGCAGAGGAAGCGGCGGTTGTCTCCTCCACTTCTTGGCTGGGTAGCAGCTGCTGACTGTCCTCTATTAGATTGTCCTCACTGAATTGTGGAGCTGAACCCACAACATAAGATACTTCTTTAGGGGAGGGAACAGCATAGGACAGAAGCAATGGGAGGACAGGGACTGCTCCCGGGCCATGCCAACTGAAGGTTGTGTCTGAGGAACAAACCGACTGTTGACTGGGGGTATCAGATGTCACTTGTGATGAAGTGGATGACCATGTTAACCAATCGATTACGGCAGATGGGTTGCTGGTCAAGACACAACCGCTAGCTGATACCGGGAGCTCACTGCGACTCCTGCTGCCACTCGCCCCTAGTCTGTTGCGACCTATTCCTGATGAATTTAGGACTCTGACACTCCTCTGTGCACGTCCTGGCACTTCTCTGCCTGACATACTTAGTGCGTACCTATACGCTTCATCACGCTTAAAACAGTATTTGTATAGAACAGCAGCAGGTGTGTACTTTTGGCTATCCTTTCACAGTATCTAGGCCCTTGACAGATTAACAGGTACAAAATAATACACTATTTAGATGTAGGAATGTGGTATGCACTTATGAGGGCAGAAAAATGTGCTACAGTACGCTTAAAAAACGTATTGGAGTAAAACACCAGCCGGTGATTAATTTTTTGCCTTGCCTTTTCACAGTATCTAGGCCCTTGACAAATTAACAGGTACAAAATAGTACACTACTTAGATGTAGGTATGTGGTATGCACTTATGTGGGCACAAAAATGCACTACAGTAAAAAAAACTTATTTTTGCACAACACCAGCAGTACACAACAGTGCTGCAGTACACAGTCGCTGTGTACCCAAAATTGCACTGTCTCACAGACTATTCGGAATGGACTGGTGGGTGTGTATTATACCATCTACAGACTAGTATAACCAGCAGACCATTTGTTGTGGAACAAAGAGGACAGAAAAATGTGCTGCAGTACACTTAAAAAAGTATTGGAGTAAAACACCAACCAGTGATTACTTTTGCCTGGCCTTTCACAGTATCTAGGCCCTTGACAGATTAACAGGTACAAAATAGTACACTTCTTAGATGAGGGCAGAAAAATGCGCTACAGTGCACTTAAAAATCGTATTTTTGCACAACACCAGCAGTACACAACAGTGCTGCAGCACACTGTCGCTGTGTACTAAACCCAAAATTTCACTCTCTTAAAGTGCTGAAAAATTATTCCTCCATCCTCTGCTGTTTCTCAAGCTGAGCCAGCTTGTTCAAATGTATGAGGCAACCCACAGCTCTCTGCCCCTCTCTGTAATACACTGCTGTTGAAAGTGACTGGGAGGTTAATGGCTGCAGTAAAAATTATTTTCTGTGAAAAATGCACTGCTCTCTGTCCACAAGAACGCTGAAGTGACTATGAGGTGAAACACTGCTGTAAAAACACTGCTGTATAACACACAGTGCTGTCCTATCTCTCTGCAGTGAAAGGATGTAGTGACGAGCCGGAATATGGCTGACGATTATGTAGGGCTGTGACATCACAGGAGTGACTGGCTGCTGATAGGTTGCATACTGCATGTGATTCAGGGTCATCCCGCCTACCCTCGTTTCCGCCTTCCCAGAGTTCCTTGCCCCATGTCCTCACATGTGGATCCGTCATTTTAGATGCCCTGGAGCCTGGGCCGCAATAAATGGAGTTTAATTACGCGATTCGCCCGAATCGTGGCAAAGTTCGCATTCGTTGCAAATCAAATTGTTCATTAAATTTGTAACGAATTCGGATTCATCAGATTCGATTTGCTCATCTCTAACATTTAGGTTACACCTATGTGAGGACAATACGCCCTAGTACTGTTAAACCTCAATTAGGCATTAAAAGCAGGTGACTAGGTGCTCACACTAACTAGACCCTATGGTACAACCCAGTACAGCAGTACCGACTGTAGTACACCCCAGTATAGCAACAGAAAAAAAGTGTACTTTCTCTCTCTTTCTCTCTCTCTCTCTCTCCTGTCCCTGCCTGTCTGCTGAGAAGAAAGAAACAAAGGCGCTCCTTGTGGAGTATCGCTTGCAACAAGGATACAGATAGAAACAAACAAATAAGTGTATGTGTATATTTCGACTGGATCATAAACAAAAAAGGAAAGATGACTAAAATTAAAGAAATGTATATAAACATTCGCCCCTCCTTATAAAATATATGTACAAAAGATGCATGTGAATAATCACACCATGCGATAGTTATTAATTAGATAGTTATTAATATCCAATCGGTAGGGATATTCACAATAGCACTTGAACAAACATATAAATAATTATCCAAATTTCAGAAAACACATATAAAAAAATCAAAATTAAAAAATACAAAAGTTAGAAAAATAATAATAAAAAATTGAAAGATGATAAAACATTTTGGGTACCTGTGCAATAATGTTACCGAACCATACCAAGTGTATTACCATACATTTTCAATGGTCTCATTGAGACCTGACAGGACTAGAGTGACAAGTTTATGGATCCAAAATTACTCTCGATTTATTAAACGCTGATATCTATTGTGAGTATGTTCCGGAATTGTTTCTAAAATTGTAAGGTTTAGTGACTCTAATGAGTTATGATGTTTCATGGAAAAATGTCTAGAGCCACTGTGCATCATAAAATTATGTTTTATATTCCACCGATGTTTATTCATATGGGACTGCACTGTTTGGACAGTGCGGCCCACGTATTGAAGATTACAACTACAGGATAATAAATATATAGCAAAGTTGGCGTCACAAGACACACAACCTTTAACCATATATGTACCGTATATACTCGAGTATAAGCCGATTTTTCGTGCTGAAAACACCCCCCTCGGGTTATACTCGAGTGAACTCTCCGCCCTCTGTGGTCTTCAACCTGCGGACCTCCAGAGGTTTCAGAACTACAACTCCCAGCAAGCCCGGGCAGCCATCGGCTGTCCGGGCTTGCTGGGAGTTGTAGTTTTGAAACCTCTGGAGGTCCGCAGGTTGAAGACCACTGCGGCCTTCGACATCATCCAGCCCCCTCTCACCCCCTTTAGTTCTGTACTCACCTCCGCTCGGCGCTGGTCCGGTGCTGCAGGACTGTCCGGTGAGGAGGTCGTCCGGTGGGATAGTGGTTCCGGGCTGCCATCTTCACTGGGGAGGCCTCTTCTCCGCGCTTCGGGCCCGGCCCCAGAATAGTCACGTTGCCTTGACAACGACGCAGAGGTACGTTCATTACCAACGTCCCTCTGCGTCATCGTCAAGGCAACGCCTCTATTCTGGGCCCGAAGCGCGGAGAAGAGGCCTCCCCGGTGAAGATGGCAGCCCGGAACCACTATCCCACCGGACGACCTCCCCACCGGACAGTCCTGCAGCACCGGACCAGCGCCATGGTCATCATGGTCTTCAACCTGCAGGCCTCCAGAGGTTTCAAAACTACTACTCCCAGCAAGCCCGGACAGCCGATGGCTGCCCGGGCTTGCTGGGAGTTGTAGTTTTGAAACCTCTGGAGGTCCGCAGGTTGAAGACCATGATGATGACATGTGGTGATGATGACAAGGGGATGATGAAGGGGGGTGGGGATGATGACAAGGGGATGATGACAAGGGGATGATGAAGGGGGGGTGTGGGATGATGACAGGCGGGGATGATGACAGGGTGATGATGATGAGGGTGTTAATGACGGGGGTCTGGATGATGACAGGCGGGGATGATGTATTTCCCACCCTAGGCTTATACTCGAGTCAATAACTTTTCCTGGGATTTTGGGGTGAAATTAGGGGCCTCGGCTTATATTCGGGTCGGCTTATACTCGAGTATATACGGTATTATTGGTCTGGGGTGACTTAAAATGGGTTTTACGTTCTTTGATCAATGAACAACACATGCAGCATTTTTTTTCCCACAAGGACTGCATAACGAATCAATCTGAATAGGGCGCTCATCTACTGTTTTTAGTCTACCTGGGGCTAGAAAGTTTTGGAGTTTTTTGGAGCATCTGAAAGTAATATTCGGAGATTGTGGTACAAATTCTTTTAGAACTATTTACCCCTAGTAGGCTACCATCATGTTTATGTTTTTTGGGGGTAAATAAATCTGATTGTTTTTTACTTTTTTTTTTTAATGCACCTGCTAGTATTCGTTTAGGGTATCCTTTCTCTTCGAAACACCCCCTAAGAACAGCAGCCTGCGCATCGAAGTCCTCATCACGGGTGCAGTTTTTTTGGGATGCGCAGGTACTGTCTACAGGGGACGCCCCGCAACCAGCTGGGGTAGTGTGCACTGTCATAACTAAGAAAACTGTTCACGTCCACATTTTTAAAGTGGGTTTTAGTTAATAATTGTCCCTCTTGAGATTTGGAAATTTCCAAATGTAGAAATGATATAGATTCTTTAGAGCAGTGCATAGTAAATTGAATCCCCCATTGGTTCAGATTTAGTTCTAGAAAATCTTCTGCTTGAGATTGTGTACCACAATTTGTACCTGTAATCATTGTACCTACCTGTCTGCTGTGATTTGAGCTTGAGGTGAATCAATTCGCTGCTGTAAAGCTTTTTTTTCACTAGTGATGAGCAGAATTGCCCATATTCGAATTTGCGATATTTTGCGTATATATAGACGAATATTTGTCTTATATTCGCAAATTTCGCGTATTTGTTATATCTGCATATTCGCTATTCGTGAAAGAAAACAGTGAGGGGGTGGGCAACTTTACTATTGGTTGCTAGGGATGTTGTTGATAACCTCTGACAAGTGTATTTGCATCATTCTAATCGACCCACAAGTGAAAAGAAGGAATATGGCAATATTCACAAATGCGAATATTCACAAATATTCGTAATTTCGAATATATATCGAATATATTCGCAATATTCGCCATAAAAATTCTAAATGCGAATATTCGCGCCCAACACTATCGAACACACACTGTCTGCTCTCTGGGTTAAGAATCCCACAAATGCCTGTCTGCAGCGATGGCTGCCGATTATATAGGGCTGTGACATCACAGGGGCTGGCTGGTTGCTGATAGGCTGCATCCTGCATGTGATTAAGGGTCATCCCGCCTACACGCCATCCCAGAATCCTCACACATGTAGCCGCCATTTTAGATCCCCTGGACCGCACTTAATGGAGTTTAATGAAGCAATTTGTTTTATTGAATCGCGGCGATATTTGGATTCATAACATTTTTAACGAATTCGGATTCGTCAGATTCGATTCGCTCATTTCAAGTTGCGATCATGGTCCGTGATGTGTAGTAGTTATAATGAAGGAAGGGTAGGGAAAAAGAAGAGCTGAGTTGCTCCCAATCATTTATTGTTAATGGAAAGATCCTGTATTATTTGTCTACAGCTTTAAAATAGCAGAGTCACCTTATATTGTAATCCTGCTCTGCAATAGTAATGAGATGACGGCCCCCACAGGACAACCACTTCAGTCCCCCACCAATCAAGCACTGTTGCGTCCCTCCTGGTCTTTGCCATCAGCCCTAAACCTCTGTTAAAACCCCTTGATTTGAACATGAGGTAATTTTCCTTTTTATTTTTTTCTAGTTTGTTATCACATTAATACCAATATAAAAAAACATACATAAAGGAATCAATGTGACCTCTTGATCCGCTGTAGAACTTTCTGAAGGTGGTGAAAACAGGACAATAAAGCAAATGCTGTACATATACAGTGATCCCTCAACTTACAATGGCCTCAACATACAATAGTTTCAACATACAATGGTCTTTTTTGGACCATTGCAACTTGAAACCAGTCTCAACATACAATGCTATGGAATCTGCGAAACATGTCAATGGCTGGAAGAACCGACCAATCAGAATGGGCATTCACTGGTAAGACCCCTGTATTCCTGAAGCGTATGCACTGACTGGTGTCTGGTAGCGCCCCCTACAGTACAGGGAGGTATTACATGTTCTGTACTCTTTACCTGTATTACTGAAGTGCATGCACTGACTGGTGTCTGGTAGTGCCCCCTACAATACAGGGAGGTATTACATGTTCTGTACTCTTTACCTGTATTACTGAAGTACATGCACTGACTGGTGTCTGGTAGCACCCCCTACAGTACAGGGAGGTATTAGGCTGGGTCCACACTGCGTTTTCTCCCATACGGGAGCGCATACGGCAGGGGGGAGCTAAAAGCTCGCGCTCCCGTATGTGACCGTATGCGCTCCCGTATGTCATTCATTTCAATGAGCCGACCGGAGTGAAACGTTCGGTCCGGTCGGCTCATTTTTGCGCCGTATGCGCTTTTACAACCGGACCTAAAACCGTGGTTGACCACAGTTTTAGGTCCGGTTGTAAAAGCGCATACGGCGCAAAAATGAGCCGACCGGACCGAACGTTTCACTCCGGTCGGCTCATTGAAATGAATGACATACGGGAGCGCATACGGTCACATACGGGAGCGCGAGCTTTTAGCTCCCCCCTGCCGTATGCGCTCCCGTATGGGAGAAAACGCAGTGTGGACCCAGCCTTACATGTTCTGTACTACTCTATCTGTGCAGGGTTAGCTGCTCCTTTGTACACCAGGTGAGGGCGGCTCCATTTTACTTTTTTAGGACATTGCGTGTTCTGTACCGGACCCTGAAGAAGCACCTGTCCTCTACATAGACCAGCGTTTCCCAACCAGGGTGCCTCCAGCTGTTGCAAAACTTCAACTCCCAGCATGCCCGGACAGCCTTTGGCTGACCGGGCATACTGGGAGTTGTAATTTTGCAACAGCTGGAGGCACCCTGGTTGGGAAACGCTGACATAGACAGTGATTTACAGCTCCCAGCAGATCTTTCTTACTTTTATATATAAGGATTTGCTTTATCTATATTAGTTATCTACTTATTTTTCTTTAATCCTCACTTTTTCTTATTTTTTGGATGACATTTTGGTGGCTTCAGGTTTCCATAGAGTTATGGTCTCAACATACAATGGTTTCAACTTACAATGGTCGTCCTGGAACCGATTAATATTGTAACTTGAGGGACCACTGTACTGGTAGCAGAGGAAATAGCGGTTTCTATTAGAGTCACATATCATTCATTCCCCAGGCTGTTGGCTGTTTTCGACTTCTTGTTCATAACTCTTCTCCGAGGATGACAAATTAACACCACTTAGAGGGGAAAATGACACCCTTATTTCCTGTTCCAAATCATTATCTTTGCAAGAAGTTAGAAAGTTCTCATTCATTATGTTTTACAGTCTCCATAAATACATTTTCGGCACAGTTCATATTGATATTGTGAACACTGCAATTCACTAAGTCCATTCCAAAAGCTTCAACCGTGCAATATATCAATGTATTTACAGATTTTGGCTGCTTTTGTAATCTAGTATTTCTTAAAAGCCTATTCACATCTGGAAATTTATGGCATATCCCAAGAATGGGGAGGAGAGCGAAGACTTGAGGAGTTGGGGGAGTTTTTGTAATTTGGCGTGCAACAAAGCAAAGGTGCTACACTGTTCACACTACTCCCATTAACCCCTTAAAGGGGTACTCCGCCCCTGGCATCTTATCCCCTATCCAAAGGATAGGGGATAAGATGTTAGATCGCCGCGGTCCCGCTGCTGGGGACCCCGGGATCGCCGCTGCGGCACCCCGCTATCATTACTGCGCAGAGCGAGTTCGCTCTGTGCATAATGACGGGTGATACAGGGGCCGGAGCAGCGTGACGTCATGGCTCCGCCCCTCATGACATCACGACCCGTCACCTAAATGCAAGTCTATGGCAGGAGGCGTGACGTCCGCCACGCCCCCTCCCATAGACTTGTATTGAGGGGGCGGGCCATGATGTCACGAGGGGCGTAGCCATGACGTCACGCTGCTCCGGCCCCTGTATCACCCGTCATTATGCACAGAGCGAACTCGCTCTGCGCAGTAATGATAGCGGGGTGCCGCAGCGGCGATCCCGGGGTCCCCAGCAGCGGGACCGCGGCGATCTAACATCTTATCCCCTATCCTTTGGATAGGGGATAAGATGCCAGGGGCGGAGTACCCCTTTAAGGGGTTAATGGGAGTAGTGTGAACAGTGTAGCACCTTTGCTTTGTTGCACGCCAAATTACAAAAACTCCCCCAACTCCTCAAGTCTTCGCTCTCCTCCCCATTCTTGGGATATGCCATAAATTTCCAGATGTGAATAGGCTTTTAAGAAATACTAGATTACAAAAGCAGCCAAAATCTGTAAATACATTGATATATTGCACGGTTGAAGCTTTTGGAATGGACTTAGTGAATTGCAGTGTTCACAATATCAATATGAACTGTGCCGAAAATGTATTTATGGAGACTGTAAAACATAATGAATTACGTGCAGAGCGATCTTGCTCTGCGCAGTAATGACAGCGGGGTGCTGCAGCAGCCATCCCCGGGGTCCCCAGCAGCGGGACCCTGGCGATCTGACATCTTATCCCCTAACCTTTGGATAGGGGATAAGATGTCTAGGGGCGGAGTACCCCTTTAAGGGCTGAGCCCTTTTTCACCTTAAGGACTGAGCCCTTTTTCACAATTCTGACCAGTTAATAACTCTAAGATGCTTTTATCGAATATTCTGATTGTGAGATTGTTTTTTCGTGACATATTCTACTTTATTTTGGTGGTAAATTTTCGGCGTTACTTGAATCCTTTCTTGGTGAAAAATCCCAAAATTTCATGAAAATTTTGAAAATTTTGCATTTTTCTAACTTTGAAATTCTCTGCTTGTAAGGAAAATAGATATTCCAAATGAATTTTATTTTTCTTCACAAATACAATATGTCCACTTTATGTTGGCATCATAAAATGGACATATTTTTATAAATTAGAGGGCTCCAAAGTAGAGCAGCAATTTTCAAAAATTTCATAAAAATTGCAAAATCTGAAGGGACAGATGTTACAGAACTACAAATTCCAGCATGCCTGGGCAGTCTAGGCATGCTGAGAGTTGTAGTTTGGCAACATCTGGAGGGCTACCGTTTGGGCACCACTGTAACAGTGGTCACCAAACTGTGACCCTCCAGATCTTGCAAAACTACAACTCCCAGCATGCCCAGACAGCCTTTGGCTGTCTGGGCATGCTGGGAGTTCCAGTCCAGCCTTCCTAGGGGTTGCCACAGTAAAGATCACATTACTTTCACTTTCATTTCTCCTCCCCACCGACGATTACCTACCTGAGCCGTGATCTCCGCTGGATGTCTGTGACATTCTGACTAATGGCACTGCGACCTCACTTCTATCCCTTTAGGCTGATCGGGGCTGTCACTGACAACTCCGATCATCCCTATTTTCCGGGCGATCGGGTCACCAGAGACCCGATCAGCCCGGAATTGGAGAAAATCTCATGTCTGAATTGACATGTGATTTTCTCCGATCGCCAACATGGGGGGGGGGGGGGGGGTCTTAGGACCCCCCTGGGTGATGTGCCGGGGTGCCTGCTGAATGATTTCAGCAGGCATCCTGATCCGGTCCCCAACCGACTAGCAGCGGGGACAGGAATTCCCACGGGCGTATCCATACGCCCTCAGTCCTTAACAGGTTAAAGGGGTTATCCAGGAAAAAACTTTTTTATATATATCAACTGGCTCCAGAAAGTTAAACAGATTTGTAAATTACTTCTATTAAAAAATCTTAATCCATTCAGTACTTATGAGCTTCTGAAGTTAAGTTTGTTCTTTTCTGTCTAAGTGCTCTCTGATGATACGTGTCTCTGGAACTGCCCAGTTTAGAAGAGGTTTGCTATGGGGATTTGCTTCTGAACTGGGCGGTTCCCGAGACACGTGTCATCAGAGAGCACTTAGACAGAAAAGAACAACCTTAAATTCAGAAGCTCATAAGTACTTAATGGATTAAGATTTTTTTAATAGAAGTAATTTACTAATTCCTTTAACATCTATGAGAGTTGCCTGAGAACCTCCAGCTGCGAGAAGAGGAGGACCATCTTTCTCAAGGTAGGACCTACAGTTATCAGACATTTATGGCGCTTCTTTCATTTTTAACAAGGCCTCTGCAAAATGAAAGAAGCGATCTGATTGGTTGCTATGGGCAACTGGGCAACTTTTCATCTGGACAGGTTTTGATAAATCTCCCCAATGTCCCGATAAGAATTATACATTCGGAGTAAGGGGGTCAGCTATTGGACGGTCTGCAGGACATTTTTCAATTTACTAAAATCGTATTAATAAATAAGTTACAGATAAAATCGGTGCCTCTACTCCTGGTCTCCTCCATATACCATTCTGATTGCGGACAAAGCAATGGGGAAAAAGTTTTCTTTAGTACTATTCAGAACACAGATTTAAAATATAGATAATGTATTATAATAATATGTAGATTTTTGTATCACTGATGTATAGAAAAGAAAAACAAAAGGATGGTATCATAGCAGGTATCTCTTTAGAACTTTTGTGTCTCTTTTAGCATTTGAAAGGCCTGAGGGGACATGCAAAGAACATCAAAGTAAGAATCCCAGTGGCATGTGCCAACCCTCCGGCCCTGTACTAGGAATTGCATAGTCTATCGGTTTTGCCAAGAGCGTTCCTATAAATATTTAAAATGCAATGTAGCGCTGACCACTTTCTTGCATATTATGCAGCATAAGGTAGAATTGTTACCAGTACCACAGTTTGCTGCCAGCAGCGTGCTTTCTTAAAGGGGTACTCTGCCCCTAGGCATCTTATCCCCTATCCAAAGTATAGGGGATAAGATGTCTGATCGTGGGGGGCCCTCGCGATCTCGGCATTCGTTTAGAGCTTCGGATGCAGCGCCAGAGGCTCCTGATGTCATGGCCACGCCCCCACTCGTGCCGTCACGGCCACGCCCCCTCAATGTAAGTCTATGAGAGGGGGCATGAAGGACGTTATACCCCCTCTCATAGACTTGCATTGAGGGGGCGTGGCCGTGACGTCACCAGCCTCTTCCCCGCATTGCCTTCCATTTTACAAGTGGTCCCTCAAGTTACAATATTAATTGGTTCCAGAACGACCATTGTATGTTGAAACTATTGTATGTTGAGACCAGAACTCTATGGAAACCTGGTAATTGGTTCTAAAGGCTCCAAAATGTCATCCAAAAATAGGAAAAAGTGAGGATTAAAGAAAAATAAGTAGATAACTAATATAGATAAAGCAAGTCCTTACATATAAAAGTAGGAAAGATCTGCTGGGAGCTGTAATCACTGTCTATGTCAGTGTTTCCCAAGCAGGGAGCCTCCAGCTTTTGCAAAACTACAACTCCCAGCATGCCCGGACAGCCTTTGGCTGTCCGGGCATGCTGGGAGTTGTAGTTTTGCAAAAGCTGGGGCCACCCTGCTTGGGAAACGCTGGTCTATGTAGAGGACAGGAGCGTCTTCAGGGTCCTGTACAGTACACGCAATGTCCCAAAATAGTAATGGAGTCGCCCTCACCTGGTGTCCAAAGGAGAAGCTAACCCTGATACAGGTAAAGTGTACAGAACATGTATTTCCAGACACCAGTCAGTGCATACACTTCAGTAATACAGGTGTTTTACCAGTGAATGCCCATTTTGATTGGTCAGTTCTTCCAGCCATTGACGCGTTTCACAGATCTGGACTGTCTGTACATTGTATGTTGAGTCTGGTTTCAACTTACGATGGTCCAGAAAAGACCATTGTATGTTGAAACTATTGTATGTTGAGGCCATTGTAAGTTGAGGGATCACTGTAGTTGCTTATGTTTGCATTTGGATCAGGAAGGTGAGGGTAATTCCAGCCAATACCTGCAGAGCATGAAGTCTGTGATATGTATGTCCAACCAATAGCTGAAAGAAGTCTGTGAGGTATAACTCCATCCAATAGCTACAGAGCAGGTAGTCTGTGAGGGGTAAGTCCAACCAATGGTGAAGTTTTAGCCAATAAACAATTATGTATTTTAGCCTGTGTACTGATAAATTCATATGTGGGCCCAAACAACAGGCATCCTCAACAGAGAGCTTAAGGCTAAGTGTACACTCAGTTTCTTGGTTTATATTTTTTAGCCTGGCTGAACTGTTCATTTGTTTTTTATGCATGTTTTAAACATCTTTATCAGACTTTCTAATTTTCCAAAGTAAATGCAATTGTGCAATATTTTTTTTTTATGGATGTAAAATTTTACTAAATAGGAGTTACGAGCAATTTTGTTAGTGGCAATTTGTGTAGTCTATTTCTTAAGTGGTGAATTGGACAGTTTTATGTTATTTTTAGTGTTGCTCGCGAATATTCACAATGCAAATTTTATTCGTGAATATCGCGAATTTGCGAATATTCGCGAATAAAGCGCTATATATTCGCAATTACGAATATTCTTTTTTTTTTTTTTTTCACAGTACACATCACAATGATTACCCCTCTCTGCTTCCAGCTTGTGTGGTCTAAAGAAGGCTCTAATACTACTGAGTGAGACCGCCGGGCGAATTTTCGTATATGTGAAAATCTGCATATGCGAATTTTTGCATATGCAAATTTTCGCATATGCAAATGTTTGTATATGCTAATTTTTGCATATGCAAATTATCGCATATGCGAAATTTCGTGTATGCGAATATAAATCGCGAATATTACGAATATGCGAATTTAGCGAATATATGACGAATATTCGCCCATATAGTCGCAAAATATTGCGAATTCGAATATGGCCTATGCCGCTCAACACTAGTTATTTTACAGTTGGAAAAAATGGACCACTGTACTTTGAGTGAACATAGTGACCTTTAATGGATCCTAGACTGTTTACCAATATAATTTATGGGGGGTATAAACAATGTCAGAGGGAATCCCTCATTTGGTTTTCTCCTTGTATGATACAATCGGCTCTATGTGTCTATGCAGTCAGAGCACTGTGATAATACATTGCAGATAATTTAAAGGGGTATTCCAGGCAAAACCTTTTTATATATATATATATATATATATATATATATATATCAACCGGCTCCGGAAAGTTAAACAGATTTGTAAATTACTTCTATTAAAAAATCTTAAACCTTCCAATAGTTATTAGCTTCTGAAGTTTTCTGTCTAACTGCTCAATGATGATGTCACGTCCCAGGAGCTGTGCATGATGGGAGAATATCCCCATAGGAACTGCACAGCTCCCGGGATGTGAGTCATCAGAGATCAGTTAGACAGAAAACAACAACTCAACTTCAGAAGCTAATAACTATTGGAAGGATTAAGATTTTTTAATAGAAGTAATTTACAAATCTGTTTAACTTTCCGGAGCCAGTTGATATATTAAAAAAAAGTTTTGGCCTGGAATACCCCTTTAAGGGAACATTGCAAATGCTGTACTATTTGCAGGCGTCATGTTACAGAGCAGGAGCTGAGCAGATTTATATATAATGTTTGGGGAATCATTTCAGGATAACATCATTTATTCATGTAAATCTACTCATTCTGAACTAAGTAGTCATTCTCTACTCTGTAACTGACAGCTCTCTCTCTATATGCACCCTTGTACAATCACTTAGTAGGAACACACATTAATACTTAGCCCAGAATGAGAAAAGACTTACATGTAGGTGGTCCTACTGAGTGACTGCAATAGTGTGCATATAGCAAGAGCTGTCAATCACTGAGAAGGACTGCCTACTTGACTGCTTAACCCAGAACGGGCAAACATTTACATGTAATTGTATATTATCCACTATGTTATGTATATAAGAATGTTGTATCTTTAAGAAAGGTTAACATGTGATCACCAGTTGTCATTTGAGTTGTCATATGGTTGTTATCCAGGAGGTATCAGTGACCAGGTGACTTAAGGGTGACCAAAGGGACCCCACCAGAGTCTCCCCCATAATATCCATGGGAGGAGTCTCTTCTCTCTTAGTTCCTGAGTCTTAGATGAGGTGCAGTCGAGCCAAAGAGTGTGTCTGGAGTCAAAGGAGGCCTCAAGTCAAGTCTACAGTTACAAGTTACAAGTCTACAAGTAAGCTAAAGTCACAGCTTAGTCTGTCTCCACCCAAGTCAATTCAGTCACTGTCGTCTATTGTCAAGTCAATGTCCCAGCAAGCCCTTAAGGTCTCTGAAGTCACTGGTCACCTCCGTGGGCCTGGCTACACTGTATAGACTGTACCATCTGTCAATCAGTAAAGCTACCGTTGTCCGTAACTTGGCGTCAGAGTCATTATTGCCCCCTGCCTAGCCCAGGATCCAGCAGTATACCTTCCGGTGGTATTGAGGGTAAACCTCGCCCTGGCATCACGAATATAAGGGGTTAATGCCATCAGCCCCTAGGGTAATTCCATATGCCCTGCATCACACCCCATACCACATAAGCATTATTTTTTTCTGTTACAGGGACCCTTTAAGCTCACCAGACATCATTTTCACTGTGTTTATGTGTAAGAAACAATAATGAAAACCGGTTGAGGATAGATAAAGAATTTACCAGCATGTTGGAAAACATAATTTGAGAGAAATAGAGAATTCAATTTGTTCATATAAATAGCAGCTGGCTGAGCAGTGGAAGCAATCCTCTCACTTGGCAGCAGCAGACTGAGTAAAGTTATGAATTGGAGTTATATCTTTCTAAAATTTGGCTGTCTGGAAAACCACATGTTCAACAATTGGCCAAGTTGGAAGAAAAAGATAAATGTGTGTAGTTAGCGATTTCAGGAAAACAGTCCAAATTCATTTTGTATTTAAGGAAAGCTCCACAAAATAGCGATAAAGTCTTACTGGAGCTCATAGTTGATGGATACGTTAGTTAAATGTCGCCTTCGGCCATGTAGATGCTTCTCCTTCATTCTACATACTGAGAATTAAAGAAAAAAGTTTATTGTTTATTACAAAAAGATTTATCAGGAATATATAATGCCATATGCACTCTAGGCTATGTGGCCCTACCGCACATCTTCCTATATCATATAGGGTCACGTAAAATCATGTTGGATTCTAATTGAATCTGACAGAATAAAATGTGGGGCATATAGAAGCACCATATAAATATACACAGCTGTAGAGATTCAATATACTGCCATAGAGAAACACCTGCACATAGTTCTACTGTGTGGGTGGAACAAAAAATGCAAAAAAAACAAAAACAAACAATGAAAACAGTATGCCATGGTATCCTCCTAATTTTTTATTCTGCAGTCCCCATATGGTAAGTTTAAATTTCCTAATTGTAATCCATTTTGTCCTGAATTCCTGGAACACTTCTCACATACCTTAGAACCAGTCAATCTCTGATCAGAAGGCAGAATTGACCCTCCCCGGCTGTACTCTCAGATACTAAACTAGAAAAATGGTCAGAACTCTGCCAACTAAGACTTAATGTGGATAAGTGACAGAAATTGCACCTTGGGCGTAAAAACCCAAGGGCAAAATACAGTCATGGCCGTAAATGTTGGCACCCCTGAAATTTTTCAAGAAAATGAAGTATTTCTCACAGAAAAGGATTCAGTAACATATGTTTTGCTACACACATGTTTATTCCCTTTGTGTGTATTGGAACTAAACCAAAAAAGTGAGGAAAAAAAAGCCAATTGGACATAATGTCACACCAAACTCCAAAAATGGGCTGGACAAAATTATTGGCACCCTTTCAAAATTGTGGAAAAATAAGATTGTTTCAAGCAAATGATACTCCTTTAAACGCACCTGGGGCATGTAAAATTTTGGGCAATATAAAAATCACACCTGAAAGCAGATAAAAAGGAGAGAAGTTCACTTAGTATTTGCATTGTGTGTCTGTGTGTGCCACACTAAGTATTGACAACAGAAAGAGGAGGAGAATTGTCTGAGGACTTGAGAACCCAAATTGTGGAAAAATATGAACAATCTCAGAGATCCAGATATGCCTTTGTCCACCGTGCGTAACATTATCAAGAAGTTTGTAACCCATGGCACTGTAGCTAATCTCCCTGTGCATGGACGGAAGAGAAAAATTGATGAAAGGTGTTGACGCAGGTTAGTCGGGATGGTGGATAAGCAGCCCCAACAAGTTACAAAGATATTCAAGCTGTCCTGCAGGCTCAGGGAGCATCAGTGTCAGCGCGAACTATCCATCAACATTTAAATGAAATGAAACGCTTGTCACGATTCGGCTGGCAGGAGGTGGATCCTCTGTGCCAGAGAGGGATTGGCGTGGACCGTGCTAGTGGACCGGTTCTAAGTTACTACTGGTATTCACCAGAGCCCGCCGCAAAGCGGGATGGTCTTGCAGCGGCGGTAGTAACCAGGTCGTATCCACTAGCAACGGCTCAACCTCTCTGACTGCTGAAGATAGGCGCGGTACAAGGGAGTAGACAAGAGCAAGGTCGGACGTAGCAGAAGGTCGGGGCAGGCAGCAAGGATCGTAGTCAGGGGCAACGGCAGGAGGTCTGGAACACAGGCTAGGAACACACTAGGAAACGCTTTCACTGGCACAATGGCAACAAGATCCGGCGAGGGAGTGCAGGGGAAGTGAGGTATACATAGGGAGTGCACAGGTGAACACACTAATTAGACCAACTGCGCCAATCAGTGGCGCAGTGGCCCTTTAAATCGCAGAGACCCGGCGCGCGCGCGCCCTAGGGAGCGGGGCCGCGCGCGCCGGGACAGGACCGACGGAGAGCGAGTCAGGTACGGGAGCCGGGGTGCGCATCGCGAGCGGGCGCCACCCGCATCGCGAATCGCATCCCGGCTGGGGGCGGTATCGCAGCGCACCCGGTCAGTAGATCTGACCGGGGCGCTGCAGTAGCGAGGATGTTGCGAGCGCTCCGGGGAGGAGCGGGGACCCGGAGCGCTCGGCGTAACAGTACCCCCCCCCCTTGGGTCTCCCCCTCCAGAGTCGGCCACCAATAGAAACGAGAGATGAGTTGCAAGGACTTTTTGATGCCCGCATGGCCTGCGAGGTGGGAGGAGTGACCCCATTTGAGAATCCCGAGACGTTGGCGTGGAGAAACGAAGGTCTTCCCTGGAGGAGTTTGCCTGATGGAGACTGGAGAAGTGGAGATCAGACAGTCAGGAGGAATGATGTGTTGCGGAGAGACCTCTACTTCCGAGGCATCCGAGGAACGAGAGAGAGCATCGGCCCTAATGTTCTTGTCGGCAGGGCGAAAATGAATTTCAAAGTTAAAACGGGCAAAGAACAGCGACCACCTGGCCTGGCGAGGATTCAGCCGTTGGGCAGACTGGAGATAGGAGAGATTCTTGTGATCGGTGTAAATGATAACTGGAAATTTTGATCCCTCCAGCAGATGCCTCCATTCCTCAAGTGCCAATTTAATGGCCAGTAGTTCTCGATCCCCGATGGAGTAGTTCCTCTCCGCCGGAGAGAAGGTCCTAGAAAAAAAACCACAAGTAACAGCATGCCCGGAAGAATTTTTTTGTAGAAGGACCGCTCCAGCTCCCACTGAGGAGGCATCAACCTCCAATAGGAAGGGTTTAGATGGGTCAGGTCTGGAGAGCACGGGAGCAGAAGAAAAGGCAGACTTGAGCCGTTTAAATGCGTCTTCCGCTTGGGGAGACCAGGACTTAGGATTGGCATTCTTCTTGGTTAAAGCCACGATAGGAGCCACAATAGTGGAAAAATGTGGAATAAATTGTCTGTAATAATTGGCGAACCCCAAAAAACGTTGGATAGCACGGAGTCCGGAGGGGCGTGGCCAATCTAAGATGGCAGAGAGTTTATCTGGGTCCATTTGTAGTCCCTGGCCAGAGACCAAGTATCCTAGGAAAGGAAGAGATTGACATTCAAACAGACATTTCTCCATTTTGGCATAAAGTTGATTGTCTCGAAGTCTCTGAAGAACCATGCGGACATGCTGGCGATGTTCTTCTAAGTTGGCAGAAAAAATCAGAATATCGTCCAGATACACAACAACACAGGAATATAAGAGATCACGAAAAATTTCATTAACAAAGTCTTAGAAGACGGCAGGGGCGTTGCACAGGCCAAAGGGCATGACTAGATACTCAAAGTGTCCATCTCTGGTGTTAAATACAGTTTTCCATTCGTCCCCCTCCCTGATGCGGATGAGATTATAAGCACCTCTTAAGTCCAGTTTGGTAAAGATGTGGGCACCTTGAAGGCGATCAAAGAGTTCTGAGATAAGAGGTAGGGGGTAGCGGTTCTTTACCGTGATTTTATTAAGTCCGCGGTAATCAATGCAAGGACGTAGGGAGCCATCTTTTTTGGACACAAAGAAAAATCCAGCTCCGGCAGGAGAGGAGGATTTGCGGATAAACCCCTTTTTTAAATTTTCCTGGATGTATTCAGACATAGCAAGAGTCTCTGGGGCGGACAGAGGATAAATTCTGCCCCGGGGTGGAGTAGTGCCCGGGAGGAGGTCAATAGGACAGTCATAAGGCCTGTGAGGAGGTAAAGTCTCAGCTTGTTTTTTGCAAAATACGTCAGCATAGTCCATATAAGCCTTAGGGAGACCGGTTACAGGGGGACCCACAGGGTCACGGCAGGGAGTACTGGGAACCGGTTTAAGACAGTCCTTGAAACAAGAAGTACTCCAGCTCTTGATCTCTCCTGTGGACCAATCAAGGGTTGGGGAATGGCGTTGAAGCCACGGTAGTCCAAGGAGAATTTCGGAAGTGCAATTGGAGAGGACCAAAAACTCAATTTTTTCGTGATGAGGTCCGATGCACATTAGGAGGGGCTCCGTGCGGTAACGCACGGTACAGTCCAATCTTTCATTGTTAACACAATTGATGTAGAGGGGTCTGGCGAGACTGGTCACCGGGATGTTGAACCTGTTGATGAGAGAGGCCAAAATAAAATTTCCTGCAGATCCGGAATCCAAGAAGGCCATAGTAGAGAAGGAGAAGGTAGAGGCAGATATCCGCACAGGCACAGTAAGGCGTGGAGAAGCAGAGTTGACATCAAGAACTGTCTCACCTTTGTGCGGAGTCAGCGTACGTCTTTCCAGGCGGGGAGGACGGATAGGACAATCCTTCAGGAAGTGTTCGGTACCAGCACAGTACAGACAAAGATTCTCCATGCGGCGTCGTGTCCTCTCTTGAGGTGTCAAGCGAGACCGGTCAACTTGCATAGCCTCCACGGCGGGAGGCACAGGAACGGATTGCAGAGGACCAGAGGAGAGAGGAGCCGGGGAGAAAAAACGCCTCATGCAAACAAAGTCCATATCCTGGCGGAGCTCCTGACGCCTTTCGGAAAAACGCATGTCAATGCGAGTGGCTAGATGAATGAGTTCATGCAGGTTAGCAGGAATTTCTCGTGCGGCCAGAACATCTTTAATGTTGCTGGATAGGCCTTTTTTAAAGGTCGCGCAGAGGGCCTCATTATTCCAGGATAATTCGGAAGCAAGAGTACGGAATTGGATGGCGTACTCGCCAACGGAAGAATTACCCTGGACCAGGTTCAGCAGGGCAGTCTCAGCAGAAGAGGCTCGGGCAGGTTCCTCAAAGACACTTCGAATTTCCGAGAAGAAGGAGTGTACAGAGGCAGTGACGGGGTCATTGCGGTCCCAGAGCGGTGTGGCCCATGACAGAGCTTTCCCAGACAGAAGGCTGACTACGAAAGCCACCTTAGACCTTTCAGTAGGAAACTGGTCCGACATCATCTCCAAGTGCAGGGAACATTGCGAAAGAAAGCCACGGCAAAACTTAGAGTCCCCATCAAATTTATCCGGCAAGGATAGTCGTAGGCCGGAAGCGGCCACTCGCTGCGGAGAAGGTGCAGGAGCTGGCGGAGGAGATGATTGCTGGAGCTGTGGTAGTAGCTGCTGTAGCATCACGGTCAGTTGAGACAGCTGGTGGCCTTGTTGCGCTATCTGTTGCGACTGCTGGGCGACCACCGTGGTGAGGTCGGCGACAACTGGCAGTGGAACTTCAGCGGGATCCATGGCCGGATCTACTGTCACGATTCGGCTGGCAGGAGGTGGATCCTCTGTGCCAGAGAGGGATTGGCGTGGACCGTGCTAGTGGACCGGTTCTAAGTTACTACTGGTATTCACCAGAGCCCGCCGCAAAGTGGGATGGTCTTGCAGCGGCGGTAGTAACCAGGTCGTATCCACTAGCAACGGCTCAACCTCTCTGACTGCTGAAGATAGGCGCGGTACAAGGGAGTAGACAAGAGCAAGGTCGGACGTAGCAGAAGGTCGGGGCAGGCAGCAAGGATCGTAGTCAGGGGCAACGGCAGGAGGTCTGGAACACAGGCTAGGAACACACTAGGAAACGCTTTCACTGGCACAATGGCAACAAGATCCGGCGAGGGAGTGCAGGGGAAGTGAGGTATACATAGGGAGTGCACAGGTGAACACACTAATTAGACCAACTGCGCCAATCAGTGGCGCAGTGGCCCTTTAAATCGCAGAGACCCGGCGCGCGCGCGCCCTAGGCAGCGGGGCCGCGCGCGCCGGGACAGGACCGACGGAGAGCGAGTCAGGTACGGGAGCCGGGGTGCGCATCGCGAGCGGGCGCCACCCGCATCGCGAATCGCATCCCGGCTGGGGGCGGTATCGCAGCGCACCCGGTCAGTAGATCTGACCGGGGCGCTGCAGTAGCGAGGATGTTGCGAGCGCTCCGGGGAGGAGCGGGGACCCGGAGCGCTCGGCGTAACAACGCTATTGCAGTAGACCCAGGAGGACCCCACTGCTGACACAGAGACATAAAAAAGCAAGACTACATTTTGCAAAAATGAACTTTAGTAAGCCAAAATCCTTCTGGGAAAACATCTTGTGGACAGATGAGACCAAGATAGAGCTTTTTGGTAAAGCACATCATTCTACTGTTTACCGAAAACGGAATGAGGCCTACAGTACGTACAGAGGTTCAATGATGTTTTGGGGTTGTTTTGTTGCCTCTGGCACTGGGTGCCTTGAATGTGTGCAAGGCATCATGAAATCTGAGGATTACCACTGGATTTTGGGTCGCACTGAACAGCCCAGTGCCAGAAAGCTGGGTTTGCATCCAAGATCTTGGGTCTTACAACAGGACAATGACCCCAAACATATGTCAAAAAGCCCCCAGAAATGGATGGCAACAAAGTGCTGGGGAGTTCTGAAGTGGCTAACAATGAGTCCAGATCTAAATCCCATTGAACACAGTGGAGAGATCTTCAAATTGCTGTTGGTAAAAGATGCCCTTCAGTTATTTTTTCCAAAGGATGTGCAACCAAATATTAAGTTAAGGGTGCCAATCATTTAGTCCAGACCATTTTTGGAGTTTGGTGTGACATTATGTCCAATTAGCTTTGTTCCTCCCTTTTTTGGTTTAGTTCCAAAACATACAAAGGGAATAAACATGTGTATAGCAAAACATCTGTTACTGCAATCCTTTTCTGTGAGAAATACTTCATTTTCTTGAAAAATTTCAGGGTGCCAACATTTATGGCCATGACTGTATGTAACATGTGATAGAGTCCTGACTTCAGTATCTGAGGAAAGGGATTTAGGGGTCATAATTTCAGATGATTTACAGGTAGGCAGACAATGTCATAGAGCTTCGGGAAATGCTAGCAGCATGCTTGTGTGTATAGGGAGAGGTATAAGCAGTAGAAAGAGAGAAGTGCTCATGGGTGTATAGGGCGAGGTATTAGCAGTAGAGAGGGAAGTGCTCATAGGTGTATAGGGAGGGGTATTAGCAGTAGAGAGGGAAGTGCTCATAGGTGTATAGGGAGAGGTATTAGCAGTAGAGAGGGAAGTGCTCATGGGTGTATAGACAGAGGTGTTAGCAGTAGAGAGGGAAGTGATCATGGGTATATAGGGAGAGGTATTATCAGTAGAGAGGGAAGCGCTCATAGGGGAATAGGGAGAGGTATTAGCAGTAGAGGGAAGTGCTCTACAGATCACTGGTGAGACCTCACTTCGAGTATTGTGCACAGTACCGGAAACTGTATTTCTAGAAGGATGTCGATACATTGGAGAGAGTTTAAAGAAGAGTTACTAAACTAGTACATGGATTCCAGGATAAAACTTGCCAGGAAAGGTTAAAGGACCTTAACATGTATAGCTTGGAAGAAAGATGAGACAGAGGGGATATGAAAGAGACTTTTAAATACATAAAGGGAATTAACATGATAAAGGAGGAGAGCATATTTAAAAGAAGAAAAACTACCACAAGAGGACAAAGTTTTATATTAGAGGGGCAAAGGTTTCTGCAGTAATATCAGGAAGTATTATTTTACTGAGAGAGTAGTGGATGCATGGAATAGCCTTCCTGTGAGTGTTAGCTGCAAATACAGTGAAGGAGTTTAAACATGCATGGGATAAGCATAAGGCTTATCATATAAGGATACACTGGCGAATGTCTCAATTTTAACATCAGTGTTGAGGGATAGCCAATGTCATTGTATACATCTACCACAGTAGTGCACCTAAATTCCTGTATTGTATTATTCTAATTGTTACACATCCACACCGTCTATCTGGTGTAGGATTCTATTGTGGCACTTGTAGTCCGCTGTAGGCATCCTCCATTGTATGCATTTTTATGCTTGGGATCGCCCCTAGCGGACTACAAGGGCAGCATCTGCTCCCCCAGTATAAATGCACAACTGCATTTGGGGTTGAGCACCTCCAGCCATTTGAGACCACGTTTTTTTTTTGTTGTTTAAAATTTATACTTGGAGATGTGTAAACTCCATATGTAATGCGCCTTGAACATTTTCCAGGCAGCATTAAGGTTGCACCCGTGAGGCCATGCACCTATATTAGCCAACTTAGGTGGGGCTTGCAGCCTGTTTCCCTCCTCCCATTGTATGTGTGCTTAGCCACGCTGGAGGGTACCTGGGAGCAAGCTATGAGTCGGCCTAATGCTGCCGTAATTGCCCACTGGCCCCTGTTTTGCTTATCACGCACAGGTAGGTTTAGCGTTAGGTCCCGTGCCATTTAAGAAACCTTGGCGTTGGTGTGTGGGCTCTGGTATGTCCTTTATATAAGGATATACTGGCGAATGTCTCAATTTTAACATCAGTGTTGAGGGATAGCCAATGTCATTGTTCACATCTAACAAAGTAGTGCACCCATATTCCTGTATTGTATTAAGCATAAGGCTATCCTTCATATAAGATAGTGCCAGGGACTATTGATAGTATTCAGAATACTGGGCAGACTGAATGGTTCTTATCTGCGGACACATTTTATCATGTTTCTATTACTATCTGCAACTGAAAAGCATACAATAGAAGACATACAATAGAAGACAACCCAAATAGTTAAACCTCTACCCTTGATGCCTTGGTTTTGGCCAGCCAGTTAAACAATTCTTGCAAAGTGATATTAGACTTGTCTTTTCTTTCTATTTCCTCTTTATTCATTTCATCCTCTCACTCATTTAGGCTTCTCTCTAGTTCTTCAGACCCAACCTGATAAATTTGGCCCACCAGAAGCAGACAATGTCCTGCCAGTGGAGACGGGACTGGATGACAGCCCAAAATAGTTAATGGTTCGCTCTCTTATTAATAACTCTTAGAGACATGCTGGAAAGGGCTGACCTATGATAATGTGAATTGAGCTCTATTTTAATCTGGAGCATAAATATAAAATGCAAAGTTCAATCAATTATAAATTTCTTTCAGCCGTCTTTGCTATTCCCGGTAACTGCTGACACGGTTACTTTTTGCTGCATGTCTTGAAAGAGATGACATTTTACAGGTAGAATATCACCAGTTTCATTTAAGGGTAAAAAGTAATCCAAATAAAAGTCTTCTCTATTGGTGACAATCACTTTTTACTTAGAGGGTTCCCCCAAAATTAAAAGGGGTACTCCACTGCTCAGCGTTTGGAACAAACTGTTCCGAACGCTGGAGCCGGCGTGAGGAGCTCGTGATATCATAGCCCCGCCCCCTCATGATGTCACACCCCAACCCTCAATGCAAGTCTATGGGAGGGGGCGTGACGGCATGCGCAGCTTCATCAGGCATGTCAGATGGGTCACCTACACCTGATTAAATACCAGATGGTGTTAACCCCTTTATGGAAAAACATAAGACACAAAATGAATCCATATAAAACAAGAATTGTAAGACAAACAATACATGTATTCAAGAGACCCTGCAAGGCGATCAGGTATTGCACATTGCTTATGTCACATAAAAAAAACATACTAAAAGACATCTATTGAAAAACTAGCATTATATAGTCTTTAAGCAAAAACTGTACATAGATACATATATTCTTTTTAGTTTGGGAATGTGCATGCATTATAAAATATGTATATAAAAATGATATATACCCCAGGGACAGTATCCCACTCAGGTGCATATATGAGAAAAAATGGCAGAACTAACGATACAGACTACTAAAAAAATGTCTCCACCCATACACCGATCTTAACGTACTGTATGTTTTCAATGGTCTCATTTAGACCCTGAGGGGTCAAAGTTCCTAGTTTATGTAGCCAGAATGACTCCCGGTTTATGAGGCGCTGATATCTATTATGGATCTCTGGAGGGATGGATTCAATAATAAGCAATCTCAAAGGCTCCAAACAGCTTTGGTGCATCATGGAGAAGTGTCAGGACACACTATGAAGCATAAAATTATGTTTAATGTTGAATCTGTGTTTATTCATACGTGCCAGCACTGTTTATACAATGTGGCCCACGTACAGTAAATTGCAGCTACAATTGAGTAAATAAATGGCCAACATTGGCCCTCATTTACTAATTTAAAGTCCAACCGACTCTTTAGAAAACACTCGGAGTGCTTTTTTTTTTTCATTCTGAAATGGGCGTGTTTTATGCAAAAATTGGCGTTTTACCGACAAAAAACTAAAAATACTCGGAGAACTTCAAAAATTACTCGAGTTTGCCTCACACAATAACCGACAGCCAAGAGGCCGAGTGATTTCTAACAAGGGACTGTTTGCCATTGTGTTTTGTGTGAAAGTAACTTGTTTTATAATCTGAAAACTTTTTGTACAGTTCAACACTTTTATGAATAAAATATTGAATGCTTTTGTGATTGTTAATGTTTATATATTTTTTTTCTTTTTAACACATTTGCAATATTAGGTTTAAATCAATTTAACACCCAAGTTGATAAACAAGGATCATTGATGTAATGTTTGAAAAATTATAACACATTCATGGAAACATTTTTAAACAAACAAGTCTAAACCATTTTGACTCACGCAACTAATTTCTTTAGCTCAGAGTTTGTGCAAAATAATTGAATAGTGCGACAGAAAAAAACGTGCGACAGAATAGTAAATAATCTTGAAAAAAAAAAAGACGAGTGATATTGAAATCACTCCAGAATAAACACTCCACTCTTAGTAAATCAGGGCCAATGTGTCACAAGATAGAAAACCTCTAATTGAGAAAGTTTTTTTAGTTTGTGTAGAGGTAAAACTAGTAGTGGGAGTGAAAATGCGATTACAACAGAAACATCTATTCTTTCTACATGGAGCCCATCCCACATTAGTCTGAACTATGTTCATAGGAAGGCTGTTCTCCTTTTTTAGTCTGCTGGGAGCAAAAAGATTTTTTACATTTTTTGAGTGACGGAAGATGATCATAGGAGATTCTGGGACCAAATTTTTGAGAATAGGTAGAAGAAGAGAACAGACGGAGCGACACTCACCAGGCTGTTGAGTGGGGTATAGGCAGGGGAGTGGGATGGAGGAGGGGCAGCCGGAACAAGTTGTTTCGTGCGCTGTGCACAGCTCCTCAAGCCGGATGTGACTTTTTGAGAATAGGGTCACTCTGGATAAACCAATTTTTCTGTAGTATCTTTTTTCTTTGAATCCAAGGAAAGAATGTGCAGGGAGGCACTCGTGGATCCAACATCGTTTATTCAGGTATGGTCACAGGATACAACAAAGGCCAACGGCCCGTTTCACGCACACATGCGCTTAATCATTACCCGGTCATGATTAAGAACATGTGTGCGTGAAACGGCCCGTTGGCCTTTGTTTTATATTGTGACCATACCTGAATAAACGCTGTTGGATCCACGGGTGCCTCCCTGCATTCTTTCCTTGGATTTATTGGACTTTTGTTTTCGTGGGCTTGAGCACCGTGAGGAACACAGCTCAGCCTGGGCTCCTGCGTGTTGGATGCAGTTCACACCTCCCGCGGCAATTGGTATGCGGCAGTGCCGACACACTTTTTTCTTTAAGTACTTTGTTTCTTTTTTATTTGGGTCGCCTCACTATCATAATCTGTTACAAAGTTATGTTTAAATCTCTGGTCTGCCACTCCTACTGTCGTATCACTACCCTTCTTATTTTGAAAACATTTTGTTTAGTTTTAAAGGTTAAAAAAAAATTGATAAAAAAAAAAAGAACTTTGTTTAACCCCTTAAGGACTCAGCCCATTTTGGCCTTAAGGACTCAGACAATTTAATTTTTACGTTTTCATTTTTTCCTCCTCGCCTTCTAAAAATCATAACTCTTTTATATTTTCATCCACAGACTAGTATGAAGGCTTGTTTTTTGCGCGAGCAGTTGTCCTTTGTAATGACATCACTCATTATATCATAAAATGTATGGCGCAACCAAAAAATACTATTTTTGTGGGGAAATTAAAACGAAAAACGCAATTTTGCTAATTTTGGAAGGTTTTGTTTTCACGCCGTACAATTTATGGTAAAAATGACATGTGTTCTTTATTCTGAGGGTCAATACGATTAAAATGATAACCATTATTATATACTTTTATATTATTGTTGCGCTTAAAAAAAATCACAAACTTTTTAACCAAATTAGTACGTTTATAATCCCTTTATTTTGATGACCTCTAACTTTTTTATGGCAGTATGGGGGGCAGTATGGGGGCTCATTTTTTGAGCCATGATCTGTACTTTTTTTTGATACCACATTTGCATATAAAAAACTTTTAATACATTTTTTATAATTTTTTTTAAAATAAAATGTATAAAAAAAGTAGGAATTTTGGACTTTTTTTTTTTTCGTTCACGCCGTTCACTGTACGGGATCATTAACATTTTATTTTAATATTTCGGACATTTACGCACGCGGCGATACCAAATATGTCTATAAAAAATGTTTTTTACGCTTTTTGGGGGTAAAATAGGAAAAAACGGACGTTTTACTTTTTTATTGGGGGAGGGGATTTTTCACTTTTTTTTTACTTTTACTTTTACATTTTTTTACATTTTTTTTTACACTTGAATAGTCCCCATAGGGGACTATTCATAGCAATACCATGATTGCTAATACTGATCTGTTCTATGTATAGGACATAGAACAGATCAGTATTATCGGTCATCTCCTGCTCTGGTCTGCTCGATCACAGACCAGAGCAGGAGACGCCGGGAGCCGGACGGAGGAAGGAGAGGGGACCTCCGTCCGGCGTTCTGAATGATCGGATCCCCGCAGCAGCGCTGCGGGCGATCCGATCGTTCATTTAAATCGCGAACTGCCGCAGATGCCGAGATCTGTATTGATCCCGGCACCTGAGGGGTTAATGGCGGACGCACGCGAGATCGCGGGCGTCGGCCATTGCCGGCGGGTCCCTGGCTGCGATCAGCAGCCGGGATCAGCCGCGCATGACACGGGCATCGCTCCGATGCCCGCGGTTATGCACAGGACGTAAATGTACGTCCTGGTGCGTTAAGTACCACCTCACCAGGACGTACATTTACGTCCTGCGTCCTTAAGGGGTTAATGCCATGTTCTGACCCCTATATCTTTTTTGTTTTTCCACCTACAGAGCTATGTTACGGTTTATTTTTTGCACTATGAGCTGTCATTTTTAACAGTACCACTTGTGGTACAGTGGGGCACAAAAACATGACAGAGTCCTATAATTTTCATCACAGTTATACCTCAACTATGAGAGACATAATGAGAAAAAAATTCATAAAATCAAATTTTCTGATTTTTAAGAATTTATTTGCAAATTATGGTGGAAAATAAGTATTTGGTCAATAACAAAAGTTCATCTCAGTACATTGTTATATACTCTTTGTTGGCAATGACAGAGGTCAAACGTTTTCTGTAAGTCTTCACAAGGTTTTCACACACTGTTGCTGGTATTTTGGCCCATTCCCCCATGCAGATCTCCTCTAGAACAGTGATGTTTTGAGGCTGTTGCTGGGCAACACGGAATTTCAACTCCCTCCAAAGGTTTTCTATGGGGTTGAGATCTGGAGACTGGCTAGGCCACTCCAGGACCTTGAAATGATTCTTATGAACCCACTCCTTCTTTGTCTGGGCGGTGTGTTTGGGATCATTGTCATGCTGAAAGACCCAGCCACGTTTCATCTTCAATGCCCTTGCTGATGGAAGGAGGTTTTCACTCAAAATCTCACGATACATGGCCCCATTCATTCTTTCCTTTACGCAGATCAGTTGTCCTGGTCCCTAAGCAGAAAAACAGCCCCAAAGCATGATGTTTCCACCCCCATGATTCACAGTAGGTATGGTGTTCTTTTGATGCAACTCAGCATTCTTTCTCCTCCAAAGACGACGAGTTGAGTTTTTACCAAAATGTTCTACTTTGGTTTCATCTGACCATATGACATTCTCCCAATACTCTTCTGCATCATCCAAATGCTCTCTAGCAAACTTCAGATGGGCCCGGACATGTACTGGCTTAAGCAGGGGGACATGTCTGGCACTGCATGATTTGAGTCCCTGGCGGCAAAGTGTGTTACTGATGGTAGCCCTTGTTACTTTGGTCCCAGCTCTCTGCAGGTCATTCACTAGTTCTCCCTGTGTGGTTCTGGGATATTTGCTCACCGTTCTTGTGATCATTTTGACACCACGGGGTGAGATCTTGCATGGAGCCCCAGATCAAGGGAGATTATCAGTGGTCTTGTAGGTCTTCCATTTTTCTAATAATTGCTCCCCTAGTTGAATTCTTCACACCGAGCTGCTTGTCTATTGCAGATTTAGTCTTCCCATCCTGGTGCAGGTCTACAATTTTGTTTCTGGTGTTCTTCGACAGCTCTTTGGTCTTGGCCATAGTGGAGTTTGGAGTGTGACTGTTTGAACTTATCAGTATAAAAGACAACCTGTCCACAACCTCAAACAGGTGCAATTAATACAGGTAATGAGTGGAGGACAGAGGAGACTCTTAAAGAAGAAGTTACGGGTCTGTTAGAGCCAAAAATCTTGCTTGTTTGTAAGTGACCAAATACTTATTTTCCACTATAATTTACAAATACATTCTTTAAAAACTCAGACAATGTGATTTTATGGATTCTTTTTGCCTCATTATGTCTCTCATAGTTGAGGTGTACCTATGATTAACATTACAGGCCTCTCTCATCTTTTTAAGTGGTAGAACTTGCACAATTGGTGACTGACTAAATACTTTTGTGCCCCACTGTATATATGACTTTTTATCAATTTTTATGAAGTTTTTTTTTATTTTTTTTATGGGACATGATTTGACCAAAAATCTGCAATTGTGGCTTTTGGAATTTTTGCGTTTACACCTTTTACCGTGCAGCAACAGGAACTTCCAAATTTAATAGTTCGGACAATTAGGCACGTGGCAATACCAAATATGTTTACTATTTTATTTTACAGTGTTTTATTTGAACAATGGGAAAAGGGGGGTGATTAGAACTTTTATTAAGGGGGAGGATTTTTTTACACACATCATTCGATGGCTTACATAGATCAAAGTAATGCTATTGCATTACAATGATTGCATTACATTGCATTACATTGATTTATGTTTTTAGCACTTGATTGTTAAGGGCTGCCAAAGGCAGCCTTAAGCAATTGCCAATCCACGGAGCAGCGGGAAGGACAGGTAAGTCTCTTTTCTTCCCCGGCAACCCATCTGCAGCCCGCGATTACATTGAGGAGCTGCAGATGGGTACCCTGGACCCAGGGATTACCGGAATTTAATGTATAAATGCCATTATTGCTATTGATCACGGCATTTAACCATTTCAATGACGGACATCAGAGCCAGCTCCGATGTCCATCATTAGTGGCAGATGTCAGCTGATAGCAGCGGAATCTGCCGGTTATAACGCGACACTGACACACGTCATATTCCCCCCACCCGACCCATGACGTACCGGTATGTCATAGGTCGGGATCAGGTTAAAAACCCACCTCAAGGTACATCAGCATAGTGGCTCAGTGGTTAGCACTGTGGCCTTGCAGCACTGGAGTTCTGTGTTCAAATGCCGCCAAGGACAGCATCTGAGTTTGAATTTTTTCACTGTGTGTAGGTTTCCTTAGGAATACTTCGGTTTCCCCCAAAACATAGAATTTAGATTGTGAGCTCCAGTGGGGACAGGGACCAATAAGAGTGTACAGCACTGCGGAAACTGTGTGCGCTATAATAATAATTATTTTACATATAAATTGGAAACAATTACCCAGATTTTCAAACACAAATTCCAGCACTATTTTATAATTATGTAATTCTAATAGCGTAATGTGTCCTCATACTAGAACTGTATATAAAAAGCCAACAAAATGATTTAGACTTGTTACACGTCATGTAGACTGGTTACATGTCACAGAGGTTATTTACTCCCATTTCATGCCTTTGAGTCTCATTCTTCTGCCTGTCCCCTTGAGACAGTTTATTAGGTAAAATATTGGGGTAGTGGAGTGTATTACCGTATTTTTTGCCGTATAAGACGCATTTTTTCTTCCCCAAAACTGGGGGGAAAAATTCGGTTTGTCTTATACGGCGAATACACCCCTATCGCGGCGGTCCCTGCAGCCATCAACGGCCGGGACCCGCGGCTAATACAGGACATCACTGATCGCGGTGATGCCCTGTATTAACCCTTCAGACGCGGCGATCAAAGCTGACCGCCGCGTCTGAAGGGAAAGTGACACTAACCCGGCTGTTCAGTCAGGCTGTTCGGGACCGCCGCGATTTCACCGCGGCGGTCCCGAACAGCCCGACTGAATAGCCGGGTTAGTGCTTACAGGACACCGGGAGGGACCTTACCTGCCTCCTCGGTGTCTTCTCCGTTCAGGGATCCCCTGTATGGCCGGCGCTCTCCTTCCTCCTCATCATGTCATCGCGTACGTGCGTCGGCGTGCGTAACAACGTGATGGCGGCGACGGAGAGCGAGGATACCCGGTCGGCAGCAGAGACGTTCCGGAGCGACGGGGACACGGCGACAGCGATGGAGTGACATCCAGGGCAGCGGTGACGGGTCCGGAGCGGCGGGGACACGTGAGTATTACCTCCTATGCAGTGGTCTTCAATCTGCAGACCTCCAGAAGTTGCAAAACTACAACTCCCAGCACGCCCGGACAGCCCGGACAGCAACATCTGGAGGTCCGCAGGTTGAGGACCACTATTGGGTTCAAAATCTTAAATTTTTTAGATTTTGCACCTAAAAATTGGGTGCGTCTTATATGCCGGTGCGTCCTATAGGGCGAAGAATACGGTTTTATGTTCTCAAGCCAACACCAGAAAGACATTATAATGTTTACACATACATTAGGCAGGCAAAAAAACAGTAGATAACAATGGGAGAAAAACGGTACAAACTATGCCAAATCGATAGCATGTCGCCTTTTTGTAATTACTGTCCCTGCCCTCAAAAATGCACATTAGGGAACCAGATCAACCCAAAAAGCATTATTCTGAACAAATCAGCAAGTATTCAGTTTTTCTGAGGTGCCACCCCTGGGGAAATAAACAGGGCTCAAGTCCTGCAGGAACGCAAGGGAACGGAATTCCTGCACTTTTTCGGCACAAGAACACTGTTTTCATTAGCAGGAGTCCTGCAGGACCAGCCCTTGAGTGGAAATCTTGGGTGAGTTCCCTCACTTTTTTCTCCAGGACTTGGAAATAAAGCATTGTACAAAGCGCATTAAAAACCAATGGTTTATCCATGTAATGCACAGACATGTTGGGTCTTCCAGAATGAAAGCCACACTATGCAGTTGTCCTCCATCCTGAATGAGGAATGCCCATCTATCATGTCAGAATTCCTTAATAGTGTTTAATAATAATATACCCCTTTAACTGTAGCTACAGGTAATGTTGACAATATTACATGCTAAGGTAGGGGTGTGTGATAAGGATTTTCAGCCAATGAATCAAAGTGAAGTTCTTTCATTTTTGTTTTCTCTGCCAGAGTAAATAAGCTTTACTGTAAATAGGATGACTTACTGCCTAGAAGAGTCTTCTGCCAGCGGGGAAGATGGGCTTCTAAGAGAAGGATGCCAAAGAGAAGGATATGTAGCCTGCAAAAACTGGAGAGTCAAGTTTGTAGAAGCCACTATGATCTTCTGGATTTCATTTTGACTATTAACTCTATTGACTGGAGTATTCTATTTAATAAATAAATGATAAAAATTGTTCCAAGCTTCATACTTACTCACAGCCCTGATTTTGCCCGGGCAATGTAGCAAAGTGTCCATTTGGGGTTGTCCCTAGGAATTCTACTGACTTTTCCAGGTGGTTTAGGGTAGGGTTTTAAAGTCTCAATTTTGTAAATTGGTAATTTTGGGTAATGTCAACGAAAAACACCAAATTAACCCCTTAAGAACTTTTGTTTTTTAACATAGTAACATAGTTCATAAGGTTAAAAAAAGACCAGAGTCCATCAAGTTCAACCTATAACCCTAATAAGTCCCTACTGAGTTGAGTTGATCCAGAGGAAGGCAAACAACTCTCATACTAGAGGTAAAAATTCCTACCCGACTCCAAATATGGCAATCAGAATAAATCCCTGGATCAACCTTCTGTCCCTATAAATCTAGTATACATAACCAGCGATGTTATTACTCTCCAAAAATGCATCCAGACCCTTTTGAACTCTTTTACAGAGTTCACCATGACCACCTCCTCCGGGAGAGAAATATACAGTCTCACTGCTCTTACAGTAAAGAACCCCCGTATGTGCTGGTGTAGAAACCTTCTTTCCTCTAGACGTAGAGGATGCCCCCTTGTTATTGATACAGTCCTGGGTATAAATAGATCATGGGAGAGATCTCTGTACTGCCCTGATATATTTATACATAGTTATTAGGTCTCCCCTAAGCCTTCTTTTTTCTAAACTAAATAACCCTAATTCTGATAATCTTTCTGGGTACTGTAGTCCTCCCATTCCCTGTATTACTCTTTGAACCCTCTCAGGCTCCACTATATCTTTCTTGTACACTGGTGCCCAGAACTGTACACAATATTCTATGTGTGGTCTGACTAGTGACCTGTACAGCGGTAGAATTATTTCCTTGTCGTGGGCATCTGTGCCCCTATTGATGCATCCCATGATTTTATTAAATCATAACCCTTTCAATTTTTAAAAAATCATAACCCTTTCAATTTTGCCCCTACGGACTCATATGATGGCTTTTTTTGCGCCACTAATTCTACTTTGTAATTACATCAGTCATTTTACTCAAAAATCTACAAAGAAACAAAAAAAAAGATTTGAGGCAAAATTGAAAAAAAAAACACCATTTTGTAACTTTTGGAGGCTTCTGTTTCTACGCAGTCCATTTTTTTCGGTAAAAATGACACCTTCGCTTTATTCTGTAGGTCCATATGATTAAAATGATATGCTACTTATATATATGTTTCATTTTATCGTACTTCTGGAAAAAATAAAAACTACATGCACTATACGTGTTACGCCTAGCGCTCCGGGTCCCCGCTCCTCCCCGGAGCGCTCACGGCGTCTCTCTCCCCGCAGCGCCCTGGTCGGTCCCGCTGACCGGGAGCGCTGCACTGTCATGGCCGTCGGGGATGCGATTCGCACAGCGGGACGCGCCCGCTCGCGAATCGCATCCCAGGTCACTTACCCGTCCCGGTCCCCTGCTGTCATGTGCTGGCGCGCGCGGCTCCGCTCTCTAGGGCGCGCGCGCGCCAGCTCTCTGAGACTTAAAGGGCCAGTGCACCAATGATTGGTGCCTGGCCCAATTAGCTTAATTGGCTCCCACCTGCTCCCAGACTATATCTGATCACTGCCCCTGCACTCCCCTGCCGGATCTTGTTGCCTTGTGCCAGTGAAAGCGTTTAGTGTGTCCAAAGCCTGTGTTACCTGAACTTCTGCTATCCATCCTGACAACGAACCTTGCCGCCTGCCCCCGACCTTCTGCTACGTCTGACCTTGCCTCTGCCTAGTCCTTCTGTCCCACGCCTTCTCAGCAGTCAGCGAGGTTGAGCCGTTGCTAGTGGATACGACCTGGTTGCTACTGCCGCAGCAAGACCATCCCGCTTTGCGGCGGGCTCTGGTGAAAACCAGTAGCCTCTTAGAACCGGTCCACTAGCACGGTCCACGCCAATCCCTCGCTGACACAGCGGATCCACAACCCGTAAGCCGAATCGTGACAGTAGATCCGGCCATGGATCCCGCTGAGGTGCCGCTGCCAAGTCTCGCTGACCTTCCCACGGTGGTCGCTCAGCAATCGCAGCAGATTGCCCAACAAGGACAGCAGCTGTCGCAGTTGACCGCCATGTTACAGCAACTTCTGCCTCTGCTACAGCAGCAACCATCTCCTCCGCCAGCTCCTGCACCTCCTCCGCAGCGAGTGGCCGCTCCTAGCCTCCGCCTGTCCCTGCCGGACAAATTTGATGGGGACTCTAAACTCTGCCGTGGATTTTTGTCTCAGTGTTCCCTGCATATGGAGATGTTGTCGGACTTGTTTCCTACAGAACGGTCTAAGGTGGCGTTCGTAGTAAGCCTTCTTTCAGGAAAGGCCTTGTCTTGGGCCACACCGCTTTGGGACCGCAATGATCCTGCCACAGCCACAGTCCAGTCCTTCTTCGCTGAAGTCCGGAGTGTCTTCGAGGAGCCAGCCCGAGCTTCTTCTGCCGAGACTGCCCTGTTGAACCTGGTCCAGGGTAATTCTTCAGTGGGCGAGTACGCCATCCAATTTCGTACTCTTGCTTCCGAGTTATCATGGAATAACGAGGCTCTCTGCGCGACCTTTAAAAAAGGCCTATCCAGTCGCATCAAGGATGTGCTGGCCGCACGAGAGATTCCTGCCAACCTGCAAGAACTCATCCATTTGGCTACCCGCATTGACATGCGTTTTTCTGAGCGACACCAAGAGCTCCGCCAGGAAAAAGACTTAGATCTCTGGGCACCTCTCCCACAGCATCCTTTGCAGTCTACGCCTGGGCCTCCCGCCGAGGAGGCCATGCAAGTGGATCGGTCTCGCCTGACCCAGGAAGAGAGGAATCGCCGTAGGGAAGAAAATCTCTGTCTGTACTGTGCCAGTACCGAGCATTTCTTGGTGGATTGCCCTATCCGTCCTCCACGTCTGGGAAATGCACGCACGCACCCAGCTCACGTGGGTGTGGCGTCTCTTGGTTCTAAGTCTGCTTCTCCACGTCTCACGGTGCCCGTGCGGATTTCTCCTTCAGCCAACTCCTCCCTCTCAGCCGTGGCCTGCTTGGACTCTGGTGCCTCTGGGAATTTTATTTTGGAGTCGTTTGTGAATAAATTCCGCATCCCGGTGACCCGTCTCGTCAAGCCGCTCTACATTTCCGCGGTCAACGGAGTCAGATTGGATTGCACCATGCGTTACCGCACAGAACCCCTCCTGATGTCTATTGGACCCCACCACGAAAGGATTGAGTTATTCGTCCTTCCCAACTGTACCTCTGAGGTCCTCCTCGGTCTGCCATGGCTCCGGCTTCATTCTCCCACCCTTGATTGGACCACCGGGGAGATCAAGAACTGGGACTCTGCCTGCCATAGGAAGTGCCTCTCCCCCCCTCCCAGTCCCGTCAGGCAAGCCTCAGTGCCTCCTCATGGCCCCCGTCCTGGTGTCACACTGCCCCGTGCCAGGCTTCGCCCTCTGCCCTCCCTCCCCATTCCCACTCCTGCTGTGCTGCCTGCCGTTGAGGAAACCCTCCATTCTTTCCCGGTGCCCTCATCCCAGGGGAGGCAGTTACCGGACAAAGAAAAGGGGAGACCTAAGGGGGGGGTACTGTTACGCCTAGCGCTCCGGGTCCCCGCTCCTCCCCGGAGCGCTCACGGCGTCTCTCTCCCCGCAGCGCCCCGGTCGGTCCCGCTGACCGGGAGCACTGCACTGTCATGGCCGTCGGGGATGCGATTCGCACAGCGGGACGCGCCCGCTCGCGAATCGCATCCCAGGTCACTTACCCGTCCCGGTCCCCTGCTGCCATGTGCTGGCGCGCGCGGCTCCGCTCTCTAGGGCGCGCGCGCGCCAGCTCTCTGAGACTTAAAGGGCCAGTGCACCAATGATTGGTGCCTGGCCCAATTAGCTTAATTGGCTCCCACCTGCTCCCAGACTATATCTGATCACTGCCCCTGCACTCCCCTGCCGGATCTTGTTGCCTTGTGCCAGTGAAAGCGTTTAGTGTGTCCAAAGCCTGTGTTACCTGAACTTCTGCTATCCATCCTGACTACGAACCTTGCCGCCTGCCCCCGACCTTCTGCTACGTCTGACCTTGCCTCTGCCTAGTCCTTCTGTCCCACGCCTTCTCAGCAGTCAGCGAGGTTGAGCCGTTGCTAGTGGATACGACCTGGTTGCTACTGCCGCAGCAAGACCATCCCGCTTTGCGGCGGGCTCTGGTGAAAACCAGTAGCCTCTTAGAACCGGTCCACTAGCACGGTCCACGCCAATCCCTCGCTGACACAGCGGATCCACAACCCGTAAGCCGAATCGTGACAGTACGTTTAAAAATGACCTCTTCTGACCCCTATAACTTTTTTATTTTTCCGCAGGGGATGTATGAGGGCTCATTTTTTGTTCCATGATCTAAAGTTTTTATCGGTACCATTTTTGTTTTGATAGGACTTTTTGATTGCTTTTTATTAATTTTTTTATAGTATGCAAAGTGACCAAAAATACCTTATTTTGGACTTTGGAATTTCTGTACGTGTACGCCATTGAACATGCAGTTTAATTAACGATATATTTTTAATAGTTCAGACATTTACACATGTGGCAATACCTCGAATGTTTATATTTATTTTATTTACACAGTTTTATTGAAATGAGAAAAGGGGGTGATTCAAATAGCATAGCATTGATCAGTGTTTTCGGTGCTCGACTGCCCCTGCCTGGATCTCAGGCACAAAGCAGTCATTCAGCAATCGGACAACAAGGAGGAAGGTAGGGACCCTCCTTGTGTCAGTACAGCTGATCGGGACACCGCGGTTTCACTGCAGTGGTCCCGATCACCCTGACTGAGCTGCCGGGAACGCTTTTACTTTCACTTTAGACGCTGCGATAAACTTTGAATGCCGCGTCTAAAGGGTTAATACCAGACATCACCGCGATCGGTGATGTCTGGTATTAGCCACGGGCCCCGGCTACTGTTAGCCGCTGGGACTGACCCGATATATCGCGAGAGCTGGCGCAGGCCATAAATATACGTCCTGTTTCCTTAAGGTGTTAAAAGACAATGGGGAGATTTATTAAATTCTGTGCAGAGAAAAAGTTGACTAATTACCTATAACGACCAATCAGATCGCTTCTTTAATTTTTCAGAGGCATTTGTAGAAATGAAAGAAGCAATCTGATTGGTTGCTATGGGCAACTGGTCATCTTTTTCTCCACACAGGTTTTGATAAATATCCCCCAATGACTTCCTGTTCTAACTTTTACGTAATTACAATACAATTAAACTTTTTTTTTCTCCTTGTTTTGTCGACAATTAAACTTTGGTTGCAGCTCTTCTCATTTAATAATATCTGGTAAGCTTTACATCCATGATTTGAAATCCTTCTTAAATGAATTATCGTCTCTGGTAACTTTAGCATAAGCTGTCTTGTGTGTGAGTCCATAAATAGTCAAGATTCCTTATGTCAAAAAAGGATCTCTGAAGGTTCCAGGGCAATAAATCATAAAAAACCTTTAAGGGGTGACCCCCTGGTTGAAACCCCCCATAAAATATTGAAGTTTATTATATCTTGTTAAAAACATATACCCTCCACAAACAATTGTTAAAATTATCAGCGGTATCCCAGTGGTCAATCTAGGAAAGGGTAGCCTCTCCTGACTGGTTGTATTGTGCTGTCAATTGTATTCTCATTTGTATTGTGCGCACTGCGCTGCGTACTGGAGGTGACAGCACTGGCTCCCCGCTATTGTATGCCACTGTATTAAAAAATAAACTGATAGCCCCCCCGAAATTTTGCTGAGCTAATCAGCTTTGTCAAGGGCTATGAGGTTACTGTCTCTCTGGATGCCAGGTCTGACTTATATAACTTCGTGTAGATCTAATTTCCTGTTCCAACCTTCCACCAATCTAGGGCTTACACATCATGATTCCCTATCTCGCGAGGACTTTCCACCAATTAGGAACGCTGTATGTCCATGACCTACGTAGGCATATTTCCGTCTGTCGTGAGTTTATGATTCAGCGTCTATGACGTGGCCGGCTCTGTTCGCGTATCTCGCATGTTTTCAGTCCGGCATCCCTGGCCGCGCATGTCACTGGACTTAGTGCGTCATTCTATGCCGAGTCTCTAGAACGCATGTGTTGGAACATTGGTAAGGATTCTACCACTACCTGTGTTTCTGATGTTCTTCTTTTAATGGTGCCTCAACTTATTATGAAGTGAGTGAGGCTTATAACGTACGAGAACTGTATTTAGTTATTTGCAGTGAAAGTGTATCTGAGATCAATGCTGGATTCTCTTTAGTCTCCTAGTTGCATATATCTGAGATCAGTGCTGGAATTATCTCCTACCACCATTTAATTCTGTAGACTTTTTAATGTTCTAATAATTTATACTTTGTTTTAAGTATTATGGCTATTGGGAATGCTAGTTCTCCCAAAGTGTGCATATTACTCCTAACATATTGCATATTGTCATATGATGTGTCATATATTCATATATCTACTGTGTTCATAGTGTGTACTACAGTGACTAAGGTTTGTATGTTTTTATTTATATGATATTCACTTATGGCTTTAGTGACTAAGGTTTGTATGTTTTTATTTATATGATATTCACTTATGGCTTTAGTGACTAAGGTTTGTATGTTTTTATTTATATGATATTCACTTATGGCTTTAGTGGATTATATATATATATATATATATATATATATATATATTATATGTATTTTTAGTTGTCTACTGCTAAGAGATGTAATATTGTGTATTTTTTTTGTTTATATATTTTTCATGTTATATTTATATTTGTATTTTTTCTTTTTTATATTTTTTAGTGATTTGTAAATTTTTTATGTCTTTTGTTGTTTATTAATTTTCATATATATATTCTTTTGTTATTTATTTGTTTTTTGTTATTGTTTTCTGTGTATACCTAATTTGTATTTTTATTAATATTAATTATATGTTATTGCTTTTTTTGTATCTTCCGATTAACTCAATTTGTTACTTTTCTAGGAGAAGATGCTCCATTGATCTCTTCCTATATCTGGATATACAGGTAAGTGCTCGTATATTCCCTAAGTGTAGGTCGAAAAGCCCAGATGGTGGAAGTATTCTCTTTTCAATATTGTTCTTAGGTTTACTGTCAGTCCGAAGTCCAAAGTTGTTACAGTATCGGGTACTTGTCCTCCTAATAGTTTCTTTATAGGTTTTTCTTTCATTCGAGGAACGCCACAAATGTTAATTCTTCATTCAAACCTACTGAGAATTTACTATTAAGCCGGTTAATCCACCTTGCCTCTTATATGTCGGTCTCATTATTATGTCTCTGTCGTATGTGTCTCGCCAACTGGGTATCTACCCCTGTTCTGATGGTGCTGATGTGTTTACCTATTCTTCTTCTGAGTTCTTGTGTTGTTTTGCCTACGTATAACTTGTGCATGTGGCGACGTAAATAACATTTTGGCTACTACAGTTTAGAAATTGTCTTCTGTGTATTCTTTATTGTCCACTAGGTTCTTGAATTTCTTGATTTTTGGCATATATTTACATGTTGAGCAATGGCCACATGGGTGTGACCCCACTGGTGGATTAGGAATCCACGTCCCTGTGTTTTCACTGTCTTTTTTGTGGTAACTATGTGTCTCGGATGTTAGATCCTCTTCTGTATGTTATATTTGGTTGGGTGCCAATCACTGTTTGTAGATAAGGGTCCAATCTTAGAACATGCCAATGTTCTTTTAGGATCTGCATGATTCTAGATGCATAGGCGTCATACGTACCTATGCATCTGATGATCTTTTCTTCTGATGTTGTTTCTCTTTTTGGACCCATTAGTTCTGTTCTGTTCATGGCTCTCACTTTATTATAGGCTCTTCTCATATGTTTTTTCGGATATCCTCTATTTACAAATCTTTGCATGAGGTTTGCACTTTCTTCTTGGAATTCTCTTTCTTCTGAGCAGTTTCTTTTTGCCCTAAGATATTGTCTGTATGGTATACTACGTTTTAGGGCCCCTGGATGACAGCTCTTCCAATGTAGGAAGCTGTTGGTAGCTGTTGGCTTCCTATATATATCGATTTGAGTCTTGAACTCCCTATCGATATATATATATATATATATATATATATATATATATATATATATAGTGATATCTAAATAAAAAGTTTATGCTTTTGCCTCTTTCCTCGAGGGTAAACCTCATCCCAATGTCGTTGGTATTTAGCATCTGAACAAAATCTCGAAAAAGTGTGGTTTCCCCCTCCCAAAAAATCAAAATATTATCTACATATCTCCCCCAAAATAAAATGTGCTGTGTGAAGTGTTGCAAACTCTCCCCAAAAACAATGGTGCTCTCCCACCACCCTAAAAACAAATGAGCAAAAGAAGGTGCACATGTGATCCCCATGGCTGTGCCCTTAACCTGTCTGTAGAAGACACCGCCAAAGAGAAAGAAATTAAGCAAGGATGTATTCCAATAGTGTTAAAACAAATTTGTTATGCCTCTCAAAGTGTGTGCTACGGGTGACTAAAAAGTTGCTCACCGCCGTGATCCCTAATTGGTGATCAATATTGCTGTATAAGCTTTCCACATCGAGGCTCATTAATTTTGTGCAAGGTGTGACAGTTAAATCATGAATTTTCATAACCGTGTCCTTCGTGTCCTTAAGATAAGAGGGGAGGGATGATACAAAGGGGGCCAGGATTTTGTCTACATAGACACGTGCTTCCTGTGTTAGGTTATCATTTCCTGATACTATTGGGCGGGCTTTAACAGGATTCAACCATTTATGAGTTTTATGGAGGATGTAAAATGTTGATATGACTGGATATTGGTTATAGATGTATTTCCATTTGTTTTCTGAGATTAAGTTGTCATTTTAGCTGTATCCAGAATATGTTTCAATTCTGTGAGATATTGTTTGGTGGGATCCTTAGGTAAGATGTTGTATGTTTCCCTGTCATTCAATAAGTGATAGACCATGCTTTCATAGTCCTCTTTATCCATTAGGACTATGTTTCCACCTTTATCAGATGGTTTGACTATTAATGCATCATTTTTTTTGCAGGTTCTGGAGGGCGTGCGCTCATCTGGAGTGAGTTTGCCATGAACCAGATGGCTCTGGGGTCTGATCCTGTTGCTTTCCTGAGTAACCAAATGTGCAAAGGTATCTATATTTGAGAACTGTGAGATTGGTGGGGTCATGAATGGGGCGCTGCTCGTGGCATCCATGCCCTCATTCTATCTTAATAAGTCATGTAATGTCTCCAATGCCATTGTTTCTCTCTGTCTCATATCATTATCTGCATTGTCATTGTGTGCGAGCAAAGAGGTTAATGTTCTTCACCCACCCAAACTCATCGAATCTGGGAGTGGGGGTCCTCTTAAGTCCTCTTAATAGAAGTGTGCATTCTGCTTCAGTCAGAATATGTGAAGACAAATGAAAGATTTGCATACTGTTATTAATTACACTCTCAGTATTACTTCTATCTTTGGAGCTATCACTAGCAGGGCTACCTATTAGGGTCGCTGATCTGTTCTCCACCTTCTCACTGCATCTCCTCACAGCACTCGTGGCTGTGGGGGTTGGGTGGGAGGTAATCCCATTGTTTGAGATGAGGTTTGAAACATTTGAGGAAGGTTCCCCAAGTTTGTTGCCGTTGTGCCTGTAGGCACCGGGGGTTAACCTAAAAAGGTGAAGTTGATGGAAAGGTAAGTATTTGGGGAGGCATTTCTGGTCTTACTATGTTTGTAACTGTCTGGGGTATGGATTCTGGTCTCATTGTATTTAATCGGTAGGTATGTTGTCCCATTGACAGTACTGATTGCCTCACATTGCTCATATTTGAGTTCAATGTGTGGACCTGTGTATACATAGTGGCGTTGTTTCCCGTGGTAGAGGGAAGCAACGATTCAGATACATATCCATAATTTGGATTCCATGTTGTTTGGTGCTGAGTACTAACTCGTAAGTAGTACATAAGTAGTAGCCCTATTTCTGAGCATTATGTAACTCATTTATGGGATTTTAAAAAAATCATATTTCTGCTCTGCAGGCTTCATCTCTCATTTTAAATTCTGTGTCTGCCCATATACTGCAAGCACACAGAAGAGGGGGTCTTGCACATCAGCAGCAGCATGGAGGACATAATTGAGCAGTTCTGAGCAGACTAAGCTGACAATGAAGTTTTGGGGTGAGATCTAATACTCACTGTAAAATTGTGTATTCTATTTGCAGTCTCTGCTTGCTTCTGACTCTCTTCAATCGCAAGTCTTTCACCTCTCTCCTTATTCCTTTCCTCTTCACTGATTTGTATGGACACCATGTAAGCTTATCACTCAGTGAGCTTCTAGTCTATGTTGTAAAGACAAGGCAGACTTGAACTGTTTTTCAGAATGAATGAAACTTTGTGTGGAAGCAAGAAAGGTGCCTGATAAGAGGGAGAGAGAGGCAGTTTTTTATATTCACCTGTCCTATTATGGAATGTTTGCTGAAATGACAGTGATCACTTAAAGGCACTGTATATAAAGAAGGTAAATTAAGTTTGTGAATTAATTTGAGGCAGTGCTTATATAAAATTGGTAGGATTTACTGTGGTTATTCTCCCAATGCAGGAAAAGTGGAGGGGGCTGGTTCCTACTGCAGCAGGCTGCCTCCTAGTCAGAGATTGTAAACTTCTGAAACACATGAAGAAGGATGTGTTAGATTTTTTTCAGTTTTTGGATTTAAAAGAATATGTTGTTACTGGTAACTTTTGTTCTTGTTGGTTTTATTTATTACATGAGCCTCTTAAAAAGAATAGACTGACAGGTAAAGAAACAGTAAATCAGTCACAAATGTCAATTTCCTGCAAAACAGCTGGTGACACATAAAGTAAAATTATTCTTACCTACTCCTCCCAGTCATAGATTTTCCATATCCATCGTCTGTCCTCACTCCATTAATAGTGCACTGTCTGTGCACATATCAATGTTCTTGTCTCTTTCCATCTGCAATGATCTATTATCATTGTCTAGGCTATTGTCGTCAGTGGTGGTTACAGTTTTTGCCTTGCAGCAGTTTTGTAGCATCGCACCTTTTGTTAGGTTGACTTAACTACTTACAAATAAACACAGGCAAACAATTCTGTTTTCTTCTGTTAAAAGAAAAATCCAAAATTCATAGTATAAACATCATACTAAGGTGTGCAACTTTGCAAATACTTTTCTATGCTGTTTTTGTATGGATTTAACTAATTTTACCACTTCCTTACCCATAGCCAAAATGTACAATTAGGAGAACTGTTAGCTGCCGCACCATGATGTCAATTTCCGCCATGATGATCTTGCTGGTGCTGTCAGCGCACAGCCCTGCTCATGTCACAATCGCCCACCAACATGAACAAGTATGTGGTTGCATTTGCATTGCAGCACAGTTGTTAAAGTGGTTTTGCCACCATGAATACTTATCCACTATTCACAGGATAGTAAATAAGTGTACGGTGTCCATTTTAGGACATCTTCAGTCGTACCTCGGTCCTCCGTCAGACAAAACAGCATCCCGCCTCCTCCCTCGGACGAATGGCCATCAGTCGTCAGCCGCAACTATGTCCTCCGTCAGGCAAAACCGCGTCCCGCCTCCTCCCTCGGACCAATCAGCGTCAGCTGCAACTCCGTCCTCCGTCTGGCAAAACAGCCTCTCGCCTCCTCCCTCGGACCAATCGCCGTCAGTCATCAGCCCCAACTCCGTCCTCCTTCAGACAAAACAGCATCCCGCCTCCTCCCTCTGACCAATCGCCGACAGTTGTCAGCTACAACTCCGTCCTCCGTCAGGCAAAACGGCGTCCCGCCTCCTCCCTCACATCAATCGCTGTCATACTTCAGCCACAACTCCCTCATTCGAAAGTCCCGCATCCAAAACGCTGTCATGCCTCAGACAATTCTCTCTCAGTCGCAACTTCCTGCCGCATAGCAGAGCCGACGCTGCACAGCACTGTATAGCAGAGCCGACATTGAATAGCATGTACAGCAGAACCCGTATAGCAGAAAGCCGACACTGACTTGGCTCTTCTACACGGCAGGAAGGTTTTTCGTCTGAGGGATGACAGAGTTTTGGATGAGAGACTTTAGGATGATGGAGTTTTGGATGAGAGACTTTAGGATGACAGAGTTTTGGATGAGAGACTTTAGGATGACAAAGGAGGGAGGAGGGAGTTGCAGCTGACGCCTGACAGCAATTGATGCGAGGGAGGAGGCAGGACACTGTTTTGCCTGACGGAGGATGGAGGTACGGCTGACGACTGACAATGTCCTAAAATGGACACCGTATAAATGCATGATCACAGGAATCGCACTCCTGAACCTCCCCTCTACGTGGAATGGCAGTGTGCCCACTGGTTTGTCCATTCTTTGCCGATGGGAGTGAGGACGATAGCTAGTAATGCAGTTATCGCCATTCTGTGCATAACGGACAAGTGTTCATGATGGCAAAACCCATTATATTCCAGATATTTTTTTTTATATGTTGCTGGGGCCACTATAAAAATAAACAAAAAGACAAACTCATGTACCTAGACCACCGCAGTCTTCTCTATAACATTTTCAAGTCACTAGCCTGTCTCTTCTTCCCACTTCCAAGACTAACTTGTCTCAGCAGTGACGGCCCACTCAGCTAAACACTGAATGAGACGGGACACTACTACAGTCAGTGATTGGCTGTGTGGGCCATTACTGCTGAGACAAGTCAAAAAGTAAGAAGAAGAAGAATGGCAACCGGGGGAATGTCATAGTGGGATGATGATCATGTCTTTTTTTTTATAACATAAAAATGTTATATACTCGGAATTAGAGATGAGCGAAGTTATAGTGATTTGATTCCTCAAGAACTTCTCGGCTCGGCAGTTGCTGACTTTAGACTGCATAAATTAGTTCAGCTTTCAGAGAGTCTCCTAGGACTGTATCCACCTTTTCCAGCCCACCGGGACACCTGAAAGCTGAACTAATTTATGCAGGCGAAAGTCAGCAACTGCCGAGCCGAGAAGTTCGTGATGAATTGAATCACTATAACTTTGCTCATCTCTACTCGGAAGTCTTTAAGTTACAGACGCTTTCTCTCTTGAAAATATTTTACCTCTCAAGGCCGGGCACCCCTTCACTTAGTCTGGTCACAGCTCACTCCGCAGTTCCTCTCTCAGTAACAGCTCTGGCCTTTGTTTAGCCACAGCTCCTGTTCTGTGATAAATGTGGTGACCTTCTCGAAGTCACAGCCCAATAGAAAAGTCCTCACAGTCACTAGCATCTGATATTCCAGCAACACTACGAAAGTTTTATCAGCAAGCCCACTCAATTTTTGTAAATTCAATGACTCCTCCTCCACATATGGTGGCACAAACACAGCACCCCCTGTCTACAATCCCAGTAGCAGGTGACCAGGTTGGGAATTCCCCGCCACTGTGTTGTTAACCGCATGCTGAGCTGCATTGTGTCAAAATAAAAAAAAACACATGTAACACATGTTACGTTATGCGCTCCGGCCACACACGCTGGCCGTGAGTGCATGGTCCTGTTACCTGTTGCTGCCGATGGGGCTGGGACTTGCATCGCAGGACGCGCCCACATGCCAGCCCCAGTCCGTCACTCACCGGGTGTTTCTCCTGCCCCCGCCTCTGCCTCTCTGCTCTGGAATGCATCTCCCCATCCCCTTTGGTGCACACACGCCAGAGCTTTAAGATTTAAAGGGCCAGTGCGCTCATTAGGGTAATTCACCTGTGGCTCATTGATAAATCCCTCCACCCTCCTCACTTCCCTGCCGGATGTTTGTTGCCTTGAGAATGAGAGAAAGAATTCCTGTTATTGCCTTGCTGTGTATCTCATCCTTTGCTCCGTGACCTGACCTTGCTCCTTGTGGCCTGCCTACTGACCATTTTCTACGTTCCTGACTTTGCTACTGTGTGGCCTGCCCTGACCTTCTGCTATCCTGACTACGAGCTGCCTTATCCCTTCTGTGCCTCACATCTCCTCAGCCGCCTGTGTGGTCAAGCTGTGTCAGGGGTAGCGACATGGGTGCTGCCTGCCACAGCAAGTCCATCCCGCTTTGCAGCGGGCTCTGGAGAAAACCAGCGGCACCTTAGACTCCGCTCCCTGGTACAGTCTGAGTCATCTGCCACACAGGTCCAGTGGATCCACATCCACCGTGGTTCCTGTCTTTTGAAACGTGAGTGTTACAGTAAGATCTGGCCATGGATCCCGCTGAGGTACCCCTGCCTGAAGTCGCGGATCTTCCCTTCATTGTGGTATGTCATTCGCAGCAGTTGGCCCGACAGGCGCAGCAACTTTCTCAACTTTCAGCTATGATGCAACAGCTTTTGGCCTTACAACAGCAGCAGGTACCGCAACCTGGCCCACTCCCACCCCCAGCTCCTGCATTGTCTTCTGGCTCCCAGCTACGTCAGCCTTTACCTTCCAAGTATGATGGGGATTCCAAGTCATGCAGAGGCTTCATTACACAGTGCTCCATGCACTTGGAGCTCATGTCTGAACTGTTTCCGACAGAACGTGTGAAGGTGGCCTTTGTCATTAGTCTACTGTCCGGAAAAGCCCTAGCCTGGGCTACACCCCTTTAGTGATCTGGTATCCTCCATTTGTCGACCTTCTCGGCAGAATTTCGTAGTGGCTTTGAGGAACCTGCACGTGCCTCTTCTGCTGGAATGGCGTTGCTGAACCTGTCAAGGGAATTCTACCGTTGGTGACTATGCGGTTCAATTCCACACTCTTGCATATGAACTTGCATGGAATGATGAAGCCTTGTATGCGACATTCAAAAAAGGACTGTCAAGCAGGATTAAAGATGCCCTTGCAGCACGTGATCCTCCATCTTCTTTGACTGAACTTATCTACTTGGCCACATGCATTGATGTGCATTTTGCTGAGAGACAGGAGGAACTGCACTTAGAGAGGGAACCTGTCCGAACACGGAGATACCCTTGCCTGGTACCCGTGTTTCACAGTTCACCTCTTCAGTTTCCTGCGCCTCTTTCCGAAGAGGCTATGCAAGTGGATTGTTCTCGTCTTATGCAACAGTAGAGGTCACAATGGCGTAGTCAGAATTTGTGCTCGTATTGTGCCAGCCCAGAGCATTTTCTCAAGGACTGTATAGCTGGCCCACAGTGTCCGGGAAATGCTAGCACCTAGGGTTTGTGGGAGAGGTGTCCCTGGGTGTGAATACTACCTCTCCATGCTTAACTATTTCTGTACAAGTCTTCGCTTCAGCCAAGTCTTCCTTCAGTGCTACAGTATTTTTGGATTCTGGATCAGCAGGTGACTTTATTGATGCTTCTTTGGTCCACAAGTATCATCTTCCTCTTACTCTGCTTGCCAAGCCCTTGTTCATATCCTCTGTTAATGGACAAAATGTGGACTATATGGTTCACTTCCGTACAGAATCTCTTGTCATGCAATTGGGAGTATTGCACAAAGAAAAGATTGAATTCTATGTTCTATGCCACACTGTACTTCAGAGATTCTTCTTGGCCTTCCTTGGCTGCAACGCCATTCTCCACAACTGGATTGGAGAACTGGAGAGATTATTCATTGGGGACAATACTGTCAAAATCTTTGCCTCCAATCAGTTCAGTCTAAAATTGTTTCTCGTCCTCCTCCTTTATCTGGCCTGCCACCACCTTATCAAGATTTCTCCGACATTTTCTGCAAGAAACAGGCTGAGTGTTTGCCTCTACATCGTCCTTATGACTGCCCTATTGATCTTCTGCCTGGTACCACTCCTCCTCGTGGAAGGATATACCCTCTATCGGTTCCTGAGACCAAAGGCATGGCTGAGTATATCTAGGAGAATCTCCAAAAGGTATTTATCCGTAAGTCCTCTTCTCCTGCTGGAGCAGGTTTCTTCTTTGTAGGGAAGGATGGATTACTCCGTCCATGCATTGACTACAGGGGACTTAACTAAATCACAGTCAAGAACCATTACCCTCTATCTACCTCTTATCTCAGAACGTTTTGCCAAGATCTTCTCCAAGTTGGACTTGCACAGAGCGTATAAGCTCATTCATATCCGCAAGGGAGATGAATGGAAAACGGCCTTCAATACTCGTGACGGACATTTTGAGTTTCTCGTAATGCCTTTTGGTCTCTGCAATGCTCCAGACGTTTTTCAAGAGTTTGTCAATGACATCTTCCGTGGTCTTCTCTACACCTGTGTTGTCATATACCTAGATGACATCATGATCTTCTCTTCCAACTTAGAGTAGCATCGTACTAATGTTCGTCTGGTTTTTCAGCAACTATGGAAGAATCATCTCTACACCATACTTCAGAAATACCTGTTCGAGAAATAAAGTTTTCTGTTTCTTGGCTACATTGTAGCATCTCATCGGGGCCTGCAGATAGATCCAGATAAATTGTCTGCAGTATTGGATTGGCCTCGTCCTTCCGGCCTTCGGGCCTACGGTTGCAAACTATTATCGTCAATTTATCCCACATTTTTCATCCTGGCTTGCTTCTACTGTGGCTCTCACTAAAAAGGCATCTAATCCTAAGTCTTGGCCTCAAGAGGCTGAAGAGGCCTTCTCCCGTTTAAAGTCTGAATTTGCCTCTGCTCTCGTGATTACAAGACCTGATCTGGAGAGGCCCTTTACTTTGGAGGTTGATGCCCCATCTATTGGAGCGGGTGCCGTTCTCACTCAGAAAAATGCCAAGGGCAAGACTGTTACTTGTGGGTTCTTCTCCAAGACCTTCTCTCCTACTGAGAGGAATTACTTCACTGGACATCGTGAACTCCTTGCTATCAAGCTAGCTTTGGAGGAATGGCAACATTTATTGGAAGGTTCTTCTCATCTGGTCAGTATCTACTCCGACCACAAGAATCTTCTATACCTTCAGTCTGCTCAGCGTTTGAGCCCCAGGCAGGCAAGGTGATCATTGTTCTTTTCTAGGTTCAACTTCATTCACTTCTGTCCAGCAGACAAGAACATCAGGGCTGATGCTCTCTCCAGGTCCTCTGACGTCATTGGTTTGGACTCCACGCCTAGGCATATTATTCCTCCTGACCGCTGGATTCCTGCCACTCCTGCCAAGATTCAGATTGAGACGCAAGGTCCTGAAATGGGGTCATTCTTCCTTGATATCAGGACATCCTGGAATACGCAAGACTCTGGTGGCCCCATCTTGAACGTGATGTTTCTGATTTTGTTCGTTCCTGTGAAACTTGTCCCCTTGACAAAACTCCTCGACAGAGACCTGCAGGACTCTTACAGTCTTTACCCATTCAAGAGACTCCCTGGTCCCATATCGCCATGGATTTCATCAACCATTTGCCACCATCTCATAATAACACTGCCATCTGGGTCGTTGTAAATCTGTTTTCCAAGATGGCTCATTTCATTCCTCTACCAGGTCTTCCTTCTACCCCCCAGCTGGCGAAGTACTTCTTGTTGCATGTCTTTCGTTTACATGGTTTTCCTCAGCATATCATTTCGGATCGAGATGTGCAGTTTGTCTCTAGGTTCTGGTGAGCCCTTTGTAACTGTCTGGACATCAATCTGGACTTCTCCTCGGCCTACCACCCTCAGTCCAACAGTCAGGTGGAGAGGGTTAATCAAATCCTTGAGACTAATTTTCTCCATTTTGCTTCAGCTCGCCAAGACGATTGGGTCGACCTTCTCCCCTGGGCTGAATTCTCATATAATCATAAGGATTCCAAGTCCACGAGGTCGTCCCCCTTTTTTGTTGTTTACGGACTCCATCTCCTTTCTCCTCTAGCTCTCCCAGTCTTCTCTGGTGTGCCTGCTGTTGATGAGCTGGTCCGTCACTTCTCCACCATCTGGTAAAAGACCCGACAGTCATTATCCCAGGCTTCTTCACGCATGGAGACGCAAGCTGATAAAAGTAGACCTCTTCCGTCCTTCTGTCCTGGTGACACGGTGTGGCTTTCATCCAAGTACATCCATTTCAAGATCCCCTGTTACAATCTCGGTCCTCGCTACCCTGGTCCCTTCCAGATTCTACAAAACATCAATCCTGTCTCCTACAAACTGCGTCTACCTGCTATGTTACGTATTCCCAATTCCTTCCACATCTCTCTCTTCAAACCTCTTTTCATAAACCGTTTTATCAGAAGAATCTTGTCCCCACACATGTCTCCGCCTCTTCTGACACCTTCAAGGTTAAAGAGATTCTTGCTACAAAAACTGTGAGAGGTAAACTATTTTTTGGGGTCGACTGGGAGGGTAACGGTCCTGAGGAGAGATCTTGGGAGCCTGAGGAGAATATCCTGGACCGTGACCATCTCAGGAGTTTTCTGACTCGTAAAAGGAGCAGGAGACCAAAGGGGGGGTACTGTTACATTATGTGCTCCGGCCGCACGCACTGGTCGTGAGCGCATGGTCCTTTTACCTGCCGCTGCCAACGGGGCTGGGACACGCATCGCGGGACGCGCCCACATGCGAGCCCCAGTCCTTCACTCACCGGGTGTTTCTCACGTTCACATACTATGTTTTTGAATGTAATCCTCCTTAGGAATGTAATCCTCCTTGTGAGACTCACTGCAGTAGGCTGTAGCACTCAGTTGTGGATCCACTGGACCTGTGTGGTAGAGGACATGGGTCGTGCCGCTGGTTTTCACTAGAGCCCGCCACAAAGCTGGACGGTCTTGCTTCGGCAAGCGCCACCCAGGTCCCTACCCCTGGCACAACTCGACCACACAGGCAGCTGAGGAGGTTCGAGGCAAAGGAGGGATACAGCTAGTCATGGTCAGAATAGCAGAAGGTCAGGGCTGGCGGAACAGAGGTCTCAGGAACGGGCAAGGCAAGACACAGGAAAGCTTTCTCTAGGGCACAATGGCAACAAAGATCTGGCAGAGGTTTGTGGGAGGTGCTGGTACTTATAACAAAGGTGCAGGTGTATGTCATAATTATGGGTGTACTGGCCCATATGAGAGCTGAGGAAGGGCAGACAGGACAGCAGAGGGGAAAGGTGAATAAGCGCTCACGGCCAGCGTGTCTGGCCGGAGCGCTGAACGTTACACTCCTTAGGAGCACCTTCTATTGGAGTTATAGCCCTATCATATTCCCTGATGCACAATGCAAACAAGTGGCGATCTCTAAAATCTCGAAGGTCCCATCTGTGAAGACAGCTTTTCTGTGTGCATGTGGCCTACATCCCTGATAACTATGGTGTCATCACTCCTGTTTTTACATAAGCCATGACAAATATGACAAATCCTTGATCCTATTTTTACAAGCCCTGGTCCTGACACATTTTTTCCACACCAGTAAAGTAGCACAGTATCCAAATGTCATAATGTAGATATTTTAGGAAACTCCACTCACTGGTTTAGCCCAATGCTAAATCTGTTATCAGCCCAGAGGGCCAATCTCCAGTTGTCCTTGTTACAATAACAATAACTAAACCCGTCTGCACACACCCAACATGATCAATATATTTTTAAATTGCAATGAGACATTTTCCTAAGCTGGTATTGCAAGTTTTGTGTTTGCTTGTGAAACTATGTAATTCCTTCAAATGATATTTGCTGCATAACCCGTCATGCATATTAATGAGAATCCTGCCTTGTTTATGGTAATGAGGACCGGTATCACTATAGCCAGCACATGTCACATCCTGTGACACATGATCATGTAATGAAAATTAAGTATGAAAAACATTTCGTACAGCGTAACTCACAGCGAGTTATCTAGTTCATCCATCATAACATTTCAATTATATTACAATTACAGCCACGTATAGCAGCATACTGGATAGCGAAAACACAAGCTGTTAATTCAGGCAGGGGAAGGCAACTAAGGTATCAGATCTACAAATTATTTTCCGAGTCACTGTAAAATGAAGATTAATGATGCCGACCCCTGTTTATTTTCCTAAATAGCGGCTCCTTAGCGTGTGAATATTTTGATACTGAAATATTAGTAGAAAACAAGTTGGTATTTCCAGGGTCGTTGTTGAGAGATAAGATTATAAGTGGCAAAAACTATTTTTGTTACTGTTACTCAGAGGAATGGGGGGCATGGGCCCTTGGTATTGGGGGCCATAGGAGGCACCAACAAGCCACTTTGTCTTGGTCAATGTATTAGCATACTGGGCTTACTTTAGTAGAAAAATAAATATGTGTCTCAGATGAAGGAAAGCTTAGCTACAATTTAAAATTCTAACCTAAAAATGAATGTGTGTCTCCAGTTAACCTTAAGGGGTACGCCCTTAAATCAACTGGTGCCAGAAAGTTAAGCAGATTTGTAAATTACTTCTATTAAAAAATCTTAATCCTTCCAGTACTTATTAGCTGCTAAATACTACAGAGAAAATTATTTTCTTTTTGGAACACAGAGCTCTCTGCTTACATCACAAGCACAGTGCTCTCTGTTGACATCTCTGTCCATTTTAAGAACTGTCCAGAGTAGGAGAAAATCCCCATAGCAAACAAATGCTTCTTTGGACAGTTCCTAAAATGGACAGAGATGTCAGCAGAGAGTACTGTGCTCGTGATGTCAGCAGAGAGCACTGTTTACCAAAAAGAAAATAATTTCTTCTGTAGTATTCAGCAGCTGATAATTACTGGAAGGATTAAGATTTTTTTAATCAAAGTAATTACAAATCTTTTTAACTTTCTGGCACCAGTTGATTCAAAAAATAAAAATAATAAAGTGTACCCCTTTAAAACAAGGAGACATGTGGTACCTTTTAAATATCTGTTTGTGCTTCCATAACGTAGAAATATTCTTGGTGGCAGATGTCAAAGCCCCTGATGTACCTCTTCCCATCCCTATACTTGCTTGATTAACAGTCAGTTTCCAGCTGAGGTCTGTTTGCAAATCCTATTCCTGCGCTGTACATACAAAATGTGCAGGTACGAACTTTGGAAACAGGACTAGGCTTCCAGCTGACTGTCAATCAATCAGGTATAGGATGGAAGGAGAAGAAACGAGGCATTCCAACTCTCAGCATCTAGAGGGGAAAAAAAACATTAGAAAAACAAAACAAGTTATCATCAGTCTCTTTCTACCCAAACAGCTGTTTTAGGCTAGGTTTCCACTTGTTTTTTTTTTACAAAAACGCCAATAAAAACGCCCATTCTGCCGCATGGCGTTTTTTTGTGAAAAAACGCTGCGGCCAGATGTTAGCTGCAAGTCAATAGTAAACTGCAAAATGCCAAATCCACTTGGCGTTTTTCAGTTTGGCGTTTTTTTTAATCCTTTTGGCGTTTTTGGGCTCCTTGGCAGTTTTTAAAAAACGACCTCTTGTCGAGACTTTGGCGTTTTTTCTTGAAAATCTTGGCGTTTTTCTTCCATAGAAGTCTATGGGAGTGAAAAAACGCCATGTGGGTTTTAAATTTGGCGTTTTTTCAGGCGATTTTTATTCTCTTTTGGACTTTAGCGATCCAAAAAAGCGTTGGAGATACCTTTTTATTAAAATTTAGTAGGGTACCATTAAAAAATAATAATAAAAAAGATACAGTAGTGATGGGAAAAATTGTATTTAACGAAATATATCTTTTTTATAACAAAATTTTTATTAATTTTTAAACAGGGATCAATTTATGTGCGCGGGTAGGGCACTAAAAATGTAGCCGACAATAATAATAATAGTGTGAGTGTGTTTCACTTTTTTTTAAATTTTTTAGGTAGTACTACTACTCCCAGCATGGAACACACTGTTCCATGATAGGAGTAGTAGTTACCTGTACTAATTGACAGATCGCTGGGGTCCGTTGTGATCCTCCTGTATAATGTATAGATGCGGCGGCGGCTCTTCTATGGTCCCCTGCACTCACGTATATATACACATATTCATATTTCCCGCAGAGCTGTGATTGGTCAGATGGTTCCAGCCAATCACAACTCTGTGGGAAATAGGAATATGTGTATATATACGGCAGTGCAGGGGACCATAGAAGAGCAGCCGGCCACATCTATACATTATACTGGAGGATCGCAACGGGTGTCAGGAGAAGTTACACCCGCTGCGATCTGTCTATTAATGCAGGTACTACATGTTGGGAGTAGTAGTACCTGCAGTAAGGGACAGATTGCAGCGAGTGTCACTTCTCCTGACACCCGCTGCGATCAAAGTGACTGTCGGGATCAGCTGTTCTCAGGGCTACAGAGCCGGGAGATCAGCTAATCCTGAGCAGTATATATACATCGTATATCTACTGCCCAGCAAGAACTTACAGTGAGCCTGCAATGTGTATACAGTATACACATTGCTGGCTCATTTAACCCCTTTGTGCGCTATGCACCAGCCCAGCAAGGAAAGAGTTAACTTACACTGCTAGACAGTGTAGGTTAACCCTTTGGGCGGTATACACTATATACAGCTATCTATAGATAGCTGTATATAGTGTATACAGAAGATGGAGAAGTCCCCTTACCTCCGTCCTGTCCCCGCGGGTCCGCGTAGCTGTGTCCCCTAGTGATGACGTCATTAGGGGCGGAGCTACATACGCGATCCAGGCTGGCATTATATATTGGATAATGTGAACAGACCCTTCTGCCAGTGTCTACCCAGACAGGGAGACTCCAGCTGTTGCTAAACTACAACTCCCAGCATGCCCAGACAGCCAAAGGCTGTCTGGGCATGCTGGGAGTTGTAGTTTTGCACCAATTGGAGGCTCACTGTTTAGGTAGACATTGCATTATGGGCGCTCTCACCTGCAGAGAGCACGAAAAATGTCCTAACCTATTTTTTTTGTGTTTTTTTTTTCTTCTCGTTTCAGATCCGTATATGCAGAGGATTACGACGGATTCGATGGATTACGACGGATGAACAGGATTTTTTTATATTTTAATAAAATGGTTAACGAGGGCTGTGGGGGAGTGTTTTTTAAAATAAAAAATGTTTTCCAATGTGTTGTGTTTTCTTTTTTATTGAATATTCAGGCTTAGTTATGGAGGCTGTCTAATAGACAGAATCCATGACTAAGCCGGGGCTTAGCGTTAGCCCCAAAAACAGCTAGCGCTAACCCCCAATTATTACCCCGGTACCTACCGCCACAGGGGTGCCGGGAAGAGCCGGTACCAACAGGCCCGGAGCATCAAAAATGGCGCTCCTGGGCCTAGGCGGTAACAGGCTGGCGTTATTTAGGCTGGGGAGGGCCAGTAACAATGGTCCTCGCCCACCCTGGTAACGTCAGGCTGTTGCTGCTTGGTTGGTATCTGGCAGATACTGAAAATAGGGGGAACCCTATGCGTTTTTTTTTTTTTTTTTTATGCTAATTTTCGCATATACGAATTTTCGCTTATGTTAATTTTTCTATATGTTCATTTTCGCACATGCGAATATTCGTATATGCGAAAATAAAATTAGAATATTACGAATATGCGAATATTCGCGAATATCACGAATATTCGTCCATATATTCGCGAATATTCGCAAATTCGAATATGGCCTATGCCGCTCAACACTAATTGGGATTGGCATAACATGCAGCCTCACTTTCCACACTTTTCGTGGAAGTTACGGAAATAGTATAGAACAGCCTCCCTGGCCACCTGGGCCCACCGCAACCAAGCGGCATGATGTCTGGGGATGGAGGGGACCTTCATTTTAGAGATAGTTGTGCATACCATAAAAAGGAGCACACATCTTTCTGACATTTATGGCATATCCTGTTTGAGCTAGAAATATCGGAAAAAGGAAATAAAGGAAAAAGGTAATAAAAAGGTAATAAATGCTTTCTTGTTGTTACGCCTAGCGCTCCGGGTCCCCGCTCCTCCCCGGAGCGCTCACGGCGTCTTTCTCCCTGCAGCGCCCCGGTCAGTCCCGCTGACCGGGAGCGCTGCACTGTCATGGCCGTTGGGGATGCGATTCGCACAGCGGGACGCGCCCGCTCGCGAATCGCATCCCAGGTCACTTACCCGTCCCGGTCCCCTGCTGTCATGTGCTGGCGCGCGCGGCTCCGCTCTCTAGGGCGCGCGCGCGCCAGCTCTCTGAGACTTAAAGGGCCAGTGCACCAATGATTGGTGCCTGGCCCAATTAGCTTAATTGGCTTCCACCTGCTCCCTGGCTATATCTGGTCTCCTCCCTTGCACTCCCTTGCCGGATCTTGTTGCCTTGTGCCAGTGAAAGCGTTTAGTGTGTCCAAAGCCTGTGTACCTGAACTTCTGCTACCCATCCTGACTACGCCCCCGACCTTCTGCTACGTCTGACCTTGCCTCTGCCTAGTCCTTCTGTCCCACGCCTTCTCAGCAGTCAGCGAGGTAGAGCCGTTGCTAGTGGATACGGCCTGGTTGCTACTGCCGCAGCAAGACCATCCCGCTTTGCGGCGGGCTCTGGTGAAAACCAGTAGCCTCTTAGAACCGGTCCACTAGCACGGTCCACGCCAATCCCTCGCTGACACAGAGGATCCACTACCTGGAAGCCGAATCGTGACAGTAGATCCGGCCATGGATCCCGCTGAGGTGCCGCTGCCAAGTCTCGCTGATCTTCCCACGGTGGTCGCTCAGCAATCGCAGCAGATTGCCCAACAAGGACAGCAGCTGTCGCAGTTGACCGCCATGTTACAGCAACTTCTGCCTCTGCTACAGCAGCAACCATCTCCTCCGCCAGCTCCTGCACCTCCTCCGCAGCGAGTGGCCGCTCCTAACCTCCGCTTGTCCCTGCCGGACAAATTTGATGGGGACTCTAAACTCTGCTTCACACTTGGGTCTTGGTATTTTTCTAAGTCAGTGCCTTAATTCTTACCAGACATGTAAATGGTGATTGACACCTGAAATTACTGTCTAAAGTTCACACAATTCTTATGACATCTTATAGTGACTACAGACAGAAGTCCTCTGTACAGTTACTATGTGTGGACGGAAGAATGAATTGTCCTCTTTAATAATCCAGGATGTGCTGATTCTGAACTGTGTATGACACTATCATCTGTAATTTGTCTAAATTCCCTTTTGGTACTGTTTTATATGTGAGTGCAATGTGATGATTTTCAATAGGAGAGCGCACATAGGTGCATATGGTGATGGGGCTTGCTTAGATTTGGTGGAACAACCAACATTCTGTATTACTGCTAGCAATTTTATACAGTAAACAGCAGGTATCATAGTGGCCGGATCTACTGTCACGATTCGGCTTCCAGGTAGTGGATCCTCTGTGTCAGCGAGGGATTGGCGTGGACCGTGCTAGTGGACCGGTTCTAAGAGGCTACTGGTTTTCACCAGAGCCCGCCGCAAAGCGGGATGGTCTTGCTGCGGCAGTAGCAACCAGGTCGTATCCACTAGCAACGGCTGACTGCTGAGAAGGCGTGGGACAGAAGGACTAGGCAGAGGCAAGGTCAGACGTAGCAGAAGGTCGGGGGCAGGCGGCAGGGTTCGTAGTCAGGATGGGTAGCAGAAGTTCAGGTACACAGGCTTTGGACACACTAAACGCTTTCACTGGCACAAGGCAACAAGATCCGGCAAGGGAGTGCAAGGGAGGAGACCAGATATAGCCAGGGAGCAGGTGGAAGCCAATTAAGCTAATTGGGCCAGGCACCAATCATTGGTGCACTGGCCCTTTAAGTCTCAGAGAGCTGGCGCGCGCGCGCCCTAGAGAGCGGAGCCGCGCGCGCCAGCACATGACAGCAGGGGACCGGGACGGGTAAGTGACCTGGGATGCGATTCGCGAGCGGGCGCGTCCCGCTGTGCGAATCGCATCCCCAACGGCCATGACAGTGCAGCGCTCCCGGTCAGCGGGACTGACCGGGGCGCTGCAGGGAGAAAGACGCCGTGAGCGCTCCGGGGAGGAGCGGGGACCCGGAGCGCTAGGCGTAACACTTGTCACTCATGACAAACCTGCTGGAGAAGCGCTCCCACCCCAATGAAGACCACCATGGATCTGTGGAATGCCAAGAACAGTATTTGGGGATCAGGTGTTCCCCTCTGCTGAGTACAAGCAGCAATTATGTTATTTTTTCCCAGAGGGTCACTTGAATTAATTTATGTTGACGATTTTTTATTGTTTAGCTAATTTTACATTTTTGTTGTACCTTTGTAAGTGCCAGCACCATATATGAATTTACATATAAATAGAATAACAAAAATGCTAAGTTATTCAGTTTTATATAAGACTAAAAGCTAGATTAAAGCTGCAATATTGTGTGCAAGGTGGGTGTGCATCTACATCCTCACATTTCATTCAACAATGTCTCAGCATGCTATAACAGAGTTGCCAGCTGTCCTAATTTTGCAAGGATATCCAGGCCAAAGAATGCAAACAACTGATCTACACATTATTTTCCAGGACACCACAAAATGAAGATTAATGACTCAGTTCTGTCTCTAATTTACTAGGTAGGAAGGTTGCGCAAATGGAAGAGGCCTGACAAAAAGTTAGAATTGGTGTGGCCTGGTAATTTTTATTTGTGCATAAGTTTTCACAAATTTTTCCCATAATTTAAAGATCCAGATTTTTTTTTATAACAATATAATAACATAGCCTATTATAGTCTGACTTCAGTGTTTCAGTGCCACAATGTAAAGGCTCTCTCAAGGTTAGTCTACTTTTTTTCCAGAAATGATTCCACCCTTGCCCATGTGTTGTGTCTGGCATTAGAGCCCAGTGCCAATGGCTAATGTGCTGTTTCTTTAAAAGGAAGTTCAAAGTATTGACGATTGCCTATGAAGCAGTCTGTGTACACAATTCCCACTATTTCTCAATTGTACTTATTAAGCATGAAGCAAGAAATTTTACTTCAAGATCCTCGGTCAGTTTGGTTTTGAAAGACCAGGCTTCTATACATAAGGGACCCTCCTGTCTTTCACCCCTTACAGTCTCTTGAGTTATAGATTGTCCTAGTGAAATCCTTAGGTCACGGCTCTGAGAATAATATTGGAACATAATGGCAACAGAACCTAACAGGCTACCGTGTGTGTAGGGATGAATGAATCTCCCAGATTCACTTCAGGAGGATTTGCTAGAATCGGCCATTAAATTCGATCAGAATTCACAGTCAATTCCAATTCTTACAGGGGAAGGGACTGAGGCATACACTGTCCAACCAAAGCATATGTGAACTGAGAGGTGAGGCATATAGGGGGAGATTTATCAAAACCTGTGCAGAGGAAAAGTTGCCCAGTTGCCCATGGCAACAATAAAATAGCTTCTTTCATTTTTAACAAGGCCTCAGCAAAATGAAAGAAGCAATCTGATTGGTTGCTATGGGCAACTGGGCAATTTTTGTCTATGGGAAGGTCAGGTGAAATAAGTGTTCACTCGGCTTTGAAAGTGTATGATCACCTTACAATAAGAGTTGTTTTGCTAGATCTAACAAACTATAAGATACCTTGCTAAGATTGATGTTACCTAATACCCAACTCATGTTCTCTTTCTACAATGAGGTTGTATTTTATGGGATTGTATGATAACAGGTCCAACAGATTATCCAGTCATTGGTCCCAACCGGGTATTTAATGGTAACCAGTGCATCCATGGTAACAACAATTGTTCTGAAACAATGGGAATTTAGCTGGATGAATAGAAACAATTCCTGTTACCATGGATACATAGATGAATTATACAAACGTATGTTGTTCTTGTAAAATGATTTTTGTATCTATGACATGGCCCATATAGTTGGAATTATTACTTACCGATAATTTGTTTTTCATGAGTTCATCATGACAGCACCATCATGAGATTGTCCCCTGTAGCTCTAATCGGAACAGGAAACACAGAGAGGTTAAATAGGCCCCTCCTCATCAATCCCTCAGAGGTTTTAAATTAACTAGAGCATAAACAATACTTCTATAATACTTATCCGCTGTTACGCCGAGCGCTCCGGGTCCCCGCTCCTCCCCGGAGCGCTCGCTTCACTCTCCCCGCGGCAGCGCTCCGGTCACGTCCTCTGACCCGGGGCGCTGCGATTCCGCTGCCAGCCGGGATGCGATTCGCGATGCGGGTAGCGCCCGCTCGCGATGCGCACCCCGGCTCCCCTACCTGACTCGCTCTCCGTCTGTTCTGTCCCGGCGCGCGCGGCCCCGCTCCCTAGGGCGCGCGCGCGCCGGGTCTCTGCGATTTAAAGGGCCACTGCGCCGCTGATTGGCGCAGTGGTTCCAATTAGTGTTTACACCTGTGCACTTCCCTATATCACCTCACTTCCCCTTCACTCCCTCGCCGGATCTTGTTGCCTTAGTGCCAGTGAAAGCGTTCCTTGTGTGTTCCTTGCCTGTGATTCCAGACCTTCTGCCGTTGCCCCTGACTACGATCCTTGCTGCCTGCCCCGACCTTCTGCTACGTCCGACCTTGCTTTTGCCTACTCCCTTGTACCGCGCCTATCTTCAGCAGCCAGAGAGGTGAGCCGTTGCTAGTGGATACGACCTGGTCACTACCGCCGCAGCAAGACCATCCCGCTTTGCGGCGGGCTCTGGTGAAAACCAGTAGTGGCTTAGAACCGGTCCACTAGCACGGTCCACGCCAATCCCTCTCTGGCACAGAGGATCCACTACCTGCCAGCCGGCATCGTGACAGTAGATCCGGCCATGGATCCCGCTGAAGTTCCTCTGCCAGTTGTCGCTGACCTCACCACGGTGGTCGCCCAGCAGTCACAACAGATAGCGCAACAAGGCCAACAGCTGTCTCAACTGACCGTTATGCTACAACAGTTACTACCACAGCTTCAGCAGTCATCTCCTCCGCCAGCTCCTGCACCTCCTCCGCAGCGAGTGGCCGCTCCTGGGATACGCTTATCCTTGCCGGATAAATTTGATGGGGACTCTAAGTTTTGCCGTGGCTTTCTTTCCCAATGTTCCCTGCATCTGGAGATGATGTCGGACCTGTTTCCCACCGAAAGGTCTAAGGTGGCTTTCGTAGTCAGCCTTCTGTCCGGAAAAGCCCTGTCATGGGCCACACCGCTCTGGGACCGCAATGACCCCGTCACTGCCTCTGTACACTCCTTCTTCTCGGAAATCCGAAGTGTCTTTGAGGAACCTGCCCGAGCCTCTTCTGCTGAGACTGCCCTGTTGAACCTGGTCCAGGGTAATTCTTCCGTTGGCGAGTATGCCGTACAATTCCGTACTCTTGCTTCAGAATTGTCCTGGAATAATGAGGCCCTCTGCGCGACCTTCAAAAAAGGCCTATCCAGCAACATTAAAGATGTTCTGGCCGCACGAGAAATTCCTGCTAATCTACATGAACTTATTCACCTAGCCACTCGCATTGACATGCGTTTTTCCGAAAGGCGTCAGGAACTCCGCCAAGATATGGACTCTGTTCGCACGAGGCGTTTCTTCTCCTCGGCTCCTCTCTCCTCTGGTCCCCTGCAATCTGTTCCTGTGCCTCCCGCCGTGGAGGCTATGCAGGTCGACCGGTCTCGCCTGACACCTCAAGAGAGGACACGACGCCGTATGGAGAACCTCTGCCTGTACTGTGCTAGTACCGAACACTTCCTGAGAGATTGTCCTATCCGTCCTCCCCGCCTGGAAAGACGTACGCTGACTCCGCACAAAGATGAGACAGTCCTTGATGTCTACTCTGCTTCTCCACGTCTTACTGTGCCTGTGCGGATGTCTGCCTCTGCCTTCTCCTTCTCTACAGTGGCCTTCTTGGACTCTGGATCTGCAGGGAATTTTATTTTGGCCTCTCTCGTCAACAGGTTCAACATCCCGGTGACCAGTCTCGCCAGACCCCTCTACATCAATTGTGTAAATAATGAAAGATTGGACTGTACCATACGTTTCCGCACGGAGCCCCTTCTTATGAGCATCGGATCTCATCATGAGAGGATTGAACTTTTGGTCCTCCCCAATTGCACCTCGGAAATTCTCCTTGGACTTCCCTGGCTTCAACTTCATTCCCCTACCCTGGATTGGTCCACTGGGGAGATCAAGAGTTGGGGGTCCTCTTGTTCCAAGAACTGTCTAAAACCGGTTCCCAGTAACCCTTGCCGTAACTCTGTGGTTCCTCCAGTAACCGGTCTCCCTAAGGCCTATATGGACTTCGCGGATGTTTTCTGCAAAAAACAAGCTGAGACTCTACCTCCTCACAGGCCTTATGATTGCCCTATCGACCTCCTCCCGGGTACTACTCCACCCCGGGGCAGAATTTATCCTCTCTCTGCCCCAGAGACTCTTGCCATGTCCGAATATGTCCAGGAGAATCTAAAAAAGGGCTTTATCCGTAAATCCTCCTCTCCTGCCGGAGCCGGATTTTTCTTTGTGTCCAAAAAAGATGGCTCCCTACGTCCATGCATTGACTACCGCGGTCTTAATAAAATCACGGTTAAGAACCGCTACCCCTTACCCCTCATCTCTGAACTCTTTGATCGCCTCCAAGGTGCCCACATCGTCACTAAATTGGACTTAAGAGGCGCCTATAACCTCATCCGCATCAGAGAGGGGGACGAGTGGAAAACGGCATTTAACACCAGAGATGGACACTTTGAGTATCTGGTCATGCCCTTTGGACTGTGCAACGCCCCTGCCGTCTTCCAAGACTTTGTCAATGAAATTTTTCGTGATCTGTTATACTCCTGTGTTGTTGTATATCTGGACGATATCCTAATTTTTTCTGCCAATCTAGAAGAACACCGCCAGCATGTCCGTATGGTTCTTCAGAGACTTCGTGACAACCAACTCTATGCCAAAATTGAGAAATGTCTGTTTGAATGCCAATCTCTTCCTTTTCTAGGATATTTGGTCTCTGGCCAGGGACTACAGATGGATCCAGACAAACTCTCTGCCGTCTTAGATTGGCCACGCCCCTCCGGACTCCGTGCTATCCAACGCTTTTTGGGGTTCGCCAATTATTACAGGCAATTTATTCCACATTTTTCTACCATTGTGGCTCCTATCGTGGCTTTAACCAAAAAAAATGCTGATCCCAAGTCCTGGCCTCCTCAAGCAGAAGACGCCTTTAAACGACTCAAGTCTGCCTTTTCTTCGGCTCCCGTCCTCTCCAGACCTGACCCTTCCAAACCCTTCCTATTGGAGGTTGATGCCTCCTCAGTGGGAGCTGGAGCTGTTCTTCTACAAAAAAATTCTTCCGGGCATGCTGTCACTTGTGGTTTTTTCTCTAGGACCTTCTCTCCAGCGGAGAGGAACTACTCCATCGGGGATCGAGAGCTTCTAGCCATTAAATTAGCACTTGAGGAATGGAGGCATCTGCTGGAGGGTTCAAGTTCTCCTGTTATTATCTACACCGACCACAAGAACCTCTCCTACCTCCAGTCTGCCCAACGGCTGAATCCTCGCCAGGCCCGGTGGTCTCTGTTCTTTGCCCGATTTAATTTTGAGATTCACTTTCGTCCTGCCGATAAGAACATTAGGGCCGATGCTCTCTCTCGTTCCTCGGATGCCTCAGAAGTTGAACTCTCTCCGCAACACATCATTCCACCTGACTGCCTGATCTCCACTTCTCCTGCCTCCATCAGGCAGACTCCTCCAGGAAAGACCTTTGCTTCTCCTCGCCAACGCCTCGGAATCCTCAAATGGGGTCACTCCTCCCATCTCGCAGGTCATGCGGGTATCAAGAAATCTGTGCAACTCATCTCCCGCTTCTATTGGTGGCCGACTCTGGAGACGGATGTTGTGGACTTTGTGCGAGCCTGCACTATCTGTGCCCGGGATAAGACTCCTCGCCAGAAGCCCGCTGGTTTTCTTCATCCTCTGCCTGTCCCCGAACAGCCTTGGTCTCTGATTGGTATGGATTTTATTACTGATTTACCCCCTTCCCGTGGCAACACTGTTATTTGGGTGGTCGTTGATCGATTCTCCAAAATGGCACATTTCATCCCTCTTCCTGGTCTTCCTTCTGCGCCTCAGTTGGCTAAACAATTTTTTGTACACATTTTTCGTCTTCACGGATTGCCTACGCAGATTGTCTCGGATAGAGGCGTCCAATTCGTGTCTAAATTCTGGAGGGCTCTCTGTAAACAACTCAAGATTAAATTAAATTTTTCTTCTGCATATCATCCCCAGTCCAATGGACAAGTAGAAAGGATTAACCAGATCTTGGGTGATTATTTGCGACATTTTGTTTCCTCCCGCCAGGATGACTGGGCAGATCTCCTCCCATGGGCCGAATTCTCGTATAACTTCAGGGTCTCTGAGTCTTCCTCCAAATCCCCATTTTTCGTGGTGTACGGCCGTCACCCTCTTCCCCCCCTCCCTACTCCCTTGCCCTCTGGTCTGCCCGCTGTGGATGAAATTTCTCGTGACCTTTCCATCATATGGAGAGAGACCCAAAATTCTCTCTTACAGGCTTCTTCCCGCATGAAGAAGTTCGCGGATAAGAAAAGAAGAGCTCCCCCCGTTTTTTCCCCTGGAGACAAGGTATGGCTCTCCGCTAAATATGTCCGCTTCCGTGTCCCTAGCTACAAGTTGGGACCACGCTATCTTGGTCCTTTCAAAATTTTGTGTCAAATTAATCCTGTCTCTTATAAACTTCTTCTTCCTCCCTCTCTTCGTATCCCTAATGCCTTTCACGTCTCTCTTCTCAAACCACTCATCCTCAACCGTTTTTCTCCCAAGTCTGTTCCTCCCACTCCTGTTTCCGGCTCCTCGGACATCTTCTCGGTCAAAGAAATTTTAGCTGCCAAAAAGGTCAGAGGGAAAAATTTTTTTTTAGTGGACTGGGAGGGTTGTGGTCCTGAAGAGAGATCCTGGGAACCTGAGGACAACATCCTTGACAAAAGTCTGCTCCTCAGGTTCTCAGGCTCTAAGAAGAGGGGGAGACCCAAGGGGGGGGGTACTGTTACGCCGAGCGCTCCGGGTCCCCGCTCCTCCCCGGAGCGCTCGCTTCACTCTCCCCGCGGCAGCGCTCCGGTCACGTCCTCTGACCCGGGGCGCTGCGATTCCGCTGCCAGCCGGGATGCGATTCGCGATGCGGGTAGCGCCCGCTCGCGATGCGCACCCCGGCTCCCCTACCTGACTCGCTCTCCGTCTGTTCTGTCCCGGCGCGCGCGGCCCCGCTCCCTAGGGCGCGCGCGCGCCGGGTCTCTGCGATTTAAAGGGCCACTGCGCCGCTGATTGGCGCAGTGGTTCCAATTAGTGTTTACACCTGTGCACTTCCCTATATCACCTCACTTCCCCTTCACTCCCTCGCCGGATCTTGTTGCCTTAGTGCCAGTGAAAGCGTTCCTTGTGTGTTCCTTGCCTGTGATTCCAGACCTTCTGCCGTTGCCCCTGACTACGATCCTTGCTGCCTGCCCCGACCTTCTGCTACGTCCGACCTTGCTTTTGCCTACTCCCTTGTACCGCGCCTATCTTCAGCAGCCAGAGAGGTGAGCCGTTGCTAGTGGATACGACCTGGTCACTACCGCCGCAGCAAGACCATCCCGCTTTGCGGCGGGCTCTGGTGAAAACCAGTAGTGGCTTAGAACCGGTCCACTAGCACGGTCCACGCCAATCCCTCTCTGGCACAGAGGATCCACTACCTGCCAGCCGGCATCGTGACATCCGCATTGAAGGACGGGAATTAAAGGGTGCTGTCATGATGAACTCATGAAAAACGAATTATCGGTAAGTAATAATTCCAACTTTTCATTTCATCATCATGACAGCACCACCATGAGACATACCACATAAACAGGTGACTTTAGGGAGGGACCACAGCTTGCAACACCTTAAGACAGATCTTGGCCAAAAGACAGATCTTGAGAAGATGTTACATTCAACTTATGATGGTTGAAGAAGGTATGTGGAGATGACCATGTTGCCACTCTGCAAATCTGTTCGATGGAGGCTGAGGCTTTTTTGGCCCAGGAGACAGCTAGCGCCTTAGTTGAGTGAGCACGAAGAGGGACTTGCTTCAGGGATTTGCTTACCAAAGATTTATAGGCCTCCTGGATATCTATCTTCAGCCACCTAGAAATTTAATTTTCTGAAGCTCTCTTGCCCTTGTTGGGCCCTTGAATTTGAATGAAAAGGTTAGAATCTTTTCTCCAAGATTTTGTAGTCTCCAAGTAGTGAATAACATCTTATGACATCTAGGTTATGTAAGACTTCTTCCTTCAGATTTTTTGCATTATTGCAGAATGAGGGCAATATAATATCTTGAAACCTGTGAACATTAAGTGACCACCTTTGGAAGAAAAGCTAGATTAAGTTAGAAAATAATCCTATCGTCCAGGATGATACAATATGGTTACTCAATAGAAGTAACCATACTCTTCTTGCTGAAGTTATGGCAGCTAACAACGCAGTTTTGCAGGTCAATAATTTAACAGAGGTCTAAGATAATGGCTCGAAGGGATGTTTGGTTAAGGCAGAAAGAACTAAATTTAGATTCCATGGGGGAGTCAAGTTAGAAATCTTAGGTTTTAATCAAGAAATAGCATTAAAAAAATCTTTTTATCCATTTATGTTGAGCTAAAGAGGTATCAAAGTAGCATCCTAAAGCTGCTGCCTGAACTTTGAAGGTACTGATAGAAAGACCTTTTTTGAACCCCTCTTGGAGAAAGTCTAGTATTCTAGGGATGTCTGGGTTCAGAATGTTCGGGGGGGGGGGGGGGGGAGAACCATTCCATGAAATAAATTTCTTCTGGTACCTTAAATAAATAGAAGAAGTGGAACCTTTTTAACAAAGTAATAACCACTTTACTAGAAAGACCATTCTTTAATAGGATCTGTCTTTCAAGAGCCATGCTGTTAACTGTAGGGTTTCTAGGTCTTGATAACATAGAGGTCCCTGTGTCAGAAGATTCTTCACCTGAGGAAGCCAGATCGGATCTGTTACAGAGAGAAGATTTAGGAGACTGAACCCACCTCTCTTGGGCCACCAAGGGGCTATGAAGATGACACGAACTTTCTCCAATCAAATCTTTTGAAGCACTTTCAGGATGAGAGGCAGAGGAAGAAATGCATAAGCAAGAGAGAATTACCAAACTTGTTGAAGGGCATCTATTGCAAGAGGTTTCTCTCTTGGATTGAGAGAGACGAGGTTCTGGACTTTGCAATTTTTCTTGCTGGCAAATAGATCTATTTCCGGATTCCCCCAAACTCACCAGTGACTGAAAAACTTGAGAACTGAGTTCCCATTCTCCTGGATACACTTTGTTCCGGCTTAGGAAGTCTGCTTCTACACTCCTCATGTGTATGGCTGTAAGGGAGAGAAAAATTTTCTCTGCCCATATGAAAATTTTTGAGGAGAGATCCCTTAGAGGAGAATGTCTCGTCCCCCCTTGATGGTTGAGAAAGGCCACTGTGGTTATATCATCAGAATATACTGTACCTTCACATGATGGTTTTTTTAAGAGGTGTTCTGAAACTTTTAATGCCATTAAAACTGCCTTCAATATCCGAAAGTTGGAGACGTGACATCAGGTTTTCTGGGACCAGGAACCTTGAAGATGAAGATGCTCAACGTGAGGACCCCAACCCCAAAGACTCGAGTCTGTTGTCACCATAACAGCAGAGAGAGAATCCAATGAATTCCCTTTTTCTTCAGCCACCATGCTAATGAGGCTTTTACCTGATGTTGTATCTGTAATCTCTTCTCTAGGGACAGTTGGGATCTGTCCCACATTTTCAAGATTAGGAATTGAAGGGTCTCAAATGGCTATGAGCCCAAGGTACTGCTGGTATACATGATGTCATTGATCCCAAGACTGACATGGCTGTATTTATAGGACAAGATTTTCTCTGTATCAGATCTTTTATTTTCAGCTGAAGGGAGAGAATCTTGTCTTCTGGGAGAAAGGTCTTTTGTTTCTCTGAGTTTAAGATCATGCCCAGAAACTTCTTCTTCCTTGCTGGAATTAAGTCTGACTTCTGCCAGTTTATGATCCAGCCGAGGTTTTGAAGACAGGACAAAGTTAGAAGAAGGTTCTGATGAAGCATTTCTTTTGGCTGGGCAATAATCAGTAAGTGGTCCAGCTAAGGAATTATTCAAATTCTGTTTTGCCTCAGGTGAGCAATCACCTCTACCATTACTTTTGTAAATATCCTTGGGGCGAAGGATATTCCGAAAGGAAGGGCCTGAAATTGATAATGAGGGTTAGAGTGATTGTATTGAACTGCAAACCTGAGATATTTTTGGTGAGAGGGATGAATTGGTAGGTTAAAGTAGGCATCTTTTAGATCAATGGTACACATCCAGGAGTCTCTTTGTATCAGAGGTATGGCTGCCTTCAGGGTCTCCATCTTGAACCTTTTGTAAGAAATAAACTTTAGATTTTTTAGATTTACAATTGTTCTGAAGGTACCGTTTGGCTTGGGCACCAAAAAGAGATGGGAATAGTGACCCAGACCTTGTTCCAAGATGGGGACCGGAATGACAGCTCCTAGAGACAAAAGATCCTTTATGCCTGAAAAAGATGTTCCTTTAAGGTGTCTGATCCGAGATTTGTAAAACAAAATCTTGGAGGAGGAAGGCTGATAAACTTTATTCTGTATCCCTAAGATATGGAATTTAGAATGAAGAGATTTTTTTGTGATCTGAGACCACTGGTGACTGAATAGAGACAGCTTCCCCCCACAAGACTGTCATTGATTTTTGTATTCGGAATTGGGATTGAGGATAAAGTCTCTGCTTTTTCCTTCTTTGGGATAGCTCCAGAGACCTCTTTTACCTTTTCCTTTATATTATTTGTTCCTATTAAAGGAACAAAATTTTTTATTTAGTTTAGGTTTTTTTCTGGGAAATCTTTTTCCTGTCAGCCGCCTGTACCAGAATTTTTTCAAGGACGGAGCCGAACACAAGATTTCCCTGAAAGGGGATGGCACAAATTTTAACCTTAGAGGGAGAGTCACCTTGCCAGTTTTTAACCCATAGGGCCTTTCTAGCAGAGTTAGATAAAGCGGTGGCTTTTTCTGAAAATCTAACTGATTCAGCTGATGCATCCACCAGGTAGGCCGTGGCTAGTTTCAACATTGGGATGGAAGATAAAATACTTTCCCTAGATGTTTTGTTGAGCAAATGGCTCTCTAACTCCACTAACCAAATGAATAGAGACCGGGCTACAGTAGTAGCCGCAATATTGGGGTTGATTAAAGCCGATGAGGCTTCCCAGGATCTTTTTGCGTTTTAAGGTGTCTATAAGCTGAACCGCATCTTCAAATGGAAGTGCAGTACTTTTAACAACTTTAGAAAGTTGCACATCCATTTTTGGAGGCTACTCCACAGATTTACATCATTGGGGTTAAAGGGACAACGATTGTGAAATTCTTTAGGAATCTGCAAGCGCCTCTCAGGAGCCTGCCACTCATCTGTAATAAGCATTTTAATGCTATCATGAACCGAAAAAACTTTAGTTTTTTGATGTTTCAGACCAGCAAACTGTGGTGTCCCCGTACAGGACATAGTCCTGTACCATCTCTAGGTCCCCTCCGGAAGAGTCCCTGCAGTCCATAGGGCTCTCCTGCAGGGCTCGCCCCTTGCTCACCTTCTGTTAATGCATTGTAAATGTGTTGTGTACATATTGTTCATTATACATAAAGTTGTACAAATGTATAGAGGTTAGTCCTGTGAACCACTGTCATGTGACAATACCCAGAGTGCCATGGGCACAGGAACCACAGGCTTAGCAACCAATGGGCTTTAGTCCAGCCCCCCTAGTATATAAGGGGCTGTAGTCTCTAAACTCTCTCTCTCTCTTGATTTCTGGATTCATAAGAAAGCACAATACCTGTACTCTCTAAATTCATCTCATCTAGGCCAAAGCCTAAAGAACCTGCAGCCACTTCAAAACGTGAGTTATCAAGCTCTATCTACCATTCTAGTGACTACCACTCAACTCAAGAATAATATTAGTAGCACAGTGGCCTGCATAGACATTCTCAATACTACAAGTCCCAGCAAGCCTGTGAGGTATCCTGTGTCCCGGTTGCCTCTAGAAAAACTGCATGTTTGTAAAAGACTGTTTAATAAGAATTCCAAGTAAAAGTTCCGGTTATTTTCACAATTCCTGCTGTGGACATTCCTTTATTGCCTGCCGTTTCTGGGTTGGTTGTTGGCAGGGCCTTATACCGAAGCAACCACATCCTGGCGTCAAGACTAATCGGGGGTTAATAACACCTTACCCCACAGGGTTAAAGGGGTATTCCAAGCCAAAACTTTTTTTTATATATCAACTGGCTCTGGAAAGTTAAACAGATTTGTAAATTACTTCTATTAAAAAATCTTAATCCTTCCAATAGTTATTAACTTCTGAAGTTGAGATGTTGTTTTCTGTCTAACTGCTCTCTGATGACTGACGTCCCGGGAGCTGTGCAGTTCCTATGGGGATATTCTCCCATCATGCACAGCTCCCGGGACGTGACATCATCATTGAGCAGTTACACAGAAAACTTCAGAAGCTAATAACTATTGGAAGGATTAAGATTTTTTAATAGAAGTAATTTACAAATGTTTAACTTTCTGGAGCCAGTTGATATATATATAAAAAAAAAGGTTTTGCCTGGAATACCCCTTTAACCCCTTAACGACGCAGGACGTATATTTACGTCCTGCGCCGGCTCCCGCGATATGAAGCGGGATCGCGCCGCGATCCCGTATCATATCGCGTCGGTCCCGGTGCTCATCAATGGCCGGGACCCGCGGCTAATACCACACATCGCCGATCGCGGCGATGTGTGGTATTAACCCTTTAGAAGCGGCGGTCAAAGCTGACCGCCGCTTCTAAAGCGAAAGTGAAAGTGACCCGGCTGCTCAGTCGGGCTGTTTGGGACCGCCGCGGTGAAATCGCGGCGTCCCGAACAGCTGGCAGGACACCGGAAGGGCCCTTACCTGCCTCCTCGGTGTCCGATCGGCGAATGACTGCTCCGTGCCTGAGATCCAGGCAGGAGCAGTCAAGCGCCGATAACACTGATCACAGGCGTTTTAATACACGCCTGTGATCTGTGTAAAAGATCAGTGTGTGCAGTGTTATAGGTCCCTATGGGACCTATAACACTGCAAAAAAAAAATTTTTTTAAAGTGTTAATAAAGGTCATTTAACCCCTTCCCTAATAAAAGTTTGAATCACCCCCTTTTCCCATAAAAAAAATAAAACAGTGTAAAAAAAAAAAAAATAAACATATGTGGTATCGCCGCATGTGTAAATGTCCGAATTATAAAAATATATCATTAATTAAACCGTACGGTCAATGGCGTACGCGCAAAAAAATTCCAAAGTCAAAAAAAGCGCATTTTTGGTCACTTTTTATACCATTAAAAAATGATTAAAAAGTGATCAAAAAGTCCGATCAAAACAAAAATCATACCGATAAAAACTTCAGATCACGGCGCAAAAAAATGAGCCCTCATACCGCCCTGTACGTGGAAAAATAAAAAAGTTATAGGGGTCAGAAGATGACATTTTTAAACGTATAAATTTTCCTGCATGTAGTTATGATTTTTTCCAGAAGTGCGACAAAATCAAACCTATATAAGTAGGGTATCATTTTAACCGTATGGACCTACAGAATAATGATAAGGTGTCATTTTTACCGAAATATGCACTGCGTAGAAACGGAAGCCCCCAAAATTTACAAAATGGCATTTTTTCTTCGATTTTGTCGCACAATGATTTTTTTTCCGTTTCGCCGTGCATTTTTGGGTAAAATGACTAATGTCACTGCAAATCAGAATTGGCGATGCAAAAAATAAGCCATAATATGGATTTTTAGGTGGAAAATTGAAAGGGTTATGATTTTTAAAAGGTAAGAAGGAAAAAACAAAAGTGCAAAAACGGAAAAACCCTGAGTCCTTAAGGTGTTAATAACACCAGACCCTGCTACACCATTGCAACACCCCGGCACCACAAAACATTCTGTCCTGAACGGATGTATGTACTGGAGTATCTATTATATTCATAACACTTCTTACAGCGGTAAGTGAAATATCTGTATCTTCAGAAGAAAAATAATATTTTTTATCATCCCTCTTAACAGGAGTGTCTTGAATTTCACCCTCTTCTTCAGAGTAAGACTGGAATTAAAATCTTCATTAGAATCAGAGCCTGAGTCCAAAACAATAGCAGTTTTTTGCCTTTTTGGTGGAGAAGGTTCAGCCACAGGTGTGTCAGAAGTAATGGGAGCTGAAGAACTAGGCAGTGCAGTAGCTATGGCAGAATGTACATGTCCATAAAGGACGGAGATTCTTGGAAAACAATCTTGTCAGTGCAGGCTTTACAAAGGGGTTTAGGATGGGTTTCCGGTAATACAACTGAACAAATTCCAAATTTTTGGACTTATATTTAGATTCCTTAGAAGTTTCTTTAGATGATTTTCTTTCTTTTGATTTCTTCAGGGCCTCCTTGTCTCCCTAAGTGGGAAAAGAAAATACCCATAAGAATCAAATCTATATGCTACTTCAGAGAGTAGAATATAGGGGGGGGAAAGCAGCATAGTGCAAGCAATATGGTGGTAATCCCAAAGAAACCACTGCTATACAAGACACTAAGTGATACATAAGCAAGAAGCAGTATAAAAGTAAGTGAACCCCCTAAGGGCCACCTACTTACAGTTAATGCCGAGCGCTCCAGATGAGCAGGGCGGGGGTCAGCAGACGCATCTATGGTTCAAATGGATTCAAGATGGAACAGAGGAACAATTTATAGCCCCCCCCCCCCCCCCCCCGTTCAAATTAGGCATCCCCTCCACGCTTCCCCGGCATTCCGGTGGGTGTTGCCATCTTAGGGGAGGGACTTCCGGTCCCCAGTCAATGCCAGGTCACGCTCGCATCCGTGCGCGCAACGTCAGCAACGCACCCTGGCAGCATGGAGCCCAGAACAGCCAGGGAGTTCCAGGAACATCCGAGACCGGCCTATACAGGACTCCTTCCACATAAACCTGGACGAGCGCCGTGGCAGGAGGAAGGGACCAGGAGGCAACAACTCTTAGGCACGACCGGTTGCAGCACAGGGGGAGGGAGACACATCGTGACCGAAACCCCCGCTGCCTGGCAGCCCCGTCCGAAGGAGAAACCAGCCCACCAGAGGTAAGAACCTCACCTCTCTGTGTATGCTCCTAGGAACAGAAAACACTGAGGGGTGGACAAGGAGGGGCCTGTTTTACCTCTCTGTGTTTCCTGTTCCTACTAGAGCTACAGGGGACAATCTCGTGGTGGTGCTGTTATGATGATGAAATGAAAATGTTTTTTAAGTGTATATCAATTAGTGTGCGACCATACCGTATCAAATCATATCCTGGATGGATTTATAATTTTCCTTTCTTCCTGGCGTCCCCATATTTATCAGGACAGGCCACCCACCTGCTCACAATACCCTGGCTCATGTGGGAATTCTCTCTGTACTGCAGGTGAAGCAGTGTCAGTTTATAGAAGTCATTGTGAGTATAGTAATTACGGGATTAGTGTGAGGGTGTGGGTTACATATACAAAGAGCAGTGGTTCGGTGAAACTATTATGTTATATATGTTTTCATAGTCTGCATGGTAGTATGCTATTAGATATGCTAATATCCTAACCAGAACAATAGAGTACCACCCAATTATATAAGCGGCTTATTTACACTATAAGGGCTATAGAATCATTTTTAGTTCGGAACTATGGTGTCAGATATAAATTACTGTAAAATTTCATTTCTACAGGCGTCAAATGGTTCTGGTAGGTGCTGTATTTTCAGATTATTATAGGATGATCATAACAGGTACATATAAATGAAGAACGCCTAAAGTAAAAAAAAAAAAAAAAACAAGTGATCTAGAGCAACTGGAGATGTCTGTCTGGCACAGGTAGGGTGATGAAATCAATGTTTCGTACCACCTTCTTCAGGCATTGTTCAGAAGACAATAGGGCCACTTGGCATGGGAACTATGGGGATAGGTAACTTACATTTACTTAAAATTAGCATTGGCCTAAAAAAGTATGTAGGCTCAAGGTGGCCCAGCCATATTCAACTGTATCTGCATCTTTAGGACACAGACACAGATAAAACCTATTACAGAGCCTCATCACAAGCTCTTGCAGTCTACAGGCTGCATAGACCTGCAGCTTACAGGTCATCCAGTGTAGCTGAGGACTTCTGTCTGGCACAGGTTGGGGGATGAAATCATTAGTTTTTCCTACCTACATCAGGCTGTGTCCAGCAGACAACAGAGCTGATTGGTGTGGGAACTACGGGGAAAGGTTAGTTATTTTTTTTCCCATTATCTTTGTGCTAAAAAGTATGGGGGAGGGGGGGGGCATAAGAGGTAAATAAAAAAAAAAGTATCTGGGCACAAGAGGGATTAAAAAGTATTGGGGTACAAAGAAGCAAATTAATAGAGCATGTGGACATAGGAATTGGTTAACAAGACTATGGAGGCACAAGAGGACCTAAGGTAATAAGTTAAATGTTTATTTTACTTCTCCAGCTTCCTCTGACTTTGCTGTGCTTCCATCGACAGTCGCTGTGCTCCATATCTCAGTCACAATGTGATGCATGAAGATTGACATCACTCATCATTATCTCAAGACGGCAGCCCGGCTTCGGCAATCACCAGTATTTAAGATAATTGGCAGGAGCATTATTCTTGATCTTCATGGATAGATTCTCACTCATTGCTAGGGGTCAGTCAATTTCTCAAGGTGACTTGAGGGAAATAATTAAGTTTGGAGATGGCTTCATAAAGAGGACAGCTTGAGGATGTAGAGTGTTTCTAATCTTGTTCCAAGGAATCTCATTACTCTGTAAAATGCCCATTAATTATATATATGCTTTTTCTAATAAAATTAAAATAAATATATATTTTTTTAAAGTTAAAACATAATGTCATATGATTGTTATATCATACTCATGACTGGATGTTGAATGGTATGAGACCATCTATTGTCTTAAGCACACATTGTGTATAATGACTAAACTTACAAGCTACATATAATCACTGGCCACAGCAGTGACTGGCCTCAGCCAGTGACTGGCATTTCAGAGGTAGTGGACAGTAGTCAAGAGTGGCAGAGATTGAGAGCCATCACACTATAATTTCCTTAAATTTACTTAATCTCACGTACTATTTTTTATTTTTTTTTGTATAATGCCTGGGTTGCCTGCAAAGAAAACATAAACAGAACTCACCTGGCGCCGCTCTCCCAGTGTCTCGCTCCACTCCTCTGCTGTCATCTTCTTCCTGTTCCGGTTGTGGTCAGCGTGTCAGCATATTGCCAGCTGCAGCGATGTCCCACCTCGATAGGCTAAGAGGGAGTGTGATGCATTGAGCCACGGCATTGGTCGTCTAGGCGGCTCAATGCATCACACTGCCGCTCAGCAAATCTCCGGCGAGGCGGGACATCGATGCGACCAGCGATTTGCTGGAAGGCATTGTGACACACTGACCACGATTGGACCAGGAAGATGATGGTGAAGGAGAAGAGCGAAATCCCAGGACAATGGGGGAGCGGCGGCAGGTGAGTTCTGTTTATTGTTATTTGCATTTGGGTATTATACTAAAAAATTGTGTACATGAGACTTCCTTTTTAATGTAGATTTACCAACCACATGTTCTGGAAGTTTTTTCCAAGCATCTACTACTCTTTCACAAAAAAAAATGTTTCTCATATTGCCTCTGATATTCCCCCTAACTAATCTCAGATTATGCCCCTTTGTTCTTGTGTTTAGTATCTTACTAAAACACTTCTATCCTGAATCTCAATTAAGGAGTACCTATCAACAAACTAAACTTTTAATATATTGTTTCTTTTGTAATTATAAGACACTTTGCTATTTACTTGCTGTTAAAATTCTTAACCTTTATATGTGTTTTTAATTGTGATTGAAAAAACAGCCTAGGTGGCTATGTCCTGTTCCCTGCCACAAGTTAAACAGTTAGTTTGGTCTCCTCCTGGCCTGGCAGGAGACCAAACTCAGGAAGTGCATGCGGGGCATGGTGAGGCACGGCTTCCGCAGGCTTCAGTGGAGTTGCGCCTGCTGGAGAATGCTCACTTTCTCCTGCCAGGAGCTCACACAATGTAAGAGAGGGAAAATGTATAATACAGAGATTTTTAAAGCTCCGAAATTTTTTTTTTTTTTTAAGGGCAGCAGGGGTTTTATGAGTAGTTAGGGAATATAATCTGAGTTAGTTTAGAAAATATGGTTTGATGACAGGTACTCTTTAAAGGGAAGCTTTAAGCTTTATTTACCACTAAGAGAAGCAGACACCATTTGATAGGGTATCCAAGCAAACTGTACCATTCCTAGAGCTGATAATTGCCAAACCTAAAAAATTGCCATCTTATTACCCAGGTGTCAAGAAGGTGGGGCTGAGCTGCTGAAGTGCCACAGCCTGGCATGCCTCCTTTTTCCCCTCACCTCTCAGTTCTTGCTTGAAGAACAATACATGTCAAGGAGGAACTCGGAGATGAGGGAAAGCAAGGTGTGCCAGATTGTGGCACTTAAGCAGCTTGACTCCTCCTCCTTGACATTTGGCTGAGAAAAAGAAAGACAATTATATGAGTTTTGCAACCACCATCCACCCCAGGAAAGGTAAAGGTAAATACAGACAGATTCCCTTTAACTTAATGGTTTCGGTTGTGACATTAGAAATTGTATCAATGTCTAAACCTCTCTTATCTGCTTGTTGCTGTAAGGTAAGGTATGAACAGACAGTTACAAGGTAGCAGGTGCATACATAAAGGAAAAAAATATTTTTGGTAGGTTTGGGAAAACTTAATTTCTTTTCCTTTAAAGGACATCTGCAGTGTTACAAACACTTATCCCCTATCCTCAAGATAGGGGATAAGTGTTTGATTGCGGCGGGTCCGAACGCTGGGGCCCCTGGCGATCTCCTGTACGGGGCCGCAGCTCTCCCGTGCAGGGGTCGTGCCAGCCGCAGCATGACGTTGCGGCCGGCACGCCTCCTCCATACATCTCTATGGGAGAGGCAGGGAGGCAGCATTCGTGCCTCCCCGCATCCCCCATAGAACTGTATGGGCACGGGGAGGAGACGGGGCATCACCGTGGACCTCTAGGTCAACTCTACACGCCTTAGCGCTCACCATGAGCGCTTATGGTGGCGCCCCGTTAGGGAGATCGGGGGGGTCCCAGCGGTCCAACCCCCCCGCGATCAAACACTTATCCCCTATCCTAGGCGATAAGTGTAATGCCGCTGCAGTTGTCCTTTAAACAGCACAACATAAAAAAAATAGTACTTCACCGTAGGAGCTAATAGGGCAGGTGCCCCATACTCCTCCCACTTTGTGCTTTTTATGTCCTACCTATGAAAAGACAGATTGATGAGTAGTCTAAAAGGGTAGGGCAGCTACTGCAATATTTTTTCTAAAAGCTTCTGAATTCAAAGTCATAAAGTGTCCTTCAGTGTCTTCACTTCTTACACTTATTACCAGACTGGTTTATAGATCGAAAAAAATCAATGATTACTTCCCCTACAACCATAGAGGACCTGTTTTATACATTATCAATTCAGAGTTCTTAATATTTCTCCCTTAAACTCAGACAATCCCAGAAATAGTTACCATTCTTCAGTCATCCAGGTAGGTATCCTTAAAGTTTACCTGTCGTCAACAAACACTTTTTTATACAATGTAGATAACACCATTATATGCATATTTGTAATATACACTGGTAAAAAATTATGTAAATTTTTGTCCCTGCAGCTATTTCCTGTGTGTCTCTGTGAGGAGCCCAAATACAGGAAGTGAGGGCAGAACAAGCAGGGCTCTGTGCACCAAGGACAAGCGGGGCTCTGTACACTGAGGACAAGCGGGGCTCTGTACACTGAGGACAAGCGGGGCTCTGTACACTGAGGACAAGCGGGGCTCTGTACACTGAGGACAAGCGGGGCTCTGTACACTGAGGACAAGCGGGGCTCTGTACACTGAGGACAAGCGGGGCTCTGTACACTGAGGACAAGCAGGGCTCTGTACACTGAGGACAAGCAGGGCTCTGTACACTGAGGACAAGCAGGGCTCTGTACACTGAGGACAAGCAGGGTTATGTACACTGAGGACATGCAGGGCTCTGTGCGCCGAGGAAAAACAGGGCTCTGTACACTGAGGAAAAGCAGGGCTCTGTACACTGAGGACAAGCGGGGCTCTGTACACTGAGGACAAGCGGGGCTCTGTACACTGAGGACAAGCAGGGCTCTGTACACTGAGGACAAGCAGGGCTCTGTACACTGAGGACAAGCAGGGCTCTGTACACTGAGGACAAGCAGGGCTCTGTACACTGAGGACAAGCAGGGTTATGTACACTGAGGACACGCAGGGCTCTGTGCGCCGAGGAAAAACAGGGCTCTGTACACTGAGGAAAAGCAGGGCTCTGTACACCGAGGACAAGCACGGCTCTGTACACTGAGGAAAAGCAGGGCTCTGTACACTGAGGACAAGCAGGGCTCTGTTCAGTGATGACAAGCAGGGCTCTGTGCAGTGATGACAAACAGGCCTCTGTGCAGTGATGACAAACATGCCTCTTTGCAGTGATGACAAGCAGGGCTCTGTACACTGAGAACAAGCAGGGCTCTGTGCAGTGAGGACAAGCAGGGCTCTGTGCAGTGAGGACAAGCAGGGCTCTGTGCAGTGATGACAAGCAGGGCTCTGTGCAGTGATGACAAGCAGGGCTCTGTGCAGTGATGACAAGCAGGGCTCTGTGCAGTGATGACAAGCAGGGCTCTGTGCAGTGATGACAACCAGGGCTCTGTGCAGTGATGACAAGCAGGGCTCTGTGCAGTGATGACAAGCAGGGCTCTGTGCAGTGATGACAAGCAGGGCTCTGTACACTGAGGACAAGCAGAGCTCCGTGCAGTGATGACAAGCAGGGCTCTGTGCAGTGATGACAAGCAGGGCTCTGTGCAGTGATGACAAGCCGGGCTCTGTGCAGTGATGACAAGCAGGGCTCTGTGCAGTGATGACAAGCAGTGCTCTGTGCAGTGATGACAAGCAGGGCTCTGTGCAGTGATTACAAGCAGGGCTCTGTACACTGAGGACAAGCAGAGCTCTGTGCAGTGATGACAAGCAGGGCTCTGTGCAGTGATGACAAGCAAGGCTCTGTGCACTGAGGACAAGTAGGGCTCTCTACATTGAGGACAAGCAGATCTCTGTGCACTGAAGACAAGCAGGGATCTGTACACTGAGGAAAAGCAGGGCTCTGTGCTCCTGGCTCACAGATCAGGATGATTGAGCCTGGAGCCTGCACAGAGCCCTGCTTGTCTTGCTCACACTTCCTGTATTTGGACTTCTCTTAACCAATGTATATTACAAATATTCATATAATGTTATTATCTACATTATATAAAAAGTTTTTGTTGACGACAGGTACATTTTAAGCTTAATATAAGACTAGGAGAAATGTGTTTCGCCAAATGCACAATTCCTGGGACTTTTTAAACCCAGTCAGAGGTCTTGATGCACCAGGACAAGGTTTAAACTAAGGACCTAGATTTGAAGGACCATAAAATGGTATAAAAATCCATCCAACAGGAGATCCTTTTTCTGATCAAAGTAAATGTATATCCTCCAATAGCAAAACTTCTGCTAGAAGGCGTCTGAGCTTCTTCTTAAGCCTGGTTATAAAGTAATCCACAATACATGTCTTTATGGGGCTTCTTGAGAAATGAAGCTGAGAAACACCTATGCAGAAAAACAATCTTACTGTCATATGAGGAAAATCAGATATTCTTTAAGATCTTTTGTACACGCTTAAGTCCATAAAACACATATACAGCTTGGATATCTTAGACCACTCTAAAATATTCTTTCCTAATTTACAACTCTGTAGGAAGCCTCAAAACTTCCACATATTACAGGTTGTCTGTACACAATTTGTAGCCCAACATCAGAAGTGTCAAGGTGAAAAGTAGAAAAAACACATGAAAACTAGGAAATTGCTTGAACATCAATTGAGGGTTTTTTTTCTCAGAGACTTCTCTGAGGTTTTAGCTCATCATTTTACTACATGAAAGTGGCTTAAATTACATCAAATGTACCCTGCTCAAAAAAATAAAGGGAACACTAAGATAACACATCCTAGATCTGAATGAATGAACTAATCGTATTAAATACTTTCATCTTTACATAGCTGAATGTGCTGACAACAAAATCACAAAAATTATCAATGGAAATCACATTTATCAACCCATGGAGGTCTGGATATGGAGTCACACTCAAAATCAAAGTGGAAAACCGCACTAGAGGCTGATCCAACTTTGATGTAATGTCCTTAAAACAAGTCAAAATGAGGCTCAGTAGTGTGTGTGGCCTCCACGTGCCCGTATGACCTACAGCGCCTGGACAGTCTGTGGTGCAATGTGGAGTTGGTGGATGGAGTGAGACATGATGTCCCAGATGTGCTCAATCGGATTCAGGTCTGGGGAACGGGCGGCCAGTCCATAGCATCAATGCCTTCCTCTTGCAGGAACTGCTGACACACTCCAGCCACATGAGGTCTACCATTGACTTGCATTAGGAGGAACCCAGGGCCAACCGCACCAGCATATGGTCTTACAAGGGGTCTGAGGATCTCATCTCAGGACTAATGGCAGTCAGGCTACCTCTGGCTAGCACATGGAGGGCTGTACGGCCCCCCTTGCAAATGCCACCCCACACCATTACAGACCCACCAGCATTCAAAAGTGACCAAAACATCAGCCAGGAAGCATAGGAACTGAGAACTGGTCTGTGGTCACCACCTGCAGAACCACTCCTTTATTGGGGGTGTCTTGCTAATTGCCTATAATTTCCACCTGTTGTCTGTTCCATTTACACAATAGCAAGCTGGGAGTTGTAGTTCTGCAACATATGAAGGGCCAGATATTGCAGAACTACAGCGCCCAGCATCCCTGACTGTCTGTCTGTCATGCTAGGAATTGTAGTTTTGCAACAGCTGTAGGCACACTAATTGTGAAACACTGAGCTAGAGTCTGTTTCCTAACTCAGTGTTTCCAACCCATGTGCCTCGCGCTGTTGCAAAACTACAACTCCCAGAATGCACTGACAGACCTTACATGCTGGGAGTTGTAGTTTTGCAACAGCTGGAGGCACATTGGTTGGAATCACTGAGCTAGAGTCTGTTTTCTAAGTCAGGGGTTCCCCACCAGTGTGCCTACAGCTGTTGTAAAACTACAACTCCCAGCATGTACGGTCTGTCAGTGCATTCTGGGAGTTGTCATTTTGCCACAGGTTTAATGTGCCCCCCCCCTATGTGAATGTACAGGGTACATTCACACGGGCGGGTTTACAGTGGGTTTCCTTCTACAAGTTTGAGCTCCCAGCGGAAAACTTCCTGTGAACCCCCGCTCGTGTGAATGTACCCTAAAAACACTACACTGCACTAAAAAATTATAAAAAATAAAACACTACATATACACCCCCTTACACGTCCCCCCCCCCAAAATAAAAATGAAAAATGTCTCATAGGGCAGTGTTTCCTAAACAGAGCCTCCAGCTGTTGCAAAACCACAACTCCCAGTATTGCCGGACAGCCATAGACTGTCCTGGCAGGCTGGGAGTCTTGCAACAGCTGGAGGCATACTGTTTGTAGGGTTATACCGTAGGGAACCGGGTCCGCCCCTATTGCAAATTCCTTATTCAGGCCTCAAATGCACATGGCGCTCTCTCACTTCAGAGTATTTCAAGACAACAGTTTAGGGCCACATATGGGGTATTTCCATACTCGGGAGAAATTGCACTACAAATTTTGGGGGGCATTTTCTCCCATTACCCTTTGTAAAAATGGTAAATTTGGTGAAACAAACTGCACTTTAGTGAAAAAAAATTTTTTTTCATTTACACATTCAAATTTAACGAAAAGTCATCAAACACCTGTGGGGTGTTAAGGCTCACTGGACCCCTTGTTACATGCCTTGAGGGGTGTCGTTTCCAAAATAGTATGCCATTTGTTTTGTTTTTTTGCTGTTCTGGCACCATAGGGGCTTCCTAAATGTGACATGCCCCCCAAACTCCAAAATCCCCCTGTCGCTCCTTCCCTTCTGTGCCCTCTACTGCGCCCACTGAAAACTTGACATACACATATGAGGTATTTTCTTACTCAAGAGAAATTGGGTTACAAATTTTGGGGGGGCTTTTTCTCCTATTACCCCTTGTAAAAATTCAAAAACTGGGTCTACAAGAACAGGCATGAAGATGAAGATTTTGAATTTTCTCCTTTGCTGCTATTCCAGTGAAACACCTAGAGGGTTAAAAAACTTTCTGAATGTCATTTTGAATACTTTGAGGGGTGCAGTTTTTATAATGGGGTCTTTTATGGGGTATTGCTAATATGAAGGCCCTTTAAATCCACTTCAAAACTGAACTGGTCCCTTAAAAATTCAGATTTTGAAAATTTTGTGGAAAATTGCTGCTGAACTTTGAAGCCCACTGATGTTTTCCAAAAGTAAAAACATGTAAACTTTATGATGCAAACATAGAGTAGACATATTGTATTTGTGAATCAATATATCATTTATTTGGAATGTCTGTTTCCCTTACAAGCAGAGAGCTTCAAAGTTAGAAAAATGCTACATTTTCAATTTTTTCATGAAATTTGGGAATTTTTCACCAAGAAATGATGCAAGTATCGACAAAGATTTACCACTAACATGAAGTAGAATATGTCACGAAAAAACGATCTCGGAATCAGAATGAAAAGTGAAAGCATCCCAGAGTTATTAATGCTTAAAGTGACAGTGGTCAGAATTGCAAAAAATGCTCCCATCCCTAGGGTTATAATGGGCTCCGTCCCCAAGGAGTTAATATAAGTGATTGCTGTGTTTTGTAAAAACAAAAAACAAAAAAGTTTGGTCTGTATAATGCCTACTGTTTTCCATCACTGTTTTCAACACAAAGTTGTAACCAAATATATTTAATATTTCTGTTAATCTCCCTCTCTCTCTCTCTCTCTCTCTCTCTCTCTCTCTCTCTCTCTCTCTCTCTCTCTCTCTCTCTCTCTCTCTCTCTCCCTCCCTCTCTCTCTCTCTCTCTCTCTCTCTCTCGGTACAGGTCTCTATCTGCTTGGCTCACAGTTTATCTAATTTGTTTTAAATTGATCTTTATGGTACTGCAGATCTGTAGAAATCTGCATCAACATAGCCATGATGTACTATGCCTGGCATGGGTCCAAGTGAGGCCCTTGCTCAACTTCTCCTTACAAGCGAATACTCCTCCATACTCCTCTCCCTCCTGCACTCAAACTTACAAATTCCCTGTAGAGTTGACTGAACTCAACTGTCCCTATCTTCCTCTTTGTAGAGAGGCTACCTAGGATAAGCCACATTTTGGAAGGTCCATGCAGTGGGGTGTCTAATTGTGTGTAAAAGTGTGTGTGTGTGTGTGTGTGTGTGTGTGTGTGTGTTCCCTTTCACAGCCTTAGCCTTGCCCAGTAACAAGTAAAGCAACAATGAAACATAACGCAGTGTAAACATTTCAAAATACAAATGAAACACCTCAACACAGGATTGTAGTGAACCCCCCTGTAGGACACTATACATTTACACCATTGAAATATGACTGTATTCCTTCAGAGGTGTAGTTATAAAGGGTGCAGAGGCAGCAACTCCAAGCCTTAGAGCCTGAGGGGACCCAAAGGCCCTTTTGCCATATAGAAAGACACCAGTATTATACATGGCACAGGGCACATGTGGAGCCTATGAAAGGTTTGGTATCTCTTCATGAAAAGTTTCCTAACTTCAGATTCTGAATCTCATTGTTGAGGCTAAACATATGGCTCCTGCATTAAGTTGTATTATGATGGTATAAAGAAAGCCTTCATCCATGTGTGGTGTCCTAGAGTGGGGTCACCTGTTGCTAATCTGAACACTGTTTGGGTGGCTGTAGACACAAAAGTTGCTGCTCTGTCTAAAGTCTGTCTGTGAAGGGCTGAGGTCTATATCTCTTAGGTTTATGATATCACAAATTTATTTTTCTGTTTAACAACAAATTGCCTGCATGCACAGAGACATAAATAGAGTGTAAGGGATTAACATTTACTACCCAAAAGTCAATGTTCACTATAAGAGCATAGGTTATCTGTCACAGTTCACCCCTGTAAAGACCCCTGATAACGTTCTCAGTTACTTTGAACTGAAAAGTCAAGTCTAAACCCTGCAACTAAGTCACATTATAGTACTGTAGAATAATAAACCAGAATAGTGAAGGACAAGCTAGGCTATGCCAAAGAGGGAACAGATATCCCCTATGGTGGACCGAGCCTCTGAGTCTAGCACATACAACAAGGGAGAAAAAAGTCTAAATCTCAGTGGATTTACAAGTCTCAGAACAAGTCTTATATCTGCAAATTACTTCTGGACTGTGGTCAATGACAATTTATCAACGTCTTCTGTACTACAAAGTATATCAAGAATTGTATCTCAAATCTGAAGTATTGCAAAGTCTTTGCACCTGTAGTAAAATTCAAGTCATTTTCTATAAGCCCTGGCTTTAGCAGAGTTATTTCCTAGGGCCTTGTGTACGGAAGACAGCTTATTTGAAGTAGTGGTTAGTGGAAAAAAATATTGGCCCAGATTTATCAAACTCTGTGAGAGAAAAACTGGAGAGATTTTACCACAGCAACCAATCACAGCTCAGCTTTCACTTTACCTCAGCTCATAAGAGAGTAAAGCTGAGCTGTGATTGGTTGCTGTGGTAAACTCACTCCAGTTTGTGATAGCCTGGGGGATGTAGGGTATGGGAAGTATAGCTGTGCGGTGATTAAAGGGTGCTTGTTAACCCTTGCTATTCGTGACGCCAGGGTGAGGGCTCCTCAGTAATGCTTGTCCTACCGCCACCCTTTCCAAGAGCGATAGGGAGGTAGATAATAATAGAATGTCCACAACCGGAGAGTTTTCTGAAACAGGTATAACTTTTACTGAAGATTTTCTGCAAGCTTCATAAACTGAACAGTCTCTATGCATACAACTGCTTTCTTTGGAGATTGACAAAGGTTGGGACTTTAGCAATTTAGAGTCTTTAAGTATTAGGCGCTGTTCAACTGGATATAGGGGATTTAGTTGCGGTCCAGTAGTCACGCTAGCATTAGCAGGGGTAGTTTAGAACTCACAGTTTTAGTTCATCTGAGGCCGGTAGGTTTGCATGCGAGCGATAATGGGCTACAGCTCCCTTATATGGGCAGGGGCTGAACTAGTGCTAATTAGTCCATACTTGTGTCAATCACCATTACAAAGACTTGTGGGTAACACGTGACCCAAGGACCCCCAAAGGTCCTCCAACATACAATAGAGGCTAACATGGTCACATGACCGAAGGTCCTGCGACGCTAAACAAGGTAAGTACTTTACATTATATTAGATATACAATATTTATTAAATATGTATATTAACATTAGAGAATTAGACTTTAGGAGAGGTGACTAGGGGCTGTCCCACCTGAGGGACCCTACCTGAGCGTAGTTACTCTGACTTTGGGGACCTCTACACTAGGTACGGTATGTAATACGGTACCGGGACACCACAAGTTTTTCTGTCAAACAGTTTGATAAATCTAAGCCAAATATTGTAACTTAGGGTTGCACCACTCCTGCAACATGATACTACAACCCTCATCATACACTTCAGTCTACATACATAACCTTACTTCTAGCATCACATACTTGACATTTGCACAACCTGAACGTAAGTAAAAGCCAGAAATCCATCCTGCCATACCACACATGTGCCTGAAGTACAGAAAATAGACTGCAATCTTTAGCGACCAGCATGAATTAAAGGGGTACTCCGCTGCTCAGCATTTGGAACAAACTGTTCCGAACGTTGGAGCCGGCGCCGGGAGCTCGTGACGTCATAGCCCCGCCGTTTGTTCCAAACGCTGAGCAGCGGAGTACCCCTTTAACCTATTGTCTGTTATGGGTAATAAAAAACCAAGAGGGTATGACATGGTTTAAATGTGGCTTAAATTTTCCATACAAAAACTTACAGGTAGACATGTAATCTAGTGTGGAAAAGAGAGGTGTGTGCGGCGCACATGGAAGTGGAGCACCTGTGTACACATAAACACACGCTCACTGCAAATGGCAGATGGATAGAATTGTCAGCTTCACATTACTACTCAGTCTATTGTTCCCCTCACAACAGAGAACAAAACCCACTCTCAAGCCTTTGTTTCCTATTATTCCTATACACGAGGACATGTTTACTACAAACACGATTGTGTTTTGGACACAGTCGGTTTTGTCACATCAGAAGAACGTATCATTATTCTAAGTCTTTAGACCCTTGTACTTTATCACATTTTGTAAACTCAGATCTGCACTTAATATCCCATAAAGAGAATGTAAAAACAAAATGTTAGAAATTTTTTGCTAAATAAAAAGCTGAAACAAAAATGTTGCATGAACATATTTAGAGCCTTTGCTATGAAACTTGAAATTTAGCTCTAAGGTCTCCCATTTCTCTGGATCGTCTCTCAGATGTTTCTACACCTTCATTGGAGTCATCTGTGGTAAATTCAGTTAATTTGGCATCATTTGGAAAGACTCGGCCCAGT